>NW_023416307.1:135823905-136448905 GCF_014176215.1 Rousettus aegyptiacus
TCGATGTCAACTGTTTTAGACTCGAATAGAGTACTTACTTGCTTCATAATAAGTCTGTGATCAAACTCTAATTCAAACCTTTTTCCCAGACTGTTTTAAGTGTGCTAGCACTGCTTCTCCTCAGCACACCCAAACACACACAGCCGTAGCTTTATGTACAACTCAACATTCCTCCTATGTATTTTAAAATATTTTACGAAGATAGGTTGCCAGCTTTTAAGACTTAAATCTATTACTGGAAACAAACTGTAAAATAAACCATGTGACAAGGTATCATTTATGAATTCAGAGGTGAGAGATTAACACGAGGTTGGGTGAGGGTTGATGATGTGTTTTGGGGATCAGGTTGGAGACGTTCATTAAACACTTTGCTAAGGAGCTTGGGTTTTAATAATAGGTCCACAAATGCTACTAAAACGTAGAGTATGTGTAGGTAAAAAAGGATCGGATTTGCATACATTTTCAGAGGTCAGACATTGAACAAGTAATTAAAACTGTCAAGAATGCTACAATGGAAGGTAGAGCTTACAGAGGTTGCACCAAGAGTGGCTACATCAACATACAAGTTAAAAAGTGACTTGTCAAGCACGTGGAGCTTTAAGAAGTTTCCTAGCCACTCCCTTGTTCTCTTTCTCAATCTCAAAATAATCACTAACATAGGGTCCTGTCTATAGGGAAATTCTGGAGTTTCCATTGCTATAGTGCTTATGAGACTTAAAAAGGAAGGTACAATCTAGTAAGTGGGAGCTGAGGGAAAGCTTCCCAAAGTAAATGACTTTTAGTTGTGTGATAAGATGAATGGGCATTGACCAAGGCACAATTTGGAGGAAGGCAGGCAGAAACAACACAGGCTGAGAAATCCCTGAAGTAAAGAATCAAGAAACAGAATCTAGCAGGATAGGAGTGGTAGAGAGCAAAGAGGAATGGTATGAGATGATATAGTGTCATAACTGCCATATTGAAAATACTGGGTTTTAAGAGAAGAAATGGCTAGTAAGCATGATCAATTTTGTGTCTCCAGTGAGATACTATCTCACACCTGTTAGAAGAGCTGTTACCAACAGGGTAAGTAATAACAAATGTTGGAGAGGATGTGGAGAAAAAGGAACCCTCATACACTGCTGGTGGGACTGCAAATTGGTACTGTGGAAAACAGTATGGAGGTTCCTCAAAACACTTAAGAATTGATCTACCATATGATCCAGCAATCCCTCTGCTGGGTATTTTACCCCAAAGACTTGAAAACCCATATCCAAAAAGATATTTGCACACCGATGTTCATAGCAGCACTATTCACAGTGGCCAGGATATGGAAGCAACTGAAGTGTCCTACGATAGATGCTTGGCTAAAGAAACTGTGGTATGTACATACAATGGAATACTACTCAGCCATGAGAAGAGATAAATATTGCCATTTGCGATAACATGGATGGACCTCGGGATAATCATGCTAAGCGAAATAAGCCAGATAGGAAAAGTTAAAAACCACATGATCTCACTTAAATTTGGGATATAAACCTAAAAGTGACAAACCAGACAGAGACTCATGGACATGGACAATAGTGGTTACCAGAGGGGAAGGAGGGAGAGGGGAGGTGGTAGGTGGGGTAAAAGGGGTCAAATATGTGGTGACAGAAAGAAATCTATGCGTGATGAACGCAGTGCAATATATATATATGCCTTACTGTTGAATTGTACACCTGAAACACTGGCTTTTGTTAACCAATGCTACCATAATAAAAATACTAAATTAGAGAAGATCTAAAAAAAGATATGCTGTAAAAAGCTGAGTTAAACGACACAAGAACACTGACTTCAAGATAAGAAGTTGATGTTTTATGTGAATTATAAAAGAATCTGTAAATTCAATAACAAATTTTGTCTATCATGAAAGATGAGCTCATAAAAAATTAGAAAACAGCAATCATACTCAAAATTCAGCAGACACAACGAATATCAGATTTAGACACCTAATGTGAGAAAATAACAGTACTCTGAAAATAAGTGCGTATAATTGTCAAAAATAGAGTCTAAGAAAAAAATAGAGCAAAATATTAAGTGACAGGTTAAATAGGCTGTGATACAGCCAAGGTTAGAATGAGTGAACTGGAATATAGAATTGAAACGACATAGATAAAGAAATAGGAAAAAGGAGTTAGGAGACAGAGGACAGGCTATAAACAATGTGAATTCTATTAGTGCAGCATATTTTGCTCACTGAGGTATTCCAAATGCCTAGAACAGTGCCTGGCACAGTTGGTGCTGAATATTAAGTCAAAGTCCAATACTTACTAGAAGTTGTATAAGGAGAGAATGGTAAAGGACAATATTCAACTAAGAATTGTTTTACAAGCAACAAAAGGTATGAATATTTATAATCAGTGAATCCTAAGCAGAATAAATTACTTCCACTTCTGCTGATGGAGGCATGATAACTTATGGGACTTGCTCTCCCACTATAAGTGAGAAAATTGGACTTAGTATATTGCTGTTTTCAGAAATTAGATAATAGGTGTTACAGAGCTATGATCCCAGAAAGGGCGAAAAAAAGATCAAGCCCTATATTTCATCCCATATTTCTTCCTAAGGCAGTTTGAGAAATTGTGCAAAAGGAGGGATTAATTCAAACAGAGCCCAGTACTATCACTGAGTTAAGAAGACAGAGATTTAAGTTTTGAAGCTAGAATTTGCTAGTAGGGCATATTGGAGAAGGAGCTATACAGACAAAGAGCTCCAGAATTCTGCTTAGGGGTCCCTGAGTCTTAGTTGAATACCAGTCTGCATATTGGTAGGGTGAAACTTCATGAAGCTCGGGAAAGAACAGCTGAGGGTTAAAGAATAATAACAGGGAATGGGAAGCCAAACAACTCTGAGTTTACACAGGGCTGGGAATTATATATGCACCCAGAGGCCAGAAAAGACAGATCTTGTTAAATACTAATGGTTAAATACAATGGGACATTCAGTGGATATTTTAGATGCATCATATCTTAGTACTGGGCTAAAGGAGCCCCAGAATAAAAGATACTCTAGACCTTCCCCCTAAAAACCTAAAACAAAGCCTAAAAAGAATCAAGCTGATCTCCAAGTAATAATTGTCTAACAAAACAAACTTCAAAATTCTAAAATACAACAAAATATAGCTTTAAAAATGTTAAATTCTCAATGTACGGTAAACAATAAAAAATTACAAGATATACAAAACAGGAAAAGAGATACATAACTAAAAGAAAAGTTGACCAATAAACACTGATCCATATATGAAAGATAATGGAATTAGCAGACAAGAATATTAAAAGTTTTTATAAACATAAGTATGCTCAAAGATATAAAGAAAACCAGTATAATGAGGAGGAAAATAGAAGATTTATATAAAAAAACCAAACAGTTTCCAGAGGTGAAAAATTCACTGGATGGAATCAAGAGAAGGTTTGACAAAGAAGAAGAAAATATAAGTTTAAGAGATATGGCGATAGAAGCTATCCAAAATGAAGCATAGAGGGAAAAAAGACAAAAAGTAACAAGTGAAATTAGAAAATATCTTGAACTAAATAAAAGTGAAAACACAACATTTGTAGGATGCAGCTAATACAGTGCCTAAGGGGAAAATTAGAGCGTTAACTCATTAAAATAAGAGAGGTCTTATTTCAGCCCACTTTAGGAAGGTAGAAAAAGCAAATTAAACCCAAAGTAGAAGGAAGCCTATGAATACAAATCAATGCAATAGGAAAAGAATGAACAAAGAAGAAATGTCAGTGAAATAATCAGTTACTTAAAAAACTGACAAACTACTAGCTAGATTGATAATGAAAAAAGAGTACAAATTACCAATATCAGAAATGAGAGAGGACATAACTAGAGCTCTTACATGGAAGATATTAAAAGGATAGGGAATATTATAAATACGCCAATTCATTTGATAACTTAGATGAACAAATACTTTGTGTGACAAATTAGCAAAATGGACTAAAGAAGAAATATAAAAACTAAACATCCCTATATCAATTAAGGAAACTAAATTCATAATGAAAAACTTTTTTTCCAAGAGAACTAGAGGCATAGATGACTTCATTATTCCTGGATCTCCATTCTGTTCTCTCAAATTGTTTCTGCTTCTCTGTCTTCCCATTTTGGCTGCCTTTCTGTGTCATTTCTATGTACTAAGCAAAGTTCCTAAGTCTCCCGGTCTTATTACTGTGGCTTTGTGTAGTAGGTGTCCAGTGGCACAGCCCTGAGAGGGGTTCAGTTGCAGGCCAAATTTAGCCCCAGCCTGTGCCACTCCAGGGCCACCTGTTAAGATTTAGCAAGTAATCCACAGATGCTGTGCCTATAGTTGCCTCAAAAAGCCACACCAGAAACTGAGGCCACCTGCCACCAGTGTGATCTAGTTGCTGCTTGAGAAGGGGCACCTGACTAAGTGAGAACACACCTGATGTGGCTTGGGTGGGACTGTGAGTTGGGGGAAGTGGAGTTTCATGGCAGAGTGACCTTTGTTATCCAGTTTGATGACTCCTCCCCTCTGGTGGCTCTCCACTATGGTGGCATTGAGTCCATGCACTGGGAGTGGGGAGGGCTCAACAGAGGAACAATGGATACCACCAGCACTTCTGCCGGGGAGAAAGCCTCACCGTGGCCCTCACTCTGACAACTCCGTGTCCCTCTACGTAGCCAAACTGGTACTCAAAGTGAGGAGGTCCGTCACTGTAAAAGACCACTCACAGACAAGGCCCCTTTAAAGGTATCTGCAGCTACCTGCTGGCTGCCACTGCTATGGTCTTTGACCTTGGGACCGGGCAGCCTCATGTCCTTGCCCTGTCCTACCTTCTGCCATTGAAAGGTGAATTCTTAGTTCTCTCCCTACTGTATGGCTTATGGATCTCGATCCCAGGTGATTTTCCTTGCTGTTTGCTCCTTGTTTCTGTCACAACTTTGATTTGCTCGCCAGAAGGATGAACAGAGCCCCTATCATCTATGCCATTTTTTTTTTCTTGAGATTTATCTCATTGACTCAAGGTTGGTTTCACACTGGAAATCTATTAATGTAGTTAACTATATGGATAGAATAAAGGAGAAAAAACATGTTCATCTCAATAGATGCATATAAAGCATTTGACAAAATTCAGCACCCATTTATAATTTAGAGGAAGAGATAACTTCCAGCAAACAAAGAATCAAAGGAAACTTCAGTATGATAAAGATTATCAATAAAAACCTATAGCCAATATCATAGTAATGCTCGTAGACCAAATGCTTCCAAGGATGAGACTAAGGCAAAGATGTCTACTCAAATTGCTTCTACTCAACATTATAGTGGGGGTTCTAGTCACAACACAATAAGGCAAGAAAAGATATACAAGACAAAAGTGAACTGTATTTGTAGATTATAAGGTCATGCACATAAAAATATTCTAAGGAATCTACAAAAGTACTTGAACTAGTGAGTGAATTTAGCAAGATCTACATATAAAAATCAACTGCATTTGTATAAACTAGTAGCAAAAGAGGGAAAGTGAATTCTAAAAATGCATTCATATTAAGTCAAGAATATAAAATGCTTAGGATAAATTAAAAAATACGAGCAAATTAGGGCAAAATTAAATTCATTTCTGGAAGAAAAACTGAGAATTTGACTCATCAAAATAACTTGTAAAAGATCTACTTCAGAAACTTGGACTTCGGAAAAGTCAAGTATACAAGTGAAGATAACGCCATTAATCTAGTGGTAGACAATAAAAAAAAAAGCAAAGTAGCACAAAATATTTTATAAAAATAAATTAGGGCAATTATTAAAATAAATGAATTAAATTTTCTGGATAAAAAATGACAAATTCAATTCAGACTAAAAAAAACTACTAATATGTTATTTAAAGAGATACATCCAAAACATTAACAACATAGGGAAGCTTAAAGAAATGAAAAAGAAAAATGATATGCCAGGCTACTGTTAATCACATGCAGGTAAATATTAACTACATATAAGTTAGTTGCCTTAACTATATTGGACTTTAAGACAAAAAGCATTACTAAGGGAAAAACAATGTGACTACAATAGTGATAAAAGAAACAATTCACTAGGAAAATAAAATTGACAAATCTAAAAATACTGTGAAAGATACAATTATACTTTTAGTAAATAAGAGAATCAGACAAAATTGGTAAAGATATAAATATTTGAAAATGTTTAAAACATTGCATTCAACAATTAGAGAATTCATTTTTCTCAATTGCACACTTAAATATTTGCAAAATTTGACTACTTATGAGGCCATAAAAGATTTAACAATACCAAAGAATCAACATCATACAAATCACATTTTTTGATGTAGTACATAAAGAAGTAGAAATCGATAACAGGATAACAGAAAGCTCCAATTTGGTATGAAAAAGTAATTTATAATAAAAGTAAAGAAAATCACAATGTAAGAATATACTTGAAATTAAACTTAAGGAAACAAATAGACAAAATATTGAAGAGCTAGTGTCTTCAAAAACATTAGTAGAGAAGCTAGATATCAAGGAACTAGTTTAGGAGTGAGAAAAATGACAGCATAAACCCAAAGAATGGAAATAATAGAAATAACAATAGTAGAAAAAATAAAGTGGAAAATGTAGAAAAAAAACTGAGGCCAAACAAAAGCTAGTCCTTTGAAAAGAGTAACAAAAATTAGCAAAATGGATCAAACCCCAAAGAAAGCAGGTACAAATATAATACAGGGAGGAGGCAAGAGAATTAAAAATGTTAATCAAGCCACATTCAGAGACTGCAATGTGCTGATCAGCCCTGCAGCCATGCTGGGAGGACACCCTCAGAACAAAGGAAAACTTCTCCTGGGATTGCTAAACAGCTCATTCTTCACTTTTGTGAAAGGGAACCAGAAACCAAGAGTCATTCCCTATGCTAAAACTCTGGGGAACCTATGGATTAAAGGCTGGGACTACCAGCGGGCCTTTCACTCTACATAGTCTTGCCTTTTCCCGCTACATACCCTTTCCCATCCTCACTGTATATCTGTATTAATGGAAATGAGAAGTAAAGAATGACATATAAACTGAATTCCTTGAACACTCAGGTTCCCTTCCTTGTCCGTTTTCTCTCTGTCTCTTGCACTGTCCCTCTCTGCCTCTGAGAGGAGACCACACTCTGTGGAGCGTTACCCCTCTTCTAATAAACTTTCTTTTTGACTCTAACTTTGGCATATGTGTTGAATTCTTTCTTTACTATCCGCCAAAGGACCCTCTTCTTCTCTTGGTAAAGGGCTTGGTCTCCTCGTCACTTGGGAAATTTGCCCTGTCCTGTGTCAAATAGGCAATAAAAATAGTAACATAACTAGGTAGTATAGATTTGAAAAAAAAATTAAATATTATAAGATGTCATTAAACAGAGGAAATATACAATTCCTTAGAAAAAAGTAATTTAAATAAACAGAATCAAGAATTAGAGAACCCATTAGACTCATAATTATTAAAAAACTAAGACAAATATTTCCCCATGAAAGCACAGGATGATAAATGGTTTTAATGGCAAGTTCTACCAAACTTTCTATAGGTACAATTTGTCCAATAGAGCAAAAAGAGAAGATATTCTCAGCTAGTTTTTGAGGCTAGGATATCCTTGTCACCAAAAATATATATTTGGGAAAGAATTTAGGCAAATTTTACTTATGATCATAAGTATAAAAAATACTAAACAAAACATCAGCACACCAATTTCATCTTTGTATTTAAAAAAATTGCGACTTACTAGAAAATAGGGGAAAAGTTTCATGATGTTGGATTTGGCAATGATCTCTTGGACGTGACAAAGGCACAATTAACAAAAGGAAAAATAAATTGGACCTAGTAAAAGTTAAAAAAACAACTTGTGTGTCAAAGGACACTCCAACAGAATAAAAAGGCAAACCACATAATGGGGGAAACATTTACAAGTCACATATCTGATAAGGAATAAATGTCCAGAATATACAAGAAACTCATAAGACTCAACAAGAACAACTCAAGTTAAAAATAGGCCAAGAAGTTGAATAGACATTTCTCAAAAAAAGGTATACAATAGCCAATAAGCACATGAAAGGATGTCGAAATCACTAATCAGGGAAGTGCAAGTCAATACTACAACAAGATACCACTTCACACCCATTAGGATAGCTATTATCTTAAAAACAGAAAATGAGTGTTAGCAAGCACATGGACAGAATGAAATCCTTGTACACTGTTGGTGGGAATGTAAAATGGTACAGCTGCTCTGCAAGGTAGTAGTATAGTTCATTAAAATATTAAACATAGAATTACCATAGGATCCAGCAATTCCTCTTCTGGGTATATACCCAAAAGAATTGAAAGCAGGGACTCACACAGATATATGTACATGTATGTTCATTGAGGCATTATTCCCGATAGCCAAAAGGTGGAAACAACCCAAATATCCATTGTTAGATGCATGAACAAAATATGGTATATAGAATGGAATATTATTCAGCTTTAGAAAAGGAATAAAATGGATGAACCTTTAAGACATACTAAGTAAAATAAGCCAGACACACAAAAGTACAAATAATATATGATTCCATTTATATGAGATACCTAGAATAGTAACATTCATAGCCAGAAAATAGAAGAGTGGTTACTAAGGGATGGTGGGATGTGGTGAATGGGGAGTTATTGTTTAATGGGTACAGAGTTTCAGTATGGGATTATGAAAAAGTTCTGGAGGTAGATAATGGTGATGATTGCACAACAATGTGAATGTACTTAATGCCACCAAACTGTATTCTTAAAAAAACGATCGAAATGATCAATTTTAATTATATTTTATCACTACCATTACCACCACCACACACGCATACACACACACACACACACACACACACACACACACACACGTCACTATACAGTACCCAGCCCAAAGTTAGACAAAAAAATCAATGGAAAGAAGCTCAGTGTGACAAAGAGCAATATTCACCAGTGATGAAAGTCAATGGATAGTGCAGGGACAACTGTCTATTTTCACAGAAAAAAATAATAAAATTAGGTCCCTACTCCTCAAAATGCCATATGGTTTAAAGACCTAAATGAAAAGCAAAACTACAAATTTTAGACAACAACCTTAAGGGAGAAGAAGATAGAGGATACTAAATATTTAAAACTCCTGAACATCAACATTATAAACAAGGTATAAAAACAAATAAAAAAACAAAACAAAGTAGAAACTGAGGAGTTATAACCCATGTAAAGATAAGGAATAGTATCTAGAATATGTAAAGAACCCATGTTATTAATAGAAAGACATTCTGAAAGGAAAATGGGCAAAAGATGTAAGCAATTCATAGAAGAAATGAAAATGACCAAATAAACACTAATTCTCACAAGTAATTAACTCGATAAGATAAAATCGTATAAGTAATTGAAAGAGAAACCATTTTACACTCATTGGCTTGGCTAATTTTAGTGTTCAATAACACCAAGTGATAGTGTGTGGGGAACACTGAAAGAAATTAGTTAGGAGAGTGATATATTCCTTGCATCAGGAGAACTGGTACTTTAGAAAACCACTCTACTTCTAGGTATCGACTTCATGAAACTTGTTCCCATGTGTACAAGGATGTAGAATATCCACTGTAGTACTGGTTTTTTAATAATGAAAAAGTGAAAGCGAATTATCTCTCAAAGAAAGAAGTCTGATTTATTTATATCACTAAATACTGTACAACAATGAAAATAATCTACATCTACCAACATAGATAAATCTCAAAAACAATGCTGTCAAGTCAGTTGCAAAAAGATGTACATGTAAAATGTGAAAATACAAAACAGTTCTTAATAATCTAATAAATGCTACAGCAAGAATACAAAATACAAAAAGTACAAAAATACCAAATTTAGAGTAATGATTTTAAAGATGAAAGGAAGGTAAGGAACAAAACTAGACCAGAAAATGTCAGAAGAAAAGATTTATAAAGTAAAAGTAATGGCAGTAAACGATCTAGAGCAGGAGTTGGCAAACTTTTTTGGTAAAGAGCTGGAGTGTAAGTATTATAGGCTTTGCAGGCCAAAGAGGTAAAATCAGGTGTAATGTAAGTGCTAAATAGGGGGGTTCAAATTTACTGTTCTATATCATCAAAATTGATAGCAAGTATTTAACTACTTAAGAACAAAAAAACCCATTTGTAGCTTGTAGACAATACAGAAGCAGAGGGCTGTATTTGGCCCATAGGCTGTAGTTTGCCCAATGCTGGGCTAGAACAGTGCTGTCCAATAGAACTTTCTGTGGTAATAGAAATATTCTGTATTTGCATTGATCCCAATATAGTAACTGCTAGCCATTTGTGGCTATCGAGCATTTGAAATGTGGCTACTATGACTGAGAAATTAAATTTTAAATTGTGTTTAATTTTATGTAAAAGTAGCCATTCTAGTTTATGTGTGTGTGTGTGTGTGTGTACGCGTGCGTGTATATATATATATATATATAATACATATACGCACACACACACAAGCACATATAAAATATAAAATATATGTACATATATTTTATATTTTATATGTATGTATGTGTGTATTTATATATATATATATATATATAGAGAGAGAGAGAGTGGTTGGAAAAAATGAGACTGTGGTGGGAGATAAGACACAATAAGTGATTCCATCAGGAACAAAAAAATTTGGCCGATGTAAAGGATTTTGGGTGTAACTAATACAGAATGCAGAAAGATACAGACATGTAGTCAAGAAAATTTGATGTCAGGATTGGAAGAGTCCCCTAGTAAAACAGAACTTGTTGATCATGGACCTGGATATTTCACTATGAAAAACTGAGAGAAAAGTGTTAGGTTGAGAGTATGGTAGGGGAGCTAAGAGTATTATGGCAATGACTACAGAGAAAACTAAGGTGTAGTGTAAGAAATGTCTAAGGATGAGAACAGTGCAGGCTAGAAGGTAAGATGGCCAGATATATTTTCTTTGATATTTAAAGAAGAGAAGAAAACACAAGCACTATCTTTATACAAACTTTATTTTTCCTTAAAACTGGATAACCTACAGTGCTTTAAAGTTTAAAGAGGTATATACAAGCATTGGCTTTGAATTTTTAGAAATGAACTAATTTCATCTCATTGTTTGATCAAAAATACAAAAAACTCTTGGCATTCACATATTTAACACTGGAAGTTTTTGACTAAAGAACTATCTTGAAAATCCATGACATAATTTGTGATTCTGCTGAAGTATCAATTGAAAAAATATACACTTAGCACTTGGGGTTCAGAGTTAGTTACTTAATAAGTCCCTCAGCCTAAGTAACCATTAGTTCTCTAATCATGATCTCATACACATTTTATCTGAAAAATTAAATACGATAATGGTATAGGGGATCCACCATCAATAGGGTATACTCTACTGTGGGTGAATGTCAAGAACTTATTTTATTCAAAATTTAGGAGTTTCAAACCCAGAAGCTTACAATTAAAACACGTTAATTTGAATAATCATTAATTCTCAATATTTTGGTATAAGATACATTTCGACTAAAATTAAGTGTTTCAGGCAGTATGAGGACTTTAACTATAATAGTGCTTAAGTGCAATTATTTATATTTAAAAAAATCTAATAAAGGTTTAAGGAAAAAAATCACATTTGAAGTAGTTTTGAAAAAATGTCCACAATCTAGAGTCCTGTCAAGAGAATATTCTATGGCAGTAGTTCAACACACTTGTATACTATCTAATAGATTCTGTCCGAGCAGTATAAGGGGTGATGAATTTAAACAGCATCCAACAAATGCTTCATTGTATTTGCTTCATACTTTTTTTTTTAGAACTGCGCCTGGAATCCTTTTTCTGCTTGAAAACAGGCGAATTCAAGAAACACAAATCTGTAAAAGGGTCCCCTCTTCTCAGTTTCCTATAAAGGTAAACAAAGCTCTTTAACATTCCAGTATTAACTTAGTCTTTAGTATAAAATTATTGTAAAATATACCAGTGAAAAGTGAGTTCCTATAAAATAAATACTTACGAAGCCAGTGTGGGTTCCTTATAGTTCACACTGGTTGTGCACCTACGCTTAGGCAGAGACACTACCGGGATTTCTTTATTCTTTTTTGGAGAAAGAGAAAGTTTTCTGATTTTCACTTCAGGATCCAAGGGGACATTGGTGATATCCTTCAGGCTAAAATGAGGTGACCGGTGAATTTCAGGTAGTGCACCTATAAAAACAACTTTCAGTGAATACAGTTCAAAAGAAAAAAAAAGAAAAGAAAACCCCCACAGGAAATAAAATTGTATGCAATTACGTATCCTAAATATATACAAAATCTAGCATTTTTTAATAGATTTTTTAAATCGGTTCATTTTTCACGATCACGCTGGAATATTTATTATAGATATAAAGTTGACACAACATTACTAAAACTTAAAATTCTTAAAAATTAAAAAAAATCAAAATTCTAGGATAACTTAGGTATAATCAATTAAATTATGGAATTTCATTTTAGTCACATGTTACTCTCTAGAATCTTCAAAGCCTTTCTTTTAACATCAAAGTTTATCATCAAGTAGCTTCCTACAGTCTAATAAACGATAAGTCTAAAAATAGCCTCTCTATAAACCAGGAGAAAACGGGTTTCCTCTGGTAAAGCTAGTAGGTTAAAAAGTTACCCAATGTTTTTCCTACTAGCATCCAAATTATTCTACTTCGGAGCTACACCGATATTGGGAGATGGGTACCCAGTACACACACAGTAAGGACACTGCAAGACAGTCTCTTCAAATAGCTCTAAAAAGCAAATCTTTCCCTAAGAAACTTAACTGCAAGTGTAAGATAATTTTATATTTAACAGCCATATTCTCCTGGGTTATATGGGTTTCAAATTTTTTTTTTGCCCTCACATAAATATATTGTACTATACTAATCATTCCAACTTTAAGTTTGGAATATATGGTTAAGCTATAACATCAGTTGCCATATTCTGGAACAATGCTTCTCAAACTTTAATGTGTATACAAATCCCCAGGGGAACTTTTTAAAGAGATTCTGATTCAGGGGTGTGGGGTATAGTCTGATATTCTACAATTTTATGACATTTCCAAGTAATGCTGATGCTGATGGTCCAGGGACCACAGCTGAGTAACACTATTTCAGAATGTACTTTTTTATTTTAAAAACTTATGGAAATTTTCAAATATATACAAAGATGGAAACAACAGTATAATGAATCCAGTTACCTACCTTCAATAATTAGCAACATTTTGCCAATCTTGTTTGATTTACTCTAGCAACCTTATAGCGTATTTTAAAACAAGATCCTTGTGTGCTTCCACCACCTGTTATTCGAAAGTCATTTACTCTTTTAGGCTTTAGTTTCTTTATAAACAAAACAAGCATGATGACACATTTCATATTGTTCTTCTTAGGATGGAATAACATAGCAACATTCTGAGAATGTTACAACCTGACTGTATATGGTTTTACTGTACGAACTAAAATTCCCAGGTGAGCATCTTTGTGGGCAGGTGCAGGATGTATCATCAACTTTTGAACCATGCTGACTTTTGATCTAACAAAGCCACAGTTTTTAGATGTCTTACAAACGTCTTAAAAAAGAAATACTAAGTCTGTCAATTGAGAAGTTTTTTAGTCTTATTAGGCCAACTTCACTAACTAGAAAATTATTTAAAATCATGGTTCCTGTCAAACTGAATAGAAACCAAAGCATTAAAATGACAGGTCACTGGATTCAAGTTTGATTTCATTTTCAAGAGGATGTTTCAGGTACATGTCTAAAAGATATTTTAATTCAGCCTAATTCCACAAATGAGTTTTTTCCTTGCCTTACCTTCATTTACTGAAAGTAGAAATGCATTCCTTATAACAAGTAGTATTTGTTCTTAAAGAGAATTTAAATTAGCTTAAAGCAGGTCAGAGCAACACAACTGTGATTTACACCCTCAGCACCCCACTATTTAATCAGACTGTTACCTCCCTCAAAGAAACAGATGGTAAGTCTCTAATTTCCCCTGGAGAAACAGATGGTAAGTGTAGTATATAAGCATTAGGAGTGATCATTTATCATAAACATTAAAAGTTTAGGCAAACAAGCAGATCACTTACTGGTAGGAGTTTTTGTTGGCTGAGAACTCTCCATCTCTTTTTCATCTCTACATTTTAGTGCTCTTTTAGATCGAGGCCTGGTAACTGGGCTCCTATCTGATTTGCTGATGAGATCCTGACTGAACTTGCAAGTAGGCAAATAGAGGTCATCAGAATCATCTCCTGAGCCACTTGATTCACAGATGCTTGCTTCGGATTCATTGCTGTTTTCTTCTATTTTAGAACCATTGCTAATTTTTTGTCGAAAAGGAGTGAGGTGAACACGCTCTTCTGAATTAAAATTGTAAGCATCACTGGAAGTGACAAAATCATCCAACTTTTTTTCCGAAATGGTTTTTGTATTTTTACTTTTGCTCCATTTATACTTAGATACAGATTTTGATTTTCCCCTTCTGTTAGTTTTTCTTTTTTGTTCTCTTTTTCTTCCTTGTGCATCTCTGTGCTTATGTTTAGTTTGTTCAGATTTATAGTCTAAAATGTCTTCTTTTGTTTTAGTAGATATTCCTGGGTGAATCAGTTTTGGTGATAAGTTAATCTGATACTTGTTCCACTGACAAAAGTTTTGTTCTGCATTTTCAGATAGATGCATATTTACTACTGGGTCTACAACTCCAATGGTTTCCAATTCAAAAGACTGCTCTGACACATGACTGATTTCAAAATTATCCAAAGTATTGAATTGGCATAGATTGTTATACCGTTTCTTTAAATTGCGACGAAGAGATACAGTTCTAGGTAAGACATTATCAGCAGACTTATCTTCACCTGAATTCAAATCAAACCCAAGTCTGTCTTGAGGAACAGTAGATGTTTGCTCTAAGAATTTAAAAAATAAATGAGAAAAATAGTTTTACTTTATGGAAATTTTAATTTCAAGAATCTTAAAATGCAAAGTTAAAAATGGAATAAATAAAATAATTCTGCTTCCCCACATTTACTATAATAAAAATCTGGGGAACTTAATATTACTATCTATTGGCAATGATCAATTTACGACTTGACTTAAATCTGACCTGTGAAAGCTTATATAACTTTCTAAAATATTCTAACTTGGGGTTTTATGTGCCCTTGGTTTAAAGAATAACTAGTAGTAATCTATATGTATCTATGTGTATAGGATTCAGAGGAAAAGACTCTCATATTCTAAAGTAGGACAAATACACCAAAAAAATAGGAGCTGAACTGTTCTTTGAAAAACAAGTAAAATTAGGATAATTGGAAAGCCTTTTCGGTAAGAAATATTAAGTATTTTTAAGAAAAGTGAGAATATTTGGTTTTGCTTATTCAAATGCTATCCTTTCTTCAAAGCTTAGTTCAAGTAGAGAGGACTAGTATTAATACATCATTTAAAAGTAGAAAGAAGGGCATGGCTTTGGAGGTTGACTTTGAGTTTAAACCCGAACTCTTACCATCTGGGCTATTTCTTGTGAGATACTTTACTTCTTTGAGTATAAATGGGCCTGATTGTACCTATATTCCAAGGTTGTTGTGATGGTTAAGTGAGGTAATATATGTACAATGCCTGACATAGAGCTTGACACTTAGTTGGGCTCAGTAAATTACAGGCATAGTTATAGCCAAAGTTTCTGATTATAGATTTGGAAAAATAAAAGGATTTATTTTAAAACTCTTACTATTCTGTGTAAAATAAACATATTTACTGTGAGAAGAATACTAGGTGAGCAGATTTAAGTTAAAAAGAAAAATTGGAGAAATTTAATTATGTTCCTTGTTCTCAAAGATCTCATCTGACCCTTAGTCATATTTTTCAAATTTTCACTTAAATTACCTTCTGTTTGGAATGATTCTCCTTGTCCTGGAAAGTGACCTTCCTGCAGAGGAATTTGCCTTGGAAAATACCATTGAAAAACAGAATTTTATTTAAACAATTATGCAATAAAAATAAATTTAAGACTTTCTTGATATTAACTTTTTTTCAGCATTGTTTCATAATTCCATCCTAACTCAGTATATCTGGTTCTATATCAAAGGAAACCAAAAAAATATTTATACTGATTACATGGAGGCTGATTTGTTATGACTAACACCCAACTCCTACTGGAATAACTAACATCAACTTAGACTGTTCTTCCCTTAAAACATGCCATAACTCATAATTTCATGTAACTGGAGAAACAGCCAATCAGAACTGACTTATAAAATATATTTAAAAATGCAGTTTGATTACTCTACTCTTTTGGAGCCTGCTCAGTTGTGATTTCTTTCGGCACTACATAGTTTTATGGTGCTTAACTACTGACTCCTCTGAAGTTAATACTGTTTATTTTCTTCAAAAATCTTGTCTGCCTTTGGTTTATGGAAAAAGTATTTACTATTTACTGGCTGTTTCATTTTAATTATAATTTTATTCTTTATTTTCTGTAGAATATTTTTACCTCTAGACACCAAAATTTAAATATAGGTTCAGGTAACCAACTAATAACAATTTTAGAAATCTTATAAAAACTCAATTAGCATATTTTACTTTTTGCCCATTACATATTTTTTATGATCTTAAAGTTCAATGATTTTAAAACTATTCAAAATTAAAATTAACATGGGAAAAGAAATCATATTTGTGATTATTTCTGCAAGGAGGGGGATATAGACTTGAAAAGAATATCAGGGAAAAGCATAAGGCAATAGATCCTACTTGAGGACAATTATATGCCCGCGGGAAACATTTGGCAATGTCTGGAGACCTTTTTGTTTCTCATAACTGGGGATAAAGGAGTGCTACCGGTATTTAGTGGGTAGAGTTCAAGGATGCTGCTAAATATCCCACAATGCTTAGGACAACTCTCTACAACAAAGAATGATCTAGCTCAAAACGTCAATAATGTTAATATTAAAAAACTCCAGGCTAGTGTGATGGCAATACTCTGTATCTTGAGGTTTTGGTTTCATAGGTATATACATTAGTAAAACTCACTGAACTCTATAATTAACATCTGTGCATTTTACTGTATGTAATTATAGCTCAATAATTTAATAGCAAACAAATAAAGTATACTTAATCCAAGAAAATGGCAAGATGGTATATGAAATATGATTGTATTTAGAAATATATTAGTTTAGCAAGACAGGGTGACAGTGGTGTTAAATATGTTATTATATTTCTTTTCTAAACCAGATTATTTACAGTATTAGCAAAATGCCATCATTTGAATAACCAATCCTTAGAATAAAATCCTGATACAAGAAAAATATAACTGAAAGGAATAATTTAAAAATTCTAGAAAGGCTTCTTATTCTTAGATATCAAAAAAGGAACTAAATATAAGAAAGCTTTGGCTTGTCTATCTATAACAGAATTTCAACATATTAAATTTCCTTAAATGCATTCTCAGTAGAGAGAACATCAGACTCCAAATACTAGAGTCAATAGGATGCAAATTTCCTTTCATGAATGGATCACAGAATTAATACTTTCTTGGTATTAATAATTATAATAATGAATTTGATACTAACGGTAAATCCTTCACAAATAAATCCCCAGAGTTCTTGTCACTATTGGAGTCCATTCCAGAGGGACATACTTCATAGTTCTGTTAATGTATTAAAACAAACAAACAAAAAGACACTGGTAAAATTGAAATATTCATAACAAAGCATTCATTTATTTAATAACTATTTATTGACAGGCTACCATGGTGCCAGGCACTGTTCTAAAAGAGGTTAAGTCCTATCCTCTTAAAGCTTACATTCTAGTGCAGGGAGATCCAAATTAAAAAAAAAAAAAATATATATATATATATATATATATGTAATTTCATATAATGTTAAGTGCTATGAAAGAAATAACTCAGAGTGAAGTGACAGAGGACTCTTTGATAGGGTGGCTTTCATCTGAAATCTGAAGAATGCAAAGAACCCAGCCACCAAAAGAGCAGGGAGAAGATAAAGCCATGGAAATAGCATATACAATAGTCGTGATGTAGGAAAAACCTTGTTGTGAAAAGAAAAGAAAGGCCATTGTGGTTAGAACATAGTCACTAAGAAGACCAGTGCAGGAACAGAAGAATAGTAGAAGATGTGTGTGCAGAGGCCAGATAATACAGGGTCTTAAGAGCCATGAGTTTGAATTTTAGTCTAAGTGTGATGGGAAGTCACTTAAATATTAAGCAGGGAAATAAAATGATCTAAGTTTTAAAACGATCAGTCTGGATACTGTGTGGAAACATGGATTGAAAGGGGTCAAGGGCAGAAGAGTTACGAAGTTATCGCAGTAAATTTAAAAAGGCATGATATTGCATAGGACTGGAATCCTATGGCTATGAAGGTGAGTGAGAAGTCTTGAGATAACCAAGTATATTCAGATTGAACAGGGGTGGAGGTGGGAACAATGAGGGAGAGGGTAGCTTTTTATGGTTTTGACTTCAGCAAATGGGTAAGCTGTTTTATTGAGATGACTAAGACTTACAGAGGAAGATAGAAGTATATGATATATTTGGGAAGGGGAAAATAAAGAATTGAGCTTTGTACAAAATATGTTTGAGAAACTTTATAAATATTTAAGTGGCTATATCGAGTGGTAGGGGTGTGTGTGTGTGTGTGTGTGTGTGTGTGTGTGTGTGTAGGTCTTGCGCTATAAATTTGGAAGTTATCAGCAAATAGACAGTATTTAAGGCTATGAGAATGGATAAGATAAGATGGGCCTAGGACCACTGATATTTAAAAGTGAGGAAGTCAGGAAAAGAGATTGACATGGAACAGTCAGAAAGGTAGAATGAAAACTAGAATATAATAGTAAGAGATCAGAGTATTTCCAGCAAATAACCTGTGTTGTTATGACTTCAGGATCAAGAAGAGAAGTGACACTGGATTTAGCAACATGGAGTTTTTTTGTGACTTTGACACACAGTGACAATAGAAAGGTATGGGTAAAGTCCAGTGAGTTCAAAAGTGAATGGAAGCTGAAGAAGTGAAGATAGTAAGTGCTTTGTTCTCTTTGGTAAAGTTCTGCTGTGAAAAAAAGCAGAGAAATAAGCATAAAGAGATATGAGATGAGGAGAGGTTTTATTTTCTTTCCTTCTTAAGGTGAGAGATTCTAAAGCACATTTGTATGATAGCTAAAATGATTCAGCAGAGAGGGAGATACATTTTGGAAGAGAGCACAACTTTCAGGAGCAAAGTCCTAAGGTAGATGAGAAGGGAACTGATACACAAGGGAAGGGCCTGGCCTTTGATAGGGGCAGGGACACTTCTGCCACTGCAACAAGAGGGAAGATAAAGAACACAAGTATAGATATAAGGAGATTTGTAGACTTGTATTAGGAAGACGAGAGTTCCAGTCCAATTCCTAAGAAGTCATTCTAATTCAGTTTTTTTTGAAATTTGATGCATATATAATATGGTAATATAATAATGAATAGGTTAAAACTATTTGCCAGAAACAAAACAACCAGAAATTTAATCTTGTTAAAAGTTTTAAATTTATTCTCAACATAGCTAATGTTCTAAAACTAGTATTATTGCCGAAGGTAAATAAAGGAGACTGTTTAATTGGAGTGTGATATAATTTAAAAACAAATTATTAAAAAGATCCATTATAAAGTTTAGGGAACAAAAGGCTATTAGAAATTAATTTTTGATTAATCTTTCTAAGATAACTTGGTAGGCAAGAAAAACATTCTTATTAAAGCATCTTAAGCTTCTCCATCACTGTAAAATTGACTTGATAAACAAGGAAGCATGAGTGTAGAGTGACATATGCAACAAGTATGTGGCAGAAAACAAACTTTGATATTTTAAATGCTAAGAAGACATTCACCAAGCAATTAACAGTATGTTTTAATAAAAACTGAAAAATCATTGATAAATGTCAAAAGGCCTGCAATAACAGAATTACCACCCAATGTTTTTGTGATTATCTTGGTGGGTACTATTTTATATTATTCTATGTGAGATTTCGGCAAAAGCTTTGGAAAGGGAAGAGGAAGATTCAAATGTATTTGGAGGAATACTTTCCCTTACTAGTTGACCAAACGAGAAGAAAAATATTAGGAAAGATTATATTTTGAATGGAAAAAAAAAATAAATTATCTAACCCTCATATGAAGGTAAAGAAATCATATCTAATCTTTATAGAGACATTTCTCTATGACACTGTATATGTATATATTGCATATATTTATGTACATGTGTATATATACACACGCATTCTGTATACCATGCACAGAAAAAATATGGAATCACCTTAGTTGCAGGGAAGCAAGAACTCTTTCACTGATTCCTCCTGTCAACAAAGAGGTGACTTTAATTCCTTTCTCAAGTCTATATCCCTAACCTAATCACTATGGTCTGGCTTTCTTCTCTGGTTTCCTGCCAACAGGACTGTCTTCACTGGCAAAGCAAACCAATGGCCACCTGGGAAGAAAGCAAACTCTTCTGTTAACACCTGACACTCAGTACTGCTTTTCTCTTTTTCTGCCCGTGAGTTTCCCTGGCAGTGGTTTCTGGGAAGAGGAAAGAAGAAACTGGCTCATTTTTACTCTTCTTGGGATTAAGGTGCAAAGAGACATAAAGAATATCCTAAATCAAGCTTTCTCCATGTCTGTTATATTTTGGCTGGCCCTTCTATACAACATTGGACACAATCAGATTAAAATATGGACAGTAAAATGTTCAGGATATTTCTTAACGTCAAGTCTTCTTTATTTAGCTACCTAGTAGGTAAAAATGATTCTCCAAAAAGCACTTAAATACATTCCACCCACAAATTAAAGTAGTTCTCATCAAACCTCACTGGATATAGCAGAACTACATAGAAGAGCTAAGAATCATAGTACTGATTTGGACTAGTCTGCTGCAACTACCACTTTTAGACTTTTAACTTAGTTGCTCTATTTTTGACTGACTTAGCTGAACATTTAAAGGGACTGGCAGTGCAAAAGGCTAAATATTTCTTCTATACCTTGTCTTGCTATATGCTTTCGGAAGCAAGTTATACAAACGTAAGCCTCAATCACCTTTATGCTTGAAGTGTTCTTAACTGGCCACATACAATAGCTGTGCTGGAGCACTGAAAAAAGATGTTTTGATCAATTCACTTATAACACAATTACCAGTAATTAATTTAAAGAATATAATTGATTTAATTCATAGATTTACAACTGCTCTACTAAGTTATAGCTTTAACATTTTTTTCTTAGAAATTTAGCCTTTGTAGTTAAAATACCTGAGCAAGTTCTTCTGTTTGCTGTGAAGTAAGTTTTTCTTTCAGTGCATATAACTGACATGTCAGGTAGTAACATTCCTTTCTCAGCTGTAGGATGATGTCATGGGCTTCTCTCACTTTGGATTTTTCATTTTCCAAAGCTAAAACTAACATTTTGTTGTTGTCTTGGTAGTTTTTTAGCAGTGTAGAAGTACTGGCTAAAAGAGGATAAAAAATGTCTTATTAGTTATTAAATCTAAACTTAAAAAGTGATGCAAAAGGATAACATGAAAATCTTACTGATTATTTGGCATGGTGCAGCTATTAAAGACTTTCGTTTGCCAATCTCTGCCAAATTTTTATTCCTTTTCTCTTTCATTCGTTTCTTTATGTCTTCAAGGCTATCCTGAAAGGACTTTTTGAGGATCCTTTCTTTGGCCATCTTCTACCTAGAAATTTAAAATAAAGAATATTTACATTTTCTAAAATATAATATTATCAAATATAAAACAAGTTTGAAAATACAGGCTGTTCATAAAGAATGTTAAATAGAACTTAGTAAATGAAGAACTCGCTCAAAGTACATAGCTTTATAATAATGATAGAGCTAGAACCAGCAGGAACTGGGGCACAGGAATGTGTCAACTTTCTCATACTAAAACTCGGGTCTGCTTACTACCAGTACATCATGAATACAGCAAACCAGACATTAAGTAATGACTGTTTTATATACAGTTAAAAGTAGCAAAACATACATGGACAAGTATAATATGCTATTGAGTATATCAATATATAAGTCTACTTAAATCTTTCGATGCTGCAAATATGCTTCAGCGTTCTGCTACTAAGCATGTCAAACTACTTTTCATGAACATCTCTTACCCTAGATTGCACTTTGTAGACCTTAAAATTGCAAAAAAATAATTGTTTCCTATGACAATCTACATAGACAATTTTCACTACAAAGGTTAGCTTCATTTCGTTTTAGTCAAATATTTTCCTGAGCCTTACATTTTCTTGAGGATTTCTCCAGCCCTTATTTTCCTGCATGCAGTGTCTGGGGTCCTAAATATAGATATTCTAGATCCCACTTAATTATTAGCTTTCTGCCAATATAGATACAATATATACTGGGATGTTTCCAGTAGAGCAAGCATAGCTATTTTGAAAGCACTAATACTGAGTTGTATAAAACAGCATACCACAGCGGTGTTTTTGAAGTTTGAACTGGAGATGTTTGAGAGCCATATAGATGAACTAATCCAGTTAGTTTAGTTACGGTATTTCAAAAGCAAAGCTTTTCCTTAAAAACTGTTATTACATTTAATCAACTTAAAATCACAAAAGAAATTTACCGTATCGGAAGTTTTGTTTCCTGTTTAGTCCGATGGTGATAACGGGGGGGTGTGGTGGAGAGAAGGAATGAAAACAGGTCACAGTGCGGGCGGTCTCGACTTGTATAGCATTTCGGTAAGGGGTATGGATTCAAAAGTACTTAGAATATTTTATCTCTGTCATAATTCTTTGGTACTCCTGCCGCTGAGGCAGCCAGGTGGGGGTGATTGGTCGGTGCGGGCCTCTTCAGGGTCGCTAAAGTATGATGCAAAAGGGGAGGGCGTCAACAGTATAGCGCGGCACAAAATATTGCTGCCAGTTTGTGTGCCCTTAGGATAAGCCTGGTTTTTAACTACTGTAAATGCTTTATTTACACATCACTTAATTTACACAATTCTGTAAGGCAGGAGAGGAGGTGTGGGTCCCCACTTATTTGACAGAAGAAACTGGGTCACCACAAAGCGCAGGTAAAGACACCCAGTCAGTCCCACGCCGCAGCCTGAGCATTTGACCACCGAACTTTGAACGACAGAGACCCCCTGAGGGAAAAGGAACTGGGATAACGACGCTCCTGATCCATACCTGAAAATTCGGCGGCCTCCTCTTCCGCCGAGAGGCCCCAGGAAAGCCAGGGGGCGGGAGTGGGGGGCGGCGATGCCTTGCCGGAAGAGGGCCAGGAGACCCGCCTCCCACAGGTACGTCCACAACAATACTTTGGCTACCAGTTCTGCCGCAGCTGTCGCCCTCCTCCTCACATTCCAAGTCTGCGCGAAACTGTCAGCTGTGTGTGCTCCGTGATCCGAGCCCTCCAGGGCTAAGGCACCATCTCGTCACCCTCCGACTAAGACGACCACATTCAAAATTCGCCGCCGTGCTCACACATTGGCTGACTGAGAGGCGGTCACGTGAGATGACGCCGCAACTACTGGCGTAGGCAGAGTTCCGCCCCGCTGGGCGTCGTCACGTGACTCACTCTCGCGGAGAATCCACATCCGGGCATTCGTAGTCCCCGTCGCGGTGGGGCGGAGCCTGTATTCTAGTTCGCTTGACCTGCTGGCCCTATCCTTCTCTGAGTAGTCGGCTTTTAGAGGTGGAGCACCTCCCAACCCTTGCAGGGGTGGGTATTTTAAGGCGCCGAAAAGCTTCCTGCTTCTTTCGTTTTACAGTTTCCCATCTTCTAGATTGTGCTCGAGGATTCCCTCTTGTGAAAAGAATCTCCTAGGTTGGTTACCCACTCAAGTAGCCAACCTGCTGCACGGAGGCAAATTTTAGTGATATTAAAACCAAAACAGGGAGCAAATTTTGGATTAGTGTATTATTGAGGAAGTTGCAGATGCCTGAAATATTCAGCTTCAGGGACTTTCTCTGCTTGATTACCTTGGGCTCTTTAACCCTCAGGAAATGGGGGTTACCGTCCCAGAAGTCTGGGGAATCTTTCTAATTGATTATTCTCTCGCAGTCTTTCCACGTCCAGTCTGTCACTCAATCCTGTCAGTTCTACTTTCTAAGTGTTTCTTATATTCAGCTCACTATTTTCTATCCCGTAATCCAGCCAACTACCTAATCCGTATGCGATGCACAATTATCTACTTTGATGACGGACTCTACTCCCTTATGTTCTTCATAGTGTTATTATGAAATTCTTAAATTTAAGAACTCCTTAAGGTGTTTGATTTTTAAAGAGCCGGATGGAACCCCAGGGTTCCACCTGTTCTGAATATTTCTTATTTTTCATTTCCGTATAATTCTCGCTGCTTTTGCCTATGCTGTTCTTTTGTCAAGAAGCGTCTTTTCTCCCCCTGGGCTCCACTTACTCATCTCATCCATGCTGCAGGTGTCATCCTGGAGGTGAATTCCAGAAGCCTTATCTTTCCCCAAAGCCCCCTTAAGTACCCTCCTTTGTACTTATTGCCATGCAGATTTCCCTTGGTACTACTCCTTGTGGCACCGACTTGTCATTTATTGCCTGTTTATTCAAGTTGCATAGGGTAGTTAATCATAGTTAAATCTTCATCTGTTTAGCAATTTGAAGTAAGTCAGTAAATATTCACTGGGACAATAAAACAATAGATAAATGAAACCTAAACAAGTGCTTCGAATTTAGGTTTTCAATTTATTATAAAGTTGTTGTTCTTTTAAAGATAACTAACATTTACATCTTCACTCTAGTCTAAGCCCCACCTCAAGCCTTCCTGATTTCTGTGGAAGATATTAAACATCCTTCTCTAGCCCACATTTGTTCTGCAAGTGTCATCCACCAGATTATGTCCATTAGTCCTCAGTTTATTACTACTGGGTGATGTAGCTATATGTGCAGAAGCATCAAGGAGCAGGAAGGAGCAGAGAGGTTTTTGCTCTGTTCTTGCCATCTTGAAATGCTTAATTGTCTTTGAGCTCACGACTTGTAAGTAAAGTCTGATGAGACAACAGCATGTATATGAATGTATGAAATATATGTAATATATAGGTCCATCCATATCTCATTCCACCTCATTACCATACAGTGTTCAGGATGCTCAGTAAATGGCTTGCATGACATGCTTACTTTGTACTTGGGGCCCTCTGTTTAGAAGGGCGTCTCAGTTGCTTTAATGTTCTGCAGCCTCTTGAAATTTTTAACAATTTTGTCTTTGAAATGTGTACTCACTTTGAATCTCATTGAACTTTCATGCTTAGCCTAAAGAGACTATTAAAAATCTAATCTGAGATTCTTTATTACCAATTTTAAGACTCTAAAGTTGACTTTATTGAGCCAATAAAGTGCTTTGGATATTAGCAGAACTTTAACTGAAGTATTGAATCTAAAAATGTGCATAATATCACTATGCTTGCCATATTTATTTAAGTAACAAGGCCAAATTTAATGAGATTACACTTATTATACAAACAAATTAGTGTTACTATGAATATATTTGATAAAAATGGGGTGACTATAGAGAGAAAAATTGTATTTCAATAGAAAACTATTGTGTACCCATTATCAGATTCTAGTCCTGTTTATTGTCTTTGAGGTTTTGCTATCTACTTGCAAATGACTGGATCATGAATTTTAGTTTCTAATATCTGTTACAACTCTCCAAACTAACATTTCCAGTTTTCTCTTACCCTTCTGACTTGGAATCACTAAAAACTAAACTGTCTTTTCCCTACACCCTGACTAGCTAAAGAGAGACAACTTGGTATAAACTTCACCATAACAGATAATATATGTATCATCTTCATGCCTGCCACTGTGTAGGCCACTCAGAGAGTTGACCAGAAAATTACGACATCATCAGACATTCAAATTGCAAACCAGGAAAATGCATCAGATTGAAAGTGTCACCCTCATTCTGCCATCTAAAGATGCTTCGAGCTTAAATCTAGAAAATATCTCAACTGATGACTCTTTTAGGCTCAGAAACTAAGTTTTTAATTTGCTCCACTCATTAACCTTCATTTTTCTTTTGTTTCCATGGAAATGCCTCTTATTAAATACCTGATTACTCATACCATATAGAGTTCTACTTAGATGGAAGCTCATCTGCAATACCGCCTCTTGAAGGTAAGTATGTATAGGAAAAAAATAGTAAATATGGGTTTGGTATAGTTCGTGGTTTCAGGTACCATTGGGGATCTTGGAATGTATCCCCTCAGATAAGGGGAACTACTGTACTTAAAAAAATCTATAGTAGAAACACACTCAAAACAAATTGAGACACTAGGAAAACTAATGACCTAAGATAATAAGGAAATGAGTATTGTCAAGTGAGAGTTAGGAAATGAATGTTATTAATTGAGGAAATCAAAGTGATGGAGTGACTTTAATGATGATTTTATTCATTCACAGAACAAATGTATTTTTAAACACTAAGACAGAGATTGCCATTGCCTATCTGATATTCCTTCTTCTCTTCTATCTCAGTAATAGAACCTCTGTGTTGTTGGAATAATAATGTGCTCAGCTATAATGAACATTTTAAACTTCCCTTTCACAGGAATGGCTAATGTGAGTGGAAGGCCTTGTACTGGGACCTATGTAAATTTTGAGACATATTTTCTTAAGCTTATAGTTTAAGAAGAGTCTAAATCCTAAACCAGCTATAGCAAAAAAAAAGGTTTCATTTTTCATGCCACATTTCATTATATTGTAATTACTTGTTTAATGTCTGTCATTTCTAAAATGTGTAAGGTCTATGAGGACAGGGGCCATAAAAAAGAAGGAAATCCTGCTATTTATGACAAAAAGGGTACATCTTGGGGGCAGAGAAAGAAAAATACTGCACGACCTTACTTATATGTGTAATCTTAAAAAAATGACAGAATAAACACAAACTTGTATATACAGAATGCAAATTGGTCGTTGTCAGAAGTGGGGGTAGAGGTGGAAGGGGTTATATGGGTGTGGGGTGGGCAAAATGGGTTAAGGTGGTCAAAAGGTACACATTTCCAGTTATAAAATAAAAAGTCCTAGGGGTGTACAGCATGGTGACTATAGTTAATAATACTGTCATGTATATTTAAAAGTTGCTAAGAAAGTAGATCTGAAAAGTTGAAATTATATAATAGAATGAATCAGGTTAGAAGCTAATTGCAGTTTTGAGGACAGAGATGATGATGGCTCACATGATAATAATGGCTGGGAGCAGAGATTTCAGTAGGAAATGATAGGTTTTTGGGTGGAGTTGCCATCAACTGAGTTAGAAAGACTTGTGGGTAGAACAGGTTTGGGAGCAAAGATTGGGAGTTAGGATTTGAACATGTTAAAAGTGAGAGATTTTCCATATATCCAAGTAGAGATGTCTGATAGACAGTATACACACATGGGGCTCAGGGGAGACATCTGAGCTGGAAATAAATATTTGGTAATCATTAGTACATAGAGTGTTTTAAATGTATTTAAGGTCATATTGCTGAATGAGATTACCAAAGTAGCGAGTATGGACATAGAAAAAAAAAAAAGATTACAAGACCGAACCCAAGAACTCACCAAAATTAAGAGCTGGAGGAGAAAGGAGAAATCAGAGGAGAAAGCTCAAGAGTGCCCAGTAATGCAGGGAAAACTGAGAAGCAGTGGTGTTTTTAGATGTCAGGTAACAGAATGGTAGTTGTGAAAGCCTGACTGGAATGGGTTAAGAGAAGAAGGGAGGAGAGAAATTGGAGAAAGTGAATACATAAATCTCTTTTAAGAAGGATGCAAGAGGAGGGAGATGGAGGAAATGTTGCTGGGGAGGAGGAGAAAGGGAAAGGTATGACACTATTGCCTAAGAGAGTCATGCATTTGTTGACTAACTACGAATATTTGGGTTGGTGTTTCCCAAAGTGTGTCCAGCATACTGCTGTTCGTATATGAGATGGTTTTAAATGAACTTGAATGCATACTTTTATAATTTTATTTGTCACATTTTGAGTCTAATGTGTATTTGAAAACTACAACTAGCATTTATAGTGATTTAAAAGTAACAGTATAGTTTCCTTTTGAAATAAATTTATTTCAGTAGAATAGGTGAATCAATTTAAAAACAATTTTAAAAGCACTACAGATAGTTTATAGATGTGGTAAGCTTCCACAAATAATTTAAGTTTAAGGAACACGTACTTATGGTATTTCAGCCCCTTTATAATCTAGCTCCTTATCTGACTGAAGTCACACTTTCTTTCTTAAGCTTCCTCGAGAATCCCTCTTACCAGTATTTATTCCTTCTCTGACTGCCCATAACATGTCTTCTCTGAATTCTGCAGTTTGAATGTGGGCTATATTGTCACTTGTTTATATACCATATCATTTGCGTGTTTTCTCTTTTCAACAAAAATTTCAATCAGCTTCTACCCTCCTCCCTCACCTCTCCTCGCTCTCTCTCTCACATACACACACACACCTCTCTTTGGAAGTGAAGTATATTTGGTATGGGGCCTGCTGGAACCTTAGGCAGTGTTGAGGTCTGTGTGAAGGTGAAAAGCTAGACCTAGGGTAGTGTCTAGCAAGGTAAGACCTAAATTGCTGCAATGGCTGGTGTGGGCTAGGAGAGCCAGACAATTTCAGGCACAATGTGCAAAGGTTACAACAATCACAGAACCAGCTGAGGTAGCTGTCAGGACAAGGGGGTCAAGCCTAGTGATCAGAACATGACAGCAAGCACTTCCAGATAGCTGTCCATTGGCAGTCTAACAGGGACAATTGTCAAAGCAAGGGAATCTGCATATATTCCATTAGACCGTCACTTACCTGCTGAGTTATAGGAAGGCCTCAGGAAGGAGGGCAACCAGACAGGAGGGAATTGGGATCTCCCATCATTACTGAGGGAGACATCTGGTTCTTAGAGGCTTATTTTTAATGAAATAGACCTGGATTTGAATCCTACCTTCATCTAGCTATGTGGCCCCAATTTATCATCTATAAAATGGTGATAATACTTCTTACTAGTTATTAATTAATTACATGTGAATAGGACATAATATAAATATGAAGAGTATAAATAATGATAATTATTAATGTAGTTAAAAGAAAGTGAAGAATCCTAACAGAGAGACTAATGAGAGACCACGTAATGGCTTTACCAGAACTCACACCTTGGGCACAATAACTTGAATTATAGTCAGTAAAAGTAAAAGCTACTGTATTATCTTAAATAATTGGTGGGATGAGCTTGTGGTATAAATCAGTTTACCAATCATCCAATACCATGAAAGGACAGTATTTTTGCTGATGTAAATAGAATTTATGAGGTTCTGGATGTAACCTCACTCTTGTATTTAGGATGTTAGGCTGCTTTTCCATGTTTTTTTTTCTAGTTTTTAAAATAATGTGTAGAAATTAAAGAGGACCCAGCCCATAAATTATTAAATGTATTTCATCATTTATTTAACAAATATTTATTGAATGCCTACCCATGAAGACACTGCGCTCTAAGGAGATGGTGATGAATAAGACAGGGTCTGTCTCTACTTTTCTAGAAATAAATCAACTCATGTCTAGTTTGTTAATTGCAGTCGTAATGTATGCTAGATGAACTACAGGATCCTAAGAACATATCTACCAGAAGAACACGATCTAATCTAGGGATGGTTGTCAGGGTGTTTATAATGAGATTCGGAAGATGAATAGAAGTTCATTGAGTAAAGATGGGGATAAAAAGAGTATTTTAGGAAGGAAGAGCATGTGCTAAGGCCCTGAGATTGAAGGAGCATGGGTCTCCCAGAACTAAAAGATATTTTAGTGTGCAGAGAAGAATCAGTGTTGCAGAATGTGGTTGTGTTGTGGACAAAGACCAGTAAGGCAAGGCCTTCTGGATGATATTAATGGATTTTGCTTTGAAATAATTGGGGAGGCCAGTGCACATTAGTAAAATGAAGTCAAAGATCACTCTGGCAGCAGTGTGGAAGGAGGTGGAGAGCGCTGGCAGAATAAATGGGGGAGATCATTTAGGAAGCTACCAGAGTGCTCCAGGTAAGACATGATAGGGATATACACTAAGGTGGTGGCCACAGAGGGAGAGATGCAGACCAGTTTGAGGTAGGTATAATAGACCCCTGGGAATAGAGACTGCTTTTTCTAGAGAAGAGAAGGCAAGGTTTTAGGTTTAAAGTGTTGTTATGAAGAGGATATTGGCCAATTGCCTTCCATCTTCATAGAGGAGGACAGAAGAAATGATCGTATATTTTCCTGTGTGATGTCTTGATAACTTTAAGATCACAACATCTGGCCAGGTTCTTTGTTAACATTGTAACCCACTTCTTTGTCTTTTTATATCACTAAGTCCTTAAAGAGGGGAAACATAATTATTGATAAAAATCTTTGGCTTTGTTGTTACCATTTTATGTATGGAAAAAACAGTATGCAAATTGATATAAAAAGTATAACAATCGTAACGAATCAGCTAAATCATGGGGCTTGTTTGGAGTTATAAAGTTTTTCTATTTGCAGCAAAAGTAGCTTTTTTAGGTGTGTTCAAGATTCTTAGTTTGTCTACATCTGTGAGAGAATTCCCAAAGGAACTTTGATTTGTATATCCATGGATGAATATTCATAGACGATGCTTATGGTTCATTTCCTGCACGTGGGCAAACTGCTGAAGAGTGACTTCTTGTACATAGCTTCTCTTTTCAGCTAATTCCCTCTGTAGAACATAGTACTCAGCAATATCGTGTATATAGTAATTTTGTGACAGACTTTTGGGGGACATGCTCTTTAGAGGTGCCTACATTAATTGGCTCTCAGTGTTTGAGAGCTGTTGCTGTAAGGAGATGTGCTGTAATGTTATTTGAGAGGCTTATTTCAGATTTACATAAGCCCTCACTGTAACTTGTATTACATACTGGTGAAATATAAATACTCAAGTGAGAACATAATCTTTGTTTACATGCATTTTATGGTCTGTTTGCATAATTAAAATGATTGTGTATTCATTCCTCTCAGGCTTTTCTTAAGTCAGTGCACAATCCCCTACTGCTCTAAATTTTTAGGAGAAGGCTCTTCCTTTTGTGAATCAGCCAGTCAGGAAAGGTCAGAAGAGCTGGACAAAGGAAGCTAGAGGGGATTATTACATGACACTGGCTGCTAAACAGTAACTTTGCTGTATCATTTTACCATTCTTTGGGGATCAGAATGAGGATGGGGTAGAGGAGAAATTCTGAGGAAGAACAAATTTTTTTTTTCGCAGCTAAAACTATTATCACTTCCTCCTACATAATATTTCAGATATTGAATTCTCTAAGAGGTGACTCCATTTTGATTTTAATGGGGTGGGGGTGGGGGGGAGAGAGAACCAGGAATGTGAAAAATGATTAAAACAAGATTTTGAGTGACGTATAGAAAATCATTTCTATTTTATCTCATGAGAAAATATGAACATTATCTTAAATAAAATAATTTAAACCTTTTGAACAGTCATGAACAGATATAAAATGTATTAATGAAATTGCTTATGATTAATTAATTTTCAAATATTAAATGCTAACCGATAAAAAATTAGTTTTACATTAGTAAATCTAATGTTTTTTTGTTATTCTTTTATTTATTTAATTGAAGAAATAATTAAAATTTTTCCCCCCGTCTACCTCTCCCCTCTCTTCTGCTAATGATTAGTCCATTGTCCATGTCCATGAATCTCTATTTGCTTGTCCTGTTCCTTTATGAAAACTTTTGTTTTCAAAAAGCTCTCTCTATAGCATAAACATCTTTCAAGAAATAGTTATTTTCTCATTTATTATTAGATTAATTTTTTTGTGGTGTGTCATATTCTCATATTTGCTAATTGTCACTATAGCAAAGGTCAGCTGATTTGGATTATTTAAGTCCGTTAACTCATTTAAGGACTTTGCCACAGTCTCACCTCTAATGCTCTGTGTGATTGTTTCAGTGGATGCTTTGGTCACTGCTCATGGTCCTTTACACTGTGTTGGTGGCATATAGGTCATTCTCTAGGTATTGAACTCAGCAGAAGAAAGATGCCTCGCTCAAGGTCTCCCCACCCCTCCACCACCCAGGGCAGCTCTCATTCAATAACTGGTCAGTGCTGGACATAAAGGAGGCCTGGCCAACTTGCTACAAGGTGAGACAACATTGAAGGGCCATCCTAACTCCAGAACTCTCCATGGAATTGATTGAGGACATTGTGGTAACTGTGTCACAGTTCAGTTTTTTCCTCTGCCTAATTCTACCTCCTTCACTTCCCAGATAGTTGATCCTGAGGGCACTCTCCAATAAAATTTCTATCAGCTCTCTGAATCTGCTTTCCTGGGAACCTGATCTAAGAAAGTTACTCTCTGCAAATGAGTGCAAGGAGTACCCTACATTTTTAAATGTCTTGTTTTTATAAAGCTAACCTCACTCATGATATTCTGTAGCACTGTGCTCTCTCATGGCTTTACCATCTTTGCATGTAAATGACAGAGGGAAGGCATTTCATGTGAGGGGCTTTATCTGTACCTTGCTTGGGAATTTTAAATTTCCAGTTCAAATAGTTGTCTGCAATTTTCCACATATAATTTTTCTAAAAGAAGTTATTTATTAATGAGGGAAAATATTATTTGGTCCTTTTTTTAGTGGCTCACAAAAAATAGTTCTTTATTTATTTTATTATTGGAAACAGAATCTGGAGAATACCATAAGCTGAAATGTGTTAGAAACATTAGTGCTTCTTCCAAATATATAGCAAACCTTCGACACTATGTAATTTGTTCCAGCATTGTTTCTTCACTCTTCTATAATGGTTTCCATACATCATCCAACAATATTTCCTGACAAAGATTCACATTTTAGATTTCATCATATGCTTTTTTTGGATATTATTTCAGCCATTTAAACTGTGACAGAAAGAACAAGTGTTTCCCCAATGGATGTGGCTATGCTTTTTACCTTTGCTTTAAAATGAGAAACCTCAAAATAAGCTTCTAAATATTTATTACCACATTTTATAACACTTTGCAAATTCTATATTTAGTGTTGCATTACTTTATCAATCTCTGAAAAATCGTAATGGTTTTTCTTCAGGTTTGAGATGCTTACTTTTAACAAAGCTTACTAATATTTATGGCATCATGCTACCATTGGCTACTTCTAATTCTGGCAGTATGGCAAACTAGATTACCCAGAAATCTTCCTGCCATAAAACACTAATGCATGCTAGATAAAATATAAAAAGTATCATTTTAAAATGTGTAGCTGAGCTAGAAAGCATTTAAGGAAATTCCCAGTCAGCTGAAAATAAAGAACAAACTGAAAACCAGAGTCAAACCACACTAGATGGTGCTTTGACAGCCTGAAGAAGGGGATCAGGAGAGGGCCGTGAAATCCTTGTCTCAGTCACATAGAGGTTTAGATCTTAGTGCCTACACAAGAACAGGAGATAATGCCCTGGGATTCCATGAGTTTAATGACTGCATTTGAGACTCCCATAGAAAGCTGGGGCCTTTGAAATTTCACAGTAGAAAAACTACCTACTCACTGGTATAGAATGGTGTCTGAAGGACACTTGTATGTCTTCGTTTAGATTTTAGATAGAAAAAGTCTTTCTGGGAAATTCATAAGTGTATTCCTATTCTCGCCCAGAGGTGGGATTCAAACATTTCTATCTGTATGGTTCAGGAAACTCCAAGCCAATAAATTAACATAAAAGAGGTCTGAGCTTGTGAAAACTTTGGGCATTAGGCAAAATAACAGTAAATCTTCTCAGGAGGAACACTCTTAATCAAAGTACTACAAGATTCCCAGCAGTAGAGTCCTGAAGAATCCTGAAGAGTTCACAAAACAACATTATAAAACACATAAAACAATATACCATCATTGAGGGTCAGCATATATAAGCAGCAGTAATATAATATTAAGAATTTCAGATAGAACTCCTGAATAGTAAAGATAAAATAAGTATGCCTAAAATAGTTAAAGATATAACTGGAATCAAACCACGTGAAACTAGTAGACACCACAAAGAAGACCAAGAAGACTGGTAAAAAGAAGTTCATACAACCAAATAGAATTTTTAAAAATGAAAAATATAGTCACTGACATTAAAAACTCGGTGGACAGATTGAACAGTAGATTTGACACAGCTGAAGACAGAATTAATATACTGGAAGATAGATCTAATTGGAAGCTGTGATGCAGTTACTTCCATTTTGTCTTTGGACATTGCATTTTTCCCATCTGGCAGCTTCTTTGACATGAAAGCCTGTTTTGAGTTATTTCCCCATCCCTCACTCTGTTTTAGTGTACAAATCATACATTTATGGCTCCTTCCCCTCTCAGTCTGTGTTGCAATGAGTGGACCATTTTGCCAGAGATAATCCTACATATGGCATACTGTGATATTTGAAATGAATCTGCTTCCATATGGATAAAGGATAAATTTTCATAATATTGAAAGAAACTTCAATTTAGATCACTGAGCTAGTGTTGGTTATTTTGGAGGGAAATGAGAAAACTGGAGATGGGCAAATAGTCCTGGTTTAAAATAAAATGGATAAAGCATATTCTGTGGAATAGATAATCTAAATTCGCTCACTATCCTGAAAAGATTCTAAACAAGATAATTAAATTAATTTAAAATAATTATATTATGAAGAATTATTGTAACAATTAAGAAGCTCTTAGGAAGTAACCTTATGTTGAAAGAGCATATTATCCTATCTGTCTATCTATCTATTTAATTTAATGAAAGATCAATAGAATATTATAAATAGAAAATTTGGAAATTATTCTAGGCAAGTTAGACAAATGTGCATTATGTTAGTCAAGGTGTGGGAAATAGAAATGATTCTAGGTATTTCAAGAGGAAAATAATTTACTATGTTTTATCAAAACTTTATCAACTATCAGATGCCCCATTATTTCCAAAGAAATCCAAAGTGCTATCAAACTATTGCAGAATGCCTTACTGAATCTTGAGTGAATTGCTCATTTTAGCCTTTTATTTTTTTGACATTATTTCATCTATTTTGAGATATCTGGTTATTTCTACTGCTCTTGGTTTCATTCCTTGGCATGAGATAGGCAATTCTTTTGCACAAATCTCAGTAACAAAACTGGGAAGCTCTATTGCAAGGTGTGGGCTGGCACCCTACAGCCTACAGCCTGTGGGCTAAATCTGTAAATAAAGTTTTATCAGAATACAACCATACCCTTGCATTTTTATATAGTCTATGGCTCCTTTTAACAGATTATATGACCTCTCAAGGAAAGGCTGGTGAACTCCTGCTATGGGGAAATATATGTAAACAACTACCATTTATTGATATTGTGACACACTATACCAACTTCTTTATGTGGAGTAGAAGTCTGTTATCCAACATGGCCAGGACTAATGTTAGTCGATTTATTGAATCATCCAATCAGCAAATAAATATAGAGCAACTACAATCTACCAAGGGGCTTGGAATTCAGGGAGTGAACAAAACAAACAAAACCAATCATTTTCATAGAGCTTACAGTCTAGTTGGCTGTGGTAGGGCAGGATAGAAGGCGATACAGTGAAGACAGAAAATAAGTGAATTAATATGTAAAACAAATATTATGTCAGCTCATAATAAGTATATATGAAAAATAAAGCAAGGAAGGAAGTGCTGGAGGTAGGACTTTAAATTGAAAGTAGAGAACTCATGGACATCTCACAAAGGATATGGCATTGGAGTGAGGACCAGAAGGAGATGAGGACAGGGATTTGCAAGTAGAAGGAACAACCTTGACAAAGGCAGTAAGGAGGGGATGTGCTTCATGTTATGAAGAAAAAATAAGAAGGCTGATGTGTTTACAAGGAAAAAATAAGTAGGAAATAGGATCAAAGAGGCAAGATGAAATGTGGTCAGAGGTGGTACAGATTTTGGGCCATGGTGAAGTCTTTGGTTTTTCTTGTGAGACAAGCAGTTGGAGAGTTTTGAAGAGAGGAGTAATATTAATTCACCTAACTAGAAACCTCAGCTGCTTTGTTGAGAATAGATGGAAATGGGACAAGACTAAAAAGCCCATTAGAGAGAGCTTTGGAGGCAATTAAAGAGCATTTATAGTAATCCATGTAAGAGCTGGTGGTTGCTTACACCATCAAGGTGGTGATGAAGGTGGTGAAAATATATATGCACACTTTTCATGGTGGAAATCTTTGAATATATAAAGACATTAATCCCTCCAACTTAAAAAAATTAACTTAGAACCCGTTTTCTTTCATCTACAACTGATTCAGTTTTCTCCGTACCATATTATTTTGAAGAAATTCCAGACAATTCTGGATCTAGTTTGAAGGTAAGACCAACAGGATTTGTTGCCAATTTGGATGTGGGGTGTGAGATTCAAGGATGACTCCTAAAATGTTAGGGAGTATGGAGCTGAGACTTACTGAGATGGGAAAGACTATAGGAAGAACAGAGCTTTTGTGTGTGGAGGGAGTGGGAATAGAAATCAGGAGTTTGGATTTTTACATAGTAGTTTTGAGATGTCTATTAGTGATTAAAGAAATGGATCTTAACAGGCAGCTGGATTGATTATCTATCTATCTATCTATCTATCTATCTATCTATCTATCTATCTAACCTATCATCTATCATCTATACTTCCTATCTATCTATGTAATCTCTATATCTATATACATATGTCTAGACTTCTTAGTTGGAAATTTGGGAGGGAGGGGTTCTTTATAATTGTCATCTGCTGACCTCTCCAATTACGTTTCCTCTACCCACAGTTATTGGGCTCTCTTTTGGCCTTTTGAATGCTAGTGATCTTCAAATGTTGTTGCATATTAGAACAATGTGGGGAGATTTTAAAAATCCTGATGGTCAGGTTGCATCTCATACTTGTTATATTAGTATGTTTGGCTTGGATCCAGGCCTCAGTACTTTTATTTTAAGAGTCTCCAGGTGTTCCACTATGCAGCAGAGTTTGGAAAGGAACTGCTGAAAGTGTGGTTCTCTCTCCAGCACTTGTGGTCTTTCCACCAGCAGCAGCTTGCTAGAAATGCAGAATCTCAGGCCCCACCCTGTCCTTCTGAATTGGAACCTACATTTTAACAAGCTCTTCCAGTGATTTCTGTTCACATTAATTTCTGAGAAACACCATGTCTATCTCTTGCTTTTTTGCCTTTGCAGAAGCCATCTGCCTACCTATCCTGCTGACTCATTCCTATTTATCTTTTAAGATTGACCTCAAGCATCCCCCTCCTGGAAAACATCCTTATCCTTCCTTCTGCATACTCAGGCTATTCTTCTGGGGACATCCTCTATTTACCTTTATTATGTCTCTAATTACAGCTTAGTGTAATTATTGGTTTAACCAATAGTCTCCTAAATTTTGAACTAACAGTCAGTGGCAGAGAGTGTATCTCTGGTAGTAGGTGCTCAGTCGGTGTTTACTGTTGAATTGAATGGCTTGGTCAGAGCTTGGTCAGGAGGGACTTCCAGGTCTAGATGGCAGGGCCCTGGATCTGTCAGATCAAATCACTGGGGAGACTGGCTATAACAAGCAGCAGGCCCTGATGTGTGTGAGCTCTGATTTTGGGGCTTCAAGAGGTTTTTAATTCTCTTTTATCTTCACTGTGGGGAGGGTGACTGTGGCTTGCAAGGTGTGTGCTCATAGCCAGAGGGGAAGTCTGAATTCTTTAGGTGTAAACTTCCTCATTGCAGTGGCAGAAAACTATGGGTTAGGAAAGCTCGAGTTTACTCTAAAACTATATTAAAATTGTTTACTAAGATAACTTTTTTTCATAATTGTGAAACCAGTACACAGAAAAGCATAATTGGAGGAAGGTAGTCAAAAGGTACAAACTTCCAATTATAAGATAAATAAGTACTAATGATGTAATATATAGCATGACATCTCTAGTTACAGTCCTGTGTGATATTTAGGAAAGTTGTTAAGAGAGTAAATCCTAAGATTTCTCATTACACAGAAATTTTTTTTTCTTTTTCTTTGAATTATTATATATGTATATGAGGTGATAGTTGCTAACTAAACTTATTGTGGTAATCACTTCATAATATATGTCAAACCATTATGCTGTACACCTTAAACCTACACCGTGATGTATATCAATTATATCTCAATAAAACTGTAAAAAAAGGAAGAGCACAAAAATATAAATTATTTGTAATCCTGTCACTCAAAAAAATCAGTCTTTTTGGCTTCTCCTCTTCTAGTATTTATATGGAGAAAATAATACTACACAATGTTTTCTAAGGACTCAGATCATCTGTCCTTTTCGATACTTCTCTGACTTGCTTTTCTTCTACTTGAGCCACATTCCCCTTAATTGTTGTTACTTATGCACACACCAGGCACGCTCTACATCCAGGTGTTTTTTTCTGTCTCTTTTCCAAGTGAGACCATTCCCTAAATACCCATGACCTTATTGTCTTTACTCAAATCTCACATTCTCAAAATAGCCTAGTTTAACGATCCATTAAAAACTAAAACCCACCTCATTGTTTCCTTAAAACCACCACTTCCAGTCCCCCTCAGCCTGTTAGCAGAATTTAGGGTTTTCTATCATACCATAGAATGTGCTTATAACATCTGTTGTTTATTGCCGGGCTTGCCTCCCTTGTCCTCCCCTTTCCCTAACTTCTATAATGTAAGATCTTCAGGGGCGAAGGATCTTTATGAGTATAACAGTGATTGCCATATAGTAGATGGTCAGTAAATATTTGTCGAAGGAATGCATGAATATATAATTGTAACAAATAGTAACATACTGTGACATGCTGTTTTGTTTTTAACTTAGCAATATACTGTGTCCATCTCGTTACATAAATAACTATTCTTTGACATGACTATATCCCTCAAAGTTTTCATCATTTCAGACAGTTTCTGTAAGCATTATTAAGCTCAGACATCTGTAAAGATTTGAAGCAAGACTAGGCAAAAGCTGATTATACCCCATTCATTTTGTTTATTCATATGTATTTGTTGAATTAATCAATATATATTTTATTATGTAAATATATTTATGAAAATATATTTCATATAATAGAATATACATATTTTCATTATTACATATATGTGTGTGTGTATATATATATATATGTGTGTATATAGATAGTTGATCCTTCAACAACATGGGTTTGAACTGCACGGGTCCACTTGTATGTGGATGTTTTCATTAAATACTGTAAATGTATTTTCTCTTATGATTTTCTTAATAACTTTTTTCTCTAACTTTACTGTGAGACTATAGTATATAATACATATAATATATAGCACATGTTAATTGACTGTTTATGTTATCAATAAGGCTTCTGGTCAACAGTAGGGTATAACTAGTTAAGTTTTTGGAGAGCCAAAAGTTATATGTGGATTTTCAACTGTGTGGGGTGATTTCGTACCCCTAACCTCTGTGTTGTTCAGGAGTCAATTATATTATTCTATTATGTGAAAAAAATGGTGGTAGAAAATGGTGGTGGGAAATAAAAATCTGAATTATATATTAAAATAATATCCTTGTAGACAGAAGATGTGACTTATTTTTATTTTTTTTTAATCCCCAGTCATTAGTATGTAGTAGCATCTCTCTGCAGCTCTGTTTGGAATCTTTCCATTTTTACTGCAATGACTGTTACTTGCCTTGGAGATGTCTGTGACAGCAGCTGTACTTCCCTCTATGGGAGAACAAAAACAGCAGCTTCTGTTCCTTCTAGTCTCTGGCCCCGTTTCTATGGGTGACTGGCCCTCTGGTTGATGGCAAGATGACTCCAGACTAAAATGCCCTTTTTATTCTTAGATATCATTTACAGGTTTGGGAGGGAATTGTGTGTCATGGAGAAGAAAGAAGCAAAGACTCTTGTGATTAAGGGAAAGAAAGAAGTCTATTTTGCTTCTAGTCCCTTTCTTTGTTCCTTGGTCTGGCTCCTTCTCCCTTACCCATTGTTCTGCCAGCTGACTATTGTGATTGTGCGACCACCTATAGCTTTTTCATCTATTTACCAGAATAGTTCACAAATTCCAAACAATAGCAAAGACATTAGGAACTATAACTCAAACAGGGAAAATGTCCAGTTATTTTTTGCGTTTTTGTTGTTTTAATTTACTTTCTTGCTAATTACCATGGGAAACAGTGAATGGGAAGGGCCTTACATTTGACTGCAAATGAACTTAGAGAAGGCTGACATCTTCTATTTTCAGAAATGAATTTTTTAAAAAATGAACCTTTTAAAGTCTACATTACTCTTTTCATTACAGTGAGGAAATGTTCTGAGAAGGCTGGTATGCTGAATGCCTTAAAGAACTTCAATTGAGATGCCCGATGACTGTGTAAAAAGAATTTCTTAAGGCTTACATAACTGAAGAATAAGAAGCATCTATTGTTACTAGCCTGTCCATTTTTCTTTTTATCTTTTCTATATTGTATATTTGTCATTAAAAAAAACTATTTCAAAATCCATCACATCTTTCACCCCAAAGAGATTTCTCAGTTGTTTGTGATGGAAAGATGAATTTACATAATACATAATAAAATGTAATTCATAAAAATAATTTGAACTTAAAGTAGACTACAAGATTATCTTTTCTACAGTTGCAAGATGGAATTTGACAAATATGACGTATATACATAAAATGTATACAACACGTTTGTGAGAAATAAGAATAGATATATTCTTTTTGAATAGTACAGATAATTAGAAAAGATGTTGAGGGGGAAACCCAGTAGAAATAAGATTTAATTTCATCTACAATCAGAGGAAATATGTCAGGTAGTTCATCACTAATTCAAATAGTCAAGAAAAATCTAAGAAAAACCCTAGGAAGCATAATTAGCTATGCAGTAGGTTGAAACATTTGCACAATATCACAGTTATAAATTGCTGCTTTTCTCCCCATGAGACTTGAGCAATGCTTTATCAATAAATCTCAAAAGACTTTCAGCAAGTCTTAACAGGAAATACTTGTACTTGATGCAGGTCTTTTTACCTAGAGGGAGAAGTGGCTGACTTTGGAAGGTTCACTTCTTATTTTTTGAAAAGCTTTTTGGAAATCTGCCACTTATACTTTCTGGGCTTCATTTTCTCTTCATGAAAAATGGGAAGAACTGTGCCTGTCACCCATTTGTCTCCCAAGGGTGTTGTAGAGCATCTATAGGAAGTTTGTTTACACATAATGATGTGTTGTGAATGACAGGCCAGTGGGCCTCTCTGGCCCAATAATGTGTTCTTGTTTTTTTCTGCTTCAAGGAAAGGAGTATCTTATTATCTCCTAACCTCCTATTGATAATATTTATGTGCTACTGTTCAGACAGCTCTTGATTGAATATGGAACTCAAAAACTTATCTTAGACAGGAACCTTGACCAGAGGACTCATTTGTAGGCCTGGATGGCATTAAGTCCTCTTCATAAGGCATGCTAAGAATGGATCGAAAGTTCAGGTCTCTGTGGGTTCTGAGTATGCTCAGGATTCTTGCTATCTCTGGTTATATGTGAGACTATCTAGCTGGGATTTGGTTGGGTAGAGGAGGTCTAGGACTATGGATGCTTTTTTATTTCTTAAATGCATATTTTCCTCTTGGTGCGTATAGATCCTCTGGAATCTCACTTCTGTAGCTTTGGGTAGCAGGTAGGAGAAAATTTAGCTTCTCATTCCTAGAGCCTACATTAAGGAGAAACAAGTACTATGTTTTTGGGGTAGAAGTTGGCATCAGTTTTCCTTGAGAAACAATACTGTCAATGATGGTTAGGTTCTGTGGGCCTATTAGTAACAATATAATTCATGGATGGTATGGGGTAAATAGATGTTTGTGAGCTGTTCTACACTGTCTTCAACATTGTTTCTATGAGAATAATGTAATCTGAGTTCCAAAAAATGGACTTAAAAACATTCGGAAGGTAACTCATTTCTCAGTGGAGGACTGGAGGATTGATGTGGGGCAGCCATAATGGAGAGTTCAGAAAATGTGGTCCTACCTGGCTTTCTAGTGCATGCAGATTTCAGTCTTCTAGTGTTAAGTGTCTTGATAGCTCCTACATTTTTTAGGAGGTTGAATGTATGCAATTCTCGGGTGAAGAAGTTTGCTTTCTATTCACTCCCCATCTATGATTGTCCTAAAGTTTTCTTTTTTAATGCAATGACATTTAATTTTTGTGGTTTGGTGAAAGGTTTTTGTTTTTTAAATTTAAATAATTAAATAAAGAGTACTGAATTTTCTCAGTTGTACAGGCGAAAGTTTTGGAATTACTCGTCTCCTCTTTCTCTGAGACCCCATACCCAGTCTATCAGCAAAGAATGTTGTCTCTATGTTCAAAATATATTCAGAATTCATTGACTTTTTATTGCCTCACTGCTCCCATCCTGATTCAAGCCACTATCATTTCTTGCCTGAATTATTACAGTAGCATCTTAACTTGTCATCCCACATTCACTCCCCCATCCTGCAGTCTATTCTGATAGAGTTATCAAAGTGGTCTTGTTAAAACATGGTCACATCTCATCACTTTTTTTTTTTCTTTTTTGCTTAAACTTTTTCAGTGGCATCCCATCACCCTGGCAATAAAAGCCAAAGGCCTTACAAAACTATGCAATCTGATCTCATTTCTTACTCTCTGATGTATGCTCTACCACCAATATCCTGTAAATGTCTCTTCTTCACTCTGCTCTAGATACAGAGCTCTTCAAATAACACAGGCATCCTCTTGCCCAGAGCCGTTGCACTGGCTGTGCCTTCTGCCGGAATTCTAGTACCTCCATATATCTCTAGCGCATGATTGCTCACCTCCTTTAGGCCTTCTCAGATGTCACCTTCTCAGTGAGGCCTTTCCTGATAATCTTTCGTAAAGTATCAAACTTCTACCACTTTTGGGCATCCCGCAATGCTCTTCCTTGCTTAATTTTTCTCCATAGCATGTAACACCATCTGCTGTACTATATATCTCTTTTTATTTGTTCATTGAATACAGACTTCATGAAGGCAAGGATTTGTTCCAGGCACTGTTCCAGTTGTACTAGCCTCATAAAATCAGTGGAGAGTACATCCTACTTTTTTAGTCTCTGTAAGAATTTATGAAAGATTGAACCAATAAATACTTAGATTTTTGGTTAAAACTCACCTATTAAAAAGTATGGGCTTGCTTTTTTTGTATGTGTGGAAATATTGTGGATCGTTGATTCCACTTCTATAATTAATTAGATTACATTAGTTTTTAAAAATTTCTTCTTGATTCAACTGGGTAAAGTTATATATGTGTGTGATTTTGTGGGTGTGTATATATGTACGTGCAGTATGTATATTATATATGGAATTCGTGCAGTTCATCTAAGTGTTTACATTTATTGGATAAAGTTATTCATAGTAGTCTCTGTACTAGTACTAGTGTATCTGTAACAATGTTCACTTTTTTATTTTTAATATTTTTTGTTACAGATTCTTTCTTTTATTCTTGATCAATCTTGCTAGATATTTTTCCATTTTATAAGGATTTTCTAAGAGCCAACTTTCAGTTCATTGGTCCTCCTCTGATTTTTTATCTTCATTAAATTAGTTTCTATTCTTATTTTATTTCTCTTTTTTATATTTATTATTTTGTTATTTTTCAAACATCTTAAGCTTAATGAATAAATTTTAAGCTTTTCTGCTTTTCTCCTTTTCTAACATACTAAATAATAAAATTTTAATAGGTATTATTTTCCTTAAAATTCAATTTATGTATTCTCTAATTTTTATTTTGGTGCTTTCTTTTAGTCTGAATTATTTAGAACATTTCTTAACTTCCAAACACATTAAAAATTATCTTTGTTATATTATTTTTAAGTGACATTATTGTCCATATGAAAATGATTATTAAAAAATTTTTGAATTTTGCTTTGTGAGTAGTAAATTGTCAGTTTTCATATACTTCTTTTTGTTCTCAAAAAGGGTAGGTATTGAGAGAAAAAAAAATGGTGTTTATGAGAGAGGCTGTGTTCATCCCTCTAGCAACCAAATCAAAGTTGTGACGGAAACAAGGAGCAGCAGCAAGGAAAAATCGCCTGGGATCTAGATGAACAAGCCATACAATGAGGAAGAAATCCAAGAAATCACTCTGCAATGGCAGAAGGTAGGACCAGGCTGTCCGGTCCCGAGTGGCTGAGTGAGACAGAGGCTGTGGCAGCGGCAGCGGCAGCGGCAGATGCCTCTTAAAGGGGTCGTGTCTGCAAGTGAATTTTCAGTGACAGACCTGCTTGCTCTGAGCACCAGTGCCAATTGGGCCATGTGCAGGGGGCACCAGGGACTTACAGGGAGATATTGTTGGAGTGAGGGCCAAAGCGAGACTTGCTCTGTACACAAGTGCCAGCAATATCCATTGTTCCCTGTTGAGCCCTCCCCTCTACCAGTGCACCTGACACAACGCCACCATAGCCTTGATGTCATCAAACTGGATAACCAAGGTCGCTCTGCCTAGAGCATTCCCTGAAACCCTGCTTCCCCTAACTCATGGCCCCACCCAGGCCACATCCAGGTTTATCCTCAGCAAGTGAGGTGCTTCTTGCTGAGACTCACACTGGAGGAGGCAGCTGGTTTTGGTTTCTGGTGTGGCCCTTTGAAGCAACTATAAGTACAGGATCTGTGGATTGCTTGCTGAATCTTAACAGGTGGCCCCAGAGGGGTAGAGCCTTGGGCTAAATTTGGCCTGCAGCTGAACCTCTCTTAGGACTGTACTACCAGACTCTTACTTCACAAATCCACACTAATAAGACCAGGAGACTTAGGAGTTTTGCTTAGTACATAGATACAAACATGGAAAAACAGCCAAAATGGGAAGACAAAGAAGCAGAAGCCATATGCGAGAACAGAACAGAGATCCAGAAATTATGGAGTCAAGTAATCTAACAGATACAGAGTTCAAAACACTGGTTATAAAGATGCTCAATGAACTTTTGGGAAGTGTTGAGAACTTCAACAAAGAGATAAAAAACATAAAAATAGAAATGGAAATTATAAAAGGGAACCAATCCAAAATGAAGAACACAGTATCTGAGATAAGAAGTACATTAAATGGAATAAACAGAGGAATAAACAAAGTGAATAGAGAAAAGAATCAAATGCCCTATCTAGAAAATGGGAAAACCAAGGACACACAATCAGAACAGTAAGAGATAAGATGCCAAGACTTTTTAAAAATAAGGAGACTATGGGACACTATTAAGGGTCCAAATATCCATCCGATTGGACTAATTGAAGAAAATCAAGATGTTAAACAGTTCTTTGAAGAAGTAATGATGGAAAACTTCCCTAATTTGGTGAAGGAAATGGACATAAAGCCCCAGGAAGCTCAGAGAATTCCCAAAACCAGGGATCCAAAGAGGCTCACACCAAGACACATAATAAGTAAAATGCCAAAAGTTAAATACAAAGAAAGAATATTAAAAAGCAGCAAGAGAAAAACAATAGTTACTATTAAGAAACACCCATAAGACTGGCAGCTGCTTTCTCAAAAGAAACTATGCAAGACAAGAGGGCTTGGCAAAAAATATTCAACAGGATGAAGACCCAGGATCTATAACCAAGAATAATTTATCCAGCAAAGCTATCATTTAGAGTTGAAGGACAGATAAAGAGCTTTCCAGACAAAAATAAGTTAAAGGAGTTTATCGCCACCAAGCCAGTATTACAGGAAATGTTGGAGGGACTATCTTTAAGAAGAAAAAACATGTATCGAAAACAGGAATAAAGAATGGTAACAGCTACATTCCTATCAATAAGTACCTCACATGGAAAAGAATTAAGTGCTTCAACCAAAAGATAGAGTGGCTGAAAGGAGAAGAAAACAAGACCCCTACATATGAAAAGGAAGGAGATGGAACAAGATATTGCTTTGATGGACCTAGAAGGTATTTTAAGTCAGACAGAGAAAGATAAACACTATATGATTTCGCTTATATGTGGAATCTAAGGAATAAAAACAAACTAATTAAAAACAGACTCACAAATATAGTGGACAATTTGGTGATAGCCAGAGGGGAGGGAGGTTTGGTGGACTAGGAGAATGGGGTGAAAGGTTAAAGAAGTACAAATTAGTAGCTGACGGATAGATACAGGGATGGGGAGCATGGCATAGGGAATGCAGTTAGCATTAATATGTTGGCTAGGTGGAGGGTCAGGGGAGGAAGGGAGCAATTGGAGGAATCGTTTTATGAACTAGATAGATGTCTAACCAATGTACTGTATAGTTGAAACTAATTAAAATTTAAAAAAGGGTAGGTATTTTTTCATTGCTGGGTTCAATATTCTTTATGCTTTTTAAACATGCTGATTACATTGTTCGAATTTTCTCTATTACCTTTTTTAATATATTTAAGAATTTAATATAGCAATAACCAGAAATGTGTAAAAATTCCTTATATAATACATTTACATATAATCTAAAATACCTTATATAAATTTTTATATAATGCCAACATACTTTCCTTCTGTCAATGCTTGCTGTTAAGTTTAAAGTTATGCTTTAGATGTGTACAAGTTTAAAATCTGTATATCATTTTGGTTAAATGGCTTTTTTAATCACGAAGTTTTATTTTTTTCTAATAATGCTTTTTACTTTAAAGATTATTATATTAGATACTAATATAACTACACAATGTAGAATTTTATATTTATAGTTGTTTGTTATAGAGAAAAATTGACAGCAACAAAAATTTTTAACAGTAGACCATCGGATATATGAAGGATAATATATTTATATTTTGGAACACTATCCATCTATATAAAATACTGTTATATCTTGTAATCACCATTAAGAAAAAAGAAAACTAGAAAATAACTTGCAGTGAAATTATTTTTGTATCCTCTAGATACATATGTGAATATATATAGCAAATAGTCTGATAAAGTCCAACAAAATATAAATATTAGTTACTTTTGGGTAGAGGAATTATGAAGGGTTTCTAATTTTTTGTTATCTTCAAAAAATATATTTCTGTGTCATGAGTTAATTATTTATTTTGAATAATGAGTGTGTGTTATAGTTAGAAATATAATATAGCTTGACAAAAAGGCTTCTCTCATTATTCTGTATTTTATAAATGGGAATTTTGAGCTAGAGAAACTCTTGTTCTTCAAAATTATATTTTAAAAATCTCCAGATGGTTTCTTATGTGCTAGGTAGATTTTTTAAAGAGCAACATGACTTCTCTGAGTTATATGAACTTAATTTCTGAAACACAGATATCTGGGGAGAATAAGAAATTTGCATCTACTTTTTCCTCAACAAAAGTAATCATAAACGCAGAATGAAATGTGAAATAATGAATTTCAAAATATCCTATTATTACATGATTTTCTATTTCAAATTGATGCTTTTTAGGAAGGTATAGTAGAAGACAGAATTTTAGAATTTAAAATGCAAAGATTTTTTTTTTTTTTTTTTAGCCATGAATGAATGGAGAGAAATTCCCTCAAATTTGACCAGCTACACTAGCTGGTTGTATGTAGAATGCATTATTTTGTTAGTTTCCCTCTCAGAGGTTAGCAGATGAGTAGTAGCAACATAGCAACAGTGTAAAACTGTCACTTGGTGGAGCTAGAATACTGTACAATTCCAATATACTCTTTCAAAGGATTTCTTTGGAGAAATGGTTTAATGGCAAAATTGAAGACTAATAACCCCAGTTGCCAAATCTTAGGACACATAGCCTGTTTTATGGTTTTCTTTATTATTGTGTCAGAGTTTAAGTAAATGACGAACTTATTGAACATAAGATCTTTTGCTTATTGCAATCTATAAATTATAGTCTTTTTATCAAGCTAAATTTAACACTGTCACCTCTTCCCCCCCAGGAGTCAGTAAAACTGATTCAATGACATCTTAGCATATTTTATATGGTACCTAAAAACCTACAGTCATCTCACTTGTTGTGTCAATTACTGTAAAATCAAGGCTGCCTTTTAGGTAGCTTATGATGGTTAGAATGAAATGCCCAAAAGATGTTACTCAAGTTCTTATGATGGATATCAGCCTTTGGAGTTTTCTGGGCAGGCTGGAGGTGTTAGGGCTGCTACAAATATTGACTAAAATCTTAAAGATGAAATTTGAAGGTGGCCGTTGGAAAAGCCTTCCCAGGAATGAATTGAACTCCTTCGGAAAATTCTGGATCAGAGCCTTTCTTATTTTTCTCTTCCTAAAATTGGAAAATCAAAGACAGACTTTTATATTTATATTTATGTGTGGGTAGGTAGAGTTTTATCCCTTTATCAAGGTTACATTTTGTTAACTTTTTCTTTTAGGTAGTAGTAATATATACTAAAAGGATTGGTTCTAAAATAAGATTAATATCTTTCATACTTAAGAGGTCTTAGCTAAGATGAAATCATTGTATACCTTGACTATACAAATGGAATGATAAAATTAATGTAGGTATGGCCATTACAATGATATCTGAGAAAGAATAATTAAGAGTTTTTAAAGAGTTCTTTTAAATTAGCTTGATTCTGATACTCTCATACCTGTTTTTTCTTTTTTCCTAAAATACTTTTTTCTGGTAGTGAGAAAAATTTCATTTGACCGTGTAGGTTACTCTATCCGGGAGAAGTGTGGAAATAGGATAATTAGCCTTCTGTGACACTTTATTATCAGGGTAGAACCAGGTTTTGTGGGACTTGACTTTGAAGTCCTATGCAGTTTAGGTCTTTTTTATGTAAAGGGACACAATATTAAAAATGCAAATTTAAGTCAAAAATCCACATTTATTTAAAATAGGAAAAAAGTAACAAATTAAAAATTGAGAAAAGCTGAATAAAAATGCTAAAATATCACAAGATCCAGATAATATTTTTATAAATTAACTGCCAACACATCTGTATAATTTTTTCACATACAATATTATTTTAGTTTCAGCTGTACAATATAGTGATTAAACATTTATATATTGTATGCAGTAATCTGCTTGATTTTATCATTATATGACTTCTGTCTGCCACTTTCTGTCTATCAGCTTAGTAAAATAATGCTGGATAATTTACTACACTGTGCAGTAGAAATATTTTGGAACTCATTTGTATGTCAAGAATGCCAGTAATATTTCCAGCTGAACATCCCAGAGCTCTGGAAGGGCCCCATGCAAATGAAGAACGCTGAAATGTAAACTTCATTAGCTCCACAAAAAACTTCACCTTTTTAAAAAAACATTCTATCATAAGGTACCTCACTTGGTTAAAATTGCGTTATCTTTAGGGTAAGTAAAAATTTGGAAATCACGAACACTAACAATACAAATGAAGGGATGATAAGTTTGGATAAAAATATTAAAAAAATATTTCTTGTATGAACAAGGAGGACATACGCATAGTGGATGTTACTCTAAGATGTTATTTCCTAAGAGTTGTTTCTTGGCTTTAGTAAAGAGTGCTTAAAGAAATAAAGGCATTAGGACTTTAATTCTTACGTATTTTTCTAATTCATTATCATTCATTCTATATTCCATATGTTTAAAAGCATAAGGTACTTTCTTATTATTTAATTTACATTCTTAATATGTCAGAAAGATTTACAACTTCAGCAGTCAAATTACTGGTTATTTCACGGAGCATAGCCCCATTATTGATAGACTTCTTTTAATGTTCCAAAAAACAACAGCAACAAAAAAAACCCAAAACAAAACCAGCACAGTTTTTTTTCCCCAACAATACAGTTTGGTATCAAATATGAAATTGTATTTGGTTTGACGATGTAGAAAAATCTCTTGACTCTTTAATAGAGCACCCTATGCATGCCCTTCCTTTGTTGAACATTAAAGCCATAGTAATAGTTAACATATATCAATTGTTTACTCTGAGCCAGGCACTTAACTAGGTGCTTTAAATACATTTCTTGTTAATTTTCAAAATAGTTCTATGAAGTAGATAATACTTTATAGATGAAGAAACTGAGGCTTAGAGAGTTTAAATGAAAAGGGAGAAGCCCTAAGTTGAAGAGAGTATAGCACAGGAAAAGACAATGGAAGCCCAGCACTAGAGTCAAACTGTGTGGGTTCGTATCCTGGCTTTATAGTTTATTAGTGGGTTGACTTTTTGCACCTCAATTCTCCTTCTGTTAAAAGTGGATAATATGAATAAGACATAAAGATTTAACAAGGTAATAGAAAGCATTTAAGCTAGTGCCTAGCATAGTAAACCCTGAAAAAGGTATAAGCCATTATTTCCCCTAATGTTTAAGCTTATTTGTCTTTTTAAAATAGAGTATATAGCATGTGGAATGCTAAGTAAACAGTATAAAACAACTTCTTTGTTTTGTCTTACTTTTCTAATATGTACACTGTTTGTTTAAGGACCCTCTAGGTATATTGGAGAATATGTTCATAGCAATATTATAATATCAATATAAAAATGCTTTCTAGTTTTAAAAAATGAAAACATTTCCCAGGAAAATCAGATTTAAAAAATTTGTACCATTTATATTTTACTTTGATTTAAAGGATATTGTCACTATGTGGGAGAATTTCTAGTCCAGGTACGTTCAAATAGATGTTATGAATTTTCAAAGCTTAATCTACTATTTATGTTATAAAATTATTAATATCTTGTAGCTCAGCAGAAACAGTAATATAACATAATGAGAAAAGTTGCATCTCTGCTCCTGATATTCTTAATAAACACATTATTCATTTTTTATTCAATTTAACTGCAAATAGCTATATTGAAAACATTGCCACAGGGTACGTTTCCATTTTAGGGTGACAGGAAAATAACTCCTGAAGAGTCTCAGAAGTGAGAAACAAAATATAAATTGTAGAGTAGATGGGAAAATAGAAAAGATTCTGATATCTATGAATAACTATAGTTCCCAGAGGAGTAAACATTAATGACTTTAATTAGATTATAATTGCACATGAGAGCAAGCTCTTGCATGAGATAAAAATGCCTGACATGCATTATGACTGGGCTTTTCTGTCAGCAACTAGGATGGATTAATGGAAATGCCATTTAAAGGTAGGGCAGTCTCTAAATGTAAACTAAACCCTTAATCAGTGCCAACATGATAAAGGGCCATTTTTACAATTAGGTCAAATTCTATTTGCTCTTGGCAGTTTTACATTATGTGAAGGTTTAAGACAAGATTGTATCTAGGGAAGACTCCAGAAGGTTATTTCTTATTAATATTTATTTTACAAATGGTAAAAAAATAAATGAGAATATTTTTCTTTTTTAAAAGTTTATATTGTTCCTCTCATTTTTTTTTTTTTTTTTTTTTTGTGGAGAAACTCTAGACATAATCTAGTTTGGGATTAGATATAGAGTTTTCTTCTATTTCTTGTACACGGTGTTGCAGTCTATTTATTTCTTCAGTCACCCTTGGTCCAGGGAACTCTGTTAAGAATAGATACATTTTACAGTTTCCTTAGGTATTAAAATGACTTAATTTTGTAAGCTATACCAGAGAGTGGGGAGGAGAGGGGAGGAAGGGGAAGGAGGGAGGTAGGTAGATGAGGTAAAAGGGGTCAAATATGTGGTGACATTAATTAAAAAATTTTTTTGTAGGTTAATAAGTTTAGTCAAAGATTTTCAGGGCTTATTGGAAAAACAGGTAATATTTATTGACATGCCAAATAACTAAGTTCTCTATGATTTCTTAATTTATCTTGTTTTGATACTTTTGAAGGGGAAAAAATATCTTGGGTTGGGCAAATCTTGTTCTTCTAGGACTTTCATGGATTATGAGGTTTTAAGATCCATTTAGTAGTCTGGGAATAACGGATTTTATTGAGATTTTGTAATGAGTCCATTTGACTCACCATATTTCACTGTGTTGAGAGTCAAATGTCTATAATAACTTTTAGAGCCCATTAAGTTTTTTCCAAGCCCAAAATTTTAACTTTGATGTAAATCATTCAGGTGACATAAATCAGTGGAGCAGGTGAGGGGAGACCATGAACTGGAGGAACATGTTCTGTCTGGTCGGATAACAGGTACTTAGCCATGTGGGGTGTGGTGCCCATTATAAGGGGAACTTATGATTGGAAAGATTCTGGAAATCTGGGTTTTTATGTAAACTCTTTGATAGTTAAATATTAGCAACTAATTAAAAGAAAACTTAACAAGCCAATTATGCAATTATGTCAACGCCTACTACATTTATGACATCTCTATGAAGAATTTGAAAAATAATCTCTCAATCTTTATTTATTATACTCCTTTTAAACACTGTAGACCAAATGCTGAAATGTATTTGAATAAAAACTATTCACACCCACACATATTGTTCTAGCATAATAATCTACTATGTATTTTTCTTCCAGGTATTTTCTAAAATTAATGCAGCTATATTTTAGCTCTATATGGCTTTATACTACTAAGTACAATACATTAGTGATAATGTGCCATATTCAAAGAGGAAAGATTAGAAATTTATTCCATTGATGAATATCTAGTTCCCCTGTTTATTTAAATCTTTAGGTCTCTATGCTATTGGGTGGATTAAAGAACAGATGAGGAAATTGCGACTTAATAGCATAGCTTCAGTGCTAATTCTGCCTCTAGCTCCAGGTGTCCCTCGGCAAAAAAGAGAAAAAAAAATTACCCAGTGCTGTAATATCTTGCTTTGAAAAGCCATTCAAAACAATTAAGATACTCATATAAAATGGTATCTAAAAATCTTTAAATTGTAGAGGATATGGTTCTGGATAAACTAAATTTTTTTGTTTCATGAACGGAATTTTATATATAGCTAATATGGATGTGTGTACATAGAGAAAGCCAGACATATAGTCATAAAACATGAAAATCTATCTCCTTTGTGATGAAATTCTGCATTACTCTACTATGAATGCCTGATGTTGACTTAAGATTGCAAAAAGAAAAGAATATAGAGGTCGCAGTGAAGCACAAAGTTGAAAATGAATCAGCAGGCAATGGAATTAAATGAAGAATAAAATAACAGGATAAAAGCAGAAGGTACTGGCCAGCTGTTAGTAAGATATTTTTTAGTTATTTCCAGTATTAAGGGGTAAATTGTTTATAAAAGGCAATTATCTCTTTTTAAATCGATAATATCTACCTGCAGTTTACTGATTGATTTAATATTAATTTTGTAACATGTGAGCTTGGAATAAAGTTTTTTTTTTCTCACCTCCTCTGTGACCAAATATAAATCAAACACAAGACCCAACTTAATTAGCATGGCAGTGAATAAGCATGGCATTTACAGGTTTGGCCTGACAGCCCTGGGCTTGAATCCCAGTTCTGCTTTATATGAGCGATATACCATTGGGAAAATACTTTGCTTTTCCAAACTTTAATTTCCTTAGCCACAACTGGTAAAAATAATATTATTTACACCATGGGGTCGTTGCACGTTTATAGAAAATAGTCTACATGTTTATAGCAGCACCAGGCAGCTGGCAAGTGCTCAGTAAGTGGAGGTTGCCATTACTGTTACAAATTGTGCAACTTTGCCAGTCCAGATCCATTCTAAGAAGTACAATGGGAGGAATTTGATTTTGATTAATTCCCTCAATAAGCACTCAATGAGCAGTACCTAGGAGGAAGGTAAAGAACTGACAAACTATTGGAAAACAACACCAAAGGCATATGCATTATTTAGGAAAGAAAAGAAAGCTCGATAGTTCCCTGGTATTTTAAATAATTTTAAAAAGGATTTGAAGAATTACTGAAACCAGTTCTATTTATTTGCAGAGTGATTGTAAAGAAAAGTTTGACATACACTTAGAGTGTACTAAGAGATATATGGAATAAATTTGAAACCTGGTGTGACACACTAAAATGAAATTGGAGTAATTATAAATCCTGAGGGTTGAAATTGTTAACCTTGAGGTTAACAATTCCACCAATATTTTATTTTTGTCCAATGGCAAAAATGTAAAAATTCAATAAAAAATTTGCATAAGAATAGAGATGCTTTTGAAAAATAACGTGTGGATTAAGCTTAATTAGCAGTGGCACTTTGCACTTAAAATAATGTGAACAATTCTTGGACTCCTAGAAAATTTTATAAACTTGAGTCTTTATGGGAACATAAATAAAAAAACAAAGACTACTTCTCAGTAGTGTGGTTATAAGTTCACAGTGCATGGTTGGTATATCTAAATACTTTCTACCTGGGATTTGAAAAAGTAGTCTTTGGGACAAAGATCAGAAGTTTCTATAACTGGATTTGGCTAATAATATAATGTAGAAATCTGTGGCAACAGAATACAGAGCTTAAAATTTAACTTGGAAACAAATTTTAAGTCCAAAGCAATTTGAGGTTCACAACTGAATATTTTTGAAATCACTAAAGAGCATGCTTTATTAAAGAATCAAGGAAAGTAACTACATAGGCATGCATTTTTTATTTTCCTGTAAGTGTACTTCTTATCTAGAACTTCAGTGGGTCCACAGGGCAAGATGCACATCCAAAATGGTTGGCATGCTTTGTGTGGAATGATGGATTATTATTCAGAATAGCTATGTGAGAAAGGGAAAATACTGGACCCTAAGGGCATCTTAAACATGTAAAAAATAGTATTATATATGGCAACACAGCTGAAATTAAGAGTGTTTTGGCAAACTGAAAGTGGCAGACAGATTATAGGCCCAGCAATGTCTGTAAAAATTTATGAAACGTGTATATATAGAATTCAGTAAAGCAATCAGTTGTAGAAAACTTGAAAAAGCATATTGGGTAGTCAACATTTAGCGATTACTTTATGCTAGGTATTGAGGGGGAAGGAAAACAAAAGAGCTGGCATGAGGTAGAGTTAGAGGTCAGTATAATATATGGATAGGAAAGAAATCACCACACTGAGGCATCTGAGGGGCTGTCATTTTGAATAAGGCTAAAGTTGCCAAACCAGTTCTGAACAATGACTTCTTTAGCACAGTGCTACTCCTTCAAAGATGGAGGCACTTGTTCTTATCATCATGAAAATATTTAAAACATTAAAACTGTAGAAGTGAATTTGGACATGTTTTAAATGATTATTATTCCTTCTCTTTTTTTTGGGGGGGGAGGTCTCTGTTGTATGTGGTCCAAGGACCAAGTTCATGTACCACCCTTAATATTTAGATAATAAATATATTAAAAATTGTCTCATTTTTTTCACTAAAGAAAGTCTATAAATTTCCTAAATGGAAAACTAGTGTTGCTAGTTATAAAAACCTGGTAACTTTAATTAAAAGTAAAACAATGGAAATTAAGAAAATGTTATTCAAGTCTGTATAACTACTGTAGCTTGTTGAAGGCTTTCATTCTGAGGTGTAGTTTCTCTTTGTTAATATAAATATAAAAAATGTCCATATCATTTTACCCAGCAAATATATTTCTATGAATGAATACTGAAGATTTGTTTATGACTGTGCCAAATAACCTATGTACAAGGTTATTTATTGAAACATTGTTTGACATGGCAAAATATTAGAATAAAATATATGCTTGGTGATAGTGATGAGTGAAAAGTTATGGTGCATCTGTACAGTGAATATAATGCAGTTGTTAAAACTCTGTGAAAGGTGTTAGGTAAAGTAGATAGTTATCTGAACAAGATGTCATACACACAGGTTTTTATGTATTGTGTGTGTGTGTGTGTGTATGTGTGTGTGTAATATCTCTGGAATGGTTTACAGAAAAATTAGTGACAGTGGTTGTCTCCTGTGAGGAAAAAGAGGATGAGTAGATACCTGGGAGTGGAGCAGAAGGAGGCCTTATTTTTCACCATATATACTTTTGAACCCTTTCAATGGTAAAATAGTAGTTAAGAGCATATGCTAGTTTGTTTGGGTTCAGATCTTTGTTTTGCCGCTTACCAGCTGTGTGACCATGAGCAAGTTACTTAATTTCTCTCTATCTCAGTTTTTTAATTTGTAGAATGGGAATATTAATTTTATTTACCTCGTAGAATTATAATACACATGAAATATAAGATGTGAAAGTATTTAGAACAGTACCTGGCATATAGCGAAACTATATAAACATTTGCAATTATTTTCATTATTGTTCCATTTGCTTATTTGCTTAATTAAAAAAAAATAAGTACTTTTTAAAAAGAGCTTTCTCTAGTAAGAATTGATAGTTGTAGCTTTCTAAACATGATAATCAGAAGGAATGAAATAAACCAAAAGGAGACTAGCTGCCTCACTCTAATAGTGAGTGTAATTTAATGTTGGGTCAGTGTAGTCCCTAAAATAGTATTTGCTTTCTTAAAAAAAAAAATTCCACTTCTATAAGCCCTGCATAAGGGAGCCAATACCGATGAATACAGCATTCTGCATAGATTTGTTCTTTGCTGCATTTCTGAACACCTGACTGAGCATTTTTGTTATTTGCTTGCCTTTTTTTTTTTTTTTTTTTTTGGTCAGCTAGCAGTCTTCATGTTTTCTGGTCTAGTGTTTTTTATTCTTGGATCAGGACCCATTGGAAGCTCATGAAATCAATTTAGTGGGTTATAACCCCCCTTTCCCCACCCCCCCCCCCACACAGAAAATGAAAAACAAAAACAAGAAACAGAACAGAACAGAATAGAATAGAAAATGTAAGTCTTTACTACACAGTAAAACCAAATATTGTTTTGTGAAACTTTTGCCTCTTCTCTGTCCCCAAACTGGGAGTGAGGGGAGTGAGGGGAGAAGGGGGCAGTTTGAAAGCTGTCACTTATTTCTGAAAACCCAGTAGTAATTCTGTGATGTTCAGAGAGATGATTGTGCAAATGCCTAGTGTTGTGTGCTGAAGGACAAAAGTCACATTGAATTAGGAATTCTCTGGAGCAAGTTGGACTCTGTGATATTCTTGGGACTAACACAGCCATCTAATGCTCAGAACAGTGTCAGTGACCTGTGTACCCCAATGACTTCAGGAAATAATGTAGGGACTGGAAGGAGGATCATAATTTATCAGCCAAAAGTTTGGGTCAAAATGACTGGGAAATATGAAACTAAAGACTCAGAGACTGTATACAGATGATTGGCTGATTCCTGAAATGAGGTTATGCTGAATAGCCCAGCATGTTCCCTTCTTTTAATATGTTCTCAGGTTTAATATGGCAGTTTATTTTATTGTGTTCTGTGGGATATCAAAATATCAGCCAACATTAAAATTTCTTATGTATTTTGAATACTTAAAAAGTCTAGATGCATTTAAACATTTATTGTATTCCTCTGTGTATTATAGTCACTGTTTCCTCTGTGTAAACAAAACAAATTGCATTTCTCTCCTAATTATAAGAAAAATTAGAGGAACTTTAGAGAAAAATATAAAGAAAATGAAATTATGTAATAGATGCTATCAGATAGATTAGGAAATTAAAAGGATTAAAAGGAAGAAAAGTAAAATTTATCCATAATGTCACCACTTGGCAGTAAATACTGTTAATTTTTTTGTGTATTTCCTTCTAGACCATGTGTGTGCTTTTGCATGTTTGTAGATCATTTTTATTTTTTATTTTTTTGCTATTATTAACAATACTTTGACAATTAGCCATATACATAAATCTTCACCTGTATATTGGACAAATCTCTTCGATGAAGCTTGTATAATTTACACACTCATTGGTAGTGCTAACAGTGTAGTCTGTTCACACATATTCTCATCGGCACTGAATATTTTAACTGTTTGCTAATATGATTTGCTAATATTATAGCAAAAAACATTAATTTTTAAATTTTTATACTTTTAATTTTAAAAATAATATTTGTTAGCCAATTTTATTTCTCTTAGGATTGTTTGTTCATTTTCTTTGCCTTGGTTCCTATTAGAGTATTAATGATTTCTTACCAATTTTTGTATCTTGATTAATAAAGTAAGGCTTAACCTTGCATTTCTTATATTTGTGGCAAATAACTTTCCAGAAATTTTCTTTTATCTTTTTACAGTTTTGGAGTTTTTATGCAGAAGTTCTAAATTTTCCTGCAATTAAATTTATTTTTGAATTTTTTTTATAGTTTGTTCCATGGTTTTTATGCTTAGAACTTCCTCTTTCATCCTGTGATCATATAGGTAATTTACTTATGCTCTTGTTTGGTTTTGGAAGAAAAATGATCTGTTTTGCATATGGAATGGTGCACTGTAATTACAGTTTATTTTGCTTTGCGGATTTAGGCAAGGATCTAAACTTAATTTCCCATCACCTTCATAATTGATTTACTAATTTAGCACTATTTGTTGAATAGTCCTTTTTCATTGGTTATGATATAAAATTCATTTGTTTTATTTTGTTTTAATTGCTTCATCTACTATTATTTTGTTCCTATTATTTACATTATTGTAGCTTTACTATGTGTTTTTATATCTGTTTGGCAACTTCCCCATTCTTTATTTTATTTATTTACACTTTTTATTTTGAAATAAGGTTAGATTTACAGATTTGCAAAGATGATACGGAGTTCCCTAATGTTCTTCACTCAGCTTCCCTTAATATTAACATCTTCTGTAACCATAGTACAATTATTAAAACTAAGAAATTAACATTGGCACAAAATTATTAACTAAACTTCAGGCTTTCTTTGGATTTCCCCAATTTTTCCACTGATCCTTTGTGATGCTTGTCATAGCTTCTTGATAAACTTGAAAACCACTTTAAAACTTTGCAGGAAACCTCTTGTTGAGATTTTGATTAGAATTTTATTAAACATGGAGATTAACCTAAGATTGACATTTCTATGATACTTATGTTTCTAACCCAGGACCATGGTATCTATTTTAGTAACTAAGAGCTTCAAAAGCAGTTTTCAACCTTGCCATAAGCTATTCACTTACCATTTTAAGTTTCTGCAATTATGTCTTCTGATTTTGTCAAATCATCTTACACATCTCTCACTAACATTTTATATTTCTCTTCATTTAGAAACTGTGCATTTTGTGTTAAAGTTATTTCTGGCTAATTAAAAGTTTAGGTAGATGATCCTCTATACATTATAATAATTTTGCTTTTTCCATTTAGATACCTTTATCTCTTATTTTTTCATGTTTTATTGTCTTGACTAGAATTTTCAAAATAATAGGAAATAACAGAAATAACAATAGAAAATGGTGATGGTATTGTGCCCTTATTGACCTATCCTTGCACTCCAGGGATATAGGAGAACCAGAGAATGTGATGCTTTTCTAGGTCAAATAAAGAAACATTTTCAAGAGGAAAGGAGGGTTAGGTAATGTGCAATGATGTTTATAGTTCAAATAAGAGGAAAATTATTCTTTGTATTTATCAATGTGGAGGTCGAAGATAAATTTTGGTGGAGTGACTGGGGCAATGACCTGATCAGAGTGCTCTAAGAGAAATGAGAGGAGAGAACTTTCAGACACCAAATACAGACAAGCATTTCCAGGTATTTTGCTTAAAGGGACAAGAGAAATAGGTTGTAGCTATATAAGACTGTGAGGACAGATTATATTATTTAGAGTGAGAGAAGAAGATGGGCAATGTAATAGTTTGTATGCTGATGGAAATAATCAAGTACAGAATAAAATAGATGCAGCAAAAAGAAGGAAGAATTTCTGGAGAAATATCTTGGGGAGAATGCATGTGGTATACAAGGGTTGGGGGTTGCTATTGATAAGAGTTGGCCAGTTCATCTGGGAAAGGCAAAGTTCATGGACACACATGTTGGTTAGTAGGTATATGTGATAGGAGCAGTTTGTTGAAGTTCTCTTCTGATTCTTTCTATTTTTTTTTTTTTTTCATTCTCTAAGAATGAGGACCAGGCAGGAGATAGTATAATTTGAAGAGAGAAGAGGAGGCATGAAATAATTGGCTAGGAAAGTAAGAGAATGGATGAGCTATGGATATGAGATGTTATTAGTGTTATGAAGGGCCTCTAATAGTTAGTGAGAAGGAATTTAAGTTGGGCCTGGTCAGTCTGGTTGAGTGATTTTCTCTATCAACTTTCAGGTGCACAAGACAGTTGCAGCATTAGTGCATTTAATTAAGGTTGGGGATTTGACAGTCAATAAAATAAAACATAAGGACAAAGGAAGGTTTATAGAGATTGAGAATGTAATTTAAGGTAAGTAAAAGGAGAAGTGAGAACATGAGGGAGTTGAGAGTGAAAACGATTAATGGATTCTCAGTTGATGAGCGGGTCAAATGATCAACTATGTCTTTGATTTTTGTTCTGTTTAGAATATATTTTGAAATAAGGGGGCAAGCAGACTTTCCAGACCACTGCTTAGAGAGACTATCAGTCACAAAATAAAAGACCTCTGCCCCATTCTGTGTTCGATGAGGACTTGGATCTATGAAGTAGGCTCAGGCAATGTAGTACCCAGGTTTAATTTCTCAGTCTGTAGAACTAGAAGTTCACAAGGAAAATAACTACAAGTTCATCCCTGAATGAAAAACTATTTAAAAAAGGTTTCAGAATAATTTATTAAGAAACCATTTTCAAACATGATCAACAAAAGGTGCAGACATTTCAGCTGTCCAAGATAAAAGTGAGACTTTGATGTAGAAAGTCGAAACAGAAAGAAATGTAGAAAATTAAATAGAAAAGAAAAGTAAGACTGTAGAAAGTGAGAAACAGAGGTAAATATGCCACATATATTTGTATTTGGATCTTTATCTCTCTGTGTTAGGTAAGAAAAGGTTGACCAAGGATATGTGCAAGGATGATTAAAAGATCAGTCAGGGCAAACAGAGTCGGCAGAAAACGGATCTTACACAGGAACTTCTAAGAACTTTGGCAGGCCACTTTCTTATGCCATTCGATTTACCTTTGGGAGGGTTGGAGGTAATAGGGTGAAAAATAGGGATAAGTTTTAACAGGGTGTTACTCATTATACCCTGTGTGTGTCTTATAATTTTACACAAAGGAAGGTGGCATTTGGGAGCTAGCTAAAAGGTAGAATTATATCTTTTTCCTTAGTTTCCTAGCTTTGCCACGTCTCCTGGAATTTTAAGATTCCAGACATCCCAGCCATAATTTTTAGAGAGCTTCTGTTAACAATATCAATCTATAAGTTTAGCGCAGTGTAATCAAGTTCATTTCTTTTAGAGTAATGCTTGTTTATTCCCAGTGCTTATGTTCTGTAAAACACAGACATGATCAATAATTATGGTAAAATACTTTAATTTTGAACATCAATGGCCCCGCTGAATAATGGAAAATTATCTAATTGTTGTAAATACTCCCAATGAGTTCCCTACCCCCCCTTTCCTAGTATATCTATTCTGTTGAACTCTGTAGAATGTATACAAAACAAGTGATTTTTGTTTTTGAGTCTTGATATGGTAATTTTTTAGTATTCTCTATGGAATCTAATTAGCAAGGGATATATTCTTTTATGGCTTTTACATGGAATTTTTATTTTTTAATAGTTTCTTTTTTTTGGTAATTTTAAGTAAGAATCATTAAAAAATTCTCAATTATCTATATATGTGGTTAAGAATTTTAAGGGGAAAATTGATATATAAAATAAAACAGATGGCATGTTTTTTCCAGGGAAAGTTGTAAATCTTCTATGTTTTAGATTCTGAAATGTACATCAGGGTAAAATAATGGGAAATTACATTTAAAATATAGATACATTTTTCTATAAAGGAGTGATTGCAATTTTAGGTAAAGGCCAAATGCTCTTAAAAAATATCCCGTCCCTAAAGGGTTTTATAATATGCTTATTTGAAGTCTTATTCAACTATCTTCAACACAAGAAGAAAACTATAAATCAAGCCATATTCAAATACATGACACTGCAGTAGCAACAAATATAATTCTAGAAAAGAGATAATAGACAAATTGTCACAGTTCTAAGAGAAATATGCAGGCATCGAGGTGTGGGCAGAATTAAAAAATGTAGTGAATGTTTTTGGGCAATCACAAATATTGCCGAATCAAATGAATTTCCTAATATACTTTTACTTTCTGTTTATTCCACTCTCTCCAGGTTATGAAATCATTAAGAGTGAAGTGTAAGTGCTATAAAAATGCTGTTAAAATTAAATATTGTGATAATGCTATGTTAAAACGAATGGAATTTGAATTTGAATTTCCTCATTCCTTTTGTATGTTCGGTGATACCTAAATCTGACCAGGACAAGACCTGGGAATCTTGGGCTTAGTCAAGCTGAGCTTATTCCTGAATCTGTATGAGAGCTTATGGTTGCTAAAATATGGCTACAACTTATATGGCTCTGACTTCAGTGGAAATTTCCTAAATTCTTGACTGATTTGGGATGATTTTAAACAATTCCCAAAGTATATGTTAAATCAATCATCATTATACATCCCAAAGTCTTATAACAAGGAGTCATTTTCAGAATAATCACCTTGGAAGATTGTATGTTCATGTTAGTGTTAAATCATTTTTACAATTACATGTGTATGTATGTCTAAATTACCTTTTGAGTAGATTCAAGGGTGACAAATATTCTGAAGGTGAATCTGTCATTTTTAAAAAAATATATATATAACTTTTCCTCTGATTGTGAAAGTAGTAAAAGTTTATCATAAATATATTGGAAAGTGATAATCTTTCATATTGTGTGAAAGAATCTTTGGAGGTCAAAGAGAGCCACACCAAGACATGTTATAATTAAAATGTCAAAAGTTAAAGACAAGGAAAGAATGTTAAAAGCAGCAAAAGAAAGACAACTAGTACAAGGAACATCAACAGATTTTTTGAGCAGAAATTTTGCAAGTCAGAAGGGAGTGGCACAATATGTCTAATGTACTGAAAGAAAAAACTGCCAACCAAGAACATGTTACCTGGCAAAGTTATCATTCAAAGTGGAGAGATAAAGTTTTCCAGACAAATAAAAACTAAAGGAGTTCATCACCACTAAACTGACCTTACAAGAAATGATAAAGGGACATCTTTAAGTTGAAAAGAAAGGGTGTAATTAGTTACAAGAACACATATGAAAGAATAAATCTCATTGGAAAGTTAAATATAAAGTAAAGGTAGTAGTTTAATCACTTATAAAGCCAGTCTGAAGGTGCAAAGAGAAAAGTAGTAAAAATAACTGTGACTAAGAATAAAATACCTAGGAATAAATTTAACAAAACAAGTGAAGGACCTATATAATGAAAACTATAAGACTCTATTAAAAGAAATCAAAGAAGATACAAAGAAATGGAAAGATATTCCATGTTCTTGGATTGGAGGAATCAACATAGTTAAAATGACCATATTACTTACAGCATTATACAGATTTAATGCAATCCCCATAAAAATCTCAACATTTTTTAAAGACATAGAACAAAAAATCATCAAATTTGTATGGAAGCACAAAAGATCCCGTATTGGCAATGCCATCCTGTGAAAAAAGAACAAGGCTGGAGGCATCACTCTGCCCAGCTTCAAATTATACTACAAAGTGACGGTATTCAAAATGGTACAGTATTCGTAGCAAAACACATATGGACCAGTGGAACAGAATCGAGAGTCCAGAAGTAAACCCATATTTACATGGGCAAATAATTTTCGACAAAGAAGCGAAAACATACAGTGGAGAAAGAAAAACCTCTTCAATAAATGGTGCTGAGAAAACTGGAAAGCCACCTGCAAAAGAATGAATCTAGACTGTTGTCTATCACCACATACCAAAATTAACTTAAAATGGATTAAGATCCTAAATATAAGACCTGAAACAATAAAACACATAGAAGAAAACATAGGAATGAAACTCAAGGACCTTGGACTTAAAGAAGACTTTATGAATGTGACCTCAAAAGCAAGGGAAGTAAAAGCTAAAATAAATAAATGGGACTACATCAAACTAAAATGTTGGCAAGATTAATTGTGTAAGACAAATGGCCGAGGAGGGACTGGGTGAGAGATGCACATGTAGAAACTATGGATGGAGAAAAATATTTTAAAAGGCTTGACTTTGAAAAAGAAGGGAAGAGGAAAGAAATGGTAGGGGAGGTCAAAATAGAGTTTAACTTTTAACTGAGAACTACTTCAGTCTGTTTAAATAAAAAGGAATCTATAGATTGAGGATATGGGAAAGGGGCATGAAGTCACTCTATGAACAGAGATATCTGAGAAAGCCAGGGAATGGTATCAGATTTATCTCAGAGACAAGGAAAGATACCTTTCCTATCTTGACAGAAGAAAGAAGCCATGTTGTCTATATATTTTGAATTGAGGAGAGAGATAATATTTGAGTGCATTAGTGAGTGAGACTCTTTTTTCTGTGATGTAGAGATAATGCCTTGGCCTAAGATTAAAGAGGGAGGTGGAGAATGGAGGTGTTTTGAAAGAGCCACACTGGGGAATAGGAGAAAACGCTGTTTAGAAATGCATAGATTGTTTGGTAGAGCCTAAAGCTCATTTATCCTGGAAACTGAATTTGCAGTGATACTAATCTATGAAAGCTGAGCCAGCTAAGCATGCTGTGAGGGCTGCAACCTCCACTGCCTTGTTCACCACTATACCTTCTAGAGAACCTGGCACAGAAAATATACTCTATAAATATTTTGTAATTTTCTCTGAAGATACTCAACACCCTGATATAGGAGATGAGGCAGCAGAATATTAGCATGATCTAGAGGGGTTTTTCTCCCTAAATCTGAATGTTTTATATTACTAGATACAGTAGAATGTATTTCTAGATGTGGTTGTAGGAATCAATGTATTTGGAATCTCTCTTTAATACCTCTAGATAAAAAGGGAAGATAACTACCTTTTTTGAATCAGACATTAGATAGTGACAGTGTATATTGGGAGAGGGCAGGCAGAGATTAAGTAAAGAGACATAGGAAAGATAGAAGAATCTAAAGGTTTGAACATGAAATTATGGCTCAGGGTCAGTCATTCTAGGGAATGGTCTAATGAAAAATGTAATAGAAGCTACTTTCCAAATTGTGAGATTGAACTTTGGAGGAGAGATTTTAAAAGACATGAAAAGAATGATCAGAAATCTAAACAGAATTTCAGGGTGAGTATTATCAATTCAGGACAGGAGAGAAATACTTTGAGCTTCAAGGAATATGAGTGGTCCAGGTGGCAACTCAGGACAAACACCAGGTATCAGAAACTGAGACAGAGGCGATAATCCAGTTTCTGAGTGATTAGGGCATAAAGCAGGAACACTAAATACTGGGTACCTAGAAAACTTGGATTGTTTTTATTTATTTATTTATTAATGTGACATATATTTATTGAAAAATGTGTAAGGCACTGTGTATGACAAGGGAGACTAAGACCACAACACAATGATCGAAGAATTATAGTACTAAGTTTAGAAATGGTTCAACAGCAAAAATAATCCAGAATTTATCCACTGTCAAGGTTAGGTTGAACTCTCAAGTAGAATATACATGCATCAGCCCAGTTGCTGAGGTTATGGAGTGCTATGCAAGGCAGTACAGAGTGTCATTTCTTTTCAACCGCTTTGGAGGATGGTGGTCTAAAATGGTTGCGTAGACCAAGGAAACAAGCTTTCTCAAAGAGCCTTGGTTCTATGGACCCAAAGGACAAAGTAGTTTCTGGTTAAATTTTACAGGTAAACAAAGTCCTAATCTGCTAAGAAGTAAACTATTTTTTAAAAAGACTTAAGTCATCTTTCCACATAGATGACCGACAAAACTGTCATTTCATGGGAAACGGAAGATATTCCCCCACCTAGTCTGCCAGATAGTGTTTATAGTTTTTTTATGGTGGATGTAGATGCTCAAAATTCTACCATGCCTGCTCATTAGTCTAGCTTTGAACATATGGGACTTGTGTGTGAATCAGTTTATTAAGATCTTTCTTATTTTGATCAGTAAGGAGAGGTTAGGGAGTATGCTTTTAAAGAGTCAATCTCTGAGAGAGAGAAGGGAGATGTTATTAATAGGTGACTAAGATAACAAAAAAGGAACATATAGAATGCTCCCAAACCATATTAGATTATTTGAAAAACTCTGCCTTCTAAGGGAGATAGAATCAAAATTCTTGAGTAGACCCCTATCATCCTATGCTCCTTGAAATGATAACTTCATTTTTGCCTTATGCCAATGGTGTTCTTACTCGTGGATTCCAAATCCCCTAGTTAACCTGATTATTTAGTTGTATATGGAGCCCAGTAAAATAATTGATTTCTACAATGTTTGTAAAGTGAAGCTCAATTCAGTGAATAAATTAATAAACTGAATAAATGACAAATGAAACATAATAAATTAATAAAACTTCAATGTAATACACCTTTTAATATATTCAGGAGGGAGGGTTTCAGCTATTGAATGGATTGCAGTTAAATGAATTAAATACCAAATTTTAAAATGCTCCATTATTTATTAAAGTACTTTAGTGCCTCATTAATCTGTTTTAGATCATTCAGGCCCATAGTGCCTATTGTCAAAAGCTGATAAAGTGTGAGGAATTGCTTTTCATACCCTGGAGTCAACTGAAAGCAGTTAAAACTTCTTACGGTGTTAAGGTCAAGTCTGTATAACATAAAGTAAGTGTCTTTACCACTTGAGAACTTTTTAAAAAGAATATTTGGAGGAATTATTTTCATATTTAGAGATAGTCATACTTTAAAATTTATTGTTCTTTAAAAATATTGAAAAACGAAATGGAAGAAACTTCTCTATTTTAAACAATTAGTTTCCTCCTTATCTAAAGAAAGCACTTTCAAAGTGAGATACATCAGTGGGCCAACCTGAAAGATTTCGAGTTAAGACTCAGTTGCAACTTCCATTTTCTTTTGAGCAATGTTATAGACTTAGAGATAAATTATGTGCTCTTGAAACTATGGGAAATTTAAGATCTGATAAATGTTTTAAAATGATTTTATAGGCAGATATACCTTTTTAAATTCGCAACTTCTGTTTTTTTTTTTTTTGTGATCTTAGATTAGTCCCAGCCTGTCTGAATTTGGTTACAATATGAAGTCAGTAGAGGTCAGATAGCAGATTGAATGACGATGCTCCCTTCTAGACCTAATAATCTCCGGTTCCTTTATAAGAAATGTAGATTAAGCAAAATCATAGAGGGTAAAATTTTAATAGCCAAGTACTGAAACAGAGGAAAAAAAACCCCACAAAACTAAGAGATTTATTATTAGAATGTATTTGGATAAATGAATTAGAGATATTTAAAGATGGTAACTCTTTTTTGTCACCTCTAATCAATTAAGAATATGTGCTTTTACTATGGGATGCTTACACTATCCTGAACATTCTTCAGGACAAGCTATTTAACTGAGGCCCAGGTCTTATTTAACAAGAGTTGCAGATCTAAATGTTGGGAAAATTCATATACCGTCTGAGGTTCTCTTTGTGCCGTGTCACCTAAGAAGTTATAGTAGAAATCCTGATCGTCTTTTAGTTACTGCCCTGGGCTCATCCCAATCCATCACAATCTTAGGCTTTGCCAGATCTATCAGGAAAGTTACCCTCTCATTCTTGGGCTAAAAACTCTTAGGACCAAGTATCATTGAACTACTAATGAATGGTCATTTTTCTTGCCACTTGGAGAGGGAGGAGGGTGGAGGGTGAGAAGGTGGGGAAGGAAGAGAATATTCTCTTAAATTTATATCTCTGTAAGCTGCTTCAAATTCTTTTTTTAGACTTGTAAGGTATTTACAGGTTTCTGTATATCAGACTGTGCTTTAGAATACAACTTAGAAATTCAAATAATATCCTGTGTAAAATTTTTAGTTCTTATTTGTCTATTTTATCATTCATTCATTCATTCATTCATTCATTCCTGTCCTTATTCCCCCCAAAATATAAAGTGGCTTTCAGGAACTAAGGAACTATGCATAATGAAGAAGCATTGTGTTTACCAAGACATATCTGAGATGTTAATAGATATGACAAACTGTTCCATGTACAAATTTGTTTGACATTTCGGTTAAATGAACTTGAATGGATGGTATGGGACAATATTTATTATGCAATATTTCCAAGGCACATTTTAAAAGCAATTTTTTTCTTCCCATAAAACATCTATTAACATATTTAAGAACTAGTGTTCTAGGAAACCCAGTTAGAGAATTAATTAGCTAAAAATAAATTAGTTAATTGCTTAATTAGTTAAAAATAAAATCAACGGCAGGAAAAAGTCAAAACAGTAAATTATATCAGGAGGGGAAAAAAAACACTATAATATCTCACATGGTTAAGTTGTAAATTTGTTTCTGAACTTCCTGGAGGAAAGCTAAAAAGAATATGGTTCACTTTGTAATTCTCACTCTATAGGGAGGAAAAAGAATACTTCATTTCCTTGGGGGCAGACACACTGCCACTGGATTATGACAAATGTTTTTTAGTTGGATCACATGAGGTATTTAGGTCTTTTTTTATAATTTTCTTAGTGTTAACCTTTGCATAAGTGACAAGAGAATAAGTTGGGTGGGTTTTGCCAAAACCAGTGGCCCAGTAATTAGGCAGTTTCATACTACCAGAGATGAGGTCTAATGACGTCAAGTGTAGAGCAGCAGACAGGTCAAAAAGTTACAGAGAAGTTGCTGGACAATTTGCTGTAATCACACACCACCGCCCTCTCCTTAGGGTTTAGTTTGAATATAAATTTACCTGAATCAGAAGCAAATGTTATCTGTCTATCTATCTATCCTTTCATCTATCCATTTATCCATCCATCCATCCATCCATCCATCCATCCATCCATCCATCCATCTTCTATTTATCTATTCATCAAGAAAGGAAGGAAACAGTGTCTGTTATGCATTTTTCTGTGAACATTTATTAAGAACATAGTTGTTCCTTAAAATAACCTTATCATATTTGTGTGTTTTCTTATAGATAAGAGAGTCATTCATGGTAGAATGAAGCCCTCAAGAAAAGATCAAGTTAAATAATTTAGTAGAGCAATTGTCTTCATTGCTTATGGGTTCTAAGTAGAAAAAAAATCGATTCATTTTATATTGAGAAAAGATTCTAAACCAAAAGGCGTATATGTCTTTTAAGGCATCATTTTTGAAAATCAGGCTGGGATATTTTTTATATATATGTGTTTTAAATATAAAATATAAAATAACTCTGGAATAAAACTGTTGACCCAATTACTGAGTCAACAGAATTCTTTATTTGCCTAGGATGTGGGAGTTAGACTATCTTCTTATGGAAAAAGCCCTCAAAAGAAGTCATTGTATGAAAAATGTCAACTTTCTAAATATTGGGTTGACCAATATATCTAAATATTGGTTGACCGATCCTAATTTTTTTTCAACAGAACTTGATCACTAGTTCAGTAGTTTATTGATGATATTGTGGAAGAATAATTATATGCTATATTTCTTTATGCCACAAAAATAAATAATTCTTCATTTATCATTCTTTATGAATTATAGCACAGAGAGGCTCAGATGAAAACCTCAGAACTTAGAATAATTTTTCAACATTAAGAAATGTTAGATATTGATGGATCAGAACATAGCTATAACATCTACTTATAATAATTGTGGGAACCTAGGCAATTGCCCGAATCTCTCAGAACCTTAGGTTTTTTATCTGTAAAATGGGGAAATACTAGTACACACCTTACAAGATTTTGGTGAGGAATACATAAGACAGTACAAGCAAATTCTTGGAGCCTGGCACATAAAAATCACTCTATAATTTTTAGGTATTATGATTATGATCAGATATTTTATGATGAAACATAGACTCACTGACTATTGTAGCATGTACTTTCAGAATTGTATAAACAGCAGACCATTCATTTGTACCCAAATGAGGAAAATGAAGATCAACTTTTCCCTTCTGTTATTATTTTAAAGCACAGTTGATTATTGTGAATTGACAGGTATAGATCTATATTAAAACAGCTTATTTTCAAAAGACTCTCTTTTCCCAAGTCTGACAGCTCCAGAGAGTACTAGCATTCAGCATTAAAATTCTGAAATTCAAACTGTTTATTTAATGAAGATTTTGGGTTTTTCAGATATTATAGTTTCATTATTTCTATGTCAACTTCCATTAAGAATGTCATATTCTTCTGTTAATGGCTGCTTTTAGAATTTATTGTCATTTTAGGATTTGGGAGAATATTAATTGGATTAAAGGAAAGATGGCAGTTTTAATGTAGTAGGTGGGAAACATTAGAAATAACGGGAACGATGAGAAAGGAAGGAAACAGTGTCTGTTATGCATTTTTCTGTGAACATTTATTAAGAACATAGTTGTTCCTTAAAATAACCTTATCATATTTGTGTGTTTTCTTATAGATAAGAGAGTCATTCATGGTAGAATGAAGCCCTCAAGAAAAGATCAAGTTAAATAATTTAGTAGAGCAATTGTCTTCATTGCTTATGGGTTCTAAGTAGAAAAAAAAAATCGATTCATTTTATATTGAGAAAAGATTCTAAAACAAAATGTTTATGGACCTATAATGCTTAAAGATTGTTTACCTGGACCATGAAGCCCTGACATACTCTAGGTAATATGTTTCTGGGGTTCAAAGTGTATAAATTCAATAGAACACATGATTGACAAGACATTTTAGCATATTATATATGTGATTGTGTTTGAATCAACATTAACCCCAATCTATGCCAAGTGGCACTATAGCATCCAAGAAAGAGGTATTATATATATTACAGTTTCTATTTGCTTCAAAGTTTTTTAAATGTTCTACAAAATAGTAACTCTCATTAATAGATATAGCTACTTACTGATAATTTCCAAACTAAAAGCCTAGTAAAAAAAAAAAATCAACAAAGTGAAAAAAAATTTCTATGTAAAACCATGGAAATAATTATACTGATTATGAATAAACATTGTTTATATGTGTTCACAATAGGGAATTTTACAACTACTTATTTCTTTTGTAGAATTTTTAAAAAAGTAATAATCAATCCTTATTTAGTGTTAGCATTTCATTAAGAGAAAGGATGGTTAGTGCTATTGTTTCATAGACTCAGACCTATCGTTCGGTGAAAGCCTAATTTACCTGACTCCATTGATCTTTTACTTTCTTTTAAAATTTTCAAATGGAATCTCAAAGAATAAATTAGTAAATTTATCATTCTCTAAAACACTGTCATAAGGACAGTTTGATAAAATAGCTCATTATAATCAATGATGTGAAATATGAGTTCCATCAGCATATTTTCATCAAATGCAGCTACAGAATTGCATTCCACAGTCCTTGATAATAGCAAAATTAGTTTGCTATTATCAAGGACTGTGGAATGCAAAAATAAAATTAAGCATGCTATTATATTGGTTAAATTTTGGGATTGACTCAAGTGAATTAAAAAAACAACAACTTGTAGTTACAAAAGAAAATCAAAGAAATCATCCAAAATTAATTGACAAGTGATAATGGTACTCATGTAATGACTTATGTTCACCTGGACTCTAGGTAACTCCCAATAATGGCTATTCTGTAGTTTCGTTGTAACTTTGATGTGGTTGCAAGAGGAAGTGAGTATAGCATTTACATGTCCACCATCTTGACCAGGCTTCGTGCATTGTTACTTCTGATGTCTTCATTTTAACTTACAGGCAAAATGCCCTTTTGGAGAGAAGTTGTATTTGTTTAATATGTAGGGTTACCCTCTCTTTGTTCTTAGGGAGGTGTAGCCAGCCAACGTTACCCATCATTTCACCTCCTGTGTAGGGCCCTGATGACAGGTCCCTGTGAGCTTGTTGACAGCAGTTTCCTGCTAAGAAACAGCCCCCTGTGTCATATGTTTATTGTTAACTGGGAACATTCCTAAAGCAGTAAGTTCTGACACCCCGGGGTGCCTCTAATTATCTGAAGGTGGATGACAAAATTCTCAATTTAGTCTCTAAAACAAAACTCTATCTTAATTCATCTTATTAAAGTACTCAGAACCAATAAATAATCTCAGAGTAAGAGAATGTATAGGGAATAGTTGTTAAATTGAATAGCTGATCAACTCCTAAACTTGGAAATCCGGGCCTGAGAAGGAGAAAGACAGGTAAGCTCTTTGAAAGTATTTAGATTTCAGGCCTTGGTCTTTCAATTGCTGTTTTTTTGTTTTGTTTTGTTTTGTTTTGTTTTGCATTTTCCGGAAGGTGCTAACCTACCCTTACTTCACTTGACCAGGAAACCAGAAGTCATTCTGTATGTCTACTAAGTAAACTTTGAGTAAGAAGCTTTGTTTAATAATCTTGTTTGATGTTGGTATATTGATCAGGTGTAATGTCGATTAAGTTCTGCAACACAATGAAAATAACACTGAAAAGCTTGGAAAATGGGTAGTTGCATTATGGAAATCAAGTTGAACATTTTACCTTTGTACTCAGAAGCCAGCATACTTGTTGAAACATAGCATTAAATATGGTTTACAGTTTTATAAATAGGCATTATAATGTAGGGATTTGATTTTTAAAAATGTATTTATTATTATGTATTTCAAAAACTTAAAGCTTATCAACTGCCTTTATTTATGACCCTATTTAGGCATGAATCTAAACAGATGCAGCCCTGCCAATTGATTTTGTATCTTTCTGTTGTCATTGTTGATGGTATTTAGAAGACAATTCCCAAGAATATTCTGAATGGAAATATGTATTATTAACCATATTATTTTCTGGTAGTCTGTGTATTAATGTGTCTGATGCTATCTTTTGCTTCTTGAGAGGTCCTGAGAACTCCCATCCTCATAAGAAACATGTCTCCCCAATGCTCTCTGAAATCTCCCCAAATAACTTCTCCTTTAAGAGTCTTTTATTTTGTCATTGACTAAGGCATTTAGATATCCAGGTAATGCAGAAGAGCTTTTCAGTTTATCTGATTAATCCAGGATTAAGCAGGCATTTAAAGAAACAGGATTTGAAACATCAAAAAAAAAGTTGGGTTATAAATCAATATCATTTAACTTACCTTTAAATGTCAGTTGCTGGAGGACCTAAGACCTTTCATATTTCAGAGTTCCAGTTCTGCTCTTTCCATCACTCAGTGGGTAAAGTGTTGGTGGCTATTATGTTGAGTAGAATGGGAATTGTTTTTTGAGCAGGTAGCTGTGCCTAGAATCTTCACTTTCGATCTCTGGACGGAAGCTCCTGAATAGTGCTATTCTGCGTAGTCAAGCCATTTAGATCATTGTAGGCATAGAGAAAGGACACAGCACATTGTTTATTACTACACCAATTGATGGATTTGTTGTCCAGTTTTAGACTTTTATCAACAGTGCTATTATAGTCATTTGTATAGAAATATCGGTTTTTATTTTCATTGTTAACTTTTCATTATGGCAAATTTCAACCACAAACAAAAGTAGACAAACAACATAATGAATCCTTATGTGCCCATTATCCAATTTTAACATTAATTTATGGCTTACTCTACCTCATTTACTTTCCCTGTGACTATTTTGAAGCAAATCCCTGATGTCATCCATAAATATCTCTAATGGTAAGCCATCCTTAAAAAATTAACTAAAATACTATTAGCACATTAACAATTTGCAGTAAATATCATAAATTTTAAATTCTGTTTAGTTAGTGTCCAAATAAGGCCCACGTACTGTACTTGATTAGGATAAATATTCTATCTCTCTTTAAATATAGGTTTCCCCTCCCCCCATCATCTCTGTCTCTGTCTCTTTCAGAATTTATTTGTTGACAGAACTGGGTCATTTCTCCTGTGGAGTTTCCTATTGTCTAACTTTTGCTGATTGCATTCTCATGTTGCACTTTAACATGTTTCTATATTCCCTGTATTTCTTATAAACTGGTAGCTTGATCAAGAGGCTTGATCAGAGTCAAGTTTTAGAACTTTATCTTTTTTGAAAAAATACTTCATAGGATGTGCTGTTTTTCTTTATGGGATACTTAATGCATGGCTTTCTCTCTTTTTGGGATATCCGATATCTTTGAATCTAATTCATTTCTCTTCACCTCTTTAGGAGTAGAAACATGATGATAGTCCGGTGCTCTATAGCTTCTTCTACTTCAATTGAGAGAAATTCTTCTCATCTACTATTTCAGTTAATAAAAGAAAGCATGATAAATGCTTTATTCTTTTCTTTTACTTACCAATTTCCAGCATAGCAAGCTGATTCTCTAGCATCCTTCTTTTTTGTTAACATCTTTTCAAACATAGCATTATGGATTAAAATTTAGTCACATTTGATACAATTCTTTTTTTAATATTGGAGATATATATGTATATACACATATACATATACATATACATATACACATACACACACACACACACACACACACACACACACACATATATATATATATATATATATATATAGTTTATAGTATGGTTCCACATCTACTTCTCTGTCCTCAGAGTATCTGAGATTGCCTAGTTCAACTCACATGGGCACTAACACTGTCCTCTGCCCTTCCCTCTTTCCTCCCCTTTCTCCCCTTCCAGTATGCTCTCATACACCTTCTTTTACTAGGATAGAGAAAGACTTTTGCAAGAAACTGAGGATGAGGTAGAGGAGGAAGTTAGGTTAGAATATCCTCGTTTATTGGCAAATTAAAACTACTTTTAAAGGAGAACAAGAAAACATTTTAGGAAATTGTGGTGGTAGCTGTATTTGTCAAAACTCATAGGACTATGCATTTAAAAAGCTGAATTCTGTAAATGAATTATACCTAAAAGAAAATCATAATTCTAATTTGCTTTTATTTTTAATAATATTTTTTATTTTTTAGTTGTAGTTAGTATCCAATATTATATTAGTTTCAGATGTACAATGTAGTGATTAGACATCTATAGAAATCACAAAGTCAATGCCCCAGTAAATCTAGTGCCCCTCTGATACCACATACAGTCATTACAATATTATTGGCTGTATTCCTTATGCCAGACCTTATACCTCCTTGACTATTTTGTAACTACCAATTTGTACTTCTTAATCCCTTCCCCCATTTTCATCAATCCTCCCCCAAATCCCCTCCCATCTGGTAGCCCTCAGAATGTTCTCTGTCTCTATGAGTTAGTTTCTGGTTTTTTGTTTGTTTGTTTGTTTATTTTGTTTTTTAGATTCCACATATACATGAAATCATATAGCATTTGTCTTCCTCTATTCGACTTACTCCATTCAGCACAATACCCTCTAGGTCCATCATGAAATTTCTTTTTCCATCCCATTACTTTTAGTCTCTGTGTATCTTTTAATCCGAAGTCAGTCTCTTGTAGGCACCATATGTAAGGGTCTTGTTTTCTTATCCATTTAGCCACCCTATTTTTTGATAGAAGCATTTAATTCTTTTTCCTTTGAAGTACTTGTTGATAAATATGTACTTACTATCATTCTTTAATTACATTTTTGATACATATTTTTTTCTTCTTCTTAAAGAAGTCCCTTCAACATTTTCTATAATACTGGCTTGGTGGTAATTAACTCCTTTAGCTTTTTCTTGTGTGGGAGGCTCTTTATCTGTCCTTTGATTCTAAATGATAGCTTTGCTGGATAAAAAATCTTAGTTGTAGGTCGTGGGTTTTCATCACTTTGAATATTTTGTGCCGAGCCATTTTGGCTTGCAGTTTCCGTTGAGAAACAGACTGACAGTCTTATAGGCACTCTCTTGTATGTGACTAATTGCTTTTCTCTTGCTGTTTTTAAGATTTTCTCTTTGAATTTACCCTTTGGCATTTTAATTATGATGCGTCTTGGCGTGGGCCTCTTTAGGTTCATCTTGTTTGAGACGCTAATCTTCCTGGGGTTGTATATCTATTTCCTTCATCAAGTTAGGGAAGTTTTCTGTCATTATTTTTTCAAACAGGTTTTCGATTCCTTGCTCTCTTCTCCTTCTGGTACCCCTATGATGTGAATGTTGTTATACTTGATGTTGTCCCAGAGGCTTCTTAAACGAGCTTCATTTTTTTGGATTCTTTTTCCTTGTTGCTGTTCTGATTGGGTGTCTTCTGCTACCGCAACCTGTATATTGCTGATTCTATCCTCCATTTCATACACTCTGTTGATTCCCTCTAATATACTCTTCATCTCACATATTTGTATTCTTTATTTCTGATGGGTTCTTTTTTATGTTTTCCATTTCCATTTTTATGTTTTCTATCTCTTTGTTAAAGTTATCACTGAGTTCATCTATTCTTCCCCTAAGTTCATTGGAGTTCAGTGTTTTGAACTCTGTGTCTGGTATATTGCTTTTCTCCATTTTTGTGAATTCTTTTTTCTGAAGTTTTGTTCTGTTCTTTCATGTGGGACATGCTTCTTTGTCTCCTCATTTTGACTGACTCCCTGTGTCTGTTTCTATGTATCAGGTAGGGCTTCTAAGTCTTCCAGTCTTAATATGAGCAACTTTATGTAGTAGGTGTGCTGCAGGGCCCAGTGGTACAGTCCTGAGAGGAGTCCAACTGCAGGTCAAGTTTAGCTGCAGCCTGTGCATCTCCAGGTCTACCTGGTAAGTGTTACCAAACAATGCACAGATGGCTGCCACCTGTACTGGGCTTATAGGTTCCTTGAGGAGCCAATTCAGAAACTGAGGCCAGTTGCCATTATTGGAGGGCTTGGGGCTGCTCAACAAAAAGGTATAGGGCACACCACGGCCAGATGCTGCTTCTTTGGGTTTTGTGAGCCATTGAGAGATTTTATGAAAGTACACAGCAGGAACCAAGACAGCCCATTTGTATGGAATAAGTCACTGGAAGTGGCTTTGGTTGGCAACACAAGCTGGGAGAGGCAGTCTCAGGGAATCCACTGGGCAGAGAGAACTGTGTTATCCATGTTGGTGGCACCTGATTCTGCAGGCTGGGAGAGGGAAGGGCTTAATAAAGGAACAATGGCTTCTGTGCGCACCTCTTTCTAGGAGAAAGACACTCCTCCAGCTCTTTTCCTAAGGTCCGGCAACTGAGGGCCTCCATGTATGTCCCTGGAGCCCCTTGAGCAGCTGTTCCAGTGCTGGAGCTCAGAGTGAGTGAGTCCGTCAGTGAGTAAGGCCAAGTGTGGGCTCTTTAAGAGGAACACATCTGTTCCCCGCAGCCCTCTGTCTTACTCAGCCAGTCTCTGCTGGTTTTCATAGCCAGAGATTGTGAGGACTTCTCTTCCCATCACTGGAACACTGTGCTCAGGTGCCCAGTGTGCAGCTGGGACCCCTTGCTCCTCAGATGGGGGAGGTTGCTCTGTAGCCAAGATAGACCTCCTGATTCTCCATCACCACATGTGGTTGTGGTACCAGGCTGTTTTGCGTGTCCGCCCCTCCTATCATTTTGAGGTGACCTGATATTTTTGTCCTTAGTTGTAAGGCTTCCGTTGAGCCAGACCTCAGGCAACTCTGCATGCTGGTCGCTCTATATTTTTGTTGTAATTCTGGTGTGGTTGCTAGAGGAGTCGTGCCCAGCCTTTACTTTCTAAGTCATCTTGCAAGGAGCCTCCTAACTTACTTTTAAAAATGCATCCATAATAATATGTATTTGTCATATTTTCCAATTATTTGTAGTGGCTTAATGAGAAAATTATTATTAAAATGCTCGAATTTAGGAAAATATACATAACGCTGACCTGATTTTGATGACTTTGTGACTTAAGGGCAATATTTCTTTTTTTTTATAATGTGAAAATTTGAGTTAGGTAAGGCTCAGTGGTTCCCAAAGTTTGTTGCACATTAGAATTACCTGGGAACTTGAAAAATCTTGATGCCTAGAATGTTTAGGGGTGGGAGCCAGACATCACTATTTCAAAAGTTTTTCCCTCTTGATTCCAATGTGCAGCCATGACGGAGAATGAATGATGTAGGGTCTTCATTTGTTCTTAACCTTGGCTATACATTGGAATTACTTGGGGTCCTTTAAAAGAGACTCTGGGCTGCCCCTCCCTCAATTAAGATTTAAGTGGTTGGGGTTGTGGCTTGAGCATTAGGATTTTTAAAAGCTCCCCAGGTGATTCTGTTATGCAGTCAAAGTTGAGAACCTTTATTCTATATAGTGTGCCCTTAAAGGGCTTGCTGTTCCCTTACCACTTCTTTAAAACTGTTCTCAGAGTGTGGTCCCTAGACCAACAGCATCAATATTACCTAGAAATGGGTTCTTAAAACCCTCCCCACACTTACTGAATGTGAAACTGAGAGAGTGGGGCCCAGCAATCTGTATGAATGATTGTGATATTCAGGTCAGGGAGTTCTGGTAGCCATTCCTCAGTTATTGGTGGTGGTTGTACTCTTCCCACTAACCAGGCTCCTTGTGGATTTGGCCATTGTGGCATCTGAACCTCAGTTTAAAGAGACATTATTTTGATAGATTTGGTTACTCCTTTGTCCAAGTGGCATTACGAATGGTGTGGGGCTCTAGGATGGTTGCTTCATTCACATAGTTATTTTAATGAACTATGGAAAATATGAACAATAGTGTCTTTTGGATGCACCCAGTTACACTGCATTGCTGTTAACATGGCCTAGTTTTCTGCGATTCTGTTTTAGAATCTGTAGGTCTTCCTTTGTTGGACATGCTTTGATTAAAAAAAAAAAAAAAGGCAAAACTCATCTTGAAAGAGAACCACATTTATACTAGAAAGTCCAGAGACTTCAATGATCCTTCATCACAATGTCTTCTATTTTAACATCGCTCCAATTTTGGATTTTATTGTAATGAGACTTCATAGAAAGTTTAAAGAGACAGTTCACTGCAACTTCATTTTATACTGATTTAGGAGGACCTAAACACATGCATCTTAGAAAATAGTACTATATGAAAGAGTTTTATTCTATGTAAGGGGAAGGATGGGACATAGATCTAATAATTTAAAGTCTGTGGTTTTGGTTGGTGGTAAAAACCAATAACTTTGTAGTGAACCTATCTTACAGTTTGTTAAAAATAGGCATAAAAAGTAAATATGACCAATGATCCTTAATAAATGAAACTCTAATCGAAGATCAAAAATTTAATCATCTCCAATGTTGTAATGGCATTTCACCTCTTTCTCCAACAAAAGATCTGTAGATTCTGCAACGGAATTACACTTCGCCTCTTTCTCTCCATGTAAACATTTTAATGTCTAAATTGTATAATCAACAAGATGGAGCAGTAAAACATTTCTTAAATTTAGCCCCAGCTACCTTGTTCACTGTGTATGCCACTTGTATATTTGGACTTGATGTTTGAATTTCCCTAACACAATTTCATTTCCTTTTTTGCATTTTATCTCAATCCTATCAGTTTATTTGTGGATTAGTAACAATAACTTGGGAATAAAGAAACTGAATAAGAGACTTCAGTGAATGAACTGATGATTGAAAGGAGATTAAGATTTTGAATTGTTATAATGAAACATTTACAACAAATTCTGAAAGGTTAGAGTGTGAAATTTAAATCCCCATGTTGCAAATAGTTTAATCTGAATAATACCTTTAGGTAAATAAAAGAAACTAATTAGCAATTTGATTACTTTGTTAAAATATTTTTTGATTTTGGATGGCAGCTGAGATTAAGAAATTGAGTTGAATATTTTTAAAAAATCTTTAAATAGTGGCTGAATTGAATTTAGCGATGGCGCCTGTGAGTCAGAATGAAAATTTTTGGTGGTGAAAATTTTTATTCTATTTATTTCTTATATTGGAAGGAAGTTGTTCAAACTAAATTGTGGGTTGTAACTTCCATATAAATAATAAGTATTTTGTAGCAATTTCAGAATTCTGTTTCTGTGAATGAGGTTCTAAGATTTGCTGTTCCAGCTGCAACTTTTGGAGGGCCTGTAGGAAAATTCTCTGGGGTTGCTCAGAATTCTGGCACAGTGATAGGAATGTGACTGTGTAAATAGCAGGTACAGGATTAACTAAGCCTCCTGGGATGTGCAGAACTAAGCAGCCTAGTTCCGTAAACATGGAAATCAGTTTAAAAAGAACCAAAGGAATGTAGATTCTTTTACTGGAGCTAAAATAAGGGTCTACTTATAGTCTTGCATCTGGGGATGCAGATTTTTGATTAAATTTAATTTTAAGCTAACTTTTCCTTCAGCATGTTGACAGTAACAAAATAATTTAGATTTTTCACTCTTCCTTTGTTGAGCTATAGAGGGTTATAGTTATTGCAAAAAAGAAAGAAGTGTGTTTGTGGGAAAGTGTGTGGCTTTAGGTTTGGACTGGGTATGTGGAATATGCAGTGCAGAGAGTTTGAAGAAAACCATGAAAAATGAGAATAACAGAGGAATTTGAGAATTAAGATTTTAATTTAATTTCTTGAAACAATATAAATTAAATTTAGCTAAAGAGATATATTTTCATGGAAAATTGTTTTCATTTATTTCACACTATTCCCTTTCAGTCTTTAGGTTCTTTAATTTCAACTTTCATCTCTATCTTTTGTTTAATTTTTGTACCCATAAGCTAGTTGAGTAATATTATGGCATATGAAATGACTCAGCTACAAAATGCATAGAACTATGTCTGCAGGAAGGAAGCAGTGTTTGTTGGTTGCCTATACTTCAAGAGTTCACATTGCATCCTTTTGAAATCCGTAAAACCAAGAACTACATTTCTGCCATGTTTCCTAGTGAGATAATAAATTAAATTTACAAGGTTAGGGCTAGTTTCTTTAAAACACTTCTAACATTTTTAGGTCCTGGTTTTTCATGATCAGTGTGCCCACCTTTTATTATACTAGTAATTTTGTTTCAGTAACACATAAACCAAAGCCGAAAAGTAAAAACAAAACAAAACAAAAATCTACCCCCCAAAAACCATCCACACAATAACCCCCTGAAGTGTGTTGAAACAAAAGAAACATGTCTTTGTATCATATTTGAGCCTCTGAAAACTCTTGGACACCTGTTTTTGGCTCTTCAGGTGGACTATTACAGATGTATTAGTTATCCTTTGCTACCTAATAAATTATCCTAAAACTTAGTTAAAATTTGAAAAGAATCAGAACAGGTAGGAAAATTGAACAGAGACTGTTAAGCATGAGATTGACTTAGGGTAAATTTAAATCATTGTACTAAGTTTAAAAAATAAAGTTGAGAAAAGATCTTATAAGCCCCTATTTTATAAGAAATAGCTAAGGAAACCGGAGATGGTAAACTAGAAAAAGAAAAGTTTTAGGGAGATGTTATAATTTGTCTTCCAATATTTAAAGGCTATCATTGCAAAAGAGATTGGATTGATTTTGTATAATCCTTTAGCTACAAATGAAACTCAGGCTTGAAACTTTGGAAGAAAGGTAGATTTTGGTAAGGGAGAATATTCTGGAAAAGTTGTTCACAGTGAAAATGGACAGCTTGAGAAGTATTTGCCTGCTTTGTTATCATATAAAGCATTTATACTAGATTAATGGGAAGGAGAACGGCATGCTTTTTAAGGACTTTTGCAGGTCTCAGAGTTCTCATAGTTTAGAAAATCTAGGGACCAGTTTTTAGGAGCTTAGAGAATCTAATCACCAGATCTTTAAGACAAGATGATATGGCGAGGTCAACAAAGGCAGGTTCAGCAAAGGATAGAGAGTCTGGCTACAAATTCTTTGATATTCTCATCAAAATAGAGACCAGCCATAGTGACTCACTTCCAAGGGGTAGAATGCAACAGAAGTGATGCTACAAGATTTGTGAGGCTAAGTTAGAAAAAATGGTATAGCTTCCACTTGGCTCTCTTTTGGGATGGTCCCCCTTAGAAGCCAGGTTGTGCTCAAGTCCAGAATTATATTTACTGAGTGACTTCTCTAAGTCATTTACCTTTTTCAGATTTATCAGTCACATGGCAAGACCATTCCATTCACATCTCCAGCTAAGGCCCCAGCTGGAAGCCAGCACCAACGAGCAGACATGTGAGTGAGTAAGTGAGTCTTCAGGTGGTTCTATCACCCAACCTTTAAGTCCACCGTGCCCCTTGCCCCCAAATCATGGTGCATGCTGCATGAGATATACCAATGGAGCCCTGTCAAGATTGTTGAGTGTTTTAACAATTTTACCCTCAGTGAGGTATAGTAAAGCCAGATGCAGATCAAGAGAGAGAACCCAGAAAGAGTTTTATGATTTTTGTTAAACTCACAGTTTTGGGGGGGGGGTGCGATGGGGAGAACAAGGCATGCTCTGCTGGGTCACTCAGAGGAAGCAACAGGGTCTGTCACAAGTCAGAGGGGGATGGGAGAACTTTGAAAAAGTGCCTTTATTGTGATTCTGTGGGAAGGAAAAAGCAAGGCAGGACAAGCAGGCTGTGGATGGGATAATTTGTATAACATCAGCAAGTTCTGGGGCATAAGGGCTGTCTCCCAATATAAGGGGATGTTGTCAAGGTTATTGTAGCAAACAAAGACTTGACTTTTCTGGGACCTTCTGAGAAGCTTACTCTCAGAAGTATCCTACCATATGATAAGAGTCAGAGATATTTATCCAGCCCTCTCATTTCCCTTTGGATTGAGGGCTGTTCCTGAGAACAGCCTCTTGACTGTGCTTGCAAATGGGCTGAGCAGGCTTCTGTGGCATCAGAAAAGGCCTTTTGGTAGAAAGGAGAAATATGAATGATATGCCTTGATGTGGGACACTGTTACCCTCAGGGTAGTCTAAGGTAATGTGGATTTCAGCTGAGACTGAAGTTCAACATGTCCAAGATAATGTGTTATGAGACACCAGATGTATCTGCCACAAGATTAGAAGAGGAAAGTGCACTGGAATTGGAGTCAAAGATCTGGGTTCCAGCCCATAATTATACTGAGTAACCATGACAAAGGCATTTTAACTCCTGAGTAACCATGACAAAGGCATTTTAACTCCTAGATTTAGTTTTCTTATTTTATCAGGTGACATTCATGTGGAAGATATGGAGCCAGGGGCAGTGCATCACTAGGAGGGGTGAACTGGCTGGCTACCGAGCGGCCTTAGGAGGATTTCTCCATAATCCATGGAGACTAGGGTTTTCCCTCCTGATGATGGTGTCTTCTTCCAAGGCAAAATTTGTAAACAAATGCATGAAGACTTATGTATAAATTAAATTTATTAATTTAGAATAAGAAAGGTACAAGTCATTGGGAATGGACAGTGATATTCTTTGGCTAGGCATATTGTCTTTGTAGGCAAGCTATTTTAAAAGTTTAGTCAAAGTCAGAATGTTAATTGGATGTAGGATTCAAGGATATAGCTGATTACATGGTTTGAATTTTAGAGCAGCAAGATAAGGGCAACCTGATGTATCCTTCCTATAGTATGGGTATCAGCTTCTCTAATTTATCTAGTGACCTTCATTATGAATGATCTAGTCATTGGCAAATCTCTTCAAACTTGCCTTATGCATATCTGGGATTCAATCAACTTTTATAAATCAACTTTGCATCTCTATCACTATGTATTAAATAGATTTTGCAGAGCAATTCTCAGAGGGCAACTTTTTTTTAAACCAAACTTTTGAAGGGGCAGTTCATCCTTTATACTATCTGAACATGGTTCATAAAAACTGGTCCCAGACTATTTATGTGGTTATTGTAGAGTATAAATGACATTGTTATTGTAGGGTTGGTTATTTTAGAGATTAAATGACACTGTTAAACTAATAGGCATCGTGTGTGTTGTTCTTCACGTTATTAAATCATGGAACCCAGTAGCTAGTAATAGGCTCTGGCAAGTAGAGGAAAGAGTCTGGTAATCAATGAAATAGAAAAATACTTTTAAAAAGTTTCTATTTTGTTGAGTAGTTAAAGAATTTTTGAAGTAATGAATATAAGAGCTTATGCTGTTTTAGTTTTTCATTAGCTAATTGCTATGCTTAAAGCTAGACTATTGTTGATGGAATTATAAATGGATCTTTAAATCATAGTGAAGAATCTTATTAGGAATTGTAAGTCTAGGAAAAAGGAAACAAAATATTTATAAGTTTGGGTTTTTTGAACATAAAATATAATTTTTAAAAGATATATTTAGAAGAAATGGCACTAACCTGAGTATTGGGGGACTTCAGTATTTGCCTTGTCCTGCTGACTAAAAAGTTGTATAACTGGCCAATTACCTCTCTGGGATTCACATTTTCTTACTATAAAAAGAGAACTGGATTAATTCTATTTCTGTTTCAGCTTTAAAAGTTTTATGATATAGTTAAGTAGGATTCTTGGCGGGTTGGGGCAATGGGAATCAGATAACTTTTACTATTTTTTTTTTTAATTTTTATTTTTCAGAGTTAACATTCATTATTATTTTATATTAGTTTCAAGTATATAGCATAGTGGATAGACATTTATATAATTTATAAAGTGATCCTCCGATTAGTCTAATACCCACCTGGCACTACGTGTAGTTATTACAATCCCTATACTGTACTTCACATCCCTGTGACTGTTTTGTAAATACCAATTTGTAGTTTTTAATCCCTTCACCTTTTTCACCCAGCCCCTCAACTCCCCTCCCATCTGGCAGTCACCAGTTTGTTTTCTGTAGGGAATCAGATAACTTTTAAAAGTCTGAATATTTTGGAGGGAAATGAGAAATGAGAGAAGCTTTACTTTTTGTAAAGGGAAATCACTACCCTCTATTCCAGGAAGTTACAGTTCTACATTTTCACTTTTCTGACATTAAAACATAGGGAAAATACCTGAAAGCCTAATAATGGTGAACAACCCTTCTAGTTTGCCTGGAACTGAGAAGTTTCCCAAGGATCAGGACTTTCACTGTTAAATAAGGGAAGGTCCTGGACAAAATGGGATGCGTTGGTTTCCTTACTCCTAACATGCAATCTGTATTTGTCTTAGTCTGTTCAAGCTGTTATATCAAAAACACCATAACTGAGTGGCTTAAATGACATTTATTTCTCATAATTCTGGAGACTGAGTTCAAGATCAAGGCAACTGTGGATTTGGTGTCTTGTGAAGACCTGCTTTCTGTTTTATAGATAGTTATTTTCTTGCTGTGTCCTCACATGATCAAAAGGGCAAGGGAACTCTGGGGGGTCTTTTATAAGGGCACTGTTCCCATTCATGAAGGCTCCACTTTCATGACCTAATCACCTCCCAAAGGCCCCACCTCCTAATATCATCGCAATGGAGAATAGATTTCAACATACGGACTTTGCGGGGACATAAACATTCGGTCTACGGCAGTATTATTCTATGCTACCTCCTGTATGGCAGTCAAAAGGTAGGACTAGTTGCCACTAATAAATTTCATGCTCTACAAATGGTGCTACTAAAAGGCATTGTTTAAATGATGAATGCAGCCTTAAAGTCACAGGCTGGGAATATGCAGAAAAGGAGGCGGATTATGAGATTAGAGGACAGAAACAAGTTTTTGTTTTCAGTGTTATATATTCAATTATTCGTTTCTTCATGTCTTCAGTATTACTATCTCCTCTGTGTGAAGCACAGTGCTAATTATTGAGAATGAAAACGAACAAACAAATAGTAAAACAGGAACGCCTCTCTCATGAAATTGGTTTTAATTTATGTTTTTATTAAATTTGTCTTCCCATTTCTCCTCCAGAACACTATCCCGTAAGAACCTCACACATCATGGGTGGTACTGATCCCAGGGCCTAGTACTTGGTAGGCACTCAACAAATATTTGCTGAATTGAATTTCTATTATCTCCTTTGCTCTTTCTGCCTTTTATAAAGAACCTCCTTTCTCTTCTTTATCTCAAAGGAGTCTACTAATATTTTTTCTCTAGGACTCAAAGCACTTGGCAAACATTTCTCAAGATCTTTATAGCCTGTCTCTGAAACAGACAAGAAGTACCCTAATAGCAATTGTACCCATCACTGGCTATGGTCTCTCTTAGTTCTCTTATATCTTATTACTGATGGTTCATTTGAGCTTCCACAGCAGGTCAAGACACAGTTTAATAATTCTCATGGTTCATTTTGGGCATTTGCAGGGCAGTAGTCTCAGGAAATATGTGGACTTCAAAAGTACTTATCGGAAGCAAATTGAGATCAAAGCAAACGGCACAGTAAATACGCCAAGTGTAGCCTCATGTTCCACAGAACAGGGCCTGTAAAGGTCTCCTGAGGACATAAGCCAGAAAGAGCCACCTGGAGTTGTAATTTTCCAGTCCTTCTGGAGATTTAGGTGAGGTCATCTCTGTTGATTCCATTTTGGAGTTTGGCAGCAGTAAGGGATCTTGGGATTTAACTCTGAGTGTCACTACACTGAAAATAGTACAAAATAGTAAGACACTTATGACAAGGCTATTTGCTTTTTGCAAAATGTCTGGAATTGAAGAGCTAAAAATATTACTAAGTTAGAAGCCCTTAATTAATTTCCATCACATTCCAATGAGATAGATGAAGAGTATGTTAATTTTTTAAAATAGAAATGACAACTGAATCCCTTATTAATTATTGAGTGTCACACATCAAATTTACAACAGTAATATACTCACACAGATATCTAGTATAATACTACATTTCTTGGTCTCAGCAGGTGCTGAACATTTGAAACTAAACAGTTGGACTTTGCTCAGATTGCAGAGTCACAGACTATATAGTAGGTGCACTGTTTTTCTAATTTACTTATCAGTCACCGTGAACTGATGCTTGCATTTTTAATGGCTTCCATTTTTAATTATTTAGATCTGTCTAAATGATTGTTCCATTTTAGGTAGGCAGTTTGTGGATAGATGTGTCTTTCTGCTATTGGGGGAACTCCTGTACATGGGCAGGAAAAGCCCTTAAACTTGGAAATAATGATAAAATTATCTTGGAAATAAAGCAATAACACCAGCCAGTCTTTTATACATGTGTGTATAAGTGTGTGTGCACATCAGAGTGTATGTGTGTCTATCTGTGTATTATCTACTGGATTTTATTATGCAATATCAACAACTCTTAAAAAAAATAACAAAACTATTTACAATTCTTCAGGGTCTTGATAAGAAAGATGTTGTAGAAAGCAATTAGCCAAAGTAATAATCCTTTCTAGCTACTATTTTGGAGGTAAGTATGCTTTAAAATGTTTTTATATTTATCCATTCATTCATTCATCTATCTATCCATTCATGTATCCATCTATCATCTCTCTATTAGTTAATCCATTTAACTAATTACAAAGTGTAAAAAGTTTACAGTTACAAGTCTTCCTCCTGTCCCTTTTCTCCCATGTGCCAAGAACTCTCAACCATAGGTAACCACTTTTATTAATTTTTACATATCCAGCTTTTATAGTTAAAACAATTATATAAAAGCTAATTAAAATGATTTCTTTCCTCCTGCCTTTTACACAAAAGAAACATATTAGAGACACTCTTCTGTAGCTTGTTTTGTCACCTACCAAAGGATTTGGGCAGTCTTGCCTTAGCAAGATTCAGAGAGCTTCCTTATAATTCTTCCAGCTGCATCATATGCACGTCATTGTTTAGATCAGTATTTTTTGAATATTAATATGCATCAGACTCACCTGGAGGGCTTGTTAAAATACAGATTACTGAGCTCCATTCCTAAGTCTCTGATTCAAGAAGTCTGAGGTGGGATCTGAGAACTGCATTTCTAATAAGTTCCCAGGAGATGCTGATACCCTTGTCTGTGGACCACACTTGAGAACCACTGTTTTATTTGTACCATAACATATTTAGCCTGTGGACAGAGAATTTTCCAAGTTCTTGCTATTACAAACTATGTGGCAATGAATATTCTTGTTCACATAACATTTCATACAGATATAAATATTTCTGTAGGATAAATTTCTAAAAGTGGGTTTATTTTGTTTGCAGGTTATATACATTTGTAATTTTGATATACAGTGCTAAATTGGTGGTGATTCCAATATATACTCTACCAGCAATATAAGGAAGTGCTTATTATACTATGCCAAAAGAGTATATTATAAAACATTTTTTTTTGCCAGTCTGATAGGTGACAAATAGTTTTAATTTACATTTATCTTCTCATATAATTGAACCATTAGTATTTCTTTTCTGAAATTTACTTTTTTGAGTCAGTTGCATAATAATTTTAGACTTCAGTTTCTTTATCTGTAAAATGGGAATATTAGCAATTCTTAAAAGTTAGATAGAACAAACTGCTATGACACCAAACTTTATTTCTCAATCTTTAACAATTAAATAAATTCCACTTCATTCTATGATGTTTTATTAATTTTTCCATTTATTTATTCATGAAATAATTGTTCAGCACCTACAATATGTTAAATACTGGGAATGAAGCAATGAAAACCTTACTGTCAAGAAATTTATTCTACACAAGGGAAGACCAACCTGAAGGGGTTATGTTACAATAAAATGATGGCTATAATAAGGGTACCTACAAAGCTAAAGAAGCATATCAGGACAAGAAATCCTAACTCTCCCTGGGGGAATAAGGAAAGCTTCATGCAGAAAGTGACTTTGAATGGATCCTTGTGAAAAAGAGTTGCCAGATGGATGAGTGGGGAGGATGTCCCAGACAGAAGAACAGCCTGTACAAAACCAGTGGCATGAGAAAATATGGGTATTAGTAAACTATAGTAGTGTTAATATTAAAAGAGTAGGAATGGGAGAAGGACCACTTCTATTTTCTATTTCACATTTAGGGTAGGAGAGGGACTTCAATCCCTTCAAATTGGCTCACTTTAAACCCCAGACTATAATATGAATGTTTCCCTCATATTTCCAGTAGCCAGTTTTCTATTAGTTCTCTCATCTGGTCTTCTTTTGACCATGGTGTTTGTAGTTTGGACACTTCTTTGACTCAAATGAAAATTTATTTGAGGCTTTGTTGTATGAACTTGCCAATTTAGTGTTTGATCCATTATCACATAATTCTTAATTAGTGAGTCAAAGGTTAATAGAAAATAATATAGCAGGTGTATGTCTTATGCTGTAATGTTAAGAGTGTAAATTCTCAAGGACTATGTATAGAAATGGGGAGAGGCTCAGAACAGATTATGGAATAAAGAAAGAGGATGCAGAGTGTCTAAAAATATAACAAGTATTGTTTCTGTTATTTTTTTATAAATACATTTATCATCTATCATCTATATATCAAAACATCCTATTTATTTGGCTATGCAATTTTATATCTTTTTAAAGTTAATGAATTCCGATATGTTTCTACATCATTAAAACTCTCCATAGAAACCAGTTTTAGACTGTCTTGAATACCATCCATGGTACTATTGGTTGGATGGACCACAATTTGTTTGTTTATTCTTATTTCTCTATTCTTAGACATTTGGGTTTTGTGTATTTTTATCCATATAAACAGTGATAAAAGAAACTAAATTATTAATAGAGTTTATCTTGCATAGTGAGAAAATGGACAAAGATGATCTTTTTATGAAAAGAAAGTTAAAAAATCTGTAAGAAAGATATTTTGGCTACCATAGCAACAATAATAATGGCAATACTTTTTTTAATAGTAATAGTTCATACCTATTTATCATTATTGTACCTGACACTGTATTAAGATGTAGGAGTCTGACATGTTTTATATTTTGGGCTGCTTAGTTCTCCAAAGGCCACACAATGAAGTCTATGTTGTTATCAACCCTCTTTGACATGTAAAGAAGAATGTTGCGTTTTAATAGAAAACTATAGCATACCCTTGAGAGTTATCAGATTCTGACTGTTCCTTGTTTTTGAGCTATTTTGTACCTTTTTGTAAATTGCATGTAACTGATAGATGCAATCTGTCCTGCCTGGTATTTAATTAACTTCTTTCACTGTTACCTACCTATAAATTGGACTGTATTCTGTTGTCGCTCACAAATTGTCAGCCCTTTCCAAATTTTCAGTGTTTCTAGTTGCCTTTAATATTCAGCTACAAACACTCCAAATTATTTCTAAATTTTCTCCCTCTCTTCTGACTTAGTATTACCAAGACCTAAAACCCAACTACTCAGATTCTTATCAGTGGCGTAGCTGGCTTTTCCCTCAGGTCTGAGAAAGCTCTGTGAGCTAAAGCCTGATGACTTGATATATACCTTGAAAAACTCACTGCAGCAGACCATGCATAGCCTGGATTTCTCCTTGGACAAGTTATTGTCTGGATCACTAAGGAAATCTGTCCAAATGCTTAGGTCATGCATGCTGTTATATTTGAGGTAACTAAGACTCTGTACACCATTATCAAGGGCATGGAAATTTTAGCTTTAAGACACTCAATGAGCAGTGCTACCAAATTGAAATATTTCTATCAACCTCTGGAAATCCACTGGGACAAATACCCTCAGGGGCTAGCTATTTAATATGACCTTTTATACTAATATTTTTTTCTTTCTTGGCATCCATTTTTTAAAGAGGCCTATGAGAGTAGGACCCTAAAACAATTGAACTTTACCACCACTTGTCAATACATAGATGGTTCAACTATTTTTTTCAGGAACGATATGAATAAAAGTCTTCAGGAAACTATTGCTTAGACCTTGCTTCACCCCATTCAGGAGGTTTATGGTCACCTCTGTGTTGTTCAGCTATGAGTGATATTCATTCATCTTGAACAAAAGGGCAACCTGACAGTCTTGAACTTTTCCTGAGCCCTGTGTTCCTGGAAAACTGTGAGGCTAAGAAATCCCCTTACCCTTCTGCGTTATGGGAAATGACTTACTCAAAGAACCAACCTTCCCATTGTGACTTAGATGAGACTTAAGGATGAACCCTCTGTTTACCTAGGGCAGACACAGACCCTCATAATCCGCATTCTTTATTTCATAAATGATTAGCTGAAATATTTGTCCCCATTGATCAAACTGAAGAAAATGCTCATTAATTTGCTTGACCAAACTTTAGTCAGGGTTCTCTCCTCCCCACAGGGTCCTAAATTTTGGCCCACCCTTCAGCATTAGAATGTGTAATAATACGTTCTCAGTGAATCCTTCCCAAAATCAGCTGACCTCAGAGAAAACCATTCCATAATCAATTGCCCAGGCAGGCTATCCAGTCATACCACTTCCCTACATCTGGTTCTTTTTGGTGTTATTTACTCCTTCTTGTAAAAGAAAGCCTTTTTTTCTTTTTTTCTTTTTTCCTGTCAGACCTTTCAGATGCTTGTAGATATCATGGTCATAAGTTTTTATCTACTTTGGGTAAATACTAAGGAGTGTGATTGGTAGATAGCATGGTAAGAGTATGTTTAATTTTGTGAGAAACTACCAAATTGTTTTTCTAAGTGGCTGTACCATTTTAATTCCCACCAGCAATGAATTAGAGTTTTGGCTGCTCTACATACTTGCCAGAATTTGGTGTTTTCTTTTTTTTTTTTTTTTTGATTTTGGCCATTTTAGTAGGTATCTACTGGTATCTCATTGTTTTAATTTGCATTTCACATGCTTATTTTCCATCTGTGTATCTTCATCTGTGAGGTGTCAGTTGAGGTGTTTGGCTCGTTTTTTAATCAAATCGTTTGTTTTCAAGTTTTAAGAGTTCTTTATATATATTGGATAAAATATACAAAGTCCTTTACGAACTATGTCTCTTGCAAATATTTTTACTCAATTCACGGCTTGTCTTTTCATTCTTTTGATGGATTTTTTACTTGACATTTTCAGAAAAAAAACTGTGAAAGACTTTGAAATGGTTGAATGCCCCACCCTACAAAAAAAGTTTACTAAATGTCCTGTTTATATACTCTTTAGAGTTATATATGTCTTTCACTGTCTTTGAGCTAATTTACAGCATTGTAAGCATCAGAAAACTGATAATAATCATGATACTTCTCCTTAAAATTCAAATAAACTGTGTCCAAAATGTAACTGATTATTGCCTTGAGGATAGAACTGTTTATAAATTTAGTTCAGTGTTCCTTATTGTCTGTATAGCTTTAGTTCTTTGAATTATCCTTTGAACTGGTTGTAACATCTTACTGGTTTCCTAATTAATTAATGCGTTACATAAAATCTCTGACATGTTCATTTTGTATTTATTTGTATGTGTCATGATTTTACTTTTTTTTTTTTTTAAATTATCCTTTAACAGACAGAGAAGTTGATATAATATAGGTTACACAGCTTGTGGAGACTTGTCTCATGAACAAGACTTAGGTCTAGAGCACATGCTCTTACTACCTTATGCTTTCAAGTTTAAAGATAAAGTGGAGAAGCAAAGCATATCGCCTATTGAGACCAATGTGCTAATGGTTAAAGCCATTGTTTCCAAGGGGGAGCTCAAATGGAAAAGAACAAATAAATAAGTTTATTTAGAAAGAGTTGGAAAACATGTATTTTGCGTTGACTAAGATCTGCCAAAAAGCCTCTCCTAGCATTTGGGAATCAGAGCAATTAGCAAAGAAATCAGGCTGCTCTGCTGGGTTTAAGAACATTTCCTAACAAAGCCTGCTCTGAATATGGAATTCTTAATTAACATTCCTAGAGGGTGGTCACATGTGGCAGGGTGCCCAGGGTGTGGTAGGAGTTACTTTGTTTGAGTGAAGTCTCCTAGTGTTAACAGTTGGATATCTGCAGATTAAGTGCGGACAGTACTTGGACAGACAATTGAAAAAGTAATTTTTTGATGCTTTTCCCAGTTGCTGCTGAGAGATTAATTGGGATGTTATCCAGGTTTCTTCACTGTAGCTGATAAAACTTTATGAGAGCAGCACCTTGAATTTCTACATTATTGTTGATTTAGCGGGGGAAAGAATTTGGAAACACCGCTGTTCTTTTATGGGTTGTGAGTCACTAGTTTAGGCTTTGCTTGCTGGACATTGCAAGGAAAATATTGCAGACTATACAAAACAGTGATTCTAGTTGTGTCTCTGGCATCCATTCTACCTCATTCCATTTTGTGACCTCTATGATCCATGTCTTCCGCATCAGGCTGTGAATAGGCAGAGCCACTCAGGGTTATCTAAGTTCTCTTGCCACGAGGTTGCTTAAGGTGGGAATTCCTAACCTTGGTAGGAGCCAGTCTGTAATGAGATTCCTTTGGCTGCCAGTGGTTATTCAGGAGTGGTCCAGTCAGTAAAGTTTAGGGGTTTTGTTCAGTTTTTGTTGGAAACTCTATCATTTCCTACCTTGGATGTGTTCTGTAGTTCCACTTTCTGCTAGCAGTGCTCTTATGTCCTTGGGAAAAGCCATCCTGAAGATCAAGTGGGTGTGGATAGCTGACTGTACACATTGATCTATGACATTTTATATAGGGAACTTGAACATCAATGTATTTTTCTACTCATGGGGGATCCTGGAACCAATCCCCTGTGGATACCAAGGGTAGTTAAGTTTTTGGAGAGTCAAAAGTTATACATGGATTTTTGACTGCAAGAGTACTTATATTTGTATCTTTAAGACAAAGGGAGTCTTTAACACTTTAAGACTACCCTACCAACACTGTAAGCTCCCTAAAGAGGAGAAACCATGTTTGTTTTATTCACTACTGTATCCTCAGTGTCTAAGGTAGTGGCTGATCCCTAGGAAGCATTTGATTATTATCTATTAAATTAGAAGAACAAGCAGATAAACAGGAGTCAAACAGTATAGAGCTTTTGGTAGTTTTTTTTTCATACTTTACCAGGAAGGGGTTTTCATTTCTGAACTCGTGATTATAATTACAGGTTCCAGGGTTTATCTAAATTAAGCTTACTGGAAATTTTACTCCCTCACCCAGTTTTTTGTTTAACTTTTTCTTTCCTCTAGGTTCCAAAGAAACCCATCATTTGCATTTCTTTAAGAAGAAAGTTGATCATTTGTTGGGTTGATGAAATCTCTATGCACCATAGGTAAAGAAATAAATAATATATAAAACCCAAAGAACTATGTCACCTTGATTTTTTTTAAATCATGAAATAACTTTCAGAGTCAAGGTCCATGTTTTTGAGCAGCCTACATGCTTTTGGTATTACTAGTTCAGTTGCAAAGAGCTGAACATAGTCAAGATAGAAGAAAAGAAAAATATCACTGTTAGCTTCTTTTCTTTGCTATACAATATTAGTTGAAATGTTAACTTTTTCCATAGCTAAAGAGACAGAAATCATGAATTTAATTCTGCTAACTTCCAAGGAAGACTAGATAAGAACTATTCAATTATAGGTTGCTTATTTATCTAATTCTCTTGGCAGAATTTGCTTTTGGTGAAACAAATCACCTGTTGAAGAAAAAAAAGCCATTTAAGTGATTAAAATCTACTTCAGCTAATTTCCTCTTTAACTTATTTGTAAGCAGGCAAGAGCTGATAATTGTAATGAATAGTTCTTATGGGAAATTTCAGTTGACATTTGGATCTCATTAGACTTTGAAAAACTTCTGCCATTTTGTTGTTTTTGAGCTTTTTTGCTGGATTACAGTGTCAAGGTAGGCTGCAGTGCATGCGTGAGCTTTGAAGCTTTAGTGTTTGGAATCCGGCTTTTCCATTACTAACTGTGTGAACCAGGACAACTTAAAATTTTTAAAAATCTCATATTTGCAGTTGTAACATGATTGTCACAACAGATTGTTATGATATTAAATGAGGTGGTATAAAGTGCTGAGGTTAGAGGTGTAAATTGCTTAACAATGTCTGGCATATGGTGAGGACATAATAGTAGGTAATGTTCATTATTAATAAGAAGCTCTGAAATGATAAAGCTGACTGGATGAAGAGGCGGTGCTAAAAAAACAAAAATAAGTTTCTTCTTTATAATTAACTTATAAATAACTAGAAAATTTAGCATGTAAGTAATAGACACCTGTTCTATTATCAAGAAAATACTAGAAACTTATTTTTTTTTTCAAGTTCTGATTCCCAACTACTTCTGTGTTATACATAGGATCCATTCAGAATTCTTTTTTTTATGCAGCTTTATTGAAATATAAGACAATCATATTTACAGTATGCAATTCAATGAATTTTTTCAATTATAGTTGGCATACAATAATATATTAGTTTCAGTTATACAGCATAGTAATTAGAGATCTATGTAACTCACAAAGTGATCACCCCTACTAAATCTAATACCTCTCTTCCCCTTACATATTTATTACAATATTATTGACTATATTCCTTATGTTATACTTTATATCTCCATGACTATTTTGTAACTATCCATTTGCACTTCTTAATTCCTTTGCCCTTTTTAACTGATCACCCCAAACCCCTCCCATCTAGTAGCCATCAAAATATTCTCTGTATCTAAGAATTTGTTTCTGTTTTTGTTGTCTTGTTTATTTTGATCTTTAGATTCCACATATATGTGAAATCATGTGGCATTTGTCTGTACCTGACTTATTCCATTCAGCACGATACCTCTAGGTCCATCATGCAATATCTTTTTCCATTTCATTACTTTTAGTCTATATTTTTCAATCTGAAGTGAGTCTCTTTTAGGCAGCATATATAAGGGTCTTGTTTTCTTACCTATTCAGCCACCTATCTTTCAGTTGGAGCACTTAATTTTTTTTTTTTAAATTAAGTTTATTGGGATAACATTGGTTAATACAATTATATAATTTTCAGGTGTATGTCTGTATATTCTATTGTATGTTTACCACCCAAAGTTGAGTTTCCTTCAACTACCATATATTTGATCCCCTTTACCCACTTCGGCCTCTTCCTACCCTCCTATATTTGACCTCCTTTACCCTGTCTACCTCCCCCTTCCTCCCCTACTCCCTACCCTCTGGTAACCATTAGTCTATAGTCCACGTCTCTGAGTCTCTGTTTGTTTGTCCTGTTCATTCATTGCTTTTAGGTTTATATCTCATTTATAAGTGATATCATGAGCGCTTAACTTTTTTTTTTCATTTGAACTACTTATTGATAGATATGTGGTTATTGACCTTCTTTATTCATGTTTGATACATATTTTTTCTTCTTCTTAAGGAAGTCCCTCCAACATTTCCTGTAATACTGGCTTGGTGTTGATAAATCCCTTTTGTTTATTTTTGTCTGGGAAGCTCTTTACCTGTCCTTCCACTCTAAATGATAACTTTGCTAGATAAAGTATTCTTGGTTGTAGACTCTGGGTTTTTATCATGTTGAATATTTTGTGCCAAGCCCTTCTGTCCTGCATAGCTTCTTTTGAGAAATCAGCTGCCAGTCTTATGAGTACTCCCTTGTAGGTAACTAACTACATTTCTCTTGCTGCTTTTAAGATTCTCTTTTTGTATTTTATCTTTGGTATTTTAATTATGATATGTCTTGGAGTGGGCCTCTTTGGGTTCCTGGTTTTTGGGACTCTCTGAGCTTCCTGGAGTTTTATGTCTATTTCCTTCACCAGGTTAGAGAAGTTTTCCATCATTATTTCTTCAAATAACTCTTCAATATCTTGTTTTCCTTCAAGTACCCCATGACATGGATATTTTTACATTTAATTGTGTCCCATAGGCTCCTTAAATTATTATTATAGTCATGGCTTCTTTTTTCTTGCCATTCTGATGGTGTCCTTAGCTTCCTTATCCTCTGTATTGGTGGTTTGATCCTCTTCTTTATCCACTTTGTTTATTTCCTCTAATATACTTTTAATCTCAGATAATGTGTTGTTCATTTCTGACTGATTCCCTTTTATAATTTCCATTTCCATTTTTATATTTTTTAAATCTCTTTGTTAAAGTTCTCACTGAGTTTATCTACTTTTCCCCTAAGTTCACTGAGCATCTTTATAACCAGTGTTTTGAACTCTGCATCTGTTAGATTGCTTGACTCCATTATTCTTGGATCTCTGTTTTATTCTCTTATATGGTTTCTGCTTCTTTGTCTTCATATTTTGACTACTTTCTGTGTCTGTTTCTATGTACCAAGCAAAGCTCCTAAATCTCCCTGTCTTATTACGGTGGCTTTGTGTAGTAGGTGTCAAGTGGCACAGTCCTGAGAGGGGTTCAGATGAAGGCCAAGTTTAGCCCTCTGAGGTTACCTAGTAAGATTCAGCAAGCAATCCACAGATGCTGTACTTATAGTTACCTCAAGAGGCCATGCTAGGAACAAAGGCCAGGTGCCACCAGTTCAGGGCTTGAAGCTGCTCAGCAAGGGGCACAGGGAACTCTGAGGACACCACTGTATGTGGCTTGGTAGGCCTGCAAGTTGGGAGAGGCGGAGTTTCAGGAACTCCTCTGAGAGGAGGGATCTTTGTTATCTAATTTTATGATGTCTCAGCTGTGGGAGCAGTGTGTCCGTATGCTGGGAGTGGGGAGGGCTCAACAGAGGAACAATGGATACCACCAGCACTTCTGCCTGGGAGAAAGCCTTGCTTCCACCATCGCTCCAAAAACTCAGTATTCCCTTGTAAGTCCCTTGTGCCCTTCGAGCACCAACCTGGCACTGGTGCTCAGAGTGAGTAAGTCCATCACGACAAAAGTCTGCTTGTGGACATGGCCCCTTTAAGAGGAACATCTGTACCTGCCAACTGCATCTGCTGGGGCCTCTGTCTCACTCAGCCTCTCGGAACAGGGCAGCCTCGTGTCTCCCCTCTCTCCTACATCCTACTGTTGCAGGGTGATTTCTTATTTCTCTCCTTAGTTGCATGACTTCTGTTCATTCAGATCCCCTGCAACTGTGCTTGCTGTTTGCTCCATGTTTCCATCACAATTCTGGTGCAGCTGGAAGAGGAGACATACAAAACCTCTACCATCTACGCCATTTGGCCTGGTCTCCAGAATTGTTTTTTTAAAGAATATCTTATGTTAGGGGTCAGAGTGTATATTACTTCTGGAATTAGAACATTTAATTCCAGTGGAGAATTAAAATCTTTTTAATGTAAATGTCAACTCAATTCTTCCTCTTGGTGTTTTAAAGTGTGTATTATTTAAAGGTGGAGAAAGCATAAAATGGAAAAAGAACTGACTGTAGGACCTAGTATAACTGGTGTAAGAAAATGTGGGAGAGAGAATGAGAAAGGAGAGTTAAAAATTAGTAGCTCCTTGATAGGGAATATCTATATAGTGAATCACATATGTTATTGCGATATTGTAGGCATACCATTAACCTCAATTTTTACCCCTTTTTGATGCTGGAGAATATGTAATATTCTTAGACAAATAAGTCAACTTTTGATTTTCTATGTAGAGGAGATAGTATAGTTTATAAAAAAAACTGACTTAGGTATGCATTAGAAATTTTTGTTGGGTATATGTGAGGGGAACAGTTCGGTTTACTGTCTCAAAATATTTTGTTCAGGCTAATCTTAAAATTAATTTGCATTTTAGGCACACATCGTTTGTTTCTGTCACTAAGAAGACTATGTAAGGCCAATTTAGATGGATTTAAAAATATGCAAAATAATCCATACTCTAAATGATCTATATGCAAAGAGAAATAATAGGTAATACCTATTTTTAGTTATTCAATACTGTGCTTTGAGTTTAGATCTAATTTCTTGTTTATAGTGGAATAGCTAAGGAATTTTCTCCTGTTCTAGAAGTGACTTAGCTTAGAAGTAAAAAGTTGCCATATATTACTGAAAGAATAGAGTTTGGAACCTCTGCTCTCACTTTAAAAATATTTCTTAATATTCTAACAATGTGTTGATTAGACAAAATAGAAGCCTGTCTTAGAGAATGAGGGAACGTCCTGATCGGAAATAAAACCCTGAGTAGTCAAGGCAATAGCTGGTACCTTAGAAATTGACCCTTTTATATTTCTCTTGCTTTATAATTTTTCTTTATAGCACCAAAATGGGTTTTTAACTATCATTCTGTCTTCATGGCCAATCTTGTCTTTATCCTAGCTCTCTCAGGACTGGTTTCTAAAATTGCTTCCTGACCACCATCATTTTATTCCTCTGGATGAGGGGGAATGAAATGAGAGCAGGAGAAAGCACAAAGCTTTTATTGTTCTTTCCTTGACTTAAAACAGTCTTAAAGAAGCCTCTGAGAAGCTATACACTCTCATGATCAAAATTCCTGGTTTTCTAATCTACTCAAATAGATGTATTTCCATTTGAGAAAGAGTCTGTCTATACTATCTTCCTTCTGAGAAAGGGAATCATTTAGCTCCTGCTGAATCTATATTGCCAAGGAGTTTGCAATGTATAGGTAAACATAGATGTTGTTTTGGCTCATTGTGCTCTTGTTAAGTGTATTCTGTTGGAAGGTGTTATGAGGGCTGGGGAGAGAGAGTGAGAGAAAGGAATTAGTTGGTATCTGCATTTCATAGACAGCTGAGGCTATGGTCAGAAACTCTTTAAATTGTACATCCAAATATAATATCTGACCTAATGAGAAGAACAGAACTCCAGGGAACCTGGAAGGGGAAAGGTAGGAGAGCTTGTCAGGGTTCTTACAGTTTTAACTGAAGACCTTAAGAACAGAATTAACCAAACAAAGGGTAATGAGATTTGCTCTAGGATCTCAGGAAACACGGTCAATAAGACTTCAGCCTCAGGGAAAAGCATGTAGACTGTGATTGAAGAAGCATGAGTTGGAGAATGACACAAATTAGCTTGAAAGTAGTGGTTCTCAAAGTGTGGCCCCCAGACCAGCAGTATCAGCATTACTTGGGAATTTTTAGAAATACAAATTCTTGGCCCCAACGCAGAGCTACTGAATTAGAAATTGGGGATAGGATTCAGGAATATATGATTAAATAAGTCCTCCAGGTGATCCTGACACATGCTAAAATTTGAGAACCACTATTTTAGGCCATTGGGGCCACTTTACTGAGCTACCTTAGTGATGTAGCCTGCCTGTCCCTATAATACGTTGCTCTAGTACTGCAAACAAATGAATGAGTGGATAGCAGATGTTAAAAAAAAAGTAATGATAGAACCTGGAAAGGCTTTACTGTCACATTTCACTATTATAAGACCTGAAGTGACCCCTTTTTTGGGCGCTCTTTTTTCTTGTCAAGCCTTGGCTACCTCAGTCTTTGTGGCTCTTGGCAGATGCCATCACTTACTATTTCACAGTGGAACTGAGCTGTCCAAAATGGTAGCCTACACATGGCCACATAGGGCTATTTAAAATAAAATAAAATAAAATAAATAAATAAATAATAAAATAATAATTTAGCTCCTCAATTATACTAACCATAGTTCAACTTCTCAGTAGCCACATGTGGCTAGTGGCTACTCTGTTGGACAGTACAGATTTAGAACACCTTCCTCTAAACCTACAAGTAGTAATTGGTAATTTCTGTGGTGTAAATACTCCTACCATGACCAATTTTTAAGCTACCACCATGATATCACGGAACATCAAGTTTGAACGGGATACATACAATTAGTTCTGAGAGCCAATATGAATTGGTTCTAGGAGGAATTCTTCCTTGATGGTAGAAAGTGCAGATTCTGTCCTTTACATTCTAATTTCATTTTATGAGACTGCTTTTCCAAGAATACAATATTAATAGCATTTTAAAGTGACCAATAAGTTGATCATATTAACTCTATTTTAGGAATAAAGTGGGAATATATATTATACAATTTAACTTACAAAATCTTTTCATGTCAAAGTGGATTGGGATCAGTGTCTTACGGTGTGTATGTGCTCAAAACTGAATCTTAGAAGATGTTAAGATGTGTATATTCTAGTCTGATTTTTATATTGAGTCAACAGTGTTTCTCCATTAATTATTGTTCTTAAGTGGAGGTTTTTATAGTCATATCTGGTTGTGATAGTAAGTAAGCTGTCAGGATTGACTTGCTCATTACTTAAAAATGGGAGAATTGTCTTTGATCTTTGAGGTCATGAATAACTTGTGAATATGCTATCAAAGGTGAGCAATGTGCTTAACTCTAAAAATGTTTGCCATTTTATTTTTTATTTTTTTGAAATTCTTTAAAAATTTTTTTCAATTACAGTTGACAGTCAATATTATATTAGTTTCAGGGGAATATTTGCCATTTTTAGACTGCTTATAAATTCTTCCAAAAGATAGAAAATTATTCTTTAATTGCAAGCTAAACAAAAGCCAATTGATATACAGCCTGGGTGAGTTTTTAAGTATCATAATCAGACTTGGAAAAAAAATGCTTTTTTTTTTTTTAACCAGTATATTATCTAATCTGTGTGTGTGTGTGTGTGTGTGTGTGTGTGTGTGTGTGTGTGTGTGGTGATGGTGGGGGTTTATGGTCATGAGTGATGCTCTTGCCTCACTAAGCTAACAACTCATCTGTTAGACAGCAATAGATTTTAGTCTATGGATTTCACACCCAAAATACTTGGAAATGAGAAAAGTAAATGATTCTCATTCTGTTGTTTCCTTTTTTGAAAAGGAAAACCCCTAACTCTAAGTGCCTGTTATTAAAACTGTGTTAATTCTGACAATCATAATTGGACAAGAATTATTAATTAAACCGATAATCTTGTTGAGCCCAGTTATATTTGCAGAAAAATTATACACATTTGTGTCAAATTGGGTCATTTCCTGGCCCTTGGACTTCTGCCATTTTATGCGGGTCCAGCTAAAGCTGGGTGTCCTTGAATGACAGCTGCTAAAAATTAAATCAATAAGTAGTGTCCAAATGTCAGAGAGAGTGGTACGAAGTGGGGACAGGTTGAGACAGCATGCACGGTTTAATTCTGGGTAGTCAGAGTTGCAACTTGACTTGGAAAAGAAATAAGTCAGCATCTTTAATCCCCAAACATTATATACCATCTAGTCAGTAGACTTAGTAAAGGTCAAGCAATCAATATGGTTGGCATTAGCAGAGATAGGTTATGGGAGGTGGTTTTATTCCTTGAAATAATTTTCATTCTAACATACAAAAAGAAGGAAGACTGTCAGGTAAAGTAAAAATGAACTTTTACAAGTTTGTTGGGCTGATTTTTGGTCAAGGGGCTAAATTAAGAGATGCAGTGGACTTGGGACGTGATAAGGGAATCTCAAATTGCTTCTACATTTGTCTCTGTTAAGGGTTTAATAATTCAAATGTGCACCTATTTTTTGGGGAATGTTGGGCTGTTGGGTATATCATCAATCCAGCAAGATGGAAATACCAGGAGAAACATATTGTGGTTCATCATGTTGTTAGACTAGTCTTTACTTATACTAGAAAAAAATAAAAATAAAAAGGAACAAGAATAAGTTCTTTCCCTTGTTCTTTTTAAAATCACTTGGAATACAGTAAAGATAACGGGTGAAAATATTGGGTTCTCCCATAAATTACATGTGTAGATTTGCGAACTATGGCAAGAGTGAACTTATATTTATTATTTATATGTTATTTCTAAAGAGGTAGCAGAGCAGCTATGAAATGGAAAGACATGAATAAAAAACTGAGAAGGAAGGGAATATGACTTGGTTAAACCTAGTCATTTGAGAATTAAATATGAACATATTCAAATAAGAGAATTCAGCATGGCCACTCAAAAGCCAAAAACCAAAAAAAAAAAAAAAAAAAAAGTTCTTGAATGTCTTCTTATAAGTAATGAAATTTCCAGATAATATGTGTGTTTTAATTTTCACCTGCAAAGACTCCTATTGCAATTATGAAATTAACCTGGGATACTCTAATTTTTAAATTTTATTTTTTCACACGTTTCTAAAAAAATTAAAAAATATATAGATGAGTATATATTTTTGACCAATGATTGTGATATAGTAGGAGACAAAATTAGGGACATTTTCTTGCCTTTTCTTAAACTCTAGACTGATTTAGAATGAAGTTTGGACCAGGTAGCAATGAGAAATTGATGGTAGTAAGTGGCAACTCTGGTAATATCTCTTTAGTTAGTTGGAGTGTTTCAGATCTCATAGGGAGAACAGTTGTCCTTAGGGTTTAAGACTTTCCTCTTTATTTAATCTTACCAGGGCAACCTAGAGAGCACTGTTTGTAGATCATCTATTGAAAAGAGTATATGTAAAGAAAGAGTATATTGTGAAAATGGGAAGTTATTTAGATTATACTGATTCTTTTGGGCCTATGGTAGCTTCTAGTTGTGGTGCCAATTCTTTAACCTGTCTGTGTGTCCACATCCTTTGCCTTGAAAACTGCATTTCCTCTCAATGAGAAGACAGAGTCTATTTTTCTTGAATTTGGACTTGTCTTGTGAATTGCCTTAGCCAGTAGAATGCAGCAGAAGTGACAGCGTGCCATTTCTGAGCCTTAGTCTAAGAAGGCATTATGTTCTCCATTTGTTCACTAGCTGAACAATGCTTTCCTAGTCTGCTGGGTGATTAGAGGCACAGCCTCGGTCATGTGAGACATGTGAGAGATTTCAAGTAATATCAATCAGCAGAGCTGTCCACTTGACCACCCCAGACATGAGAGCAATAAATGCTTAATGCAATATGCCGCTGATGTTTTGTGGTTGTTACACAGCACTATTGTGGGAATAGATGGCTGATAAATGAGTACTGATTAAATCTTCATGGAACTCTTGATGATTTATTAAAATAAACAAGAAGTCCTTGAAGTGACAGGCTTGCTTAGCCCAGGCATCTTCCACAAGCCACTTATCTACTGAGCTGATTTGACCTGGGGGTAAAGCTTTTGGCTCTCTGCTTGTTAGCAGTAATATGCAAATGTATTTGTGACCCTCCAAACCCAACAGATAAAGGTCTGTCTAGAAGTTATCAAGTTAATACTCACACAGGATCTCCTTGCATTGGCATTCTTACAATTTCCAGCAAAGAGCTTGCTTCCATTGGAGATTAGATGTGATTTAATAATGGCTAAGGACTTATCTGTATTTGTCATCAAGATAGAATGAGCAAATGCTTCCATAAAATATATTTGGGGAATTTAAACACAAACTATTATTATTATTATTATTATTATTATTATTATTATTATTTTTGCCAAGCCTATTTCTGGTAAAGGAGAATGTATCAGTGTGCCATTTTTTTTTTTTTTTAAGACTGCCATTCCATTGTCTTCTGGCTTTTTTATTTCTACCTCTTCCTTTTTTACTAGAGAAAACAATGGAATTCTGTGGAAACCCCAGGGGTTTTGAATCTCAGAGGGACAGGCCTTTACCACCAAAGAGAAGGAGAATTTGATTGAAAATAGAGGCTATTTATAATTCATTCAGAGGAGTTTTTCCTCTCTATCATCTTATTTGCCTAGTGATTGGATCCTAAGTGGCTCTTTAGAGCTCACTGTGAAATAACTTGCTTCAGCTGCAATATATCCTTTTCAAATATTTTCTAAGGACAGACACCCTCCCTACAGGTTTCTCAGCTGCAGTAATTGTCTTGTCTGGGGATTGTATTCTGATTAACTTTAGCTTCCTTACTGCTTCAGTGGATTCCAAATTTGTCATGGTTAAAAAAAGATTCTGGGCTAGGTGGAGAGCTAGGGGAGGGAGGGAGCAATTGGAGGGATTGGTTTAGGAACTATATAGATGTTTAACCAATTATTGTATACTCGAAACTAATTTACATAAGTAAATTTAAAAAAAAAGATTCTGGGAAGTTTTATAAAAGAAGTCGGTGAGAACAGGGCTTAGGATTTGTTCTGCTGAGCAGCCTTTAGAATCTGGCAGGGGTATGAGAGGTACAAAGAAGATGAGGTCAGACATAATTCAGGAGTTTTGCAGAAATTTCAGTGGTCATTGCTTTGCAAGGTGGTTCCCCATCCATCCAATTGAACTGGAAAGCAGTCAAAAGCATGTAGTAAGTTCATACAGCCAGCAGGGGGCAGGAGCACCCCGGACATAAATCACAATCTCAGTTGCTTGAACCAGCCATTGCACACCGTTCTCAAAGCCGGCTGGTTCTGAATTCTTCCCAAGCCTTTCTTTTTGTATAATTTTTGCTTTCAGTCTCTTCTGCTGATAGCATGGGCAGTAGAATCAGTCGGCCTGGATTTGAAACCTGGCTGTTCTACTTGCTAGCTTTGTCATCTCTTTGTGCCTCAGTCTTTCTCATCTGAAAAATGGGAGAAGAACAATTGTAAGGATGTTGTGAGGATGATTGCATTAACTTATGTAATGCATTTAGAAAAATGCCTAGCATTTCATAAGCACTTGATAAATATTATCTAATAATAGTACAGCCTTTCCCTTTGCCTTCCACTTTCCATCCTCCCAAATCTGAAATGTAAAAATAAATTAATCTGATGATAGGTTTGGCGGGCTGGCTCTTCTTCATTCTTTAAAACTCATCTCAAAAACACAATAGCACCTCTATAACATTCTTGCCAAAAATGCTTACTCTAAGTCTAATAATTTGAAAACATCAGACAAAACTAGATTGAAGAACATTCTACTAAATAAATAGACTGTGCACTTCAAAAATTGCAAGGTCATGAAAGACAAACTGTTCCAGACTGTTAGATACTAAACAGACATGACAACTGAATGCTGGGAATTTCTTTTGCTATAATGTACACATTAAGACATTTGGCAAAATGTAAATAAGATCTGTAGATAAGATAGAAGTATTACATCATTATTAATTTCCTGATTTTGCTAATTGTGGGCTATGGAAGAGAATGTTCTTTTAGGATACACACAGTGAAATATTTAAAGGGACATAATCTCTACAGGTTACTTTCAAATGGTTCAAATAATTTGTGTGTACGTAATATATATGGGAGCATATTTTGATATAATAATATTTAGTACATCTGGATGAATGGTATATGAGAACTATCTGTATCATTCATGCAATTTTTTTTTGTCTAGGGGTTAGGTGCTCCTGCCCTGTGTGCCTTTGACCTACAGTATCCTATTTCTGTCACAACACCCATTATACTGCATTGTAACCACCCGTTTATGTCATTTAATTGTGAACCTGGGCAAGGAAACGGGGACTCCATCTCATTGTTCACCTTCGTATCAGCTGAGCCTAGATAATATGTGGTGCAGAGAAGAAACCCATTATGGATTTGCTGAGTGATAAGGTAGTGGAACATGGCCTTATATCAAAAGTTTGATTTTTTTCAGGACCTGTTGTAAATTTAGGCTTGCTTTTTAGGTTTTGTAGCTGGGATGTAGCACAAGTTAAGGATTCAGCACACCTAGTCACAGAGCTGAGTTCTGTCACAGCATGCACTAGGAATAGTCTCCTCAGTTTATTTATACCTTACTGCTGTGATTCTCTAGCTCAGCTCAGAGACACCCTGGGGATAGAATTTGAGCTATCTGAAAGAAAGGCAAATAATCAGTGGACTTTCTCTGTCTAGGCATTTAACTTAAGAGAATTCCACTGTATATGCTCAATGCTAAGTATGTTTAGTATTAAAAGAAACATATTTTTCTTACAGTGTGGCCCCTAAATGCAAACCAGAATTTCATCTGGTGTGCAATTGAAGAAATAGCAATCTGAACTGAAGTTGAAGGCAAAACTGACTATAAGGGCATTAGCGAGAAACAGGATGTGTGTGGGGTGTTTCTTGTTTTCTTTTTTATGGGTAATGTTTGGGATTTTTAAGGGCACATTTGTCTATATGCAATGAGCTGATATTAGAATGTAATGTCAAATATGTACCTCATTGCTTTGTGATCTCTATAATTTACTCTCATGAGAGTATATGCATTGTGGTCATTACTGCACCACTATTTTTATCTGATATTAACTTCCAAGCTAGATATTCTGCTATTTGATAAAGATAACAATGGAATACAAAATCAATATAACTTATATCTTTACTAGAAGCCATAGAAGTCTATCCAGGAAAAATTCAAATGTGTGCACATGACTCTAGAAAAAGAACTCAACTATAGATTGTAAGAAATGTAAAACCAGATCAGGTTTCCTACTGAGGTTCTTTTTATCTATAACCTGGTAAACTAGAGCTAATCCATACATTGTCCTTAGGAAGGGAATAAACTCTGTAAAGAATAAACATTAGATGTAGGGGCTTTGGTCAGTATGAATAGATGAAGAAAAAGTGTAACTTCCCACACCTAAAAATAGCTCCCTCACATACACCACCAATAAGAGATTGATTTGAAATAACAGGATCTTCTAAAAGCTGCTATGAAAGTTAAGCTTCCTACTACCTGAACTTTGGTACAAATTGGTTTAATCAGGCATTTTGATTGCTTTTCCTCTAACACCTAGCTGAGAAGATGAAATAGTGGTCTTCTTTGGAGGAAATTGGAGGAGGAGGAAGAAGAAAGAGTCATTTTAGAGCAAGAGATATTTTTGGAAAAGGTGCTGACCAGGGGAAAAGTGCTGAAGTGTATGCTTAGGATAACTGCAAACAACTCTCCTAGTTCTTGGAATTTGGGGAACAGAGGTAGGGGTTGGAGCAGAAGTAGTCAAGGCTCTAGGAAGAGAAGAATGAAGTAGCCAAAGCAGACATTGACCATGCAGCGGTGGTGGTAGGAATCCTGCCTGGTACACCAGAAAGTAACATAAGTCATGGTTCTGCAATTGTCTGCCTTGAAGAATTACCTGGCTTATTTCTCTCAAGGAATAACTGTCGTATACATCAGTGTTTATCTTAGAATAGAGTATACCTATGTTCATTCTCAATTAAAGCTTATTTAATTAAACATATAATGCTCCTGACATCTTTCTCATACTTACTGATACTTGTCTAGGACCCTACCCCCTGGAACTTAATTTCTCAACAAAGTTTGAAAAGTACTTGGCCAGAACTAACTTCCACTAAACTTTAAAAATAAAAGAACAAATTTCAAAGCAACCAACTGAATAATTCTGTTTCATGAGCCATCTCTATAAATGGTTCATTCATCTAAATGGCATTCAATCTCACATGGGCACTCAAGAATTTTAAGACAGATGACGGTTATTTCTCTAAACCTTAAAAATCCCATAAGACGGGGTAGCAGGTGGAAAGCTTTTATTTTTGTCAAAATCAGCCTTAACTTTGGTGTATCACAGTGGCTGTGTGTCATTGTCACATTCTTGTCCACTCAGGCAGATGTGTTTGGTCCATTCAGCCATCATTCTAGAACTAGGAGTTTTTGATGTATAAATGAAGAGCTGACGAGTAGTAAAGGTCAGAACTCAAAATTAGGAAGGAAGATGCCAAGAAATGGCTGAGAGGTCAACATGGACATAGACCCTGATCTTGTTAAGGGGATTGTAGGGAAGGAGCGAAAGGGAGAAAGTCTCTAGGGAATGAGTAATAGGGCACAGCAGGGCACATACTTTTGCAGATTTCCTAGTTATTTGTCACCTATTCCCAGATTTTCCCTACAAACTTTCAGGATAACTTCTTAGGGGAAATATACTCTTTGTGGAGGAGTGAGTGAGGAATAAAAGTCTAAATCATGCTTAATACATTGATGAGTATATTGATGATCCAGTCCAATCTACGTTTGCTGCCACTGCCTTTATTCAATTTCACATTTTCTCCCCTTTGGACAGCTTACAATTATCCTGTAACTGCTTCTGTTGCCCCTGTATTCTGCTTCTGTTGCCTCTCTTCGCACCTTCAGAATCTGCCCCTACTCTACCAACCACAGGGAAATTTTTCTTAAATGTAAATATTATTGTTTGACAGCCCTGCTTAAAAGATTTCAGTGGCTTTCTATTTTCTGTGGAATAAATCTCAAAGTTTATAGTATTAAGAACCTTTATATTCTGTTCCTCCAACCTTATCTCGTATGACTTCCCTTTATTAATTTTAGCTTCACACTGTGTCTTTATAATTTATATCTCCAGTTCTTTATATATGCCTGACAAACTGCTACTCTACCCTTTAGAGGAAAAATCAAGTGTGTTCTCATCTTTGGCAGTCCCCTCCTTGGATCCCTACCTCCTAACTCCAAGGAGTAGAGGGAATATATTCATTGATGTTGCCACTCCTTCTAGTTTTCATACCTAAGTACATTTTTTAAAAACAATCTATTGCAGTAGTTTGTGTACTTATCTCCCCTCCTAGACTGACTTTATTCAAGGTTGGCACCTAATTTATTTTTGTAAATCAAAGACATGGCACATAATAAGTGCTTAACAATTGTCTGTTGGGTTACTGAATAAAGTCTTCATGCTTAAATCCCAGGGTTTAGTTAGTAGCTCGAGTAAGCAAAATTGAGGATTGTTTACTAGGAGTCAGTCCAGCACTGGGCTAGGTCCTCTGTGGGGGTTGGAAAGTGAGGGAGACACTGGTTGAAAAAGGATTTGGGCTAGTCACAATGCGGGTTTATTTCTTTAGGGGAAAATGAATTTAGAAAGACAAACAATAGGTGGTTGGAGGGTAGTTATTACTGAATAGGGGAGATATTCATGATGTCATGGAAAAACATTGTTAGGTTAAGTGATATGAATGGGAAATGTTATATTAGGGGTGAACAGGCACATGTTTTTGGACAGGAATAAAACAAAATGATAGAATTAGATGACCATGAATTGCTTAGCTAGAAAATGAATGTGTGGTTGGTAAGGTACTTGAAGCTGCAGGTATGGTGAAGACCAAGGGACTGTATGACTCTGATATTCAGTCAACTTTATCAAGAGGGGGAGGGAGACTGGGGTGGCATCTGGGAGAAGTTTGTGCAGAGAACAAACACTGCTATTTTTTTCTGCACTGGGACCTTCCTCCTCCCAAAATGAGAACCCTCCCGTCCACGCAGCAATGCCTCAGTGACGATAAGCAATAAAAGTTCATGAATTTTCTATTTATTGATGCTGTAGCAGCTGCTACAGTTAGAGGCTCACAGCTTGGTACCTCAGCTGTATACAACTTTCTGACCCAGAGTGTAGCTCTTTTAACAAATATTGTATACAGAAAATTTGTAAACACACAAAATAGAGATTTTACTCATGTACCCATGACCTTGTTTTAACAGATATCACCATTTTGTGGTCCTTTTTAACTGACATTTTAAACCAAATTCTAGACTTACATTATTTCATATGTCAGTATATCAATATGCATCTCTAACTGATAAGGATATTAAAAATAATATCACCACCAAGCCATTATCACATTCAGGGTTGCTTTTAATATGCTCAAGGCACCAGCTTCCTTTCTTCCACTTCAGCCCACTCCTCTACCGGGCTGCATATACTATTCCCAGTCATGCCTCGAGCTGTTGTCTTTCTGAGAGAAGAACCAGCCAGTATACCCAGCCTCCTTGTGCTAGCAAAGTCTTCTATTTGCAAAATAACGTCTATGAAGAATGACGTTTCCTGGCCTTTGCCTTTGTTCAGCTTATATCTGATATTTTAATTAGCAGAAAATGTATTCAAACTGTAAACTCATCTACCACTATTTTAAGTCTCATACTTTCCTGCTATGTCAAAAGGATTTATTTAAAAAAAAAAAAAACAAAACAACTTTGAGTGTTCTTAGAGATTTTAAAGCAGTGTAAATATGCCAAGTATTTATAGATACAGATTGAATTGCCTGTTCTACCTATCAGTTTTGGGGAAATAAATGAAACTTATTCATCTAGTGGCATTAGATAACTTGAAATGAGAAACGATCATGGAAACCAGCTATCACATAGTTGCTTTCCACTTAGTTCTCTTTAGCACTCTGTGCTAGTAGGAAAGGTCAAAATCACTAGTATGGAATAGGATTAATCAACAGAGTAGGTATAAAAAATTCTGGCCCTCAAGTATTCTTGGCAAGCGAAAGCACATGTGTAAAGATCAAATTATCCATCAGGCACTGGAGTTCAGGGTCAAAAGTTAGGGGTATTTGTGCTGTAAGCATTAAGTAGAGTGGGAGACACATCTAACTGGAAATAGTCATGATATTTTTAAAGAAGTGAAATTTTACTTGGACTTTGACTGCTGGCCATCATCATAGGCAGAGAAGTAGGAGTGGGGTTGCATGGGAGTGCAATGATGGTGGGATGGAAAACAGGACAAAGTGTGGAGAGGCCACGTGTAGGGAATCATGTATAACCCAATATAGCAGTGATTTGTGGTGACCTGCACAGCATAACACCACCTTCCCACCTGACTGAAGGTCAAGTGGGCAGTTTCACTTTAAGTGTCTACTATGATCTCTCTCTGATTTTTGGTCTCAGGATTTTCTTTGATGCCTACAATAGGCTGTACAATAGGCAGTCCACCAGTTGGGGAGTCAGCGTCTGTGGTGGCAGACCTCAACTAAGGGACGCCGGGAGTCAGTGGAAAATGCCCTAGAATTGCCACAGGGACAGTTCTAAAATGCATTCTACATGGTTTCTCAGAAAGCCCCCCCATCAGGTGTGAGCTTCAGTTGCCTACAGTGCTCACCAGCTCGACCACACGTCTCTGCATTAGTTTTCCCTCCTTCCTCTTCTATATCCACAGACCCATTCCCCTGCTCCCAGAGAACTGCCTCCAAAATAAACTCCTTGTACTCAAATCCTTGTTGAAGACTCTGCTTTGGGGGGAAACCAAACTAAGAAAACCAGATTGGTAGAAATGAGACAATGTTACAGGGGAAGAAAAAGAAATCCAGAATGGTAGCTTGAAGGCTACACTTTCTTACTAATCAAAAAACTAATATTACTCCCTCCCTATTTTCTTTCCACTTGCCTTTTCCTTGCTGTTAATTCAAAAAAGTAAAACTATAAATTATACTTTTAGATTACAATCTACATGGAACTAGCATGGCCTATAGTTTATAGTCGTCATGGATTCTGAGTTTAAGGTTTCTGTCCTGTTGTCTCTCCTCATTTCAGTAAATGACAATCCATTCTTGCTACTGCTTAGGCCCAAACTTTTGAGGTCATCTCCGACTCTCCTTTTCTCATAATCTATGTTTATCTTGTTGGCTCTGCCATCACGTTATATACAGAACCTGGCCATTTCTCAGCATCTTCACTACTCTTGCTCTGGTTTAAGCCACAGGTATCTCTCACTTGGTTTGTTGTAAGAGTGTCTTGGTCTCACTGCTTCTGCCCTTAACTCTCTAGTTTATTCACAGCGAAACAGCCAGAGTGATTCTGTTGAAATATGTCAGAGGATGTCATATAATTTTCCATTCTATTTTGAGTAAAAGCCAACATTCTTGCAATGACTGAATAAAGCCAAATTTTTAATATTTCCTTTTTTGATCTTTTTTTATTACTACTCTTCCCTTTGCTTATTCCACTCCAACCAATTGGCCCCATTGCTGCAATTAAGAAAGACCAGCATGCTCCCAGCTCAGAGTTTTTGCACTTATGTAACCTCATATGGAATGCTTTCCCTCCTTAATATGCATGTGGTTCACTCCTATACCTCTTCAGGTGTTTACTCAACTGTCATTTCTCAGTCAGTCCTTTCCTGGCTTCCTTTTCTAAAATTGCACCCCGTCTGGATACTTCCTTTCCCCTTTGCCTACTTTATTGTTTCCTTTTGTACATCTCACTATCTAATAAGCATTATTTTACTCACTTAAAAATGTTTAACCTTTTTTCTCCTTGCAGGAGGTAAGCTCTATAAGAGCAGGTGTTTTCTCTTATAGAGTGGAGTTCTCTTTTCTTCATTTTTCTCTTTTTAGCCTAGAACACTACACACAGACACACACACACACACACACACACACACACACACACACACACACACTGATTTATAGTGAATTAAAAACATTTAGTGGATATCTGATAAATATGTGGATACCTAATAAATATGCCACCAAATATTTAGTGGATACCAAATATATATGTATAAATATGGATGCCTGATAAACAGAAATGAATGAAGAGGTGTGTAATTTTATTTAACCCCTCCGAGGCTCTATATTTTCAGCTGAAAATGGAGCTCTAATACCTAATTTATGGGAGCAAATTAAACAATATATTTAAAGATGTTAGGAGAGCAAAGAACCTAGTTACTGTTTATCAGAACTCATATTCTGATTTTTAGTTGAAGCCAGAGTCTTGAGATTTGTATCTTAAGCCATGAGAGGACTCTTAGAAGTTTTTATAAGTGATGTTTAAGATACTGAAAACACTTCTTTTGCAGTTCATTTTTCTTAGGAAAGCAGGTGAAAATGAATCCCTTGAAAGCCTTTCACTTGTTGAAAATGTAGTATGGAGTTTTTAGACTAGACTACAAGCTCCATCAGAACAAATATTTAATTATCTTGCATACTGCAATGTTCCAAGAGACTGCAACTTGTGTATAGTAAGTTCTTAGTAAATATATATCGAACAAATAAAGATAATGTAGTTTTTCCTTCATTTAAGATGTGCCATTAGTGAGGCTATGATCTTGCTGGGAACTAATTTTTTTCCCCTTGCAAGAAGCCACAGATATTGACTCCATCCAGCATTCCCGACTCACCCCGTCCCTGGCCATTTGTTTGGATTGTGTCTCTCCTTAGCAGACTCTCTGGTGTGCTACTGTTATACATTCTCAACACATGACTGATCCAGCATCTGTTCTTTTCTTAGTGAATACGGTGCTAGGATAGAAAGGCAGGAACTTTACTATTTCTACTATACCACTGGCTTCTCTTTAAGGAATGATCGTATGGGTACCAGGAGGGAGGCAGAGAGTGAACTGGGTGGAAGTATTTGAGTTGTCTGTATAAGAGAAGGAGCAGTGATTTCAAATGGGAGCAATTGTTATATGCCACAGTATCCTTCTGAGTTGTAAGATTAGAGGGCACTATCTACAAAAATATCAAAAAAAAGTGAAGTATTCCTCCCACTGGTACTTTTCTACTTTTTAGAGAATAATTGTCCTCATTTGTGGGTAACATATAGGGTAGAAATGAAGATGCCTGTTAGTTTCAATGGTTGCATCTGGCTTAGTTTCTCTTGCATTCCTAGGATTGTAGACTTTGGTAGTAAAATCAGCACAAAGATGTACAGATAAACATCTACTAGTTTACATCATTTGGCTTTTTTTTTTTTCCTGGAGGTGTGGGGAGAGGGCCTGAAATATGATGTGGTGGGAATGGCTTTTAAAAGAGGACCTATTAACTGTGAATTTTATAAAAATGTATTGTGACTATTGTTTTACTTCCTTTACACAAATTTACAAATAGAATATAATTTCAGGTAAACAGGCAAAAAAAAAAAAAGTGAGTTCCAGCCTTAACACTATACCTTTTTTTAGGACCTTGATCTTTACTAATTGTAGTTATTGGTTTAATGGCAACATAAACCTATTAAATTAGGGTATGCTGATTGCCATGACCACAGACCTCAGGTATATAATGGTTCAAACATAATAGAAGCTTCTCTCTTGTTCACACAATAGTGGTGGGAATGTGGACAAGTCAGCAGACAGCTCCACTCAGTCATTCAGAGATTCAGACTAACAGAGGTTCTGCTATGTATAGGCTTCTAATATGGCCCTGTTTTTTGTTTTGTTTTGTTTTGTTTTGTTTTGTTTTGTTTTAATGTGCCAGGTTTGGGAGTAGTGTACATAATTTCTACTCATTTCATTGGTTGGCAGTGGTCATATTCAACTTCCAAGTAGTCTGGATAATGTAATTGTTTAATGAGTTCCTGGGAAAATAAAATCTGAGGCAAGGACTAAGTACTAATGTTTTATTTGAAAGCTCTAAGTCCAGCACATCAAGAGTGAGAGAAAAGGGAGGTGAGGCAGAAAATTATGGGAAGCAATGCAAGATAACATGTTGGCTATTTTTTTTTTTGAAAGAAGCTAAAAGAGCTAGTGGGTCACTTAACAGGTCAACCTACTTTGTCAGGGAGCATGGCGAAATCATGATTTAGAACATTCCGCTGCAGTGAAAAAGGGAAAGAGCATTTATTTGCCCACCTCTTTCCCGTCTCTCACCTCTCTCTGGTCAAAGTTTGCCACATAGGTTGTCCCTTAGCACTGCTTGTTTGCACCATCCAACACTTTGAACATCTTCTCAGAAACCAAAACCAGTGCTCTTTGACATGGCATTTCATCTGAATCTGAGTTCAAAGGGGGCAGGAGAAGACAGAATCTCAAATATAGTTGGATGGCTTCAGGTAGCAAGATTCATGAGCCTGGACTGAGTAGTTTGGCAGTTAGCAACCTGGTGGCAGCTGTGTGAAAGATAAGTGAATATAATCTGAAAAGTTGCAAAAAGATGTCCTACAGTCACTTCTTTGCACATTGAGATCCATTTGTGTCCTTCAATTATATGTGGTTTACAACTAAAATATGGGAACAATAATTTTTTTTATTATTATTAAAAAAAGAGGACATCACATCTTCCTGGAAAGTGGGAGTCCAAGCTGTAATGGAGTCACCTTCAAGTTGTGTTTTCTTAGAAGAGACAAGGCACAAGAGTCAGTGAAAAACAACTATAATCCTTGCTGCTACAGCTGGTCCTGAGGCTGTAAGGGATGTCATCATTTCTCTCTTCCACTGTTCATTATAGATTTCTCTCACCCAATGCCAGAACTTCCTGATCTCCTTGCCTATGTGAAGTGACCCAGATTTTCATTTTGAGGATTCTAAGCCCTTTGTTACCCAAATATTATTGGATTGTGGTTTTAACAATTGGCCAATGAGAGTTATTACTGGGAATGCAAATACTAAGACATGCCTTAGTGAATATCCTATATTCATACACGTTTCTCCCTGACCATGAGAAGTTGGGGTTGCTTTTACACGACCCCAACTTCTCATGGTAATCAAGGTTGATGATCTCAGCAGTATAGTAACACTCTCTTTCTCCTCTCTCTGACTGCCACTGTCATGATGAGTTCAAATTATCCTAGTGGTACATACAGCTTCAGTCCAGTGGAACCACCACTGTGTGTCCCCTGGCAAAAGTGTTTCTCTTCTGGGAGTTAGGACCTGTAACCCAGCAGAGCCTCAAGCTGTAGGACAGGAAGCACAAACATCGCAAGTCAGTGATCGAGTGTGATGATGAGAGGAGACACTTCTATTTCTACCACTTTGTTCTTGAACACTTGTATTCATTCAAGTTATTGGAGATGTCATAACATGTGTCAAGTATTCGTATAGCACAATATGCTGCATCTTGGAGGTCAATCTCAAATCCTCAGTATGTTGTTCCTCATCTGGGACCTTAGCTGAGACTTTAACAGATCATTCCACTGTTCTTGTAGGCTGGCTGCTCCTGAGTGATGAACTCATTTGTTAGAAAGGCATGGATAATCTTAAAAATATACTCCTTTAATCAATAATACAATGAAAAACCAAAACAGGATGTGTTGATAATTTCACAAGCCTTAAGCTATATGTGAAGAATCTGAATAATGTGCTCTTAGCAGAGAAAAATATATATTATTATTGGGTAGAAACTTAACAGATCAACTAATTTAACCACCCCATTTTACAAAGAAAAATAGTGGCTCAGAAGGAAACAGTGTCTTAATAGGGTGAACATCTAAGTAATAGCTGAATCTGTGCACATTCAGGTGTTCTGATTTTTAAATTTCTGAAAATTCCATTATATCAAGCTATCTTTTAAACAAAAAACATGGGTTTATCTTTTGAAAATTCACAGTGGATTTTTAGATGCAAATCAGATTAGTTTCAAGGTTGCAAATGGCTTTGTTTACCCTTTGCTGTGATATAAAGTAGAATTGTGTTTTTTTGTTTCTGAAAGAAGTTCAGTTTTTCATGTAGAAGCAAGGGAAATGTTCATCTTGGGCAATAACTACTTTCTATTCCTTCAGAATCTTGTTCAAACCTCACCTCCTTCAGCAAGCCTTCCCTAAATTCTTTAGTTTATGGCAGGCTTGTCTTCTCCTAACTCCCACAGAAACTATTGGCCATATTTTTATTATTTTTACTGCAAAACAGTTTTTATGAGATCACAATAAAATAAAGGAAAAGAAGAAATTTCCTAAAATCCTGTTATTTCAACAGATTAAATCATTTTTTAGTTTTTGAAATTACATTCAGCTTTTGTGTGCATATACAATTTGTATATCAGTGGATATTTTGTAATCATGACACAGATATATATTTGTAGGCATTTTCTCATTTCACATCAATGTATGATCACTTTTTCAAGTTGCTACGTGATTTTCGTAATGTTACTTTGAATAGTATTATTCATTATCTCTTGGATATTTCATAGAAATTTTATAATTAGTATGTCTACGAGTAGACTCAGCTTTTCCGTTCAGTCTCATGTGATTTTAGACAGAAAAAGTCCTCAACCTCTCTCTCTTCATTTACTATCCCCTACTTCTATTCAGTTTAGTCCTTCTACTGCCTAAATATTTCTAAGTTATAAACTTTTTTTTTCTTCTAACTTTATCAGTGGATTAGGTTTCTTGAGGCTCACCAGTCCTATTCTGGTAGGCTAGTACTGGCTACTACTACTAGTCCTCCTTGTAAATGCACAAGCAATCTTTCTGAAATGAAAATTTGTTGTTATTACTTCTCTGCTTAAAAACATTCAATGACTCTCCTTTGTGAAAGGGATGTCAGTACTTAAAACTAGGATCATTTGACACGAAAATGTAGATTTCTGGTTTCTCTTCAGGAACAGAAAATCTGGCCACAGTGGGTCTGCTTCCCAGCATGGCACTAGAAGACTGAAGCTGAGTAGAAGCTGTTTTTATAGACAGGGCAAGTGTTCTTCAAACTGACACGGAGGCCCCCTAGAACTCTTATTGATCTTAGTTCCCTGGCTCCTGTGGGCTTTTGAGTTTGAGACCCTTTACTTTCCAGACTAAAGCCTAACCCCCTTTGGCACACAAGGTTCTTTATTATAGACCCTGTTGAGTTCTTTAGACTCATTCTTCTAGAGAATGTACCTAGGAATGCCCTCCTACTTCCCATGCTTCATCACTCTCATGTCTGGGTGAAGCACTTTTCCTTCCTTCCAGACTGTGCTGCGTTGTCACCTCCTCTATGAAGACCTTCCTGATTTCCCAAGCCTAGCGAGTAGTGGAATGATCTGGAAAGGAATTTTACTTCTCATCCTATTCTACAACTAGTTTTTCCCTGCTCAGTCTAGGAAGATGGGGCAGGAAGCTTTCTCTTGCTGCTTCTCAGTGTCTTTTCTTCCTTGCTCCTCCTGACTTTTTTTTTTTTTTTATGGCTCTTTTCCCTGCTTTCCATCTTCCTAAAATTTCCTTGTCAATTTAATTCAGCAAACATTTAAAAAGGGCTGTTAAAGGCACTGGATGCTAGAGGGGATTTACTGATGAATGAGGGGTTCCTGCCGGCAGAGTTTACATCAGAGTTTACATCCGAGTGAGAAAAATAAATGTGTGATGATGACAGAATGACCAGGGCCTTTAAGTCAGGTACAGGCAATGTGCTGTCAAAGGCTGGAAGAAGGAGTGTCTACCAGTATTCTTTGGCAAAGGGAATGAAAGGTGATTGCTTATTTAAAGATTTCTCAAAGGGATAATGGAACCATGTGTTCCTCATAACTCTTTCTTATGCTTTCTTCTCATCTTTACATATCCTTAACCACTCTAGTGTTTCATTTTAAAATGTGATAGTCAAGATGTCTGGGTCCAAGTCGGACACCATTACTTTGTATCTCTGTGACACTGGGCAGGCTACTTAACCTCTTCATGTCTCTGTTTCTTCATCTTCAAAATGAGAGAAATAATAGTACCTACTTCATAGAATGTTGAGAAAATTAAATGTGAGAGCCACATAAAACATTTAGCATATTGCCTTAAAAGAATAAGCACTCAGCAAAATTTAGCTATTAATAGTATCATTATTTAGTTACCTACATGCCCCAACATCATGTTCTGGTGACTTCCAAAGCTATAATTATAATAATTTTAGCTAACATCATGAAGAGAATGTTCAGTACTGTGGATAAGTATGCAGACTCTGAAGTTAGGCCTCTTAGGTTCAGATTGATCACTTCCTGCTTTATAAGTTTTACAAGCCACCTTCTCTGCATTTGCTCCCTCATCTTAAAAATGGAGATAGTAGTATCTATGATATAGAGTTGTTGTGAAGATTAAACAAGTAAATATCTATATATTATATATATACACATACAAACACATATGTATAATATATACGTGTGTGTGTATATAATGTGTATATATATAATGTGTATGTGTGTGTGTATGTGTATATATATTATATAATGTGTGTGTGTGTGTGTGTGTGTGTGTGTGTATAATGCTCAGAGGAGTGTCTGTCTGGCACATAGGAAGTACTGAAAAATATTTTTTGAATTACTTATTTTTATTGAGCTGCACTAAGAGCTTCATATATGTTGTCTCTGGTATCCTGAGATGTCTTCACAACATAGAAACATAGAAATATAATAGTAACCTTTATTGTAAAGATGAAGAGACTGAGGCATGGAAGGTTTCGGTAGCTTGGCCAAGGGACATACATATTATGGGAGAGCTTGGACTTAGAGCCAGATGTCTCTGATTCCAAAGCCTGTGCCCTTCTTTACCATCACTCTCCTGAGTGCCAAATTCAGACATCCAACTCTGTAAGAGACATCTCCCAGAGGTTGTCTCATGGGCACTTTGTATTCAGCATTTTTCAAAAACGATCTCATCATATTTCTTTTGAACCTGTCCTTCCTAAGCCTCACTGTCTTTGTAAACGTGGCCACCAACTCTCCAGCTGCCCAAGCCAAAGAACTTAGGGTTGTACTTAATTTTTCTTCTTCATCCACACCTACTCAATTGACCACCAATACCTGTGGATTCTAGCTCCATTATAATGGTCTCTTATATTTGTGCATTTCTTTCTGTCTTCGCTGTCGCCACCCTAGTCCTAGTTGCCATCATTTCTTTTTGAGTAACTGCAATTATCTTCTAATTGAGCTATATAATGCTTAACGAGGCAAAGAATATTATTTTCATCTGGATTCATCTGAAAGCGTGCTCAATCTTTGGTGGAAGAAAGATTGGGATAGAGGACCCCCCTCCAACCCCAACACATTTCCAGCACTCCTATAATATCACAGTTAAGGATATTAGGTGATGCCAAGACATTAGGGCAAGGCAAAAGTTATTTTTTTTATGAGCATAGAAGAAAGCATTTTATGGTCAAATACCCAGTAAAGAGGTGGTGAGAATATAGAGGAGAACTAAAGGTGAAGAGCCAAAAGGTGATAAGAAGATGGGGCCAGTGAAAATTCATAGGATGGAGAGGCAACGAGTATTTTTAAAAATGCTATAGCTTAATTGTGACTATTATTTTCCTCGCTGTGAAGTAAATTCTTCCTTTTTCCTCTTATGTTTTAATTTCAGGATTGAGTAAATCAGAAGCTGATTTGGAAATAACATTCTACTGAGCTGGGTTTTATTTACAGTTCTGTCACTTAACTGGGTTCAGACCCAAGGGAATTGCCAGTGGGGAATAATTTAAATTCTCTTTGACCTTATGTTTCTCATCAGTAAAATGAGAGATTTAGGCCAATCTCTGTTTCCTAAGCTATGATCCGTGTACGTATATAATAATAATTGTGGAAATTGCCATGTTTGGATTCACTTCCTAATTATGTTAGCAAGCACAGTGACTGTATGTCCGGATTGATCTTATATAGTTACAGTTGTGCCTGTTTCTTGGTATAATTATTAATAATGCCCCATTTTACTCTATAAAATGTCCTGATTTGGATAATAACATTCATAAGTACCCTTTTAACATGAATTCCTTGAATAGAAAATTTTAGGTTAAGTAATTTTAAACAAGTTTCTTAACTGAAAACCTTTGCAGATCCTTTAATATGTTAATGTGCCTTATGATTCTTGAAAAGAGTAGCTGTAGTTTCCAGGATTTTGGCTTTGGAATCCTTATTTTGCTTCTTCTGGGAATAGGTTCATTGAACTTATCTTTGGAAAGAGTATTAAATTATCTTAATTCAACAAATACTTAACTTCTATTTGCCAACCCCTGGAACAGGCAATGTGATAGATAAAACCCAATTTTCCTCAAAGTAGTTTATAATCTGACCTGTAAGTAAGGTGGATGGCAGTGGGAATTAAGGTACTATTCAAAAAATTGCAATTCAAGGTCACATTCTAGCTTTAATATTCTATTATGATACCATGTAATTAGAGACCAAGATAAGACAGAATAAGTACAAATCTTAAATAAGCAGTATAATCTATAAGCACTATGTCAAGTGAAGTTTTCTTAGACTCAATACTGAATGAATATGATTGGTCCATCTTTCAGGATATTTGTTGAACAGTCCAGAGAACCAATATTTTCAGGAGTATGTAGACTATCTTATTTTAAGATTCAGAGTCTTAACAATGTTCAGGAGATAATTGGTAGGGTTATTTTTAAAAAGATATAAGAAATGCTATTTTATGGAAAGACTTGTGGGTAGAGACTGTGATTCGATTACCGAAAGATTGATTCTCAATAGAATTGTTATGGTTGATAATAATAATCAACACTTAGTGGTAAACATTCACGTAGTTATTTATTCCCTTATTACTTATTCCTTACAACAATCAGATTTTGTTAGTATTCTTCCTTTACAAACAAACAAACAAACAAACAAACAAACACAAGCCCAGAGGTTGAATAATTTAATAAAGCAAAATTTCAGCTGAACCAAGATTTAAACCCGGGCAATTTTTCTCCAAAGCCTGCATTCCTTTTCACCACTAAACATAAATGTCAACAGATACATGTGAGGGCTGATTGTTCAGTGACCTCACATTAGTAGCCTGAAATCAGCTGTGTTGGGAGTATTTACATCATTGAAATCAGTAAATGTTACAAATTGGGTCTCTTCTCCTCCCCAGAGCTAATTGTCAAACATTTATCAGCATACTACTGATTATAGACACATTTGGGAAAGCTGTCTTGCATATTGCAGGTATTTATTTGGGTTATCGTTATTACTATTTATAATATTGCTGAAAAAGGGGCCACATACTAAATCTGACAAGCTCATGAGAGGCCTGCATGGCAGGCCTTACAAACTCAAAGACTCTAAGTAACCACATAGGATGGTCTTAATATAAAAATTTGTAACTGAAAGTGAATAATGATGGGTAGTCACATCCTGGGCCTGCAGCTTCCTTGACAAAGGTCAGTCTTTACCTTAAGTGAGCCTGTCTATTATTGCCTTTTAGCATCTAAGATAACATACCCTTGGAATATCAGAGTAATCCCCTTTTCCTGGACCCCCAGGGCACAACCTCCCACCAGAGCACAGGACCACAGAACCCTTTATTGTCATTTTGTTTTCCTAATATCATTTCTATGTGTTGTAAATGTTAATTATTAGCTACTGCATACTCACTAATTTAAAAAGAAGTATGTCTCTGTTTTATTTTTTATCTATCCCAGTGATTTCCCTGCTTTGATTTCTCTCACCCTCTTAATCTACCAACAGTGGATTTCATGTAACCCTCCTTATGTCTCCTCTTTTGATTCTCATGTATAAAATGAACTGTAAAACTATCATTCTCCAGAGCATTTCCTCAGTTTGCTTCCTGGCCATTGTCAGTTTGGCTGAGATAAAAAATTCTCTACAGGTTCGTACCTTTCTTACATTGACAATATGTTGTCTTGGCATTTTCATCAGATGGAGGTCCATTTAGCCTGAATTGGACAAGGATATACAAAATGAGAATTCTCATGATCATCAATTATTGGATCTGGGAGTCTTTTCAGAAAATTAGGTGCTCTATCCAGGTATTTCATTTCAAGAAACTTTGGAAACGATTTATTGTCCAACCATGATTTTGCTTATGCTTCTTCTGAATTTCTGAGACTCAATATTTGCATATTTCTCATGATGATTACACTTTGAATTTATATTATAGTTATTTATATTCACATATTTTCTCACTGTTAGACTACATGATCCATGCTAGAATTCATGTCAGATCAGCACTACCACCCCAGAGAGTGCCTAGTACAGTGTTTTACCAAAGTGATTGAGTTAAATGTTGGTTAAATGAATAACTTTTTTTTTTTCTGTTTCAAACACTACTTGATGATTTAGGTAGAATGGTAAAGGAAACAAATTACTTTACATAATTTTGAATCCTAATGATTTTCTCAAAACCAACAATATAGTCTATTAATCCATTGAAATCAAGAATGCATATATAATGTTTACTGTTCTATACTTGAAGAAGTAACTAATTTATAATTTTTCTTTTTTCATTGTTGTTATAAGGAGGCCTAAAAGCCTGAGGGTTTTTTGAGGGGGTGGAATAAGGGCACAGTTTTGTTAGGCAGGTAGGTAGGTAAGGTAGTCATGAGGGATGGGGAGAATGCAGGCTCAACCCAGGAACTGCCCTTAAGGCCTCCCAGAAACACCCATTTTTTAGTTAAAAATATCCTTCCATCTTAAAATATAAGACAGTAAAAAAACACAAAATAGCCTCTGGTTCGGGCTGGCCACAAATGCCTGTGCAGTTAGTACAAACACTATCTTTGCTTGACTTTAGTCTCATTATACCATCATTGTAGTATCATACATATGCCTGGAAATTTATGAATCAAATTATAACAGACTGAATTCTAGGTAACCTTGTGTGCAGTAAACAAGGGATTATATAACAGCAAAATGTAAATCAAAATGACTTCATATGCCAATCATCTAATACCCTTCCCTGAAACCACCCATCTAGGGCCAGAATAAAGTACACCTTCTGAATTCTGTGGGGCTGCTGTCATCTCTGGTGTAGTTCATTTTCCTCTTAAATTGTAATTTAGTAAATCTTACTTTTTCTAAATTTCGCTGATCTGTAATTCTTTACTGCGTTGGCAGAAAGAACCGAGGTCCCCTCAGCACCACTTGGGCAACGATGTATTTAGATTACCCCCAACAGTAACAGTTTCAAGACCTGTAGTAAAGTGATTGTTGGTTTGTATTTCTACATCTAGCTTTAAAATATTTTTTTTGGCTCTTTCCTCCTATTTAGTCTGATCTCATTAGTATTTTGCAAGCTATTTCTCCTCTTCCCTCCAGGTAAATAAATAGCCCTTTTAATTTTAGATTACAGATTCTGCTTTGAGTTTTTTTAAATGTCTTGTTGGTTTAGAGTTATTTAAAAGTTTTAGACTTAAAAAAAAAGTGATATTTTCTTTTTAAAATTTTCTTTAGTAATTAAATATATTTGGAATGTTGTTTACACTAGATACTCTTTAAAATTGGTGAATAGGCAGATTTGGTCTTTTTCCCTTGCCAATAATCAATCTGTCTGCTACTCAGCTATAGACCAACAACATCAGTGTAACCTGGGAGTTTGATGGAAATGCCATGTCTTAGGCCCATCCCAGACCTATTGAATCAGAATCTGCATTTTAACAACATCCCCAGGAGATTTGTATGCACATTAAGGTTTGACAAAGCCAATCAATTGAGTCTTTTTCTCAAATTCACCCTGCTGCAAAAGCAGCTAACTATAATGTATTCTTCAATGCAGACCATAGTTTGGAATTCTGATTTATTTGATGGCTTAATGTTATTGACTGCACCTGGTGTGCTAGATGCTGCAAAGAAAACTTAAACTACCCAGCCATTGTTCTACAGTTACTTTAAAATAAGAGGATACAGACAAGTCATGATTTTTTCTTTTGTTCTTTAAAAAATTATACACATGCATTGAAAGAAGAAAGAGTTGGGTAGAGGAGAGAGATTGCGGTCCCACTCTAGGGGATGTGGTTCATTGTTAAAATAAGGGTACATGAGGGATGTTCACATATACAAATAGAAATAAAAGGAATTCCATCAATCATCTAGATGTTTGGTCTAGGGAAAGCAAACATCTGGATGGATGAATTTTGTGTAGACAAGGTATCTGGATAATTGCTTGTATTTTCCACTTCTCCAGATGTTTTAGCATTGTGTTGATGTAGCTCAAGCCCATTACTCTCAGACATTTCATGAATTTTTAGTAGAAAAAGTTCTGAAAGCATTGATTTCATGCCTACATTCCATTATTTATGAAAGTTATAGTCTTATAAACCTAATATTTGGTCAAGATCCCGCCTCCCCCATGTTAAATTGCCATTTTATATAGCAGATGTAGAAGACATTCTTAGTCATCATTAAGGTATGATGAAATGAAAGTAAGAATTTTGGAGGGATCCAGAATATGTCCCCCCCCAAATATGCTACTTCGGCATAAAGATTATTTTAAGCTGAAGGTAATTGAGAATGAACAGCTGCAGGAAGAGTTTTTGCCCTCTCCTGATCTAACAACAGGGCATAAATTTTTCTTTGTGAAAGTGTCTCCCTCCCCTGTATCAAGAAGAGAGCAGCAACTCTCATCGCCGCAGTCTGCACTAAAATGAGTCTGCACAAACAAATCTTACTAAAATAATCCTTCTCTTCCATTAATTTCCTCCATATAGTTCTTATTTTCCTATAATTTATTGTTCTTTTAAGCTCAACCCCCTTACCTTTGGTAAAATGGTATATAAACCCCTGAGTCTAACTACTTGAGTTTCACTTCTTTTCTGTGAAGTCCTATGCATGCAAAATATTTCTCCTGCTAATACACCTTTTGTCAGTTAAATTTGCATGCTCCCAGTCACTGAATCTAAGAGGGCAGAGGAAAAGTTTTTCCTCCTGAACAATTTTAACTCTATTAAAACTTCCTTTAAAAAATTAATAAATCATTTTAAAAGAGGCAAGGAAGAAATAAAGAAGGGAAGATAAAAAGATAAGATATGAAGCATGTGGAAAGTTTGAAACATCAATAGAAATGGAATGAGAGTTTTTAGGAATTAGCTATTTAATCATCGGTTTCATCTAATCATTACTCAACCTGTCAATGACTGTAGGCACAGTTTATGGAGAGATTATTATTGTCACACCCTAAGCCTGCAGTGAGGTCAACTGTTGGATCAATAACAACTCTGCTCCATCAGATAATGAATCTAAATGAGAATTGCCACTGTTAATCAGGTATCTTGAAATCCTTGAATAGGGCAAGGTGATAAATGATTGCTGACTATTCTTCTCCCTTTAACCTCCATGGACTTTGCTCACCCATATTTTTAATTAACTAATTTAGCCAGGACATTTAAAATGCTCAAATCCTTTCAAAATTCTCCCCAGGGAGGTTATTCCTGGAGTAGATATTAGGAAGAATGTCCTTCTTTTCTTTGTAGAGATATATTTGGCACATTTTAATTTTTTTCTCAGAGGAACACATTTCCAAGAGACTTTGGTTTCACATTTCACTTAGCTCTTAGTTCTTTACCTCATAGAATGATAGCATTTTGAAATTCAGCAAAAATGTACAATGTTCTTTATAGGGTATTAAACAAAAGTCAAAACTATGGAAAATTAGAAACTTTGGTGCAAAAGGAAGTATCTTCTGCTTTTTTAGAAATTAGTAATAAAAACTCTTTTAGAAAAAAAAAGTTGAGTAAAATTGAGGTTATGAGGAAGACTTAATAATTAAAAGATATTTTGTATATTAAAAAGGAGTAAGATTTTGGCAGTTATGAATATTATTTGGTTTACACTTTGGTGGTCTTTGTCCTTTAACATGTATTAAGATCTGAAATTTTAAAACTTAAGAGTTTACACCTTCTCTACAACCCTGAGAAAGGCCATGATACTATTTCTAAGCAATTTTCTGACATCGTGGTTGACATTATAATTAACAGAGGTAAGGTCATTCATCAGCATTTTTGCTTTCCAATTTATTTCTCTCATATCTAGAGAATGAGACTGACCAAGGCAAGATAATCAAAAACTAATGATTTATTTTTTGTCTTTCTGATTTGACTGGTAAATTATCAAATGTAGTTAAAACATTATGTGTGCATCCTAAGGTATGTGGGGAAAAATGAGTTGTCTCAGCATCTTATTGAGAGCTTTTTTAGATATTGACCACAACCTTCTATATCCAGAAACCCTCTTTTCTGTTCAAATGAGCTCCATATAGCTTCTAGCATGAAAACACATATTCATCTCTCTTGGTTATCTAAATGTTAGATATTTTAATTATTACAATTTATGGCATTTATGGACCACCATTCCTAGTTATTTATTTCTGCAAAACAAAACATTTCAAAATTTAGTAGCGTAAAATAACATTCATGGATTAGGAATTCAGAAAGGATACATGGGGATAGTTTGTCTCTCAGATTCGAGGGCCTCAGCCAAGAAGACTCAAATTGCCAAGCAGTGGCTCAGTTAAATGGGAACTGGAATTACTTAGAAACTTCTTTATTTATATGTCTGATGCATGGACCAGGATAATGCAAAGTCTGGGCTCAGCTGGAGCTGTTGACAGGAACACGTACATGTGGCCTCTCCATGTGGATTGTGTTTCTTAGTGAGGTGTCTAGATTCTGAAGGGGAGCATTCCAAGTGGAAGCATCAGGAAAGAGAGTTCTAAGAGAGCCAGGCGGAACTGCGTACCTTTTGGTGACTTAGCCTCAGAAATCACAGAACGTCATTTCTGTTCTATTCCATTGATCAAAGTTGTGACAACTTACCCATATTCAAGGGGAGGTGATATAGATCATACCCCTTGATGGGAGCAAAATCAAAGATTTCTGATAGTTTTTTTAAACCACCATAATACCCAATTCATAGTATTTGTTTCCTAAAAGATTTTTCTTTACTAATTATTTTAAAAAGAAGCATAGGATATCTGACATTTTATAGGGGGAAACCAGAGGTGAGTCCTGTGTTTGATTATAAAGTTAAGTGCAGAAATCTTATCAACGAATTCTTTTTCATCTCCTAATATTACTCTGTTTGTCAGTTTACACACGGTGGATTCCAGAAAAATGTTTGGGGGGAAATTAATTGCTAGGAGAATTTACCATGAATTATGTTTCTTTCAAGTCTCCTTGTAGTCAATCATGCTCTTGCATTAGTGTTCTCTCTGATGTAGCCATCATTAACTAGAGCTGTATTATCTGTTCATTTGTGGCATAAAATAGACCCAAACACAAAGGATTGCTTTTGAACTGAGCCATTGTTTCATGAATATCAGAACACGAATCAATGCATATTGACTGGGTTTGTATGGATGAATATGATAGCATTTCCCTCTACAAAATATGGTTCATTTCTTTAAAAAGATGCATAAGGCTAGAACAAAAGTAAGAGGCACTTAAGTTTTTCAAGATTGAATTTTAGGTGCTGAGCTAATAAGTTCATTTCTTCAAATGCTTGAAGCTATATGAACAAATACTGTACTTCCTATGACTTGCTTCTGTGTGGATGGTGGTGGATAAGGGATTAGAGAAGGATAACAACACTCCTGTGACACTTCAATGAGCATTTATTGTTTCTGCTGACACTCAAATTTGTCAGGTCGATATTATCATCCCAAATTTACAAATGAGCTAATTGATGCCAGAGATTTACTGTGGAATACCTATATCTTTGGAAAGTCATACCTCATCCTCAGTCAAATTATAGTACTCTTCTGTGTTTTTATAATACCTTGAAATCTATCCATATTTGTTACTTTTTGTTGAAATTATTTTATGTGTTTATTTCTTCCTAGTGACTTGAGGAAAGGACCTTGTCTCATGCATCTGCACCCACTAAGGGTTTGGCTCAAAGTGAGAAATGAATACTTGTAGAATAAGTGATTGAAGTTCTTTTAACTCTAAAACTCTCTACCTATCCATGGTACATTTCAAGAAAGAATCATTCTGTTAGAAAATGATGAAGGAAAAAAACTGGTATTTGTAGATAGGATGCAAGGAAGTCATAGACATAAAGAGCTATGAGTCATCTGTGGCATTGTTTTAGCTCATTTTCTAGGATATACTAGGAAAAGCAAGGAGGCCTGAGCAGGGTGAATAAGGGGAAATATTGGGAATTGAGGTCAAAGAGTCAATGAAGTGGAGGTCAGATCTTATGAGTATTGTAAGACAGATAAGGATTCTGAATGATTCGGTCAGACATAGCAGTCAAAGTGATCCTTTTAGAATCTTGAGTGGAAGCAGGTAGACCTATCATGACTGATTTATTCAGACCCAAAATCTTGGCTTCATCTTTTACTCCTTTTTCTTTTTCTTACCCCATATCTAATGAGTCTTATTTGCTCTACTTTTAGAATACATCAAAATCCAACAACTTCTCACCTTTGTCCAAGCAACCATAGTTGAACTCATCTTAAGAGTTCAGGAGACAGATGTCAATGTGGGAGACATACTGTAGAGATTATAGTAAAAGCCAGGAGACAGAATGATATCACCAAAGGAGGGAATGCGTAAAATGAAAAGAGGTCTAGTGATTGAGACTTAAAGTGTTCCAGTTAACAGGCTCAGAGAGAGAAGAAGTATGAAAAAGAGACTAAGAATGAACTATCATTGAGAGAGGAGTATGTTTGAGTCCAAGTGAAGAAAAGGTCTCCAGGAGGAAGTGTCGTCTGATGTCAGTGCTACTGATATGCTGTGGACTGAAAATTAATCATTGGTTCTAGTAATGTGGAGGGTATCAACTTTGACAAGAATACCCTTGGTGGCAAAAGTGGATTAATGGACTTTTCTCCTCAGTCTGTGTCCTATTTCCCCAATTTTTTGCATGTCATAGTTTGGGTTGTATGCTAAACACTGTGAATTTCACTTTGTTAGGTGCTGGATATTTTTCTATTCCTGTAAATACTGAATTTTATTCTGGAATCATGATTAAGTAACATAACTTGCAGTTTGAACTTATTAGGTCTTGCTTTTAAGATTTTTAAGATGGAACCAGAATAGTATTTAGCATGGAGCTAATTTTCCCCTCTAGAGAAACAAAACGCTTCTGAATACTCTTCTAAATGCCCAGTTAATTATGAGATTTTCCAGTCTGGCTGAAGGAGCTGGCTGGAAGGATCAGGCACTGTTCCTGGCTCTATGCGAGTACCAGGTACTTTTACTTCTAATCCCTTTGGGTGATTCTTTCTCCAAACTTGAATAGTTGCCTCACATGCATATGCTGAATAATATTCAGCTAAAGACTGGAGGAGGACCCCTCTGCAGATCTCCATATTTCTCTCTTTGTGTAGTATTAAACTCTCTGCTATTCTGTTTTATAAGTCTAGCCACCTTGGTTTCTGAAATTATACGGCTTCATTTCTCCAACTCAGGGAGTTTATGGTCCTCTGCCTTCAGTCTCCCTCCCTGAACCATGGCCTAGAAAATTACTGCAGCCGGTAAACTGGGGCTGCTATAGGACACAGGCACCACTCTGAAAACACTTTGTTTTCCATCTTTCAGGGATTTTTCTATTTGTTGTCTGATGACCACTGTCTTGAAACTGACTAGTTCATATATTTTATCATTTTTCATTTTTATCTTTTTGGTTGTTTCGGGCAGAAAAATAAAATCCAGTCCCTGATACTCCATTTTGGCTACAGTAGAAGTCCAAGTAAGTATGTCACAACTAAATTATTTTTTGTTGTTGTTGGAATAGAATATTAATATGGTTTTTATTAGCTAATCAGATTATTTGAGAGAAGGGTTATGAGGAACTAGGATTGAGAAAGGATCATTCTAGGAAAGAGGCGGAAGCTGCAAGTGAAGGTATGTAGCTTAGGCCAGTGTGAGAGCACCGGCAAGGTGGAAGAGGGCTGATGTGACCCATCTCCACAGTGCTAGTGCAGCTGCAGAAAAGAATCTATTTCTAAATCTTTAATTGTTTGAAAAAATGGAATTATTATTGTAGCAAATGAAGTTTATCATAAGATGCTCATATGTCTTTTGCCTACCACAAATCTAGAAAAGATGAATAGCTTATTTGGTTCTTTATTTAGGAGTTTAGTAGTGGCCTTTCTATAGTATGGTGAAGAGAAACCATTGCATTTTTTATAATAAGTATATAATACTTTGATGGTTTATATCCACCTGTAAGAAATAATTTTCATGAAATAGAATAAATGAAGGCTTTAAGAGGTTAAAAAAAAGGAAGTTGAATTTTCAGAGGAAGTTGGATTTTCAGTCTCTTAATAGAAAAATAATTGCTTAATAGAAAAATAATAGAAAAATAAAAGTTCTGACAAAGGAAAACTTGATCACAAATTTACACAAAGTATCTGTCATTATTTCTATTGGGATAAAGGACTCTTCCCCTAAACCCAATTCAGTGGACTATAGGATATGTATTCTTTTTGATTCTTCTCTGTCAACATTCCCTTAAAAGCAGTACTTCCTACTCACATGTTATATTTCATTACTGAGAGCTGGGAATTGGTATCTTTCCTCTGCAACATAATTAACTATTCAATTTACTTTTTCAGTAGAGGAATAGCAGAGAAAAAAATAGAAACTAGGAGACTGAACTGAGTATACCAATGTACAATTTTATTGATGCACTAAAGAATAAGTTAAAAGTAAAAGTAAAAAAGTAGTTAAAATGAAGTGAACTGGGATTGGTTTCCTATCTCATGGTTCCATCCTTGGTGGGTAGAAAGTAATCAGGACTTGCAGTTTGCCACACAGCATGTAGGTTGAACTGGTAAGTGTCACTGAATGGTTTCCACTCCCACTCAGCAGTGTAGGTCTCATCAATGTAAATCTCTGGATGAAGGATGACACCACCTTTAAATCTGGTGATGTAGTAGCCAGTGGTGCTGGTACAAGCACCATTCTGGAAAAAAAAAAACTTGCTGAGGAGGTTTTCCAATACAAAGGGAGCCAGATCAGTTTAGCTAGCAGCACCCTCACTGCATAGACAGAGGGCTTTTGTACTCCAAGTGAACACAGTTTGAACATTATGAAACTTGTGTACCGTGTGAATTTCTGGTCTAGATTGGCCTTATTTATTTCATCCTCATAAGACTGTTAAAATCTGCAATATGAAGCCATTATTCTTATTAGGAACTTTAGTTTTGAGCTGACCTGCCAGATAGTTGGTATTGTCATAATATTTCACAGATGGTGACTGTATTGGTATTAGCTCCTCTGGCATGGTCTGTATGCTTGATATAGAATGAAGAGATAATTTACAGGGAGGGAGTGGAACTAAGGCATGAAAAGCCAAAGCACTCTTATTGAGTAAGCAATAAGATTGAGTAATCATATTGAGTAAGCAATATAATTAATGTTTTTCTTTTTTTTCTCTAAGTATATCAATTGTACCTAATAAAAATTCTTGGTTCTGTTAAAATATTTTTTATATTTTTAATATATGCTCATGCAAGTGGTGTATAGTAAGTGAGGGTTCAGTCTTGAGTAGACCTCAAATGTCTAATTATTCTGAAAAATTACCCAGAATGTACATTTGGTAGCATATCATGCTCATACCCACTGTATACATATACACACAGACCCACAGACACACACACACACACACACACAGACATTCACACAGACACACACACAGATTTTCATTTAGTCATTCATTCAGCAATTATTTACTGAGCTTCTATTTTTGGACTGACTATCCTCAATACTGGAGATCAAAAGATGAATAAGACTCCCTTATTTTAAGGTTTCTATATGTAATAAGATATAATTGGAGTGGTAATTTTTTTCTTGTGTAGATTTTAAAATTACATTAGTGACATCGATCAGCATCATATAAAAGAAAAGTTGAAGGTGTGAATTATGAAGTGAGTTTCAGACTGTCTTTGGAAAACCGATACTGACGTAGAGGTGAGAAAAGGGTCGAAGTCATCTGTTTATTAAGAAACTGAATTCTGACTTACATTTTGCCTTCAGGAGTACAAGTCATTTGCTTTCCAGGAATGGGAACAGATCTACCTTCTACATTTCAGAATTTTTTTCCCCAGGCAGTTCCAATCATTTTGGAGTTATGATTAGTGCATAGGTGGTGCCTTTATATCCCTGATGCCATCAGAGATCACACCTTTCCCATGAGGGAGACTTGGCCAGTAGTAGCTTTATTTCCTAGTTACAGATTGACATCCAAATAGTAAGTGGTTTGTCCAAGGTCATATGGCTACCAACTGTTGGAGCAAGGACTCACTTGGCTTCTGTAACCAAAGCCCACTAACTATATTAAACAAACTGAAGCTTTCTTGGGTTGACAACTTCTAGGGTTCCCTTTGCCAATTTTAAGAACAGCAGAAGAATGTTACTTCCATAAAAACTCGCAACCTTCTTTCCCCTCTACAGATGGCTAAGAATGAGCAGGATGGGCAACAGGAAGTGGATATGATGGAAAACAGAAGTAAAAACCCAGTATTCTTGGTTCTTACCTGGAAATTTTGTCTTTGAAAGGGGAAAACACTTTCTGAGGTACAGATACTACAAACGTGTACCCCCTCCCCCTTCATCATGTTACAACAAAGAGGTAGATATTACGTTCTTCATTTACAACTAAAGAAACTGAGTCTTAGAGGGTTGAAATAATTTGCTCCTAATTACACAAGTTGTAATTGGTTGTTTTTATTTAGGTCACATCTACTATCAAGTGTTCTTTATCTTCTAGGTCCTTAGGCATGCAGGAGAAAAAACTGGAAGGATGGGATAACTAGGTTGTAAAAGGATGCGAGAAGAGCTAGGTGAATTAGTGCTGGTTCAGGACAGCAGGAGAGTGGAGGGAGGTGGAGAGGGAAGGAGAGAAGTTGGTGGTGCAGATTCTCTTTGGTATGTGTGAATATTTAACATACTCTGGCTTCTTCTCCAGGCAGAACAATTTTCTCTTTATGTTCTTCCTTCATGTCAGAGGTTATATAATTCTTTTCATGTTCTTTTTTGTAGATATAATTATAGGAAACTTTTTGAAAATACAATTTAGTCAAAGAAAAAATTATTTTAAATTGTGTATTTATAAAACATATGTTATTTTGGTGATTAAGTCCTAAAATTAAAATTCCAATGGGTTTTTTTTTTTTAAATTCATAATCATAGCAGGGTTTTTCACATAGCTATATTGCTTCTCATGTCTTGGACCCACATAGTACCTTTCTAATAAGGAAATCAAAGTATTCCAATGAGTGGATGCTTACTTACCAGCACAGAGGTTAAGATCAGATAGAATGCCTTCAGATCCTGGCTCTTGCACAGCTGTGTCACCTTGGACAAGGTTCTCAACCTCTTTTAACATATATTTACCTACAAAATGGGATAATTTCTACCACACAGAGATGTTGTAAAGATTAAACGACACTTGTAATATGAGGTCTAATTTAAGACCTTGTGTAAAGTAAGGGGTCAGTCACTGTTAGTTTTCTTCTCTCTTTTCCACAGAGTGGAGGAGTGGCATCAATCTTGTTGCCTCATTTTACAGATGGAGAAATAAAAACATAAATGAAGGATTTACCAAATTTCCCAGAAGAATCTAGTCCTATTAACTTCCAATTTGCTCTTCTAGCTGCTGACTCTATTAAACCTATATCTATAGACAGTGGAGAAACCCCGTAGGGAACGATCCTAATTTGGGGCTGTTGAAAGATGCTGATTCTCTCATTTTGACATTTTCTAGGGCTCTATGGGAAAAGTGGTTGCTTTTCATCTGCTCACTGAGAAGTTGCGTGACTTTGGTCAAGTCATTTGACCACTCTGAGCCTCAGTGTTTTCTTAGCAGTTGGACTTCACCTCTCTTCTAGGACTTACATTTTTCCTTCTACTATTATTATGTATAAACTTGCCTGTTTCCACCTTTCAATCTTAAATATGTGGAGAGCAGAGATATGTGCTATTCAGTATTTGCACAGTCTCTTTTCCAATGTATCTTATGTAACTAATCAGAAAAATTGTAACAGGTTTGGTGTGAGATGGTATGATGATGTTGAAATTGATAGTAAAGTTATGATTCTATTATAATAATTGTATACATACACATGCGTGTACTCACAAACTTACAAATACCCACTCAAGATTTTGCTGTCTAAAGGGCATTGTGTGGTCAATATGGTTGACTGTCCTCAAATGAGCGTTAAGGTGACATTTTCCAAGGCTTCTGTTCAGCATTATGAAAATAGCCCTTGTCAGATGTGTTTGCTTGTTTATTGTTTCTCTTTCCTGCCAATATGTGAGCACCATGAGAACTGGGACCTGTTTGTCTTGTTCTCCATTGTACTCATTGTACTAGAATAGTGTCTAGACATAGTAAGACTTCAGCATATATTTGTTGAATGAACTATAACGAATAAATAGAAAGTTATCACTTCCTTCATACTGTTTGCCTGTAGGGCAAGAGTACCAGAAAGATGACAAGGCTCACTGTTCTAACCAGGTCACTTGTGTAGGGAAGTTACTAGGTTCCTTGTAAGAAAAAAAGGGCTTGTTAGGAGTCTACAACACCTGTAAGTGGCCACCTCAGCAGGTTAAGAAATTTTAGTAAAATCCATGTTATGGGGACCTCCTGTGTTGACACGAGTTGATGCAAATAGAAGCTTGATATAATAATTCTAAATTAGGATAACAGAAGCTACATTCAATAGTTCTAAACCAAGATTACAGATGCAGATAATCACACTGTAGTCACTCAAATCATTTCTCAAATCTTTTGGTTTACTTTTTACTCATTTGTCTAAATTTTCCTCTTTTTTTGGTTCCAAGTCGCATTCCTTATGCTTCTGTTTATCCTATGAAGAGGAGAAACCTTATGCCTAGAATTATTCCTTCTTTCTCTCTCCAATTGTTCAAGGCTAAGCTTGTACCCACTAATTTTAAGGGTTAAAATTCATCTCTATTTCGTTTACCAAAGACACCTAGGAATCCTGCTCGATACATTTTTCCTGCTTAGCATTTAATTTCATGTCATTGTTATCAATAATATGAAATTAAATGCTAAGCAGGAAAAACATATCAAGGAGGATACGTTGGATATAATTCTGGATGATTGCAACTCCACAAAGAAACCAAGACTCTTCTACAGTGCTATCCTGGAAGATTTTCAACCTTGTACAAAGGAAGTGTTTGCAGCTCTCCTAGATTTCTCTCATTTTTCTTCTTTTCTACTCACTTCCAAAGTAGCTCCTATATTCCCGGTAGCTTTTTGAAATGAATCAACTTTACTGCATCCGTATTTGTCAAAGAGGTGACCATAGCCAACATCTGATTTGAGCTGTTCTGCTGAGAGATAACATGTCCCTAAATAAGTCATTCTTATCTTACAAGACATTCAGTTTGTACCTTTAAGGATTCATGACCTTAAAATCTTTAAGAAGTCACTATTTAATTAAAACTTTGGGGGAGGGTAAATAATAATGAAGATATTACGTAATGGGGCATTGTAAACAATATTTATGTTTTTATGCTTTTAAAAACATACTTTACCCATAATTTCTATTCATATTGTTTTACTTAACATTGCAATATAAACATTTTCCGTGCTGCAACATAGAACTTCATAATGATAATTTTTAATGGCTCTTTAATATTCCATTGAGAGACTATGCCATGCTTGATTTAATCAAAGGAATAGTGATATTCCTTTACTATTGATTGCCTTCAACTTTTTGTTAATCTTTTTTTTGGTTATCTTTATGAAAGTGTTCTTCATATTTTGTTTTTTTGTTTTATAAGGTATTTATTTTATAAAAATGATAAATATTAATTAGAAAAAGAAAAAGCAATGTTGAAAAGTAAGGCAAGAGCAAAAATATCCATTCTCAATTTCACTATCTTTATATAGTGATAATTAATATTAAGTGAATATTATTCCAGATATCTTTCTATGCCAAAAGGTTAATAATGATTCTATTGTGTAAATATTAAATATATATCCTCTTAAAATATGTGTCCATCAGCTCTCTACCTCTGGATCCAGGAGGCTTATATCACAAGAAAGGAAAGTCTGAGCTCACTGAGTGTCAGCCCTGGCTGCATGTTGGAATTGCCTCATGAGCTTTAAAAAAACAATAGACACATCTTTTCCAGAGATTTTTAAAGGCTTCAAGGTAAATTCATTCAACTTTGAGTTTTAATACTGATATCTCTTTTTAAACCTCTATAGCAAAGCAATAGTTTTGAAAGCTAGATGGTGTTGAGAAAGGAACTTTATAATGTCAAAATCTAGGTGTTATGGACTTGGTCATTCAAGTGGATTATGGGAGAGAAACAGTGGTTAAATGAAAATGAAAAAGTATTTACTTTGTATTCCTTGACCTGACACTTTGAGGCTGGACCTTAGCATGAAGTGGCTTTAGAAACATCCGGAGAAGTAGTGAACCTCTCGACATAAGATCAAGCAGTCTGCTTTCCTGGGAAAAGTCAGGGGAAAGCTCTTGGCTCTTAGTCATCTCTCAGTAAGGCTGGGAAGCAGTGGTACAGAGGTGATAGCAGAAGTCAGAAAAACGGATGAGTTTGGACAGAGCTTTCAGTTCCTCATGTTCTATGCTTGAAAGCAGAGGACCAGGAATATTCCTGAGTGCTTCAGAGAGGAGGTGCAAAATATCCCAGAGGGCTAAAGATCTTCCAAGGGAAAGAGGCTGCAGGACCCAGGTAAATGGTCAGAACCATGGGTCCCATTCAGTAGTGGGTGCATGATTATTAGCTCCTTCCCTATCCAAGGGCCAGTCTTCCATGGGCTCTGTCGCAGTTCAGGGAAAGGCAAAGACCAACTTTTTATAGCATGGAGTCTTCAGAGAAGACTTGAAATTTGAAGACTTTATCTTACTCCATACACATTGCCCCAAGGTCATATGAGCATTACTTCTAATATATCCAAATGCCGTCTTGAAGAACAGCAAGAGAAGAAGAACACAATTTTAAATATTTAAGCAATTACCTGGATCTTCTAAGGCAAGGCTAAATACAAACCAGCACTGTTTTTATTACTAAATCTCACTGAATAGATTGGGTTTTGGCAGTGGCATTATAGAAGACACCCGGTCCCTAGCCCAGAGGCTGGCAAACTCTTTTCACATGAAGAGTGTTCATTCTGTCATATAGCAGTCATTTTAACCATCAGCAGGATGACTTTCAGGGCTAGCTTCAAATCAGTATATGTAAAGTTCAAAGACTTTTATAAATTATATATTATAACTGCTTCCTTGGGCCAATTTATAGCTGTCCATTCACAATCTTTTTAGTGTTTAAACCTAAAATATTTACTAGAGCTGAGAGCAATAGATGTTTTTGGCATTTGACCTCTGTAAAAGCCACAATTTTCTTTTAAAAGCTTTCTTTATGCCTAGGTCTGTCACTTTGGGGTCTATTTTCTAATGTGCAAATGCTCCAAGCAGTTATTCTTAAAAAAACAATAAGTAGATCTACAAAAACACATTAGCTTTATTTCTAGGTGGCATTCTTGTTTTAAATATAACTATTATAACTATGAGAGCAAAGGGTATTGTCTTAGCTACCCTGGGGAATTTTAAAGATTTAAAGAGATTGAATTTTGGCAAAAATTCTCCCCTTCTTAATCCTTAACTGGTTGCAAATGTCCATGGGCCATATAATTGTTTCTTAACATTGTCTGGTGGATCAATATGATGCTTTCATGCCCTTTAGATTAGAAACTTCTGGCTTTAAATCCGCTAACATACTTTAGGATTAGAGCTGAAGTTTAATGTGCAGCCGTGACCACCAAGTGCTGGGTCACACTTCACAGGTCACATCAGTGATTACTCAGGTGTAATAGGAAACTGGCAACTTTAAAGGATAAGCCATAGGATCTCTCCATCATCTCAGTGCTGCCTGTCTTCTCTTCCTCACTGTATCAGGTACAAAGCATGTGTCAGTGTAACGGCAGCATGGCAGATGAAAGACTATTGGACAGACATTACATTTAAGCCTTCGGAGAGAACGGAGGAGAACAGTGCAGTGGGAGCCAAAGTTGTGATGCTCTTTTCTTGCAAGTTTCTGTTTGGGTGTAAATGAGTCCACACTGGCCATGTGTGAATCATCCCGTCCAGTGCAGGGCACGCTGTGGTAATGGGAACTGTGGCTACTCATGTGATTATAGCTTTGGGAAAAACTATCCAAGAACCTTTTGATCAGTTCAGATCAGTGCAATTAATGACTCCATAGAGTACAGAAGGGGACAATTTTTGTCAACATGGTTGTCAGGCAAGGGACTGGAAAGCCGAGTATCTAAACCTTGAGATGACAATACCTTCCTGGTCATAAACCTATAAAATTGGACTCCGGGTTATTGTTGCTTTGTTTTAATGCAACAAGTTTTAGAACATGATGGGCACATATTCTTGTATTTTTAAAAACTCGAATCTATGAAAGATATAATGGGATCATTTAAGATTGCTATTTGTATATGTAGATATGGTACGTGTTTTTGAAGACATGGAGACAAGACAAAAAGTCGACTTAGCCATAAGTCTCATACATAATGTACTTTATTACCACCTAGATTTGTTTGCTAATATTATCTCTTCTATTATTTTTACATGTTGAATGGTGCACTTGAGCTAGATATTCTAAAATTCTTTTTATAGTGGTAATATAGGTGTGGCATATTATATTTTCCACAGATGGCTGTAAAAAAATTATATATATATATATACTTCATGCCACATTATATATATATGTGATAATGTGAATAACAAACACTCCTTTTACCCGAAGGACTGTTTTTACCACTTGAATCTGGGTGAGGAACTTGTGACTGCTCTGATAAATAGTGTGTCAAAGTGATGCTATGTGACTTTTAAAGCTAGGTCATTAAAAAAACATAGCTCTTATTAACCAATGTCGCCCCCAATAAATTTAGTAAAATTCAAAAAACATAAAAAATTGCATGAGTATTAAAGTTTAAAAAATAAGAGAATATAACATCTGCCTGGCTCTCTCCTCTTGGGATGCTTTTCCTTGGAACCCAGCTTCAATACTATGAGGAAGCCCAAACTAAACCATGATGAGTGACCACATAGAGAGGAGGTAATGTTCCTAGGTGACTAGCAACAACTGCCACATGTGAGTGAATGAGACTTCAAATGATTCCAGCCCCAGACAGACATCATGGAGCAAAGACAAGCCTTTCCTGCCCCACAGAAACTATGAAAGTAGTGATTATGGTTGTTTTAAGTTACTATGTTTTGGGGTGATTTGTTGTGCAACACAGTGATTGCTACCTTGGAGAACTATGAGTTACTACTGACATCTGACTTGCATAAATGTTCCTCTTTATATGGAGTGAAAAACTTGATAAGTCCTCTGGCCATCTGCCTTCTTACATGTCTACGAGGTATATTCTTTTTCATGCTTCCATGATAAGTACAGACAGCACCTTTTCCAAGAAACTTTCCCTAAAATTCCCAAGTTGATTTAGATATCTTTCTTTTCTTTTCTTTTCTTTTCTTTTCTTTTCTTTTCTTTTCTTTTCTTTTCTTTTCTTTTCTTTTCTTTTCTTTTCTTTTCTTTTCTTTTCTGGGATTCCTTAGTAAAATGTCAGCAATTATCACACTGTGCTGTAATCATCAGTTTACCTGCCTTTTCTTCCTATTAGACTGTGAGTCCCAGATGACATGGGCTCTCTCTCCTCATTTTTCTATTTATAGTACTTTGTACCCTTTCTGGCACATGGTAGGTGCTTAATAAATTCTCACTATAGAATTATGCAATTAGGACTTAAGTCATCCAGGACTTGATTTAGAAAACAATGGAAGGAAGATGAAGAAATTTCTACAAGTGAGGTAACATGAAATAATATTTCTAAGTGAAATTCTAAGTAAAAAATTTTAAATAATGTCCTGAAGAGAAGTTTTTCTTTGTAGAAAGCATGCAAAACTTTAGCTGCCTCCAGAGAACATAAGAGTCATTGTTAAGGGCTGACATCTAGAAGGACAGCAATCTGTTCAACCCTTGGTGGGCTTCTCCAGAAACAGTGGATATCTTAGCATAACTGGGAGATGGAGACATCACTCAGGCTAGGGGGATTAGAGTTCCTACTGTTACCTCCTTGACTTTAGGATCAGATGGAGGAGAAGCCTTAATCTTTAGTTCTTCAACTCAGTTATCAACTTAGTGTGCCTCAGATATTGCTGGAGATCTTGTTATGAATGCAGATCCCCAAGCTCTTGGTTCAGAACTCTGAAATGTTAGTCTTGATTGAGCCTGGAAGGTGCATTGTTAAGAAGCTCCTCCGTTGATTCAGATAATGAAGATCCAAGGATGATACTTTGAAAAAAAAAAACATGATAAATTGAAGAATAAAATTTCCCTTCAGATACTTGTAGAAATTGGGTCCCAGAAACTGTAAGGTACTTGAACCAATTATAGAAACCATATACAGAAACTTGATCCTTGAATTCCTAGCTGAGTGTATGTGAAAGATTATCCTAGAAATTACATATATATGTCACATTTCTGGGTTGAATTCAGGATTTACTATAGTTTTTTTAATGATGTGCAGCATAATCAAGGGTTGCTGTGAGAACAGAGATGGACCCCAAGTACATTTCTTCTCTTGATTATCTATCTCCCAGTTCTCCTTTTGCATGGCTTGCTAACCCTGTGTCACTCTTTCTCTATGATCTTATATTCCCCCACCACTAGCCACACCTTGTATTTCCTCCCAATCTTACGTTCTCTTACGTGTTAAGTTCAGCCGGACAATTTCCAAGGCAAATTTATCACCAGAAAGATGTGACTGTGGTTTCCAGAATTTTGACCCCATTCCAGGGGACATAAATAGATTCCTGAGGTAAAGGACTGTAACATTTATAGCATAGCTGCTTTTATAACATTTGCTTTTAACCTCAGTTATTGAAAGTACAGCAAAAAAAAATCCATCCAAATAACTATAATTAAACCATGCTTTAGCTCTCTTTTGTAACTTTTATGGAACTAGCCCTCTACTTTGATGCTCAATGCACTCATCAAGTGTTACATTTCAGATGGTCTGATTCTTAAGTGGCTACATTACCTCAATATGGTTTCTCGTTTTTATTTAATGTAATAAATGATATTTTTTCCAGCCTTGTCTGATTTGAAGCCAGCCCTTGATCCATCTGTCTGTCCTGGATCTCCTACTGTGCCTGCCTTGATCAGGGTTTTTCCACCAGCTGGAGATCATATTTTTAACGGCAAAGAGGTCTGGAACCCCCATTTAACCCTCAGGGCAATATTTACCTGAAATTGCTATACATGAAGGATATAGGCTTTTTTCCCCTAAAAAGATGAACATGTTAAAATTTTACAATTGAACTTTCTATGATGAGAAAACTGAAAAATTTAATTTATATTTAAATGTAGAACAGTCTAACGGCAAATGGATATATAGAGATAATGAAGGGCTGGTTGTTTTCTGGACCCTGAGAAAAGCTGGTACACAGTTATTTGATGGATAGGAGAGAGCTGAGGGAGCAATAGGAAACAAGGCACTGAGACCGTACACTGTCAGCCCATAGATGAGAGTTTGTTTTTGCAGTCATGTCAAGCCATCCTAGACTGCGTATGGTATAATAAAAATGCAACTTAATTTTGTCTTAGGAAGGGATCTCTAGAAGCAGAGCCTGACTTGTGCTTTCTTGTGCAACGGACTTATTGAGAGGGTAACTTCAGAAAAAGGGGAATGAAGAAAGCAAGATAGGACAAGGGAAGAAAACAGCTTGTGGTTTTGACTGAAGCTTAGCTGCAGCCTTGTCCTGTGGGGATCTGTGGTGTACTTGTTGCACCTGTAGTTGAGCTCTCCCTGGAGATCCAACCTTTTGTACTCCGAGTCTGTCATAGGCCTCTTTCTGGATGGTGGTGAACAGTGATATAATAGAAAGGGGCATCTGTTCTGTTGAAGTCAATTCTCTGGAGAGGGAGGCTGCCATGAGCCATGAATAGCCAACACTCACAGCAGGGTGGGTGTGGTGACCTGCTGAAGGGGACCTGGGTGGGACATGGAAAGGATCTATTACATCTAAGGTCCATTTAAAACTTATTTAGTATAGGATTTTGGTTTTCCCTGGCACCATGACTGTAGTTTTTCTGGTCGCTCCTGGACAAACTGTTAGTCCTACATCTCTTTAAAATGAAAGACAGCATTTTGATTAAGAAGTTAGAAGGTTCAGTTCAACATAGTAAATGATACTTCTGACTTTATACTAAGATAAGTCTATCTCCCCTCCCTCCCTACCACCATGCCAACTTCCTCAGGTATTGCATGGCAAGGCTGGTTATGTGTGGGGCCTTCAGGAGAAAAAATGTGGGATGACTTTTTTGCTCGCTCACCACCTACCCTGATCTTGTTACTGACCCTTGTAGGGTTACAGTGGATCGGAAATCAGTGAAAAGGTGACAGATGTTCTTCTTTGACCAGTACTAGTATGAGATGATGATTTTCTCTGGGCCTGGCAAGTGGATACTTTATGTCACAAATACTTATGTGGGGTTTTCAGAGGCTCTCTTTGCTAGGCCCTTGTGACTCTAAATCTCTTCTATAGATAATGTCTTCTGTTCCTCTAGCCTTTGTTCTCCCATATGGTCTTCTTGAGCAGGAGTCATAGTGGCTTGAAGCTTGTTTCATTCATATAGAACACATCTGGTCCACAGGAGACACTCACTCATATTTTGTCCTAGCATCCTGGATAAGCAAACCAAACACAGCAGCAACCTCATCCCTCCTGCCAAAGATTCTGGCCAACATGTTTCTTTTGCCTTCTGATTTTGCAGAGCAGAGATAGGGACCAGTCCATTGTGTTTATTTAATTCCAAGAGACTGATATCAAGTTCTCCAGAGTCCTGCAGTGAAGCCACTATCTTATTTTTCCTCAGTAGTTTATCATGACAATTTTCAAATATCTGGTGAAGTAGAAAAAATTTCCATTATATGTTATTATGCTCATTTTGTTTATATATATATGTATGTAAATTTATTCATCTCTTTATCCATCCACCAATCCATCTTATTTTTGATACATTTCAAAATAAATTGCAGACATCTATGTACTTCACTGTGTAAACCCCAGCATGCATATCATTAACAAGTTCAATATGTGTTTATACATTTTAGATATAAAATTTACAATTAAATGTATACATCAAATATACTTTCATTGCACTAAAAAATATTTTATTAGTTTCAAGTATATAGTACATTGGTTAAACATTTATATAGTTTATAAAATGATCCCCTAATTGCTCTTTCTCTCCTCTGGCTCTCTACTTAGCCAATACATAAATGCTGATTCCCTATGCTGTGCTCCCCATCCCTGTGTCCATCTATCAACTACTAATTTGTACTTCTTTGACCCTTCACTCCATTCTCTCAGCCCCTCAACCTCCCTCCCTTCTGTCCGTCACCAGTTTGTCCTCTATATTTGTGAGTCTATTTTTGATTAATTTATTTTTTGTTTTTGTTCCTTAGATTCCACATGTAAGTGAAATCATATGGTATTTGTCTTCATCTGACTTATTTCCCTCAGCATAATAACCTCTAGGTCTATTCATGTCATTGCAAATGGTAGGATTTCATTTTTTTAATAGCTGAGTAATAGTCCATTGTAGATGTGAACCGTATCTTCTTTATCCAGTTATCTGTCAATAGGTGTTTAGTTTGCTTCCATATCTTGGCTATTGTAAATTGTGCTGCCATGAATATTGGGGTACATAGATCTTTACGAATTATTGTTTTGGTTTTCTTTGGATAAATATCCAGAGGTGCAATTGCTGGGTCAAAAGGTATATCCATTTTTAATTTTTTGAGAGACCTCCAGACTGTTTTCCATAGTGTCTGTCCCAATTTGCAATCCCGCCAACAATGTATGAGGGTTCCCTTTTCTCTGCATCCTCACCACCTCTTGTTCTTTGATTTATTGATGATAGCCATTCTGATAGCTGTAAGGTGATATCTTATTGTGGTTTTAATTTGCATTTCTTTGATGTTTAGTCACTTTGAGCATCTTTTCATATGTCCATTCATCATCTGTATTTCCTCTTCGGAGAAGTATGTGTTCAGGTGCTCTGCCCATTTTTTAATTGGATTGTTTGTTTTTTTTTGTTGTTGTTGAGCTGTACGAGTTCTTTATATATTTTGGATATTAACCTCTTATCAGATGTATCATTAGCAAATATATTTTCCCAATCAGTCATTTGGTTGTTGCTTTGTTTTGTTGATGGTTTCCTTTGCTATACAAAAACTTTTTAGTTTGAAGTAGTCACATTTGTTTATTTTTTTCTTTTGTTTCCCTTGCCCAAGGAGATATATCTGAAAATAAATCACTGTTAGTAATATCAGAGAGTTTACTATCTATGTTTTCTTCTAGAAGTTTTATGGTTTCAGGTCTAACATTTAAGTGTTTAATCCATTCTGAGTCTGTTCTTGTATGTAGTATAAGACGATGGTCCAGTTTCCTTTTTTTGCATGTATCTGTCCAATTTTCCCAATACAATTTATTGAAGAGATGGTCTTTACCTCATTGTATATTCTTGCCTCCTTTGTCATATATTAAGTGAGTGTATAGACGTGGATTTATTTCTGGACTCTCTATTCTGCTCTTTTGTTCAATGTATCTGTTTTTATGCCAGTACCATGCTGTTTCGATTACTGTAGCCTTGTAGTATAGTTTGATATCAGGTAGTGTGATACCTCCAAATGTGTTGTTCTTTCTCAAGATTGTTGTGGCTATTTGGGGTCTTTTATGGTTCCATGTAAATTTTATGATTGCTTTTTCTAGCTCTCTGAAAAATGCCATTGGTGTTTTGATAGGATTGCATTGGATCTATAGATGGTTTTGGGTAGTATGGCCATTTTAATGATGATTATTCGTACTCATAAGCATGATATGTGCTTCCATTTATTTATATCTTCTTCAATGACATAATTTTCTGAGAACAAGTCTTTTACCTCCTTGGTTAATTTGATTCCCAGGTATGTTATTGTTTTTGATGCAATTGTAAATGGGATTGTTTTCTTAATTTCTGTTTCCAAAAGTTCATTATTGGTGTATAACAATGTGACTGACTTCTGAATATTTATTTTGTAACCTGCTACTTTACTGAATTCATTGATCTGTTCTAAGAGTTTGTTGCCAGTGCCATCTCTGTGGCTCCCTGTACAAGTTTCCAAATGTAGTAAGGTTAGCTGCTGCCCACCTTGGGCTTGAATGTGCCACCCCAGGGCAGGGGCAGCAATCTGTCAATGTGCAGTGGGCACTTATATACTGGATGGAGCAGGAGCTCAGGAAGTCAAAGGCCATCAAGCCAGTAACCTCAGTTTTCTGCAGTTTCTGTGTCTACACGTTCCCACAGTAGTCATAGATCATATAAAGACAAGCTGCTCTCTGGGGCAGTCCCACAGACCCCTGAGAGCGCCTCAAGTTATTGCAGCTTGTATAGGCAGCAGTGGCCTGCCCACAACTGTTTTCCCTGAAATACACTTACTGCACTAGCCAACTTCTGTTGTCTGTGTGGAAGCCAACCCCAAAGCTAAGCAGGGCATGTGAAGCTGCCTGTCAGTGGACTGCAGGCACTTTATAGCTTGGGTGAAGGGGGATCTTCAGGAGACATTGGTAATCAGGCCAATACAGACTCAGTTTTGCTGCAACTTCTGTGCCTGGGCATTTCCATTATAGTTACAGATCACGGTGAGACCAGTTGTCATCTGAGGTGGTCCCATGGACCCCTGAGCTCCCTGGATGCAATATTGCAATTCTCGCAGGCAGCAGACATCTGCCTGCAACTGGTTTCCCTGCAGTGCCTGCTCTGTGCTAGCTAAAATTTGTTGCCTGTGTGGACTGAGAGACAGGGGTGGGTGTGGGTGAGGGGGATGGTGGTTCACTATCAATGGGTACCCTGGGTCAATTTGTGGGTTGAGTGGGGTGGGGTCTCAGGGAGACAATGGTTGTCAGATTAATACAGCCTGAGTTTAGCTGCAACTTTGGTAATTGTTTTGGCATTCCCACAGAAGTTCCAGATTGCAGCAAGACCAGTTGCTGTCTGAGACTGGCCTACATGAGATCTGCTGAAGTTCGTTTTGGTAGCAGTTGCTTGAAACTGTTTCTGAATGTGGGCTCACAGCGCTGGCTGCCAGCTATTTGTCTCTGAGTTGGTACAGGGCATGGCAGCCATCCAGAAACAAAAGCCCCCGGCAATCTGTGGGTTAGGCGGGGTGGGCTGATCCCTTCTGACCAGTGCTTTCTAATGGCCTTGTGAGAGGAGTCTGCACAGTTAAACTCGGGTTTGTAGATTGCCTGGTAGGGGGGCCAGACTAAGGCATGGTAATGGTTGCCTTTCCAGCCTTCGTTCTTGTGCCGGGTAATTCAGACTTTCTCAATATGAATCTGGCGTGAGCCTCTGACCCACTGCTGGTGTCCTGTGTGTGTCTGCAGATCAGAAAGTCTACATGGCCCTTCAAAGGGACATGGAGGGTTTCAGTCTCTTTCCATCTGACCCAGACGGCTGGAATCACCTCTGGTTTTGGAGTTATTGGTAATTCCTCTTCCGTAGTCTGGGACCCTGGGCTAGGAAACCCCCAAATGAGGCCAGGATCCCCCTCTCTTTCCAGGGAGCCTTTGCAGCCTCGTTCTGCCAGTGTTCCTCCACCACCCATGGGTGTGGGGCCAGCCCGATTTGTGTCTTTGCCCCTCCTAACAGCTTTGATGTGACTCCTTTATATTATCAGACGTATGTGTTATGATCAACTGGACTTTAGGTGATTCTCCACATTGATTTATTTTGTAATTTGGTTGAAATTTCGATGCAGACCTGAGAGGAGATGGACTGCTTTTATATAGTCTGCCATCTTCCCTTCGATCTTCTGCTTTCTTTGAATTTTGAAAAATGATCACTCCTGTATGATCCAAAATTTTATCAAAATATAGACACCATCCCAGAAAGTTCTTCCATACCTCTTCAATGTTAATCCTCACATCCCTCACCCACTAGAAGCAAGCAGTTTTTGTTTTATTTTTCCACTATGGATCAGATTTAGTGTTCTAGAACTTAAGATAAATGAAATTACTCAATGCATATTTCTTTGTGTATGGATTATCTCACTTAGCATAATGTTTCTGAGACTCATGTTGTTATATGTATCAGTAATTCCTTTTTATTGCTGAGTAGTATTCTCATTTATGAGTATAGCATTGTTTGCTTATCCACTGATAGACACCTAGAATGTTTTCAGTTTTTGGCTAACATGAATAAAGGGAAATTACTGTCTTGACTAGAAATGAAGAGGGGAGCTCATTCTACCCCTGCCTTTTAGTAATAGGAGGATAGAGTGGGAATTTAGAATTGCAGTAAGGGAATAGTTCTTTCCAAAGAAATTTCTTCACAAATTCTGACTGATCTGTAACCTGCTTGATCCTTTTAAACCTTCATTGAGGATCAGTCAATAATTGATTCTATGCCACCTACTTTGAAAATGAACAAACTTTTGTTCTGTTTGATAGCACGCTTTGGTATCTGACATCTGTAGTATCTTGGTGTCTCAGTTGAAACTTCCAATCTAGTCAACTCTGGTAGTCCTTATTCTTTGAGTTTCAACAGAAAGAAAGAGCTGCTTTGCTGGAGAGGGGCTAATGAGGCTATATAGGCTGCACATTTCAGAGAAGTTGAAGAGGAGGAATTTGCTCACAAATAGCTGTGGCTGTCTCGTAGTGCTCTGGGCATGAGTTTCTCACATAATGTCAAATAACAAAGCCAACTAATAGGCTGCTATTGTTCCCGGTGGCTTGTTGGAGGATGCTCTTGAATTCTTGGTGTCATGAATTTGTTGATGAAAATGACCTCCATCAGTCACTGCTAGTGAAGATAGCCATGAACAAGGAGGTATTGGATTCAGCTTTGGTAATAAATTTCATGTCATGACAGACATGGCAGTGGTGCCCTTGCTGCTCTTTGCATTATTAACTGGCTGCACTATTACCATAGAGATGAAAATCTATGCAGTCCCCAGAAGATGCATCCTCAACAATGATCCATACTGATGCAGCCATGCTACGAGAAGGGTCAATTCTCAGTTATTATCCTATTTTAAGTAGTAACGAGTAATAAGAAATTAATGAGAACATTGAAGTAAAACTGATTCTGCTTCCTTTTAGTATGTAAATTTGCAAAGAATCTCAGATAACCTTGTAAATTTGGTTCACTAATCCCAAAATATTGAGATGGTTAGCTAAAATATATTGGTTATGAAGAAATGCAAGAGAGCATTCAGAATTAGATGTATAGTAAAACGAAGAGGTAAAGAAAGCTGAAAGATAGCTAATAAACTTTTACCTCTTTTGCTGTAGGATCTAGAAATTCCTAAGCCTCTTGAGGAGAGGAACAGAGATTTAAGTGTAAATACTCACACGTGTTTGTTACTGAGAGAAAGAACACTATTTTCTTTAAAACTCAGTTAATATCAAAGAACTGATTCAGTAATTTTCTTATCCTAGTCCTAAATTTGATCTTGAGAACATTTTATCAGTCTGAGATTTTCTCTAAAAATTTCCCTCAGTCATTGTGGAATAGTATTTAATTTGCTTTTTTAAATAAATATATAATTTTAAGAATCTACTTAATTTATTGGGAAAATAAGATTTCTTATCAGCTCCTGTTTCTTTTAGGGAGAAATAATAATAATGTTTTAAATTCTCAGTGTGGCTTCCTTTATAATCTTGGAAATCCTTGGAGAGTTTCAAATCTATTCTTGCTATTGATGAACTTTTGCCTGGGCTTAAACTAAATGTTCAGATCCTGGTTAAGGTATTTGGATTAGAGGATAAATCATAGAAAATGTATTATAGTGCTTAAGAAAATGCTATGTAGATAGCAACTGCTTAGTTAAGTGAATTAAATTATTTTTAATAGTATCATCTTTCCAATAAAAGTGATTAACAAAATGCTATGTAATAGATGAAAGCAATCAAGTAAAGTACAACAAAAATAAGATAAAAGTATAACCATAAGGTAAAGCTAGGGGTAATATTAAAACACAGAGTAAGTATTTAAGATCCTAGAGAAACATTACCAATATTTACCTCTGAACTTTCTGGCAATCGATAAAAGAGGAAAGCAATCAAGGCATGTAGTTCACACATCTGTAAGGTTAAATGAATCAGTTTTTCAAAGGAAGCAATCTGCTATTAATTGTTGAGAATGATTTTTACCTGTAGGTCATTTTTAGGATGACAAAGGATATGTCATGAATGATATCCCTATAGTAACATTCCTTGGTGTGCGTGGGTTATATAATACCAGTGTGATTCAGTAAAAGCAGTTTAAAATTTTTCCTTTGAGAAAGAGAGTGAAGAAAAGAAGATAACCTTTATATACAAGACAGTTTGTAGTTCAGTCTAGGGATAAAATGTTTTGAATGTTACAGGAGTGGATGGGCTACTTGTTCTTTGGGCAATTTTCCAGAAATATGTTTCCAAAATTTTGATAAGTACTGAGTGTCAGTGAATTTGAGGTTATACCTTCTGACAAGCACTTCGGCTGGAATTATTCTCTCACACTTATTATGGCTTTAACGTTCTGCTGCTCTTTGGATAATGTAGACATCTTTTCATGAAATTCAAGAAGCTTGATTAAGGAGGGAACCTTAACTTATCAGGAAGATGGGTTGAGAAGAGACTAAAGGCAGTGACATGATTTTTCTTGGAAAGGAAAACAGAATCTTCTCCAATTCATGAACAAATGGTTACCTGGGACCTCTTACTTTGACATCAAAGAACATGGCCATTCTAATTTTAATTTGGAAAGTGTTTCCAAATGCCTCCTTTAGTTATAAAACTTTTAACAGCAAATTTCTCGATTGAATTCTTCAAGATAAAGTGGTTTGCAAAATGTACCTGTTACTAGGTGAATGGGCTGATTTGCAGTATAGAATTACTAGCTCTCAGTTTTGGAGATGATTACTTTGGTTCTTCAGCTTTGGAGAAGTTGGTAGCATGCTCTTCTTCCTAACAGCTATTACAAACCAGGCACAACATCTATAGAAGTCATGCCTAGAGTATAATAATAGGGAAACATTATACTCAGATAAGGACTTGATTATTTAATGTATCTGCAAAACATTTGTACTAAAAACGTATTTATGTCCTCTCAATTATAGCAAGAGTAGCAGATAGGCTATGTTTATTTTATAGGTGGGTCTATTTAGGGAACAATTTTAAAATGTGTCTTTCTCTTGGACACACATAGTAACAGAGTCATGTTTAGAATAAATGTTTCTGATCAGAGTTACTATTACTACAAGACTGAGAAACATTCATAGTAATCAGCCAGTCAAACAGTCAACTAATTAGACATGTATATCTTGGTTTCTCTCTTCAGTGGTTTCCATATATGTGCTAGATGAGTAGTAATCCTGCTACCATTCTTTTTAAATGAAATTAAGTGCAGAGAAGTGAAAGTGGACCACTGTCTTACACCATTCACAAACATTAACTTGAAATAGATTAAAGACTTAAACATAAGACCTGAAATTACAAAAGTCCTAGAAGAAAACATGGAAATTCTCCTTGACATCGATTTTGGCAACAATTTTTTGAACACTGAAAGCACAAGAAACAAAGCAAAAATCTACAAGTGGGGCTACATCAGCCCAAAAGGACTTTGCATAGCAAAAGAAACTATCAACAAAATGAAAATATAACCTGTGGAATGGGAGAAAATATTTGTAAACTATATATCTGCAAACTATATATCTGATAAGTGGTTACTACTCAAAATATATAAAGAAATCATACAACTCAATAACAGAAAATCCCAGTCAGATTAAAAAATGTGCAGAGGAACTGAACATATAGCTTTCCAAAGAAGACATACAATGGCCAACAGGTACATGAAAAGGTGCTCAACCACCTAAATCTCAAGGAAATAAAAGTCAAAACCACAGTGAGATATCACTTCACACCTGTCAGAATGCCTGTCATCAAAAAGACAAGAAATAAGTGTTGGCAAGAATGTGGAGAAAAGGGAATCCTTGTGGACTGTGGGTAGGAATGTACATTGGTTCAGTCACTATGGAAAACAGTATAAGGTTTCTCAAAAAATTAAAAATAGAACTACAATATGATCCAGCAATCACACTTCTGGGTATATATCCAAAGGAAATGAACACAAGATAATAAAGAGATATCTGTATGCCCATGTTTATTGCAGCTTTGTTCACATTAGCCAAGATATGGAAACTACCTAAGTGCCCATCAGTGTGTGAATGGATAAAGATGATGTGGCTTATATATTACAGTGGAATATCATTAGAAAGAAGGAAATCCTACCATTTGTAGACAACATAAATGGACCTTGAGAGCATTATGCTATGTGAAATAAGTCAGACAGAGAAAGACAAATACTATATGATACCACTTTTATGCAGAATCTGAAAAAGTCACATGTGAAATGTTATGGGATTCTCAAACAGAGAGATGGGACCCCGAAGCTATAAGCAGGAAGCAGCGTTTATTGATGCCAGCACTGTCTCAGCAGATGCTTATCCAAAGGCTGAGCCCCAATTGTACATGGTGGGCAGTTTTATACTATCTTGTACTTCCGCATTCCTACACAGCTATAGATATTCTATGTAAGGAAGGAGAACATTGATCGTTTGCCCCAAACTATAAGGAAACAGGCTTGATTGTTTAAGTGGGATTTCAGACTTCCATGTCAGCCAAAGAGTCCTGTGAAAGGATCTAGGGTACAGTCAGGAACTAACTCGTTTGAGCAGGAAATGGTCAGTCAGGGTCAGGCTGCCACAGTAGAAACAGAGCAGAGTGGTGGCTACCAGGGGCTGTGGAGTAGGGAAATTGGGGGAGATGTTGGTTGAAGGGTATAAACTTGTAATTAGAAGGTAAATAAGTTTTGAGGGGCTGATACATACCGTTGTGATTATAGTTAACAGCACTGTATTACTTGAAAGTCATTAAGAGACTACACCTTAAATGTTCTCATCACAAAAAGAGAAATGATAAGATGTGATGGAGGTGTTAGTTTACTTATGGTGGTGATTGTATTGCAATATGTAAGCGTCTCAAATAAATACATTGTACACTTTAAATTTACACAATGTGATATGTCAATTATATCTTAATAATAATAATAATAATAATAATAATGAAGAAATTAAAATATATTTGTGAAGTTTATCTACTTTGTCCTTTCTTGAGAACTCTACCGGCTTGTGTTTATTGATATTAATTGATATAACAAAGTTTGACATTAGAGAAAACTTGAGGTTTTCTTCCATTTTCCTACTTCTTTCCTGAGTGGCCTAAGCTTTAGTCCAGGCTCTTTTAGCCATATCTGAGCCTATAACCAAGGACATTTTAGCCTAGTAATATTTAGGACTATATCATTAGAAGTGTTGGTTGGAAAATTTTTTCTTCTTGCCATATACCCAGGGAAAGCTGCTAGATGATACTGAAAAGAATAATTAGGCTGAAGGACCAACTGAAGCTTGCCATTACAAGGACATCAACCTCCTGTCACAAGCTTACTGACGTGGGCTGGCCCTGTCTACTTCCCCTGTGGGCCTTTTCATCCTTCTCATCCAGCATCCATTCTTCTTTGTTTCAGATGAAAAGCTGGGCTACAGCTCTGCTCTACACCTGCCCACCTAACTGCCTACCTTTACCCTCATTTGACTGTGTACCTCCTTAGAATTGGGCTTCCCTTGAATGGGAAGATCTGACATAAAGGAGTTATCGTGCTATACTTCAAACATGGGAAGGGCACACATATACATGTGGGTATTTGTTTAACAAAATGAGGTCCAGAAATAAGTGTAGCTGGGGAAATAGAAATCTTATCTGGAGATACCAATAGCTATTGATAGATTATTAACCTTTGAAAAATTGGATATCTACTGTGTTTAGATAAGCTAAGGATAAATCAGTCAAAAAGCAAACTGCCCTGGAGTTGACTATCACCCTACGTCATCTTCTGTCCCTGCACATTGGTGTGAAACCCATCCCACTACCTTCTACCCAGGAACAGAAATAAATATGGGAAAAACGATGTGGGACATAAAAGACTCAATGCAGGTCTGTAAATTTCCATGACCCAGAGGACACTACCTGTTAAGTAACGAGGCATCTGTGTGGAAATTCTTCTGTGGCCTAAGGAGTGTCAAGGTAGATAGGACAGTTTTGTGCAGTGAGACATCAGTGTTTTCTCCAGGACAAAAGTACCAGTTAGCAACACAAAGGTGCACAGTATCTGGCTTTTCTCTTCTTCCAACTTTTGCTGCTTGGAATTTTATCACATGGATCCACCTAGGGCAAGTACCCAATGAGGGAAACTAATAAGTTTATTCTCTGGGACTGCAACCCAACACCCAAAATAAACAAAACTCATTAACACTCCTTCAAGAAAAAGGGCCTAGCACTCAGGTTACCGAAAGATTGAGACAAGGCAGAGATCAGTCCCACCCTGCTATTTACATTTTCATTGTCTATCGTTGTCATTAAAATAGACCCCCCACCCTGCCCCCAACACTGATTTATGAAATTGGTGTAGCTTTTTTAGACAGTCCCCAAATTAATTAACAGTCACTCTGCATTAATAGGACTTGCACTAGTCAGGCATTCCTGTGCATAATTCTATCTCTTTTACCGAGTGTGCCATCTGTCACTGTAATACCTGTGTCACTGAGTTTTGAACCATAATACTTAAACCTCATCAGCTTCCAAATGGTTCCACGATCCGTCAGCAGTGATGAAAGCAGTGCAATGAGACATGACAGGGCATTTCCAAATAATTTTTTAGTGAGGCCAGAGAAGCAAAAGGTTGAATCCTGGGACATTTGAATTACTCCACCTTAAGAGGTCTCCAAAATTCCTGACTCTGATGTTGTTTAAATATCCTGAAACAAAAGTAGAAATATCTGACTTCGGTTTTATGTGATAGGCAGAGAAAAGCATACTGTAATAAAATTCTGTACATATACCTCCATACATCAATGAGCTAGTCTGTGTGGTAGGACAAAGCAAGAGAAAGGATGGGATGTGTGGTGGGACTGGGGATGGAAGTGTTTTGTGTGTGTGTGTGTGTGTGTGTGTGAGAGAGAGAGAGAGAGAGAGAGAGAGAGAGAGAGAGAGAGAGAGACAGACAGACAGACAGACTTGGGAGGTAGTTCACTTTGAATGTCAAAAAACTTCAGGGATGTGGGTAGAAGTTCACTAACATTGATTAATTTAGAATTTGCTATCTTCTAGGCATTAGGCTAATGCTTGTGTATACATTGTCTTATTTGACCCTTAAAAGAACTCCATGAAATTAAGCAGCAGTGGGTTTTGTAGCACAATTCATACAGTTTTTTACAGATGAAGACATTTTTTACAGACAAAGAAATTGGACTTTAATCAAGGTCATACACATAATCGGTGGATCAGTGATGTGACCTTGGACAATTTAAAATGTGTCAACTTTTAAACTACGTGCTATTTCCATAATAAATGAGGGGTGTGGTTATCAAGATTTTTCCTTTGAATCCCATATCCTCCAGAAAATTGGGGTGGCTCCAATTTTCAGAAACTGTTATCTAATTCTAATCAGTAAGATCTTTTCCAGTCTTATTTCCTGTCATTTGGAAAACATTTATTCTCTCTTTACCAGTGTGGCAGTCTGCCTGGAAATCGACGCAATGTATCATTTTCCACAATAATGGAAGGTAGGCTAGGAATTACCTATAATTTGTTTCTCCATCCGGGCACGTCAAACTAAGTTATGATGAAAGTGGAGCGGCAACCTTGATCACCTACTGTTTTATAGCTGATATGATTGTTTTTATGAAGCCTATAGCGTTTTTAATGCCATGGTTGTGATGATCTTGATTCTTGTTTCAGCAGAACAATATTACAAATGTTGAGTCAGTTCTGATTGTGGAGGAAGAGAGTGTGGCTTGCTAGTGACAGAGTTGGAGAGAAAATTATACAAAGTCTACTCCCTTTGCCCCCCCCCCCCCGGAGAGACCATGTAGGAACCTTTGGCCTGCATTCTGCTTCCTCCAGGAAGTTTTCAGTTTTTGTTTTGGCAGGGGATAAATAAGTTGCAACCAAATTATTCTCAGGTAACTAGGACTTTAAGATGAAATTCCTTCTAGACCATTATATTCAAAAGAAAGACATGGGCCAAGGACCTTAGTGGAATGGCCCTCCTGTTTTGGGGAGTGGAGCAAGATATGATAGCTATTTTCTCTTATAGAAGCTCTGTAGTAGAAGAGGCATGTGGGAAGTATATACTTTTATTGGAACAGATATTTATAGAACATCAATTAGTGGCCATACTTATGCTGGATTCCACAGAGAAAGGAAAGACGAGACATCATCCCACTAAAGTTTAGGGGTATTGACCCTTAACATTTTAAATACATCTTGAAAAGTGCTTGAGACTTCTATCAGAAATGACCAGGGAAGATGATCAAGAGGTCATGTTATTTGAGTTGATCCATGGTGATTTGAATAATGGATTTTACAAGGCAAGACAATGATAAGGAGGATACACTTGAGCATAAAAGCCAGCAAGATAATAAGACAGAGGCATGACACATGGTGGGGGACCATGTGTGGTGGCAGGTGTTAATGGGAGGGGTATGGCTGGAAACTAATTAGTATGGCATTTTTAAGTTAGAGCAATATTTTGAAGGGCTTGGAAAATCATGGTAAAGAGTTTGGATTTGATATTGTAGGTCATAGGTCACAGATTCAATTGCATAGATAATCTAATGTGACATTGACTAAATAGTGACTGTGGTTACTGGGTAGTAAGGTCCCTTCTAAGGAAGGCAACTAAGACTCCACTCCCACAGATGGTGTTTTTTTTTCTTTCTAATATATGGGCCCTGTTTTGCCAGCTATCTCAATTTTCTTAGAAATCTAATTTTTTATGTGAGCCTCTTATGATACTTAAATGCTGGCAACTAATAGAAAATTTTTTGAAACTCCTGAGGGTCAAACAAATCCTATTTAAAGTTTAGGTCTATCCATATGCTCGTGGCTGGAAACAATTGGAAACCTACAAAAATTTATACTCCCAGAACCAACTTGGTTATATGGAGGATGACACCTGAGGCAAGGAGACAGCTGGACAGCTGGAATCTCAGAGATAACGAAGGCTTAACATCAGGCATTTGTGGGGCGGGGGGTTGGAGGAAAAGAAGGATTGGAGATGAGAGCCTCGAAGCACCTGGTCACCAGTGGATGTGGGGATAAGGAGACAGTTAAAGGAGCTCCTGTCTTGTGCCTACTGGGTAATGATTCTAGCTTGCTTTTTACCTATTCTGCATTCACTTTTTACTGTGTATTTTATACCCATACTCTACCATCTACTCTATATTTCTGGAAGAAATTATTTGGAGTAAAGAGAATAGACTTTTCTTTTTCTTAAACCAAATAAGTTACCCTTTTTATTCTTCCCATTTATACTCTAAGATGAACCATGGACATTAGCTGCTAGATTTCAAATTCTCTCCCTGTGTAGCATTAAACACATTGATGTGGGTGAAGCAATGAGCTGAGAGTATTTTAAACCTTGATGGATAGCAGAAGAAGAGGACTTTATGAGTCTAATTCTTTTCAAGTTTGAAGATAATGATTTTTGCCTTTTCTGCCTTCGCTTTTTTCTTTTGCATTTCACATTTGCGACAGTGAGTCACACACACCATTATTCTATTTAGCAGCCTTGACATCAGCAGCAAATTTGCATGAACTGGGAAGGCATGCTTCTATATTATTTTCTTTTATTCTAGGTGCTATTTTATTGCAGTGGAGATTTTAGGTTGGCTCTCCATTTAAACTTCTAATTTGGTAAGGGCCATCTATGTTGTCTATCAATTTGCTTATAGGACCATTGGAAGAGAGGAGGGCCTTGTTTCTTGAATGGTGTGATACAGAGGGATGAATGGTTTAAATTAACACTGCTCAACGCACTTATGAAAAAGCTGAATCTACAGCAGAATTCCACCTAACGTGCTGAATTTACTAGAGAAGGGCTTCTCAAATGTCCCCTAGGCAGAATGATTTTTTTGTTATGGACCCAAAGTTAGGATCACTGCTTGTACCTGATGTTGTCAAAAGGCATGCCTATTTTTTCCTTTCCTGTTGCTTCAGATTTAGGCTTTTATTTGTGCACTGAGTAAATTGGGTAAATTCTAATGAGATTAGGCAAAATCTCTTTATACTAAGAAGCGATGAACTCAATAGGGTTTTTAGGTAACCTGCAACACTAGAATGAAGTAGAAACTTCAGTCATCTTCACGTGTCCCTGGACAGCCACCAAGAGTTGAGGATGTTGTCCAATTTCAGTTCCTTTAAAATGATCTACCAGGGATCCACGGGACATGAGGAATCTCCGTAATCTGTCTCAGCATTTTCTTCCTTATACCTTAGCTAGAAATAAACAGCTATACAGGAACTGTGTGCTTAGCATTTAATAAAACATGCATACACCAGGAAAGATTGTCGGGTAGTAGATGCCTTTGGTGCTTTCACTGCTGGGTAGCTGGCAAGTTGGCAAAGAACTGGTAGCAGAGTCCATTCCTTCCCTTTAATGAAACTGAATGTTCCCTTAACATGTTGTCACTTTAAAAATTTTAAAATGTGTCAACATCAAGATTTTTAGATCAGATAATGTATATACATGGTAATAAATACAAATAGTATAAATTATTCTTTAGTATTTCTTAAATGATAGCAAGAGCCCTAAAAAGGAAGAATAAAAGAGATATTTTACTTTCAGTTCTGCCACTGACTTATTTGGTGGCATTGCCCATTTTGATGCCTTTCTGTTTCTCAATTTCTTTACTGAAAATCTAGAAGTGGGAATCTTTGTCTAATAACTCTTTAGGATTATTACAAGACCTTAATAAATCTGGCGTGTGAAAATGCTTTAAGTACATAGAGACTAAAGAATTTTTGTTGTAGTTTCCTGTTGTCTCAGTTGAGTACCTAGCTAATATCTACTATGTGCTTGGTATAGGCTGGGCGAAGATAAAGAGCTTTAAAGTATTGACTCAATCCTCAAATAGTTCTCTCAGGTAAGTACTGTTCTTATCTCAATTTTACGGTGAGAAAATGGAGGCTCAGGGAAGCTAAATAACTTGCCAAAGTTCACACAGCTGATAATTAGTAGCAAAGTTAGACTTAAACCTAGTCTTTTTGTCTTTTTTCATCCCTTCCTCTCTCCTTCACTTTCCCTTTCTCTTTATATATGAATATTATATATATAATATATACATGAATATATAATATATATATATATAAAAATCTCTATATATTATGGTTATAGCCACCTGCTCTTTTACTTAATGTTTTATGCTGAACATTGTATGTATGTCATTAAACTTTTCTTTAAAATGTATTTTTAATGATTTTGAAATACATCATATGTCTACAGAGGAGTTACCGACTCCCATTTGCTAGGCATTTCTTTTCAATTTGTTTTTGTCATTATGCATAAGGCAAATTTCTTGGTTCACAAATCTTTGTGGGCATCTGTGATTATTTACTTAGAAAAAAAATTCCCAGAGATGGAATTGCTACATCAGAAAGGATAGGCGTTTTTAAAGTTCTTGATGTATATTGCCAAATTGCCTTCCTAAAAGGTTGTGCCAATTTATTCTTCCTCCAGAACTTTATATTCTATTTTCATGAAGATGACAGAGCAATTATACGAGGCTAGATTAGAACAGGACCTTAAAGATCAGCACTTGGAGTCTCTGTGTGCCCTTGCTTGCATGCACCATAGACAAGGAAACAGAAGGTGGATATCTTATCCAAGGGCACAGGGTAGATTAATGGTTGAATCCAAGTGATATTGGTTAATGATAAGCAATAGATAAGATAGGAAATGCTTATGTGGGAGTGGAAATATTCTTTTTCTGTCATTTTACAGTGTAATTACAAAATATCGCTCTTCCATTTTCTGGTTGTAGTATTCTGATGACCTCAGAAGCTAAGCTAGCCTACATTATTAAAACTAAATTAATCTTGTGCCAACCAGTAATTCCAAGTGGCAGTGGAAAACCTGAGAGGAGGATGAATCGGGAGAGTTCAGCCACATCTACAAAGTCCCCTGCAATTGTTGTGGAGCTGCTTATCTATAGGGTGAACACCAGTCGTTTACAGATGTTAATTTGTTGCACCAACAACCTAATAGCAACAGTAATGAAAATAAAAATTAAATTAAAAATATTTATAATTCTGCTGCTACAAGTATATTTTGAAAATATTTTTCAAGTGAAGTGTACTTTTTATGTAGTTTTATGTCACAAATATAATTTTGTATTTGAATTTTTTTCACCTCTCAAGTCATATTAAAAAAAACCATTTTGCTAATTTTGCCTGCAAAATTATATGTTTAGTAGCTTCCTAGTCAAGTATCTTGCCATATTTAATTAAGCATTCTCCTCATGTTGGCCATTTAGTTTATTTCCCAATTTTTAATATCATTAAATAATGTAGTTAAGATATCTAGATTGTGTATATGTTTTTCCTGTTTTAGTTACATCGTTTGTAATTCCTTAGAAGGAGATCAACTACCTTTAAAAATCTGAACATTTTTATTGGTTTTAATACATGCTGCAAATTGATTTCTGAAATGGTTTGATAACTAGATTATGTCAATATACATTACAAAGAAGTTTTAGATGAAAGACAATATTCCAAGATTTGTTTAAAAATTTTTACATCATCCAAGCCAACTCTAGCTTCTGCCTCAGGAGCTGTGACTGCCAGCCTCATGGATGATTTGCTCATAACATACTTACTTGGTCAGGTGACTTTGTCATTTTTGCTCAGCTTGGAAGGAATGCCGTAAGATGAATGGCTGTTTAACCAATCTATTTCCAAAACTGGCTGACTCTTAGCTGACCTCTGTATGTTTTGGCCTGGGTTTGTACTGCCTTGAGCTTCTTGATTTGTAGAGTTTGAGGGCAGACCTTCTCATTTTGGGTACTTATTTATTTTCCCTCATCCTGGGAATAGTTTGAAGTCTCCTGATAATTTTAGTTAGAATTAGTTCTTGCTTCTTAAGGCTATCCTGACTCAATAAACAGACAACAATGACTAGACCAGTCTGATTATTTTCTTCATATTAAGTAGTTTTGATGAGATCCTTTGTTTATGAAAATAGAACACAATAGTTTTCCCAAGCATATTTTACCAAACTGCCTGATTGGGTAAATACAATTAACAGAAATTGGGATGTAGGGAGATTGGGGGGAGAAAATGAGCTCAATTTTTAAATTCAATCTGAGGGCTAAGAGGACATCTAATGAAGGTGTTAGGCATGTAAAAAGTAAGTTTGATATTCTGAAAAGCTGTTGGTAGGAAAAAGCGAGATTTGGATTTCATAGTGAAGTAGTAGATAAAGTAGTTGTGATCTTTAAAAAGAAAAAAAATAGGCATTATGAGCTTAGAGGTCAGGTGGACTTGAGTTAAATCCTTGATTCTGCCTCTTACTCTGTGTCCTTGAGCATGTTGTTTAACCTTCAAGCCTCAGTTTCCATATCTATATAATGAGGGTAAAAATACCTACCTCATAGAGTGGATATGAGCATTAAAGAAGATAATACAGTTTATTGAAATCAATGAATGTTAGCTATTATTGTTATGAGACTGAGGGCAAACTATGTATAGGTTGTCACAGCAGGAAACAGCAGAAGACAAAGAATAAATGGTCAGAGAAAGAAAAGAAAAGCAGTATAATACAGGAACTCAGGATAAGAGGGAATCTAAGACAGGAAGAAATGAGCAACAGGGTCAAATATGAGACAAAAAACAATGAAGGTGAAGATCAGAAAAGGCTTTTCTATTTGGAGATCACTAGGTCTCCTATGACTTCTAAGAGAATGGTTTCAGTACAAAATCTATAAAGATATCACATATTAGGGCATTAGCAGTGAGGAATGTTTCCGAGGACCTACTGAACTCAAAACAGATAAGATATATTGCCAGTGATAGGTGAGACTGTTAGCTATGTGAGTGTCATTGGATTATCTATGGACTTAGAGTTTACATTTCCCTCTTGTCCTGTATGCACCAAAAGGTAGTGACTTCGATGGTTACGTGAAGCTGAAATGTGCCACCAGTTGCAGCCTTTCTTGTAGCCTGGCTTATTTATTTATTTTTTTAAAATTAAGTTTATTGGGGTAACATTGGTTAATATAATTATGTAATTTTTAGGTGTACATTATCATTTGACATCTGTATATTCTATTGTGTGTTTACCATCCGAAGTCCAATTTCCTTCAGCTACCATATATTTGATTCCCTTTACCCACTTCACCCTCCCCCATCCCCCTATATTTGACCACCTTTACCCCATCTACCTCCCCCCTCCTCCCCCACCCCACTAGTAACCATTAGTCTATAGTCCATGTCCATGAGTCTCTGTCCTGCTCATTTGTTGTTTTTAGGTTTTTATCCCACATGTAAGTGATATCATATGATTTTCAGTTTTTTACTGTCTGGTAGCCTGGCTTATATGGCAACTTCTGATTTAACAGTATACACACACACACACACACACACACACACACACACGTTTGGCCACATTTCAACTGCATATAAAAAATAGGATGAAATATTAGGCCTAAGTTGGGTTCAGCACATTTACAAAGAGCTGATAGCATTTGACTATTAGTTGGCTTCTTTAATTTTCTAATCAGACACAACTGGTAAAATTAAAAGACAGAATGTTAAGTTAAACCCACTGAATCCCTTCATTTGTGGACTTATTTAAAAAGTTTTTCATTGGAAGTAGCTTTTGATTCTATTTTGCCCTTGATTTTATTATTTCATTAGTAATCACAAAAACGGGTTTTTTTCTGCCATGTTGCTGAAAATTCTGCTAGGACAAATTCATTCAACTCTTAATGGAAATAAAAGTTAAAAGAAAATTGCAGGTTTTCCCAAATGACACAGGATTATGGCAGACATACCATCTTTTATAATTTCAGAGAATTTGATCTAACCACAAACAAATGAGAAATCAATCAGAACCATTTCAGTGTTAGAAAAACAATTGAAGTCTGTCTGTCTGTCTGTCTGTCTGTCTCTCTCTCTCTCTGTCACACACACACACACACACATTGTCTTCATGATTAGAACCTCATTCTGGGTTCAAAATATTTCAGACTTTGAACACTTGTCTGTACTAACATTTGTTATTGTCCCTACTTGTAGGTTGTACCTGGGGCTGGTTCATCATTTTGCTGCTACTAACTTAAAACATTGTAGATGCTTCTGCTCAGATTCTAAGTCACCTAGTGCAACACAGTGAAGTGGTTTGATATGACAGAACGTGTTGTTAGTATCTATCCTTGGGAAAGCTTGCCATTTACATTCTCTTCTTGAGATGATTGACATCTCGAATGGAAGTTTCTTTAAAATACAGGAAAGGGAATCTAGGTATTCTAAGGATAGCCCTCTGCCTATTGCTGACAAAAGACATGCATTTGTAGGCTGAGTTCTATTGTTTATTGATCTAATGAAAAACCACCTTGCTAATTTCCTAATCACACATAGAAGTCTGATTTCAAAGCTGCTATCATAAAATGGTTTACTGTGGAGTTCTCTTTCCAGAAGGAGACTTAAATAGTTATGGAAATCATTGAAGAATGACTCTTTCAAAGATTGATTGCAAAGTGGTCATAATAGCTCAAAGAAGGAACTAAACTGATGTTTACAGAATGCACTGCATATACCAAGTACTGTTTAGTATTTTGTGGAGGGATCTCTCTTGATCCTCAGTAGAACTAGGAATACAGGTATTATTTAAAATTGGTATAAGGAACCCCTTCAATAGTCATGATTTCTTCAGTTTCACTGAAAGAGGCAATTATGTTTCCAGCATATGAGAGATTTATCCCTCTCACAATGTGCACTGGCATTTCCACACACCCAATTCGGAGAAAGAGAAATAATCCTTTATAACAATTGATATCAGAGGTTGGAAATGATAGTGCTAGGCTTGAGTCTGGCTTGCTGACATAAGTATTTTGATTTTCACATTATTTAAAAAAATAATTTTAGATGGCTTCCAGTTATTGAAAACTTGATTTCCCACATAAATTTTGACTCATACCTCATGAAAGGAAATTACATGATCTAACAATATTAGGCTTAAGTAGGTCACTAATAACTGGAGTTGAGTAGCAGTTGTCTTCATTAGGTGGCCTGAATGCCGTCCATGTAAAATTTGTGTTGGAACTCCTTATTTATGTAGAACAAATGTCTCTGTATATATCCCTTTTTATTCAGCTTTTTTCAATCATCATATTATCCCACATCTTAAAACAAAAAATGAGAACCATTAGTAAGAGAGAGGAAAGGATAAATAATCTAGTTATTATTTTTACAGTTTTATTCAGAATCTTATCTTAAGTCCTTGAAATATTAGCGTATTTGCCTTAGCCAATCAGCACATTAAGTAATTCCTCTCTGGATCAAGGTGCTCCTGTTGTTATGGCTCCAGGGATAAAACCTAGAGCAGTAATGTCTTCCCCAGCATTGGCATCAGTACATCAAAGAAAAAGCTAATGATAAAATCACATTGTTCCTACAGAGCAAATACTTGGACCACAAATTATATCCTAAGCATGAAAGTCTATAAAATATGGTGAGTTAGAAAGGGATGTAGAATGTCACACGGAGTTCAGACTTAACTTGGGAGGGGGCTGGTTTAAGACAGTCAAGTGAGTTTACTTGGTTAAGCTCCAGGTATCTCTATTATAAGCCCTTTTAGTCATATAGTTACCATAGTTTCCATTTTATAGATTAAGAATAAGAAGTACATGTAACCAGACCTGGAGACTGTTATTTGGAATTTGAACCTTGGCAACACATACCTATGTCTATATCGATATCAATGTGTGTCCATGCCCATGCCTATGTCTGTGTCTATCTATATAACATCTATTTATCTATTCTATATATAATATGATACATGTACACACAGATTTTTATTTATCTATTTAAATCACATTCATTGTCACAGTAAGACATAAAAGTCATATTACCACTGGCAACATTTTCACCTACTGAAATATCTGCAGTCTTCTCAGTGGGCATCATGAAAGAAGGCAGCATGATACCTGGATGACTGCTCAAAGAGGAGAACCTGAACAACTTACCAGAAATAAGTCTGCAAATGGAGCTGGCCTTCCACCCCACCTAATGTGGAAGAATTATTTTAAAATGTACACTGGGTCATCACATGTGGCCTTGACATGTACTGGCATTGGTATTTTTATTTTTTTTATTGAGGTATAATTGACATATAACATTCTTTTAGTTTAAGATGTACAACATAATGATTCAATATTCATATACGCTGAAATGATCACCACAATGTGTCTAGTTACTATCCATCACCATACATAGTTACTATTTTTTTTTTTTTACAATAAGAACTTTCACTCTCTAAGCAACTTTAAAATATGCAACACAGCATTATTAACTACAGTCACCATGTTGTACATTACCTCACAATGACTTACCCATCAGTATTTTGAACTCCCATTTGAAGTCATGGTTTCTGTTCGGGTTCTCCCATGTCTACAGCCGAATGAGCAAGATAGAAAATTGCAGCTTTGTTTACTATATCCTAAAGTTAAAAAGAATCTAAGATAAAAGGAATACGTGGTCCTAGCAAGCAATAAGAGTACCATCTAGGGCAATTAGGGGGAGGGAAAACAGGCTGGTTGTAGACTCAACCCTCAAGCTGGGTCTCCAAGAGATCTCACTTCAATTTATTAGAATTTCTTTTTAAAATATGCTTTCCTAACACCTAAAGCATCACACTCTGTCTGTTTTTGTCTAAGGACAGAGCATGAGTACTAATATTGCCTTTGTTAGTAGTGTAACTTTGGGCCATTACCTAAATCTCTTTTATACATTTCTTATCTATAAAATGAGGGTGATAATAACACTGCAAGGCATATAATCATAGTATCTCCTTCAGAGGGTTATTGCCAGATTTAAATAAGGCAAGGCATGTAAAGCAATTAGTACTGTGCTTTTCACATGGTAAGAATTTGTTAATTTTAGTTGCTATTATTTTTATTTAATGTAAGGATAAGAGAAAAGAATTGAACCCTCTGCTGTCCCTGATGACTTTTACATTTTTCCTGTCTCTAATTGCCTGAGATACAACTCTAGTGTATCTTACCTCATAATAGGAGTCATGAGGTAAGGCACTTGTATGGCCAGTGTATGGGCCAGGAGGATCCATTATTACTGCATCTGTCACCCTCAACATCTTTCATCTTGGAGGATGCTGGGGTCATAGCCTCTTTTGTGTCCAAGGAAAGAATCTATGTCCTTCTTCGTCCCAGGTACCTCAAGTTTGCTTTTGCTTTGAAAGCCAGAGTGTGAGTAATTAATTTGGCTTGTCTTCATGAGAGAATAAGAGAGGTGAGTAAATGATCTGAGCCCATTGTTGCAGTGGTCCTGTTCAAGACTAAGTTCTATAACCATACAGTTTTATAACACTACAGTACCTGAAACTTTCTTAGAAACAGGTGACCACAGTAGTTCCTTGGGATTACACTGTTGGTGTATAAGAGTGTTTGTACTGACACAAGAATACAGAAAGTTTGGCTAGAAGAAAAATGTTCTAAATGTACCATGTTTCTCATGTGTGGTTTCTCAGGAAGTGGCCTCTGCCATCCAGTCCTCGAATGATCCAGGGACTCTGCCTATCTCTCTAGTTGTAACACTTGCTATTATATAAGTTAAGGATTAATCCAACAAAATGTATGCTGATAATACCAGTGAGGTGGAAGGGAGAGGAGGTGGAAAAGTGACTCAAATCGTAGATTTCTGTTAAAATTTGTCATTAAGCCATAGAATATTAGACCTTAAATATTATGTAGGCTGACCTCTCTAGTTTAATGATGAGGGTATAAAGGCATGAAGAGATTTTGTGAACAGCTCAAAGTTATCTGACAAATTAGTCTTTAATATAGATTTGCTGTCTTGTTTCTCTACAAATAGATTCCTTCACAATTTCGTAGCTTTCCATTGATAGGCACTCAGTCTATCACTCAACAATTAGATGAATTAAATTAAGATAATAAAAATAAAAATATTTTATGTATTACCTGGCTCATAGTAGGCGATAACAAAAAACAATCATCTTCCTTCTTCCCTCCCCTTCCTCCTTTCCTTCCCTCCTTCCTTCCTTCCTTCCTTCCTTCCTTCCTTCCTTCCTTCCTTCCTTCCTTCCTTCCTTCCTTCCTTCCTTCCTTCCTTCTACTTTTTTTTCCAGTGCATATTAAAGTCAGGAAAGCAGATGCTCAGTGTTAAGTATTAAATCGACCAGGCTTATTCCCTTGCAGCTTGTGAGAAATGAGAGTTTCTCATCTCTGCCAACTTTAATAGGTCTTAGCAATATTAGTAAAGTACTTTTATTTTTAACAGGCCTTGAAAATCTTCCTTATCCATCTGTTTTCTTTGCTGTTTCCCACTTTAGTTAGGCCAGAAACTTTATCCACTGGCAGTATAGCACTTCCTGAATGTGGAAGAGAAGGGGTAGTGTGTTTGGACTTACAGAGTACCAGATGTGATCTAGATGATTGAGAATTTTCTGTCTTGATGAGTGAGGCATAAAAATACTTTCCCATGGACTTATTGGGAATCTCCTAAAAAATGTTTAATGCAGGTTTAAGAATTCTTAGCCTCTGAAAGAAAAATGGGCCTTGCTTTGCCTCTTACTTCTAAATGGTTTCTAAAAGGCTGGGTGTCAATATATTAAAAGAAATTCCTGGTTTACTTCATCAAGGTCATTGATGGGCCTGTTTCCCATCAAGGTTCAGAGACACTTCCTTCCTCCCTACCCCTTTCCTTTTTATTTACATTGAAGCTTTGATCTATTTAGGGAATATGAGAGTGGAAGGAAGACATCTGGTAATGTTATTTTCCAGAAAAGACTGAGAATTTTATCCAAGAAATCTTCCTAGCCTAGTTTTGAACTGCTTATTATATCTTCTCACCAGGAATAGGCATTATTATGAGGGATGAAGCCAAATGTGAATGCTTGGTCCATCTTTTATTTCTTCATGGATATCCTTTCATCTTTAATCCAGGCACAATTTAAGAATTCTTTTTGCATTCAGATTGAGCCAATCAATTGAGAAAATAAGTCTACAAATCCTCATTGTGCCCTGCTCATATATGATGATAACTTTTTTAGAGTTAAAAACTAACTCTGAGTCACTGTATTGGGAAACTATCATTTCTTGCTGAAACCTAATTTATTAGAGATTACATTAATGGGACTTTTTTTTTTTAATGAAAATAAATTTCTTTGTAGGACTGGAAAAGAGGGAGTTGGGAGGGAAATAGATTAAAACAGAGGAAGAATATGACACTATAAAGCAAGACAGATATTTCCCTCTTGGGGCTCGAAATGTGTTCTAAGCTTGGCTGTATTAGCCCTTAAGCTCTTGTTATTGTGTGAGAGTTATAAGAAAGATAATAAAAGCAGGTGCACTGGTTGTATTTACGAAGGAGATGGGAACATGTATTCTTACCAAATAGTACTTGGAAACTACATTGCGAATGTCGAAAGGTTGGGGCCTAAAAGAAATTAGGCAGAGTCAAAACATAGCACATTTTAAATAGAAAAATTTAGTGAATGTTGAAAATGTGTATGCTGGATATGAGCATTTTCTTCTTTTATTCTAGTATTTTCCGTGATGAACTACATCAGAGCTATTCTGGTGAAATGTGTGACAAGCTGGAGAACCATTTGGTAAATTATCTGTAATCATGATTGCGATTTTGTGTTCCACATTCTCAGCCCCAATGCTTACTCTAGACACTGCTGTGGTGACTGGGTCCAAGGAGTTTTTGACAGAGCTACCTGATAGTGTTTTGCTTTGTATCCATGCTGCTTACCTCTTGCTTCCTTCCCCACAGATCTTTTAATATCAAGAAGGAGAACATCTGCTCAGCATTCATGTATGTGCAACATGGGATGTGGCTGAGTTAATGCCCATAGTGTCACCCATGAACAAGAGAGAACAAATACATGAATAAATACTTCCCTCCTTTGTACCTGCATGTGGACAGTTCTCGAATATTTATTTCATAAATATTCTCAGAGAATTCTAGAGAATTGATTACCAATTACTTGTAGTGGTGGAGAACTCAATGACACATCCTTAAACTTGCTTTCTCTGGATTCTGAAGGTCTTAGTCTCTACCCCTTGAGTGCTTGACAGAAGCTAGTACAGGATATGGTATAGGAAGAGAAGACAGAATAGTCATTTTTTTCATTATTGGATCAAAAATGGCTTCATACATAGATCAAGCAATACCCATAGTTAAGTGTTACAACTGGGTAGGTTAAAGGTGTCTGTGGGAAAATGAGGATATTCCTGCCAGAGTCTACAATATGACCAAAGTCATGGAAAGTTGAAGTAATACAACCTTCTGGGTTAATTATGAGTACTGATGGGTTCATGGAACATACATAGCCAGATGCGGTGAAAGATAGAGCTGGAGGAGTGGGCAGAAGTCCTGCTCTTATTTATAGAAATATTTAATTTATAGTGCCACATTGTAAGTTCTCTGAAATATATTTTACACCCATTTTAACTTTACAGTACTCAGCATTGAGTCTTGGGCAGAAGGTAGCTCATTCAAGTCAACCAAAATCAGATTGCTTGTCAGTCAACACTATGAAGGAATCTACTCACTAGGTGGACACCACAGAAAGGGACTAGAAATGTCTATATGAATCATTGGGTTCAATTTAAAAATGCAGAAAAATGAGAATAATATGAGAAATATTGCCCAGATAATTATTTTTAATGAACACTTGAAGTTCTCTTTAAAATTCAACACATAGTAAAACAGTAAAAGAATTAGCTAAGAGAAAATGAATTACTTGTAATAAACTGCACTTTTTTTTTAAGCAACTAAACTAAGAATACTTAGTTTACTTAGAAGACCAAATCAGTCATCCATTCAATCTACTTTCATTCCAGAAGGCATATGAATGCATTGAAGTCCTTTCATGGAGCAGAATACCCAATGTAGAGTGTTCTCACTAGGTTACTGATGAAAAACTGTCAGGTGCCTGATATAATATTTGGTTTTCATCCTAATGATTTAACATCCTTCACTTATATATTGCATATTGATACTTAATGGTCTTTATTAAATGAAACTTTTTTTTGGTATCAAAACTGATAGACTATTGTGCATTCTAGTTTGTTTTTGTGTAACTAGGCAAAGTTTGTAATTAAAGTTTAGTGATGGGTCTTTACTACATAGAGCTAACCAAATGGATATATTTAGTGTTAGCCCTTTTTATTCCTTTTGATTATATTATGGTTTGGAATTGTCTAATGCAGAATTGAGTCTTATTAAATGCAAATAATTTGAAAAACTGACTGTCTTCTACACAATACCTTCTGCAATTGTAATAGAGATAGGTTTATAGATTCCCGAGTGCCTTTCCTCTTCCTATTCCCCAAATTTAGGCAGAGGGAAATGTGCTTTCTAGGATAAATATGACCTGGAATGCAGTTCTTTATTGCTTAACTTTTTCTTTCTCTTATATTTTTCCTACCTCAATTTTAGATTTTTCCTCAACTTCTAAAGCAGACTATAAAACTTTCCACTTACTGAGAATTTGCTCTATTACTGCTTTAAATCCATTCCATGGTGGGAATTACACTTCTTCCAAGTCTTCATTTATTATGTTTTTAATTGTTGAATAATTAAGCGAATGATACACACAGTGACATTTGATAATCACTTATATGAACTGAGTAATGTAAAATAAAGCTTGAGAAAGTCCCTTAAAAAAAGCATCATGTAAATACAGGTAGTAATTTTGAGCACAGTAATAAACACTAATATAAAATGAGATTAAGTATATATTTAAAATCACTTATTCTTTGATTTCAGTGAGCCCACTATTGAGGTAAAATATATCTATATCTATATCTATATCTATATCTATATCTATATCTATATCTATATCTATATCTATATCTATATCTATCTATATCTATATCATCTATATTGATATTTACATTATGAAGTTTCAAATGTTTCAATGTTAATAGAAGGGTAAAAATAATGGTTATTATTATCTCATGATATTTAATGAATCTACAGAATGCACGATAGAGATTTTTACAATTACAGAGGTGGTATTTTGAAGTCAGAAATATCAGTGTTGACAATTCTGCTTCTTTATCAACATATGAAACTTGTATAACAGTTATTTATTTGTTCTCTTTTGAACTGGCAGGTTTAGAGATGATGTTATATAAATATCCTTGCTCTTGTTTTACTTTGAAGACTTTAATAGAATATAAAAAACAGCTGACATGAGGAAATGGGGAATCAGAGAGAAGCAAAGGAAGCAACAGAAGTGAAAGCACCCAGTTTCTTTAGCCACGTACAGTTGACTTCCTAGTGATTCTGACCAGGAGGGATTCTAGGGCAAACAGACTCCATTTGTGCCATGTCAGAAAAGTGGAGTCTTATCTTTGTATTTCTGTGTACCTCAAAGAGATGAAGGATTATAGCAGAAAGAGTATAAATTCTGGAGTCAGATGCTCTTTTCAAATTCTGGCTCCTCCGGTGACTACTGGTTGACTTTTTAAATCCTTTATTTCTTGAGCCACTGGAACCTCTAGTTCTAGTTTCTCTTTCTTTGCCAAATTTATTATCACTTTCAGAGTTTTCTTTCATTTGCCTTGTACTCAGGACCTCATGAAAGGTCACTTTAGTCACTCTCATCACCACTTTCAGCATCTGTACCTATTTACCTTCTTCTGTATTCACTCTGCAGATGTAGGCCCATCCAAACATCGACTTCCTCATTCCTATGATGCTCATTGAAGCTGGAGGGAAGAACGTATATCACAGTGTCACGGAGTTGCTGTTTCTCTTCTCTGCTCCCTGACTTCAGTGGTGCTCCCAAGATCACTTGAAAATTTACCATCCTGCTTCAGTGATTTCCTGCTCCTGTTACCACAGTAGGTTGCTATCTTAAATGTTCACTACTCTTCTGAATTTCCCATTACTGCTATTTCACTTACTGCATAGGCAGAATGGAGTTCTTGGGCAGAAACTCTTTAACCTCTTGTATAAGCACCTGAAAAATTATATCTGAATCACCTCATCTCCTTCTGCCTCAGAGGAATAGGTGGGCTAACACCTTCTGTGCTCTTGATAAGAACTCCTTTTTTTTTTTCTTTTGGAATCATGATCTTTATTCTTCTCTTCCCCATATAGACACCCTCTCTTTTTCTATTGACATTTTCTTCACAGCCTAAAACATAGTCAAAGAATTCCTTCATCAACTCTGTATTCCACTTTAGCTGCTCTCCCTTACTCTCCTTTTAGCCCTTGCTCAGTTTCTGTAAAGTGAGGTTGGTTCTAAGAGTCAGTCTCAAATGCCTCTTGGAGATAAGAGAGGTAATAAAGACAATGATGAAGAGGGCTGAATTGAAAGTAATTGTGCGCTCACCTTTTTCTGAAACTAACATTCTATCTTGCCCTTCTTTCTCCTCTCAGAATCAGGGTCCAATTTGGCCAAAAAGAATCAGGAAATCTGGATTCCTGTTTGAAATTTCTCAATTTAAAACACTATACCATCCAAATAAAATACATATGTAGGCTGCATATGTATTATGGACCCCAGTTTTAACTCAGTCTATTCTATTCTGATATTTCATCTACTTAATCAATCTACTACAATCAATTTCTGCCTCTAACACTCCTCAGAAACTTCTTTAGACTAGCATTTTTAAAAAGGTTTATGTGCCCATGAATCTTCTAGGGTTTTTTTTTTTTTTTTTTTTTTTTTTTAAATTCAAGAATCAATTCTGATTCATTGGATTTGGGTTGAGGCCTAAGTTTTGCATTTCTAGCAAGCTTCCATGTCATATTGCTTTTCCGTGGACAACACTTTGAAAAGCAAAGCTTTAGAGGATCTGCTCATCTTTAGAGATTTATATTAGGAAAAGCCATTGAAGCATTTCTCCTCTTTCTACCACTAGTAGAATTGACCCTTTCTTTATCTGTGCACCTGCTGTGTCCTAATCCAACCTCTATAGAGATGCCCGTAATTCTTCATTTCATTTATATCTTTATGTGCCTGCCCTCTGGGTCTATAAGCTTCTTTATGGTAAGGACCATGTCTTTCTTACTTTTCTCCCCCTAAGCACTACTGCAGTGGTAGGAACATAGTAAGTACTTAACAACTTTATCTACTCTCATCTCACATTAGACAGCCTCTAAGAATGTGTGTGCATGTGTTTCTTCTCATAGGAGTTAGGTTGCAATATGGAGAGTTTATTATGTTGGAGGGTGATGTCTCTTTCCACGAAAACTTCTAGCTCATAATGGGTTCCCAAAGAAGGATTCAGTGCCATATTTTGATAGATTTTTCTGTTCTATGTTGAAATTTGTCTCATAATGTCATCTTTTCAATTTGTGTTGCCAATTAGGAAAAAAAATACTAAATTCCTTTAGTTTTTATCTTTCATGTGTTTTCAATACTTCACTTGCCAGTATGAAGGACATCTGGAAGTTGTGTGTTATCTCTTATTATGACTTGGTAAATATCATCAAGGGTTTTCTTGCTTTGAAGGCAGCCTGCCAGATGTCTGAAGAGATCTGATCTCTTTTAGAAGAAGGAAAGCATAGATAGTAGAGGATAGCAGTGCATGGTAAGGAGTGTGAATTTTACTGTACTTTACAGGCATTTTTATTTCAGTGAGAACTGGTTTAAGTACTCCTCTTCTCTCTCAAGTGGTTTAATACAGTGCAGTAAGGCCCAAAGAACTGTATTCTTTAACCCTGCCTCATTCTGACTCATCATATCTATTAGTCAGTCAATCAGCAAGTATTTACAAACAGCCTAGTATGTGTTAAACACTGTGAAAAATACCAAAAATGGTAAGATATGTCTTTACATAACTTCTTGCCTATTAAACATAGGCACAATATATTAAAGAAACCAGTACTGATCTAAGGAAAGATTTAATGTATGCTGTTCAAGGAGCTTTATAGACTTTATAATATTTAATCTCCACTCTAAAACATTGGCACATAAGTATCATTAGCCTCATTCTATAGCTGAAGAAATTGAAACTCAAAGATGTTAAATAATTTGTTTAAGGTGCCAAATTCATAAGTAGTACAGTCAGAATTTCCACACAGTTCTTACTGTCTCTGGAATCTGGAGACTTTCAATCACAATCCCTGTCAGGGATCCTAATACAATTTGACAAGGGAAATTCAATAAAATTCCTACCTCTCTCAGCTCCTTTCTCTGGTTTTCAGAGGAATATGAGCTTAGAGGGGAACTAGTCTTCTGCTGTTGGGAGAATCTTAAATAGCTTACTCTACTGGTAGAGATAGAAGTAGAAAAAAACTATAAAATATAATATAAAATATAATGAAGCGGAGACATTTTGATTTTTGAAGATTGTGTTGTATTGTAGCCTAGTGCTTCACAATGCTTTGTCTACATCAGAATCACCACTTAATATTTCCTTGGCCCCAACCTCAGAGCTTATGAGTTAGTAGGCCTTCATTTTGAGTAGCAACAGTTTGTAAAGTTAACATTTAGTTATGTATTTAATCAGTCAATAATTTTTTTTTTTGATTTCTTACTGTGTGCCAGAATCGTGCTGGATTGTGGACTGTAGTATATGCTCTGAACAATCCCAACAGGTTCCTGTGTAATGTCTAATTTCCCATGAATCTAATAACACAATTTTTTCAGAGATCAGCATTTTTACCTATGCCTGAAATTTTTTAAGCCTTATCTAGGTAAGCTCCTAGATGTGAAATTGCTTTACTATAGAGTAAATATTTTTAAGGATTTTGATATGAACTTACCAAATTATTTTTCGGAAAGGTTTTGCTAATTTACTACCCAATAGCAATGGATAAGTGTTCCCATTTTAACAAACCTGCATCACAGTGGGGTATTATAGTTTCTAATTGGGATTTACCTCTTATTGATTTGTAAGAGTCTATATCAATGGACCCTTTACAAAGTTTAATTTTTGAGAACTATAAGTTTGTGCTATGGCCTTGAAAAAATTACTTTGTGACTTTCTGAATCACAAAGCAAAGATAGTCTTGGCAGGAATAATTTGCATTTTTTGACAAAAAAGTTACTAAATTATTTTTAAAACATGAACAGAATGTACTAACAAACACTAAAAGACTTCAGGGGTTGTACTTGATATTTAGGTTGCTTCTTTTGTATCTGAAATGCTTTGAATAGAAGTTGTAAAACACCTTACACAGGACAGAATAGAATACCAATAGGAACTCACTGACAAATCTAAACCTACGAAGGGTTCTTTTTTTCTTATATTCAGAAATGCAAGCAAACTGAAAGAGACAGCAAGCAATGACACTAATACATCATTGAGTTGTTTTGTATTCATAACTTTTCAGTGATAGTACCTTTCTTTAATGCAGTATTGATTCAGCCAAGAAATGTTACTCTATTACTTTCTTGAACCAATGAATTAGATTAGAGGACACTGTTACGGTTTTTAACTAGAGAATGAGAATTTTTATGAACTCTAGTATTCCTTAAATTTTTCCAAAGGTCACTGGCCAGAAAGTTGACTATCTGTAAGTTTCTAACAAATAAGGGAGATGGTTTGGTTAGCTAAAAGGTACAATGGTATTTTAGGCAGCAGCATAATTGGAGGAGAAATTCTTGGGAAGCCAAGGGCCTGTTGGTAACCCTGACATTGAAGAAGATATATACCAATTTCATCCATTTATAAGTTTGACCCATTTTCCTGTAGCCATGACCTATGCCAGAAGAGGTAGACCACAAAGTTCAACACCTACCACTTCTTTACAGTCCTAGAAAGAGAACTGTGGCTTCTTTTTCCATTAAGCATTACTTCTGGTCACATTCGGAGTTGTGCCTGAGATGAGAGAAGTCTACACTGATATGATAATGGATGCTCAGATGAAAACTATGCTGATTGGGTAAATATAAATCCACAAAATGATGGTGAATATTTATAGAGTTTTAGTAAAATGGTCTTTAATGTAATGGGATTTGACCAGTAATATATATAGTGAAAGCAGTTCCACAAATGTAATTTTTTGATGGGTAAACCACACTTTTGGATACTTCCAAAAATAATTAATCTGTTCATAGATTGAACCCTATCCTTTCTAGGGGAGACCTCCTCCTCAACTCATGTGTTTGCATTTATTTATTCTTAAACACCAAGAATTACTTTTCTTAAAATGGGGAAACAATTTCCAAAGACTCAGGGAGATTGTTGTGTAATGATTCATTGCCAGACTTTGTTGCTGCAATAATAACCTGTGATGCTTGCAAGTTATTTTCACAGCTTGACCCAACAGCATTCCCTGTGGGATTCAAACTATGTTCTCTCCTCTCACTTTCTTTAGTGTTACCTTGTCTCCAATATTGATAGGAAAATACAATGTAAATATATTTATGGAGTAGTTTTCACAAATGGGAATGGTTATGAATAGGAGGCTTATGTTTTCAGGTTCTTCAAGAAGACTTTTCTTAACCAAAACATATCTTGTTGATATTTTCATTTAGAGTATCATTTATGTGTGTTAAATATTGAAATCACATACCTCACAGAGAAGTTATTCATCAAAATTTTATTAGACATTTGTTTCCAGGGCCTTTTTCTTACAAATAAGGTTAAGAAGAAAATTCAAGACACGGTGACTTGGGGTGAGATGAAAGGGTGAGGATAGAGTCGTTAATGGTGGGGGAGAAGAACATATTGATAATTGGAGGGAAAGAAAAGTTGTAGGACTTGGACATAATTTCACATACTTAGTTGTGACTAAGATAATTCCTATAAAGAATGGCACAGATTAATAGAAATGCCCAAAGTGATAGATTAACAGTATTATTTTTTTTGCTCCCTGTTCTATTGTCTATGATGTTTGAATTACTTCACTGACTCTGTCTCGGTTTATTCATATTACAGACTGAGTAATTTCTTTACATGAGTAGCTCTTCTTCTGCTTCAAGTACCCTCTTTTCTACCTGCATGCTCGTTCCAAATGGAGTTATCTAAAACTGCTTCAACTATGGTATTTTCCTTCACCATAACTTTTGGCGAGTTTCCATTCACTAGAGATCACCATCCATACATTTCAAACAAGTATTTAGGGTCCCTCCTGCCACCTACCACTGACCCTGTTGCCAATTTTTCAACAGTTTGCCTTCCCAGGCATATCTCTCACTACTGCTTTACACACAAACCCACATTTGAGCCCCAAGTGAAGGATCTACTCTATATAAGCCTGATATTTTCTAACATTTGCAAAGTTCCCCCTATAGTACTCTGGCTCAGAATCCCTCCTCTCTGTCTATCATAGTTTTACTTAGCCTTCAAGGTCCCATCACTTTGCCCTCTTATCTGAATACTCCAGCTTGAAATTCCCTTCCACTCCAACTCTGACTGCATTCTAACATCACATATTTGATATCCTAACTTATTGCTTCTGTGGAGAGTTTCGTCATGGGTATATCATAATACAGTAGTTGAACCTACTGCATGAGGATATGTCCTAAGACCCCCAGTTGATGCCTTGGGATAGTAAAGAACCCTATAGATACTATATTTTTCCATATACACATACCTATGATAAAGTTTAATTTATAAATTAAGCACAGTAAAAGATTAACAATAATAATAGAATAGAATAATTATAGTAATATACTGTAATAAAAGTTATATGAATGTGGTCTCTCAAAATATCTTATTACACTGTACTAACCCTTCTAATAGTATGAGATGATGCAATGCCTATTTGATGAGACAAAGTGAGGAACTCAAAATGGCACACATTTAAAAACTTATGAATTGTTTATTTCTGTAATTTTCTATTTAATATTTTCAGACTGAGGTTGACCGTGGGTAACTGAAACTGCAGAAAGTGAACCTGTAGATAAGGGGATCCTCTCTACCTCATCTAGGCTCCAGATTCCTTAGGACAAGGAAGATATTTTATATTTCAGTATAATTCTTATCAAACCATTTATAGATATAGCACTACTTATGGGTTGCTAATGTTATGAGGATACTATTTTTGAAAATATTAAACCAACATATATTTCATACATTCTGTATCATAGTATAAAGGAAATTCCCTTTTCATGTGAGTAAGCAAAATCCTTATGGCTGTTGAGGATGGAGGCTAAAGTGAAGAAAGTAGACTTAAGAGTGAATGAGGCTCTAGTGAAGATGCTGCAAGGGGGAAAGAGACTGAGCTACCATCTTCTTCCCTTTTGAGATTTGTCATTCTTAGAACTTTCCGAACCACCAAGGTAATCCTGCCTGAGGTCTGTGAGCAGGAAAGAATGTCAAGTGCTAATAATTTTTTTGAATTATTACTTTAGCTTAATCCAGTAGCTATTAATATGTAGTATTATCATCATTATTCTATTGTAAAAATTTCTTAAATTATTTTGATGTAGCAGTAAAAGTGTTTAAGACTCTCTGTCTTTTCTTTTTTATTTCTTCTACTAAAATTTCATACCTTCTTTTTTAAAAATAATTTTGATTTTTCAATTACAGTTAGCACACTGTATACTATGTAATAACATATTAGTTTCATGTGTACCACCTAGTGATTAGACATTTATATAAACTGAGGAAGTGATCATCTTGATAAATCTAGTATCTATGTGACACTATACGCAGTTCTTAAAAGATTATTGCTATATTCCTTATGCTATACTTTATATCCATGACCATTTCGTAACTATCAACTTGTACCTCTTAATCCCTTCCCCTCTTTCATTCTTCCTCCAAGCCCCCTCCCAACTGGCAACCATCAAAATATCCTCTGTATCTATGAGTTTGTTTCTGTTTTGTTTTTTCTTTATATTCTACATGTAAGTGAACTCATATGACATTTTCTTTCTCTGACTTACTCCACTCAGTATAATACCTCTAGGTTCACCCATGTTGTTGCAGATGGCAAGGTGTCATTCTTTTTTATGGCTGAATAATATTCCATTGTATATATGTACCATCCCTTCTTTATCTGTTCATCTGTTGATGGACACCCAAATTGCCTTCATATCTTTACTATTGTAAATAATGCTGCAAAGAACATATAGATTCACATATGCCTTCCAAGTAATGTTTTGGGCTCCCAGTCTTAGGAGAGTGGCTTTATGTAGTAGGTGTCCTGTGGAGCCCAGTAGTGCAGTCTTCCCTGGTCACTTGAGTCTGGCGCACCAGCTCTGTCTTTTGTATGACTTGTGTGTGCCCTCTTGTTGTAGTTGAGCCTTGGTTGCTGTTTGCACATCACTGGGAGGGATTGTCACTTGGGCTGATTGGTTGTGAGGACTGGCCAGTGAGGTTCTGACCCTATGAAACAGGATTTACTTTAGCAAGGCTCTAGTACCTGACCAGTCTGCCTTTGTTGTTGTTCTTGGATGCTGCCCCAGGGTTGCTCTGGCTAGTCAGAAACTGGCCACTGGTCTTGTTGGCCCTGGGGCTTCCTGGGAGAGGCCTGCTGCAGGCCAAGTTCAGCTGCAGCTGGTGCTCTGCCCAGGGCTACCTGGCAAGAGTCACCAGGCAATCTGCAAATGGCTGCCACCCATGCTGGTTGGAGGTGTCTTGAGAGTCCAAGCCATGAACTGAGGCTGGCTGCTTTTAGTGCCAGGTTTGAGGCTGCTTGCAAGAGGCATGGGGCACGCTGAGGCAAGATGCTGCTCGTTTGGGTTTTATAAACCTTTGAGAGATTTTAGGAAAGCCCACAGCATGAGACAAGTTGGGCCATTTGTATGGAAAAGCCATTGGAGGACGCTTCGGTGGGTCCACAAGTTGGATGGGATGGGGTCTCAGAATCACCAGGGCAGAGTGACCAATGTTAGCCAGGTGGATGAAACTCAGAGATGGCTACTGACTCTGTCTGTACTCCAGGAGCTGGGAGGGCTCAACAAAGAAACAATGGATTCTGCTAGCACTTCTAACTGGGAGAAATCTGCCCCTTCAGCCCTTGTCCTGAAGCCAGATAATTCATTTCCTTCTTGTATGTCCCTGGTGCCTTTCAAGCTGCTGCTCCGGCACTGGAGTTCCAAGAGAGTGAGTCTATTAACAAATAAGTTGGTGGTGCACAGGCTCTTTAAGAGTAATATCTGCTGGTTTTCATAGCCAGAAGTTGTGGGGACTCCTTTTCCTGGTACTGAAGCTCTGGGCTGGGGACCCCAGTGTGTGACTGGGACCCCTTGGTCATTTGTGGGGACCTCTGCAGCCGAGACATCCCTGTCTATTTTTAACTGCCACTGGTGGGTGTAGGACCAGTTTACTCCATGCTCTGCATCTCCTACCAATCTCAAGATAGCCTCTTCTGCAAGTCCCAAGTTGTAGGACTTCTGTTCAGCTAGACTGCAGATGACTCCCAATGATGGCTGTTCTGTAGTTTAGTCGTAATTTTGATGTGGTTGCCAGAAGACACAAGTACAGCATTTACCTACTCCACCATTTTTGACTCTTGTTTGAATTCCTTAATTTATGTAGTTCTTTTCTTTTTAATTCACAAGTTATTTAGTAGAATATTTAAAAATTACCTAGTTTTAATTTTACCTATCATTTCATTATTAATTCTAATTTAGTCAAAATGGGATATGTGATTGAAAGGATATCATTTTCCTAAAAATGTTTTGAGAAATCTTTTTGGACCTAGGAAATGGATAATTTTGTAATTAAATGTTTCGTGTGTATTTGAAAAGAGTATGTTTCCTTGGTGTATGTGTGCCTGGATATAAACCAGACACACACACACACACACACACACACACACACACACACACACACATCTAAGCTTGGTGAACTTTGTGATTTTATTGTTTAATCTTTTATATGCATACCATTTTTTAAAAAGCTGGAATTATCAGTTTCTGATTGACCTGTGTTAAAATTTCCCAAAGTGGTTTGGATGTATCAATTTATCCTTGTACTTATATATAATATAAGTACAAGGATAAATTGTAATATATATATGTACATATATATGATATATAATCATATATTACATACATGTCACATATATATGATTATCATATATATTATTATATATATTTCAAACTCTGGTGTTAGGTATATACTGATTGTTTTATCTTCTTGATAGATTATTTTTGTTGTTGTTATGTAGTGTTTTTCTATATTTCTATCAATGATTTTTCCTTAAATTTTACTGTCTGCTCTTAACTGTTACCACTCCAGCTTCTTTTTGGTTATTATTTACAATATATATTTTTCCATTTTTATTTTCAAATTTTCTGTGCTGTTTTCAATGTTGTTCATAAAAGAAAGCATAAAACTGGATTAAAAAATTCAACCTAACAATATCAGCATTTTAATAGATCTATTAATAACTTTTTATTTATTTTAAAAGTTGATATTTTTGAACATTTTTTGCCTTCTGCTTAATTTCTTTTTTTTTTTGGTTAGATCTATATTGCCCTCTTTTTCTGCTTTGATTGAATTAAAAATATTTTCTATATTTTCATATTTCTTTTTATTCTTTGATGATTTGGGAACTCAATTGTTTCTATTCTGTTAGTAATTACTCTTAAGTTTATAACATGTGTTCTTAACTATATATATGTGTGTATTTATATGTATATATGTACACATCTAATTTTACAAATTGTATTAATTACAGCTTCTTCCTGTATATAAAAAGGACTTTTTTACACATTTGTTGTTCATTTATACACTTTCTTTTTCTTTTTGTGCACCAATATCTTAACTAAATAAAATAAAAATAGTAGTTACTTTTTATACAATTTACTCTCATATGTTTTATCAGTGTCTATGTTCACAATTTGATTTTGCCTTGACAAGCCTCCTAGGCTCTCAATCTAGTAACATCTAATAGTATTGCCTGCTTAAATTTTCCATCCTGAGGTCATATTGGAGTTTTCACAGATCCAGTCACCTAGACTTTTAACTTGTGTTTGAACTTGTTGATGACTTTTTTACTTTCTTTCTAAGGTATTTTGTCTATTATTGCTATGTACTTGGAGTAAAATATTTGCATCAGTATGTGGATATTCTATGTCATGTTGAGTAGTAACAACTTATCTAATGAACATGTTTGCTGGATAGTGCTAACTCTGCTTAGAAAGCAGTAAAAAGGCAAAGTAGCAAATCTAAGACACATGAAAAAAGAGGCCAAATTTATTTCTTAATTTCCTTCTTTTTTATCAACTCAGAGAACTTGGCTGTGAGTTAGGGGTTATCTCACTGAAAGGAAAATGTGAGTGGCCTGATTTGTTGGCACTTAAATTAGAGTTATCTCACTACCAGGGACAGTTTTTATTTCTTCTTTTTTTTTAAATTTGGACTTCCTTTCTTTCTGCTGTTCCTTTTACTATTTAAGGTTGTATCTGATCATTTTGAATAATCAGAACAACCACATTAATGGAATTTTCTACTTTGGTTACAATGAAAACAATCAAGTATAAGCCTTGAAGATCTCACATAATTAATCACCTTATTGTTATCTCTTCTTAAAAGTGTTTTGTAAAATAATCGTCTATGTTAATGGAACATCTTTGAAAAGAGAGGAAATGAAAGAATATCAATTTAAATTCTAATACTAAATTTCATGAACATTTTACTCTTATTCAGTGAGCCATCTCAAACTATTGAAACTCATCTTCAATTCACATTTTTTTTTTTTTTTGGATATCATTATCTATTGCCACACATAATAACAGAAAAGTACTCATTCTAATCAGATGCTGATTCCAATTCAGTATCCACAAATTTGATAGCAATCCCAGTGAATGATAGCAATAAGAACACAGTTTGACCTTGCTTTATGAATTACATGTGCTTTCTTTAATAAGGTGGAAAATGAATATTTGTATATTTAATCATGATGATAACTTTTATTATAACTTAGAGATGTATGCCTAAAAAATTGGCTCCAACACTAATGAAACCACACATAAGAATCTGAATAATGAGGTTAAGGAGCAAGATACATATGTCAAAGTATTACCTAAGAGCATTTACTTTTCCTTTCAACACTTATAAGAAGCCAGTCAGATAGATAATTAGTACATACAATCTTTGCACATTTACTTGCTTAGAAAGACCACTTTTTAATGTCCTTTTCTATTAGGAGTTCTTAGTGGCTAATGGATTTAGAATTTTAAGCATTACCCTGGTTTTGCTTTCAGTTAAACACCTTTGAAGGACTTTAAGACCAATGAAGCAAAGAGAAAGATGACCAAAATCAAGGAATTCTTAAATTGCAATAATCCTATTGTCATTTAAGAGTATATAATCTCAAAGGCTGAAAATCACATTTGACTAGCAAATACAACTTCTATTCTCAGTTAATTTCAAAAGCTTGGGCTTGTTGAAACTGTTGGGCTTGGTCATTGAGGCTGGAAAGACATATTTATTGATGGACTTTTCTAAAAATAGTTATATGTTTCTTGTAGAGTATGTGTGTGACTTTTGGTCAGAGACCTTGAGGAGGAAAGAGATCAAAGAGATTTGTCCTTCCTTAATGTTCTTTAAAAAGTTAGATACTATATTTAGCTGAAATATGTAAGGGACCCGGTAGACATTACCTTCTTCAAGTCTCCTTAATTTTCTGTATTTTGTGTCTGTGTTTTCAGAGGAGGAAGCAGTATAAAAAGGGTATAAAGGCTTGAGTTAACTGTCTCAGATCCTGGATTGAGCCTATATCTCAATTAACTGTCTTCCATTAAATTAATTGCTATCATGGGAAAAGGACTGTGACTGGCCTTAAGGTAATACCAGTTGTGCAAGACAAAGTCCCTAGTTTCAGGTAAAATCAATCTCTTGAGTTGGAGTGAATATGAAGGAGCTTGGGAGATGGGTAGTAGGGAGAAGGACATGCCATGCTCTTGTAATCCATAGAAAAAACATTCTTTTGCTTGTCCTCTATATTAAAAATCAATTAAATATATGTACTGGAGATTGGATTTCTTCAGTGTTGAGATTGCCTAAAAGACATTACGGGGATAAGAATTGGGACATGAACATTGCTTATGAAATTATCACTGGTAAGAAAGATGCCATTTTGGTGCATTGGTCAATTTACACTGGTACTTCCCTTTGTAATGTTCATTTCTATTGACTTGACTATTTCCTAAGGTCTCTGCTTTTCTTCCCTATGTTTGGCTAGTCAGCTCTCTGTTTCTCCTCACAATTTTCTGATACTCATCTTAACTGGATCTCAGGCTCAGGTTATTATTTAGTCAATCTTTTCCAGGCTGTATTCTGCACATTCCTATCTCCATTTCTTTTTTTGTGGCCACATACCATCTTCATCTTTGGCCTTTGAATCAATGCTAGCAATACATAATGACTCACAATAACAGAAAAATGGAGATGTGACATCTTCATGAAGTTCTAAGTAATGACTTCATCAGTTATTCTCCTGTAAGTTCTCTGGCCTGGGTGGACCCCTTATATTTTAGGACAAAAATTTTGGTACCCAGAGTGAGCAATGCCAGCTAAGTGGTCCCCTTTTCAGAATTGTCTAAATAAGGCATATACTATTTTTGTTGCTATATTTGTTGTTACAAATAAATTTCTCATTTCTGGAACTATTTGAGCAGAAATTGGCCCTCCATCAAGGAAGCTATAGAGAGGACTAGCATAAATGAATGTTTGGATTAGATTACCTGTCCTTGAATCATCTATGAACCATGTGCTCCTTCAACTTTGAAACTATAGAGAGCTCTAATTCAGGTCATGTTTAGATGATAGATATAACCTGTAGTGTTTTCTCAGTCTTTGCTCTTATTCCAAGCCCTCCTACCCTAGAAGTTTTCTCTTTTGAGTCGCTTAAATCTCTCACCTAGACCTGTTCTAGCATCAAACTGCTCTTTTTCTCCACTCCTTACATCCAGTCTTTCCATAGAAGGAAAATGATCTTTAAAACATGTAACTCACCCCTGTTTTCCATGTGAAACTTTTAACACCTTCATCTTACACTGGATTAAAATAAAAACTCCTTACCATAGTCTAAAATAGGAAATAGCCAACTTTTTCTGTAAAGTGCCAGAACATAATAAATATTTTTGACTTCGAAAGTCAAGAGGATATTATATAGATACTTATATAACTACTTAAAATGTAACCCTTTAAATGTAAAAATATTTCTTAGCTACTGGGTCTACATAAACAGGAAGCATTCCAGCTTTGGCCTGTGAGCAAAATAGTTTGGTAGTCCTTGGATAGAAGGTTCCTACTTCTTGGACTATCTCCTAATAATTCCCTCTTGCTCACTTTCTCTAGATATACTTGTCTTTGTTCTGACTCTCAAACATTCTGAGCTCACTTTTACCTCAAGACTTTTGCACCTACTGGTGTTTATGCTAAGGATGCTTGTTGCCTAATTTTTCCATGTTTGCCTCTTTCTCATTTTGTTATCTATGAGATGTCGCTTCATTAGAGATGTCCCCCTAGATAGACAACCTTATCTGATGTTGCTGCCTCCTCCTATCCCAATTACTTTCTACCTGAATTATAGGCATATATCCTTTACTGCATTTATTACTCTTGGAAATGATCTCGTTTATTAATCTATTTATTGGTTTATTGCCTTTCCTTCCACTAGAATGTGACCAACATGTAAACAGAGACTTTGTTTTTGTCTTATTTCCTACTATGATTTTGTTGAATTTGTGGTTCCAGCTGTGGCTATTGCAATGCATCATTTCCTTGGAAAACTGGAGTAGTCCATGAATAAAAATTCTTGCTAGTGCAGTTTTGGGTTTTGGAGTATTAATTTCAGATATTTCAATTATTATATCTTTTGCAGATACATTTAGTCATTCAGCATACATCATTCCTCATACATCAAAATGTCTTCAGATTTAAATAGTCAGTAAATTATCCTTTTGGAAAGCCATTTTTATTCCATAGACATGCTTACACAATGCCTAGGATCTTAGGGGCTAAATTGGTATTATATTTAATATAATATCCTTAATAGTTACTATTTATATTTTAGATTGTCATCCATCTGCCTTTCATTTTTAAAAAATGTTTCCCTGATTTTCCTGAATGTTATGTGTGTATATGATCATGTATGTGTCTGTGTATTCAATATAAAGTTCTAGCGAAGTGTTTCTAAGAATTTATCCAGGTATAGAGCTGTCAAATGAAAACCTGGAAAGCAGTGAAGGAGACTACAGAAATGTTTCTTTCTTGAATATATCTGAGACACAAATTTCATTCTTAATTCAAAAGTACTGATATACAATATATAGACACACATATATAAGAACGTTTATTGATGCATTAAGTATGATAGCAATATTTGTAAAGAATTTCAAATGTCTATCAATAAGGGATTGGTTATATGATTATGGTACAAGTATATAATATGATACATTAAAATAGTGATGTAGAGCTATAGTATTAATGTGGAAATAGTATTCACTACACATTTTTAAAGGAATAAATAAATTACACATGGCCCATCTACTATAACCTGTTTTTGTAAAAAAAAAAAAAATACATTTAAATACAAAGGCTTATGTATATATAAAGGTAAAAGTATATGAAAGATTATATTCCTCTTTAACATGCTAACAGTGGTAATACTAGTCTTAGTGGTATTACTGATGATCTGTACTTTAATATTATTTTTTTGTAACAATGATTTATGTTATTAATAGAAATAATAAAGATATAAATATATATTTATAAATATATTAATATTCATATTAATATGAATACATTAATATAGTTATATAAAGATAAAAATAAAATATTCTGTTAGCTAACAAAAAATTTTATTACCTGCTAGACACTCAATTTTATTCTCTTTCCCTTTGGAAGCTGTAAGATTGCCCTGTGGGTTGAGAAGTGGTATATTGAGGAGTATATTTAATCAATTTTACTAACCCCAATACTTAGCTTATGTAAAGAAGAAGATTCATGTATTTAAAATATTATGCTTGGCCCAAGGAAGTACTCTAGCGGCTAAATTAAACTTTGTTATTTCTCTTATAATGTGGTCTCTGTATACTTAAAGAGTTATTTAGGCTGCGGTTTTGTTTTATTATCAGTATCAAGTTAACTCATATCCAGAAGTAGGTTACTGGATGAAGGTTCTCTTTTTGTCACCATAATCCACTTTTCCTTGAGCTTAACTATAATATCTTTTCAATAGAGTATATTGAATCATGTCTCAGGAGAGTAATCTCTCTCTGATTTATACCCACATCCATTTTTGTTGTCACTCAAATACTGAAATAGTTATTGCTCAATTTTAGGCTTTATTAATATTTTTAAAAAATTCTGTTTCAATGGAACTTTCTGCTACATGCACTTATAAATGGTATTGGATGCTTTCTTCTCCTAGGAAGTATCTTCAACAAGGTTAGAAACCCCATATAGGATGAAGGAGGGGAGCAGTCAAATTTGGAAAAAGGAACAGAGACAAAAGCCAAAGTGATATGCTATATTTTTCCTGATTCTGCTATATGTTATATTATATTATATCATATTTTACTTTCATGTACTTGTGAGTCTTATTTACCTTTTTTTCACTATGTATTTCTACATAAATCTGGTATTTTGGGATGGTAGTTTCTTATTTATTTATTTATTTATTTATTTATTTATTTATTATTTTCAAGTATACAGTACATTGGTTAGACATCTATATAGTTCATAAAACGATCCTCCCGATTGCACCCTCCCTTTCCTAACCTTCCACCTAGCCAACGTATTGCTAACTGCATTCTCTATGCTGTGTTCCTCATCCCAGTGAACAAACATTAGCTACTAATTTGTACTTCTTTAGCCCTTCGCCCCATTCTTCCAGCCTTTCAACCCCCCCTTGTCTGACACCAAATTGTGGGCTATATTTGTGAGTCTGTTTTTGATTAGTTTGTTCTTTATATTCCTTAGATTCTGCATCTAAGTGAAATCATATAGTGTTTATCTTTCTCTGTCTGACTTAAATACCTTCTAAGTCCATCAAAGCGATATTTTTTTTCCATCCCCTTTCTTTTCACATGTAGGGGTCTTGTTTTCTATCTTTTTAGCCACTCTCTCTTTTGGTTGGGGCACTTAATTCTTTTCCATTTAAAGTACTTATTGATAGGAATATAGCTGTTACCATTCTTTATTTCTGTTTTTGATACATGTTTTTTCTTCTTAAAGAAGTCTTTCCCTCATTTCCTGTAATACTGGCTTGGTGGTGATAAATTCTTTTAACTTATTTTCGTCTAGGAAGCTCTTAATCTGACCTTCAACTCTAAATGATAGCTTTGCTGGATAAATTATTCTTGGTTATAAATCCTGGGTCTTCATACTGTTGAATATTTTGTGTGAAGCCCTTCTGTTCTGTATAGTTTCTTTTGAGAAATCAGCTGCCAATCTTATGGGTTTTCTCTTATATGTAATTATTTGTTTTTCTCTTGCTGCTTTTAATGTTTTTTCTTTGTATTTAACTTTTGGCATTTTAATTATTATGTGTCTTAGTGTGGGCCTCTTTGGATCCCTGGTTTTTGGAATTCTCTGAGATTCCTGGGGTTTTATGTCCATTTCCTTCATCAGGTTAGGGAAGTTTCCCAACATTATTTCTTTAAACAGCTGTTCAACATCTTGATTTTCTTCGGTTATGCTGATCAGATGAATGTTTGGAGACTTAATAGTCTCCCATACCCTCCTTAAATTATTTTTATATTCTTGGTATCTTTTTTCTTGCCTTTCTGATTGAGTGTCCTTGGCCTTGCTATTCTCTAGATAGGGCATTTGATCCTCTTCTTTATTCACTTTGTTTATTCCATTTAATATACTTCTTATCTCAGATAATATGTTCTTCATTTCAGACTGGTCCTCTTTAATAATTTCCATTTCCATTTTTATGTTTTTTATCTCTTTGTTGAAGTTCTCACTGAATTTATCTACCCTTCTCAAAAGTTCATTGAGCATCTTAATAACCAGTGTTTTGAACTCTCCATTATATCTGGATCTCTGTTCTGTTCTCTCATATGGTTTCTACTTCTTTGTCTCCCCATTTTGGCTGCCTTTTCGTGTCTGTTTCTATGTACTAAGCAAACCTCCTAAATCTGCCAGTCTTTTTAGTGTAGATTTGTAAAGTAGGTGTCCAGTGGCACAGTCCTGAGAGGGGTTCAACTGTAGGCCAAACTTAGCCCAAACCTCTACCCCTCCAGGGCCACCTATTAAGATTCAGCAAGCAAGCCACAGATGCTGTGCTTATAGTTCCCTCAAAAGGCCACACCAGAAACTGAGCCCAGCTACCTCCAGTGTGAGTCTAGGCACTGCTCAGCAAAGAGCACCTGATTCACTGAGGACATACCTGGATATGGCTTGAATGGAATCTCAAGTTGGGGTATGCGGGGTTTCAAGGAACCCTACACACTGGTAGGGAAGAGAGCTCAAGGAACAATGGATACTGCCGGCACTTCTATATAGAGCAAGTCTCCCCCTCGGCCCTCCCTCCAACAGTGTCTCCCTGTAAATCCCTGGTGTCCCCTGTGCACGGCCAAATTGGCAGTGGTGCTCAGAGTGAGCAGGTTCATCACCGGGAAAATCCATTCACAAATGCGGCCTCTTTAAGAGGCTTCTGCAGCTGCTGCAGCCCCACTCAGCTGCTGGAGACTGGGCAGCCCCATGTTCTCACCCCATCCTACTTTCTGCCATTGCAGGGTGATTTGCCAGACTTCTTCCTAGTTGTGTGGCTTGTTTATCTAGATCCCAGGTGATTTTTTCTTGCTGCTGCTCCTTATTACCATCACAACTTTGAATTGGTCACTAGAGTGATTAACAGAGTCTTTATCATCTATGCCATTTTTTCCCCCAGTTTCTTTTATATTTTAGTTGAAAATTTCATTTTTGGTTTAGTCATTATAGTAAAAATTTTGTATGCCTATTATCCCTTCAGATTTTAGAACACTCTTTCGTTTCTTTAAAATATAAATTTGAGTTAATTGATTTCCTTCTTTGTTCTTAAAGATCATTAGTGAGAGCTGCTTAGTTTTACAAGAAGAATAAAGAAGCTTATGCATTGCTAGAAGTATCTTGAGCAACTGAAAATGGATTCTTTTTTCTAAAGTTAAAAGAATTGTTTTATTGAGGAAAAAAAGGAAAGAGAGAGGAGAAGAAGTGGGGAGAGAATATGAAAATGTTTGAGGAGTGAGAAAGGGGGAGGAAGAAGGCCAAGGCACAACAGAGGTTAAAGTGTGTTTTCTGGTAAAGAACAAGGTTGATCTTAACTTCTTAAGAAGCAGAATTAATCTCTTCTGAGCCATCATCGGGTGGCTGTTAATTAAATGATACCACATCTTATCTTCAGACTTTCATAGCTCTACAGCTAAGTGCTGAACTTGCTTTTTCAACAGATAAGATTTTCCTTTGGCAGCTACCTGTAACTTCCAATGAAAGCTTAAAGCTTCAACTGCTTTAAAGTTTTTAAATTCACTTGCCACGCAATAAGAGTTGCTTAATTTTGCTGACTAAAATTAGTTAAGCAGTAATTGAAAAGATTAGGAGCTATCTTCTTGTTCTCTGCTTTTTCCTAGATTTAAAGGAATAAGATATTAGAGGTTGTATGTTATTCTGTAAGAATCTCTAAGCCAGAGCCCCTTGATACTTACTCTCTCTTGATGATTATACTTTTGGGGTTTGCTTCTGTTTCTGACTGGCTTTTTATTTAATTTTGCCTGCTTCTCTATTTAGAAAATGCGATACTTTATAGTATGTGTATATAATTCACTAATAGGCCATCCTATCTTATCTTCTTAAGGTTGAGCCAGTGATGCTTCAGATAACCTGCACTGGTTTCTGCTGGGTGTCTAGAATCCTGTGTGGGTACACCCGCATAAGCACGGAAGGCATTTGGTCACTCAGGAGGAGGAGGGAATGAATGCAACATGGATGCATTTTCTTCCTCTCTGTTTAGTTGAGAAATTGAAATCCACAATCAGGAATGAGGAACAAGTGTAATTTTAAAATACAATGTTCTTATACTTGCCTCTAGATCATGTCAGTTAAGGAGCCGAAGAGATACTGGGCGAGGTACCTATATCCTGCTTTAGGGACTTTCATTATGATTTATTTATTTATTTATTTATTTATTTATTTATTGTCACATTCTCCAAAATTGCCTTCATGATTTTTCACTTGAAGCTTTGTCCATTTCCTCATTATTTGTTTTGTCCCTTGTTTCAGTCAGTTCCTCACCCAGGAGGCTTTTATTCTAAGATATTTTGTTTCAAGGAATCAGTTTAAGTCTAGCAACTTTATTGGGTACTACATAATTATGTAATTCATGCTTGCTCATCTTTGTCCTCTTTGAAATCAAAACTATCCAGGAAGATACCTCCCCCCCCCACACACACACACACGGACACATGTCATTGTAATAAAGGCACATTGTAATAAATGATATTCTAGATATAGCCTTGGGGCAGGAGATATTAATCTGGATTGTGGAGAAGAAAATTCCATCAACTAATATTTTTTATACTTTCATTCTAGGTAAGGCATTGGTGTTAAACCTTGAGACACTACATAGGCTTCCCTCACCCCTCTGCCCCAGGGAGATTTTATTATAGAACATAGACACAGAAACCATCACAAATCATGGCAGGAAATTACAAAGTCAGAAACACTGATGGAGGCAAGAAAGTTTGGATGACTTGGAAAAGGGTAGATATAAGTGAGGGAAGCCTTTATAGAATATTTGGGTTTTGGAGAATGGGTTCAAATAGGGAAAGTGGGTAAGGGAATGATTTGAACCAAGGCAAAAAGTGAATACATTCCTGTAGATTGGTAAGTAAATCAGTGAGTATAGAATATTTCTTTAAAGTTCTCTTAGATGAAATGTGCGAGGAGTCTAAAAAAGCTTATTTGGATTTCCAAAATGAAAGCATATGAGAACTATGTCTTTCATGTCCCTTTTCAGGCTCCTTACCTGAGACTCCTTCTAAAATAGTGGAGTCAGTTCAAATTCTGCACTAGACAGCAATTTACTTGCTAACTCTGGTATGTAGCATGTGGAGCCCTTTTGCTGATGGGCAAACATATTTTCCTGCATGAATTTGTTTTCGGATGAAAGCTTTTGCCATCTGACTCCTAGTTCTCTTGAGGTTATGCATCCCAAATGATTTACAATGGGGGCACTCCATTTAGCTGCCTGGGTCACATTGAGCAGGACTGGAAAAAGAGAATGGGATATATTTTTTGATAAGGCATGAACCATTTGTAACATCATTGTATGGTTTACTGACAGATAATGTGTAGGAAAAATGGAGCAGCTCAGGCTAGGAGAAAAAGACCATATGCATATTCCAATGTGGGAGAGAGTAAAAGAGAATTACAAAAGGGAAATGTAGTCAGCAGAGACCTGGCAGAATAGGTGCCAAGTAAGAGAATGGATGGACACTTATCCTTTGGGGAATAATACATATCATTGGAAATGACTTAGTCAAATTCATAATCATTGTCATAGGGCACAAATTAACTTCTCTGAGAGGCAAACCATCCTGTGTAATGGAGGACTATTATGTTTTTAAAATTATATTTGTTGAATCCAATGAGGCATAATAAATTATAAGTACATGGAAATGTATTAAAAGATGAAGAAAAATGATTTTTTCCATACCATTCAAATATTCAGCCCAGAAAAAGAGATGCTAAATGAAATTAAGATCAAACCTCATCAGTGGAAGCAGCTGTGAGCATAACACACATACTTGAATAAATAGTAGTATGTCAGATGGCCAAACTTATACATAGCAGCTCCTGTATCAGTTCTGTTTTTCAGTCATAATGCATGGTGTTGGTAAAGGTGTGAGGTTTATTCATGAGTTAAGAGATTGCACTGTTTCCTATTTTGACCAAAAAGAAAGTTCTGAGAAAGATTTAGATAAAAGGTAACCAATCCATCTGTCTGTAAGTGTTGAATTCGTATGTCATAAGTTTTAAAAGAATGCTTATTGAGCACTTCCTCTGTGACAGAAGCTGTTAATGTAAAGCTCAGAATCATAACAGGTGGGAGGACAAGGCAAACATTTGAAGTGTTCCCAGTGCAGAAGCAATGATAGAAAATACTTGCCATTGAGTTATATGGGAAGAGAGTAATTTCTCTGGGCCAGGCTTAACTGTGAAGAGCTTAGAACATGCTTTATATATGCAAACAAGGGTATAAGAAGGTGGGGAACATAACAGAAAATACCCAAGTGAGCTTTGCAGAGTGAGACGATTTATGGTCTTGGTTAAACAAAAAATTTGCCATGGGGCTAAATGGGAGTTTAGCTGAAGGCAGGGAAAATCCACACTGTGAAGAGCTTTCATACCAGGCTTTTTTCTCTGGGTCTGTGAGACACCAACGAAGATTATGCAGTGACAACATGTTTCCAGAAGTCAGGTAAAATTTGTTGCACCTGTTAGAAAGTTTTTGTAGGAATTGAGACATGAGATGATAGAGTTGAGAGAAAAGAACAGATGCAAAGTAATAGAGAAGGATGACTTCACAGAACTCGAGTGGAGTGTAAACCAAGTGAAATGAAGTCCAAGAAGATGCTTGTGTGCTAAGTGAAATTAAGTCAGACACAAAAATACAAATATGGTATCTTCCCCTTATACTAGGTTCCTAGAATAGTCAAATTTAAGGAGATAACAAATAGAATAGTGGTTGATGGTGACGGTTGCACAACAGAGTAAGTGTACTTAATGCTACTGAATTACATATTTAAAAATGGTTTAAATGGTAAATTTTGTGTTATGTATATTTTACCATAATAAAAAAAATCCTTTAAAAAAAGTGTTTGTGGTTTGGCATAGTGATTAGAAGATTGATGGACTGTAGAGAGAAGTCATGAGGAATAGTCAGGATTTGGGAACTGAATATGGCTCATTGCAATCATACTAAGTTTGAAGAAAGAGTATATCCAAGTAGAATTTTTTTTCAGGATTTTGCAAAGTTCTCATTGGTGATAGTGGCCTTAGAATAATGGCTCTGCTGTGATGGAAACTTGTTAAAGCAGATATATTTTTAGCCAACTGTCTCTAACACACAGAAAACTCCTTCTCTGAGTACGTGTTCTAAAGCAAGTTGTTAAAGTTCTTCCCTAGAGCTCTGTCAAGGAAAGAGAGGAGAGATAGTTTGAAGGGACCTTCAACAGGGGTTTGAACACTTCAATAAGTTTAAATATGGAAGGACAAAATCAAAGAGGCCATATCAGGACAAGAAATGTGAGAATCTGTGGTCTTAGAATATTTATGTTTATACTTATTTTTTGTGTATATATTACATATATGTTGATTCTCAGTGCATGCATTTTAAAGTCCTCTAGGTATGTCATTTCTCATTTGTATGTGAATGGTTAGCTTGTCTTCTGAATGAGGTAGGATTATTCCTCCAAGTATAGTTAGAAGATTCTGTCTTAGCTACAACCTTATTGAAAAGGGAAACATTTACTAGAGAACCTTGGGGTTAACTTGTGAAATGATTCAGAAGATTCAAAATCTTGTACCTTCAGGCAAAGTTCTTGGCAATGATAGAAAAAGATATACAGAAAAAACATGATTGACAATTAAAGCATTTTTTTGTAATATCATTGAATGTTTTGAAAGGTGTTACCTATTTACAGAATGTATTATTAGACAGTGTGGCCGTGAATCATCATTGTTAATTGCTTCGTGTAAGCTATTAGAGCACATTGTTTTTAAATATATATACTTTGCATCATATGTATATTTGATTTTAAGCAATAAATACTTTTCAGTAATTAGGAACCCAAAGAACATACCATTCTATTGTGAGGCAGATTCATTTCAAATTAAACTTTAAGTATATTTGGTGAGTTTATTTTGTTTAATATCTTTACATTTTCACAGTTTCAAAATCATTGCTTTCATTTGTGTTATTTAAATGTCAAGATTCAAAATGAATTATGTTTTAAAAAATCAGACATGTGAGTTGTATCTGTAGGCATATTTAAAAAATTTTATTAATAATACACTGCGGATACATAACCTAAGGCTCTTAGTTTAAATAACTTCTCCAAGGTTAGACAGTGGCAAATTTAAGCACTGGCCCCTAACTTGAACTCAGTGTTTTATCTGGTATGGTTCTCATCCTCTGACACAATTAGTAACAGGTGAAGTTGTAGAGTCACTTACATCTTTGATAATATTAAGGAAAGGTGGTAAACAGATGAGTCATGAGCTACAGCTGATCCTTAATTATGATTTGTTTCCCCACAGTTTTTTCTTTTAAATTAATTGTAAATGTTTAAAATTTACACTTGTACATAACAATCTAGATTTTGAAAATCTCTGAAAGTCAAATAGCTGACATGACTTGTACACATTCTGGTATGGTAGTATTCGATTGGAACAAACTAGTGGCTCCATCTCTTGTTTACTGTATTCCCCAGTACTTTTCCACTCATCCTACCTTATTGGAAATGCATATTCTATTTGGCTTATGAAAGTATTTTAATTTATGATGCTTGACATTTAATTTATGATGCTTGAACCAAAAAATGGACTACTAACTAAAGGATAGCCTCAGAGTTTAGAAAAGAGGTTAAGTGCATTTAACCAAAGTTGTGCTCCATTCTATTCTCAATGGCAAAATGGACTGACTATATTTTCATGGCTTTGATTATTAGAATAATTTCTCATTGAGAAGAGAATGGGATTCAGAGATTCACAAAGCTTTTATTATGTTTTGCTATGTCTTTAGAGCCAGAGTGGAAAAATTGCAGGTGGGTTTGGGATGTGCTAACAGTTAATCCAGGAAACTCATGCCAAAAGCTCATTGTTGAGTTCCAAATGGTTTACTGTAGTGGCCTTCCACTAAATGGAATCCATTTGAATGAGGTCGATAGGCTGTCTATACTGTTTGTATTCCCTGAGTGAATTAGCTCTATCACAGAGAGCATTTCCAGATAAAAAGAGTAACGATGCTTTAAGTGCACTTCAGATGTGTTCTCTGAAGCCAATTAAACAGAAAAAACCCATGGTACCAACTTTTTTTTTTTTTTCACCGAGCACCGATCATTGTGATAAATTGGTGTTTCATGTAGTATACAGCTTGGTCCAACTCTTTTGAAATCTGGAAGTACTTTTTTAGAGAAAGAAGGAAAGAGGGAAATGTGGAGGCTGGAAACATACACAACCATTTGATTTGTTTAGACATCTTTCTCCTGAAAGGGCAGTAAACATGCTTAGCTTATTTTATGACCAGAGTCTTTTTATGTTTGTGTTACTCCATTCTCTGGATCTCCCTTCACATGTAATTTGACTTTATTCTGCAGTAGCCAGGTGGTGCTGCTGGGAATGATGTTGCTGCTTCCAACACGACAATTTGGCTCCTGCATTTGTAGCACTATCAGATATTTTACCTTCCAGAGAAGGGGATTATGTGGGATCAGGCACCACTCCAACATTTTAGCTGTGTTGTTTGCATTTGGAAATATATCTCGATGTTTGGATCTCCATTTAAATGTGTGATAGAAACCTAAGTGAACAGTCTTCTTTTAGTTTCCTTTTGACCAATTAGACTTGCTGTTTTTGATTGTCCTTCTTGTGCCCCAGAAATTCCCCAAGAAAGTACATTATTGAGAAGAAAAATAAAGTATATGCATCAGAATTATGCTTTAGATCATATATGTACCTTTTATCCAATGATGTTAGCATGATATATTGCCTTGGAATTGAAAATACACTCCTGGTGTCACCTATATTACCTATGCATTTTAAATTGAGGGTTACCTGTCCAAACTCCATCAGAATTTTTTTAAATGTCACCCATCCTTCCGACCATGGCTGGAATTTTCATCTCTATTGTTTCATATCTCTGGTATAGACAGTCATGTCTTAGGTAGCTAGCATCTTCCCTTAGTATTTAGCTCCCATTGAACATAGGGAAAAAAATACTCTGTAAAGGGCAGTCCATTGCCCTCCATTTATAGGCATTCAATTTATAAACTAAAAGGTTTAACTACTAGAATATGGTGTTAGCAAACATTAGATTTACAGGCTTCCTAAAGCTGTTGATGGACATGTACTTTCCTAGTTTGCATGCATGTTAACCTAGATTACTCCTAGATTCCAGAATGAAGGATGGGGAATATTATGGTGCCACCCCTTCTCTTTCATTTCTACTTAAAAGGTCTCTGTTACCATTTGCTACCCTTATGTTATCAGATATCCTCTTGGATTAAGATCCTCTTTGTGAGGAGAACATATGAGGGATTCCTCATTTATTTGATCTTTTCTTTATCAGGGAATAACCAGCTATGGCCCATGGACCAAATCTAGCCCACCTGTTTTAATAAACAAAGTTTTACTGTAACATATCACACTCATTTGTTTATGTATCTTCCATGGCTACTTTTGCTCTACTATGACAAAGTCAAGTAGACTTGAGTAGACTGCAATAGCAGAATTGTTAGAGACTAAATGAATCACAATGCTTAATATTTTTACCCTCTGTTCTTTTGCAGAGTAAGTTTGCCAAGTACTGAACTATACATCCATTTAAGACACATTTTTTTGAGTGTGTAGGATTTTATTATGTGTTAGATGCTGTAGATCTAAGTATAAAGTGTGTAATCTTTTCTTTCAAAGAACTAACAGTCTTGTGGTAGAGACAGAAATGTCAGTAATAGGTTAATCACAAAATATAATAAATACTCTAAATAAATACATTTAATAGACACAATGAGTATAGAATAAGGAACACATAACTTTGTTGGGAGGGCCAGAGGAGGAGGTTTAGAAGAGGGCTTCCTGAAGAGGCAGTCACTGAATTTTTTGACCTGCAAGGCAAAGAGAACTTATCCACATGGAGGATGAGAGCCCAAGGCCACATTCCTTGCAGAAAGAAATATGAGCCAGGTCCAGGATGAAGGTGAGAACAAGACTTCTTTAGCAAACAGCAAATAGTTCAGTTTGGCTGAAGCCAAAGTCCTCAGCTAAAAAGCTTGTACTATATGGAGCTATTACAGTTTTTTTTTTTTTAATGCTGTAGTGGGAAACAGAGGGAAGGGGAGGTAGAACTAGAAGCTGTTTATCTTGCTTATATAGATATTTATAGAACTATTCTACATACTCACCTTTCTGTTCCTCTGTAGCTTGGCTGTCATCTATTTGCTTGGAAAACAATTTTCTTTGAGAAAAGTGGGGGGATAAACATTTCCATTCAGGTGAAATCATTATTATCTCACTCCAAGTGGGCATTTTTTGTGGGGAGGGTGTTTCATTTCTGGGGGTGGGTGTTGAGCTGCTTTTTTACTCTTTGTTGCATGAAGAAGTTAAATATTGTCTCCTGTTCACCTGTGTAAGGACCTGTGCATGGTGGAGATTCCTAACAATTTTCCCTGATTATTACAAGATAGAAGGAGACTATTGACTGGAAGTATTAGATCAAATGGCAAGGCTGCTTACGTCCATTGCCTGTTTTCCTAGTGTCTGTCAGAGCTTTTTGATACTTGAAATGAACTACTCTTCACATGGCAGTAGGTATTAAGCAAACTGAAGGAAAACAATAGTGTTTTCTTTACCATGCAAACTACTCTGAGTCTTTTAATTAAAATACACTATTAATTAGTGGATAATACTAATGGAGGTTAACACAGCCAATCAATTTATTTTCCTTCCATTAGAAATGATATTTTTAAAATTCATACTGTGGTATTTATTTTTGCTCAACTTCAAATGTCTCTTATCCCTTTTTTAAGTCTTAAAGTTTTGCTATTGCATATCAGAGCTCAGAAATATTTTTCCAAATCCCTGATCAATTGGGTTATTCAAAGGGTAACAATAACTAGTATTTGCATAAACTTTCAGCACAGAACATGCTTTTAACATGGGTTATATCATTTTACCTCCAAAACTTGTGAGGTAGATGCTGCCCTTATCATAAGCTGGAAGTGGAGGTTTCCCTGAGGATCTCATATTAAGTAGGTGGCAGAGTTCAGAATCAAAATTCTGACTTCAGAGCCTGTGCTTTCAAAATTCTCTTGGACTGAGTTTTCTTTTGCTGAAGTAATACACAGATATAACCAACGGTGTCAGAAGCAATGGCTCCTTGCCATCAGAACCAGTCAAAGGGGAAGGATAGGCTTCTCAAATGAGGTGATGTTGACCATCTCTGCTCAGCGGAAGAGCCACTGTGGAGATCTTGCCTCTTTCAGGCTACAGTGGACTTTGCAGGCCAGGCACAGTTCATATCAGGGAGCACACAGTTTCTAAACTAACGTCAGCATTCAAACTCACTAACACAATTCTCTCTTTTTCCCCCTTCCTTCCCTTTCCCTCTTTACCTCTCTTTTCATTTTTTGAATGTTGAACTCTGTCTCTATAATTGCAAGATTTTGGGACTCTTAGGTATTTCTTTAGTTAAGTTAAATGAACTTTGTAGCTTTACTTTGTCAATTCAGCAAAGCAATTAATCCAAGTAACATTTTTGAACACCTACGATGTGCTAAAAACTCAGAAAAGTGTCTCAGATAGAGTATTATATGAAAGAAGAGACTTGTAGTAGATCCTTGATATTCAGAAAACTTCCATATTAGCTGCCATTCTTGGTTCTGGATTCTCCTGGACAACTCTGGTCTATTGTAGCCTACATTCCCATGCAACAATGTTGGTGCTGATGCCTTTGAAAGACTTGATGAAGGTTTGGTGCTGACAGCTGCCATCAAAGCAAGGCTTTTCAGATGGTTTATGGGTCAAATGTCTGAGAGAGTCTTAGAAATTATTTTAAAAGTCTCATGAGCATCCCTTGGCTTTCCGGAAGGAGGATATGGTTGTGGGGCAGGGATACACATGAAAATGGTCTCTCTCTGTCTTTTGCCTGTGGTCCTTCCATCTTGATTTTTTAGCTCAGATTCTTCTTTATAGACCAATGTTGACCAGTGATCATATTATCCAAGTCTTTGCAAAATGAGAAAAATGTGTTTATAAATTATTTTATTTTAGGAAATTATGGTGGTAATGATGATGGTTTGAAAAGAAAATAACTGCTTACCAATATAGTCTTTTGTAGATTCATTACGATTATGGAGGCACTTTTCCTGGGCCATTAAATACAACTATCTGGGTACTGCTCTTCCAGCTTGCCAGGGTTTAGACTCACTGAATTGAACAGTTGTCTCTGCCCTAGAGTCCAGGGCCTAGACAGATGTTAATGACCAGTTTTCATCCTTGCTGACTTTAGTCTAGTACTTTCAGACAGCATAAGTATTGTCAGAGATGCCGTGAATGACAGGGCACGTTGTGGACTGAGACTTCAGTTGGTGCCATTTATACAGTAGTCTGTTTTAGTCTATGTACATGGCATCCATGGAGATGTACAGTACCCGGCTTTCCTAAACTAATGTGATAGTCTTGATACTGTCTGAGTCACTGTGGCCATAATATGACTTCTCTCTTCCATAGGTTTAGCTGGTTCTTGTACCAGGCTCTGTTCACTCCCTCTTTGTACTTTCTAATGTTTCTAATATTTTCCAGGGTCACTTTATTTCTATGGCTCATTGAGAATCCATTGTTTTGATCTGAGGTTTTATGGCTGAGAAGAGGAGATATTGGACTGCAGTGTTGTATGTGATAATCACACTATTTATTTTTTAAAAATGTTTAAAGAAGGCAGAATGAAGAGTAAAAAGAACTTTGCCTGAGAATTGCTAACTGTGTGACTTTTTTGCTGGATGCTTAACATCTTTAGAGTTTTAATTTACTCATATGCAGAATGGAGATAATAATGTACACTTTGCAATTACTTTTCTTTGAGTAGAGATTAAATGAGATAATGGACGAAGAATGTTTGAAAGAGGGTCTAGCACATATTAGCAGCATATATTACCTGTTCCCATAATTGAAAGTTATCTTCTCCTCATCATCCTTGTCATCTTGTTGAAACTCTGTTAGTGAAACACGAAGAATTATTGTGTTTTTTTGGTAGGTTGACTCTTTTATCATTATGTAGTGTCCCTGTCTGTATTTGATAATTTTCTTTTCTCTAAGTCTCCTTTATCTGTTACTAATATAACCATGCAGCTTTCTTTTGATTAGTGTTTCTGTGTGGGGTGTGTGTGTGTGTGTGTGTGTGTGTGTGTGTGTGTGTGTGTGTGTATTTCATTTCTTTGCTGCTATATTTGTATATTTAAAATGAGTTTCTTGTAGATTGCATACAGTTGGGTCATTAAAAAATCTATTTTGATGATTTCTGTTTTAATTGATATATTTAAACTATTTATATTTACTCTGATTTTTGATATGTTAGGATTTAAGTCACATCGGTTACTTTATTATTTGTTTTGTTCTCTTTGTTTTGTTTCTCTTTCTCTTTTTCTACCTTACCTGTAGGTTACTTGAACACTTATTAGTGTTACATTTTGCCTAATTTGTAGTATTTTTTAGTATATATCTTTGTAGAATTTTTGAAAATAGTTTCTCACTGGTTATTCTAGAGATTACCTTATATTCTCTTTTAAAGACATACTGATTTATATGCCTAAAGTTCAAGTCAGCATACTCCAAATCTGCTGTACATTCCTCTGCCCTCCCACTGGGTTCTGGGGAAAGAAGAGTATATATTCAGCAATACTCGTAAGTCTTCCCCTCACGTAAATGTGTAAATTGTATACTTGTGTGTATATTTTAAATTACAAAAATAAAATGTTAGCAAATAGGAATTTCTTACCTCTATTAGCCAATACTCTTTGCATGATCTTTATTTTTTCTATTTACCTACACATGAAATTATTATATAGCAATTCTGTTTTTTAATAGGATTTTTAAATTTGATTCTTTTTCAGTGTTCAAAGCCTTAGCACTGTGGGTTTTTTTTTTAAATCAAATTTTAGAAACTGTGACAGCTCAGGCAACAGTACAATCTATTTAGAGTCAGAGGTAACCTCTCTTGAATTGTGTTGCAATTATTTATTTGCTTTTAAAAATATTATTACCACCTACATATGTCTTCCTTTAACAGACAGTTCTTTTTTGCTTGCTTTTGAACTTTATGTAAGTGGAACTATACATTTCTATTCTATTGTTTCTTAATGCTTTTGCTTAATATTATGATTCTGAAAATCATTCATGTGATTTTATGATTACTTTTCTTTGGGTAAAGATTAAATGAGATAATGGATATAGATTGTTTGAAAGAGGGTCTAGCACATATTAGCAGCATATATTATCTGCCCCCCAAATTGAAAGTTATCTTCTCCTCATCGTCCTTTTCATTTTGTTATTGAAGCTCTGTTATTGATATTCTAAGAATTATTGTGTTTTTTTGGTAGGTTGACTTTTTTATCATTATGTTGTGCTCTGTATGTATTTGGTAATTTTCTCTGAAGTCTACTTTATCTGAAACTCATTCCTGTTGAAAAATATATACAACCTAACAGAAGCATTAGAAAAAGACTTAAGCAGAGACTTCAAAAAAGAGGAAACTTAAATGGCCAAAATTATATTTAAAAACACACGTCATTAGTTAAAAATATGCAAATTAAAACCACTAAACGATACAACCATATACCTGTCAGACTGGAAAAAATTAAAAGTGTGACAACACTATTACATTGGTGAGAATGAAGAACAGTAAGAATTTTATACACTGCAGGTGGGAGCAAAATTTATACTACAACCTTTTCGAAAACCCTCTGGCACAATTCTGGGCAAGATACCAGCAATTCCTCACTTACCTATGTTATATAAAAGCAGTGCAGCACATGTGAATCAGGATTCTTCTAAAGAATATTTATAGCAAGATTATTCACAGTTGCTTCAAGCTGGAAGGAACTGGGTAAATCAATTATAGTGGATTCATAAAATAGAATGCTATATACAGCAACAAAAATGAGCATAGCGACATTCACTTTATCTTTCAGTGAATCAACTTGGTCTTTTATCCATTTCATCACTTTTTGACTATGTCTAGTGACATTTTGGGAATTTTCTAAACTAATATAATTGATAGAAATATTTCATTTTGCATGTCAGAAACCTGACAATTCACCATATTTATGCTCATTTCTTATTCAAATAACATCTAAATGGTGTGCAGCCTTTTTTTTTTTTTTTTCAGCTCAAAGAACAAAGCAAAGCAGAAAAGTGTGGTGCTCTAATAGGTCAGCCCAGTGTAATCCTACCTGTCACACTGCATGGCCCTTAACTTTTGAAAAAAAGCTTATTGGGCACTCCAGAAAACGAAATACAGCAGAAATCAAGCTAGCAGGAAGAATTCAACTGACAGGAAAAATACTATTTGGTGTTTATTTTGAGAATCTATACCTGGGAACATTTGAAAACAAATTGTTTTTCAAAAATTGGTGATAGGGCATAAAAACTAATGAATGCATTTTACAATCTTAGAATCCTTGTTTCTTTTTTTAAACCATGAATGACTAAGGGGGAGTGGGGAAATGATGTAATGGCTCCGTACATAACCCTTCCAAGTTCTGATGGATTACTAAGCATTCTACATCTGGTTTAGACTTAGTAAATTTCATTCAAAGTTTATGGAAAGTGATCCAGTATTAAACCACAGCTCTTTTTAGCATCAATCCGCAACTGCTCAAACAGCAGTTTGTGTTTTCAGGGATGATTTTATGTAACTAGGCATGCAGCTTTGGCAAAACCCTGACATGGTGCCTCCTCAAGTCTCTTCTAAGCTATCAGCAGTGGGATAGCAATAACAGCTATTTACTCACCTCCTTTGATAGCATTTGCTAAGTTTTCCAGACATAAGTGCCAGACTTAAATGACAGCATACTAGCATTTTATATATATTGGAGATTTTCAATTATATTTCGAGGGAGAATTTGGCTTTCAAACCCAAGTTTCCTTTTGCCTTCAGGTATAAAATCACTGCACTACAGAGTAAATGTGTCAACGTGTCTTCTGGAGAGGAGTAAACCCAGACTATTACATGAATATTCATAGAAATGTCTACTAGGACACACCCCAGAGACTGTCTGCCTAGTCTTATTCCCTCTACTTTGCTCAATCTAAAATCCCCACTGCAGCCTGCTGGACTGAGGTGTTTGTAGCTAATCTGGCTTCACTTAGTGCACTCCTTCTGGGATGCAGAGTTTAACCTCAGTATACCGAGTATGATCTTGATCTTTGTGGATAAGCCTCCTGCCATCTGGAACAAGGTTACATAAATTCCGAATGCTTGGTTATATTGCAGTTGTAGCCACTGTTCTTGGCTGGCCACTGGGTCTTTAATTTTTCTCATCTGTACAATGAAAGAATTAGACTAAATGGCTCTTATATCTAGATTGATTGACTTTGACCTGAAGTTGTCTTTACCTTGCCTCTTGACAAGATAAGTTTGTATTCAGGCTGGACCTTTAGCTCAGCAAAATACCCTGAGAGCAAAATACCCTAATATTCTGCCAATTCTTGACTGGACATCAACATCTCATGAGGATATAGCAGGACTTGTAATAGAGTCTATCCTGAATATTGACAAAGGCAGCTAACATGGAAAACCATTTACAATATTATTTTATAATAATTTTAAGATCAGGAGTTCTTAACTTTAGGCTCCAGAAATGTGTGCATATGTGTGTATGCATGTGCATGCATCCTCACTTTCTTTATGTAAAGAGAGTCCAATGCTTTTATCAGTCTCTTTATTCAAAAACTTGAGAACCTTTGATTTAAGGTGTGAGTTTCTTATATATTAAAAAGCATACATTCAGGCAAAATTTTAAAATTTAGTGCACACTGTATATGGTATATGGTAAGCAAATATCTTTACTTTTTAAATTTCTGAAACATCAATATCTGAATTTTAATGCAGGACATCACAAGCAAATACCTCTGTAATTGCATTTATTTCCCGTCAATGTTGGTTTCTATCTCCACTCCTCTCTCTTTCCATGCTTTGCTCATATCTTCTTCCTTTCCCTTACTGTTCATTTATCTTCTTTCTCCTCTTCCTCTTTTTCCTCTCTCTTGCTCCCCCTCCAGTTTTCTTCTTCATCTCTTTATTGTCAAATAGTTTTAGGGCAGAATTAATACCTCTTTTACCATTGTAGTCTCAGCTCGAGAACAATTCTTGGCATATGTTACTCAAAAAAATGTTATTGCATGAACGTATAAATGAAGCATCCAGAACTGATATTGTTCTTATTCTTTCAATTATAAGGCAGCCAGGTTGGATTTCAAGAAGTATGGAAAGTATTTTTCAAGAATAGTTCTGAATCATCTGTGAATGATTTGGTGAAAATAATGCATGTTCCCAAGTATGAGCAAGTCCCTGGATTTTGAGATGTTTGTAGTGGTAGCCAGTTTCTAAGATGGCCTCTAACGATCACTGCTTTGTATTCACGACCTTTTGTAGTCTCCTTCTACTTGTACCAGGGTTGGTCTGTGTGACCAATAGCATATGGCAGAATGATGGTATATCACTTCCAAGATTAAGTTATAAAAGAATACAGTTTCACTCTTGTGATATCTCCCTCCTCTCTTGCTCCCTCTGTTCATCTCTCTCTCCCTGTCCCTCTCCCTCTCCCTGCATTGCTTCAGGAAGACCATGCTATGAGCAGCCCCAAACAAAGACCCACATGAGGAACTGAAGCATCTTCTTAACAGTCATGGTAATGAGATAGGACCCTTCAGACCCAGCCAAGCCTTAAATGATGCAACTGACATCTGGATTGCAACCTCATGAGAAGACCATGTGCCAGAATCATTCGACTAAGCCATTCCTAGATTATTGACCCTCAAAAATTGTAAAGTATAACTATTTATTTTTCTAAGCTAATAAGTTTGGAGTAGTTGTTATATAACAGTAGATAGCTAATATAGTTGTTGGATGACACCTATGGGTGGCGGTAGACAGAGTTAATGAGTTGACATTAGCTAATAAGCATTTAGTTTGTATTTTGCTGAGTAATGTATGGGTTGGGGCAGACACAGATCTGACAGCTAGGTTATGAACTTGAGGAAATAACTTTCCTCTTTGGAATTCCTTTTTATCATATGTATAGTGAAGAAATTAACATTCTGGCACTATATAATTTTTCTGTATGAAATTGAGCAAGTTCCAAAACTCCTAATGGTGCCAGAGTCAAATTGTTTCTAAAGAGAACATTTCTTTTTCTCTAATTAACCACAGATATATTAACTTACCACTAACATAGACTCTATTGATTTATAATCTAAGGACATTAAGCTCCTCAAAGGCAAGACTGTCTTGTGCACTCCCATAGCTCCTTTTCTAGTGTAGTAATTGATATATGTGTGATTTAGTAATGGTATGTTGAAAACCAAATTGATGGAGAAGAGGAGCATTTCTTCTCACGGGTATTGCATCCATTAATACTGACTCTGAATCTTAAAGCTGGGTTAATGTCCTTTGCTTGAGAGTTCAATAAGTTTTGCTGATATTTTTTGATAGAATCATCCTGCTCGAAACAAAGGATAAAGAATAGATGAGGGGAAAAAAAAAGAGAAATTGAAACTGGGTTGATCACACCCTTTTGCGAGTTTGAGTGGCTTGGTTCTTTATCCTAGTTACATCTATATCTGTATCCGAGTCTTTTTATTTATGAGTATTCCCATTTATTATTATTATTATTATTATTATTATTATTATTATTATTACTATTACTATTATAGAGTTCCTCTAATCTTTAACAGGCAATCTTTGTTACATGGATGTCCGTTACTCTGCTACATTTTAGGAAACTTTACCAGAGTGAAGCATCTATCCACTTCTTACGTGTAAACAAATCAAAATGAACATAACTAGGAACATCATTTTTTTAAACTTGAAAAGCCTTATCAATAAATGATATTGTTGTCATAGAATGTGTGCAGTGTAAATGCATTTTCTTCAAGCTATACATTAGAGTCTCACAAGGGCAAGGGAAATTGAAACTGTCTTTCTAATGGATCATAAATCTTGAAAATGATTTGAATTCATGGATTAAATGTCAGTTTTGAAAGCATTTGCTGATTTATCTTGGATCTTAAAAGAAAGAACATTTCTATGACAAATCAAATTAGTGCATTTTCATATTCTGCATTGTAGTTTTCCAGAATAATATTCTTCAAAGAAATAATATGACATGCAGATAATTTTTTCTATTAGAATATTATTATTATTATTATTAAGCTTCTCCACTAATTAGAAAACTTGGAGATTAAGAATGAGAAGGTAAGTGATGTACTGAAATGTAGAGATTATGATGAAAAAAAGCAGATCATGCCTCAGAAATACCAAATTGACTCAGTTAAAGAATGGCTAACTCAGCTATATCGGTGTGACTGGTGTAAAATCCAAGTTCCCATGTAATTTCCTTCATGTTCCTCCCCTTTATTTACCATTCATAAGAAGGAAATTGACTAGGTTCCTGACTCAGAATAACTTTGGCAACTTTAACATGTCTCTCCTTGCCTAAACTCAAATTAAGAGCAGTCTACAAAAACAAGCAGCTTCCCTTTTGGTCCAGAGACTTGCTCCAGGAGCTGCCTCCTATCTTTTAATTAGAAATCTTTCATTCTCTTTGAGTCCCTGGTCTATTTTCTGTTGCTTCACATATTTATACCATCTCTTCCCTGGGTCTCTGCAGACTGATAGAATTTTCAGATATGCAGCTGGGTTGTTGATCAAGCTTTCTTTATCCCAAAGACCTTCAGATTTCACCTTCCTTGATTCCCGTCTTACAACTTGAGGAAATGTGATGCCCTATCTGTGCTTGACACCCAGATACCTCTATCTGAGCCAGAGCCCAGTATTCCTCTCTCCAGCTTGAAAGAAAGGACATATTGAGCTATTATGGTTTGTTCCATGGCTCATTGGCCACGATACCATTTTAAGGAAGACTTAGGGTGTGATACACATTTCCTCCTGTTTTAAAATTTTAGTGGCTGTCCAAATCTTTGTGATTACATATTGTCAAGGTCATTAGTTTTTATAACATGATCTTAGGCTCATGAAGTTAGATGCTCTGCAGGGTTTTAAAGAGGTGGATTGTGTCGAAAATTGGTTGTAAAATACCACATTGAGCTATATGATACTTGGCCCTTTGGCCAGACTTTCACAGTTAATAGAGATATAATAAGCTGTCTTATCCTTCGGTAGAATTCTCCAGTTCTGTTGTGCCCAGAGGGAATGGTTTCTGTTGCTTTTTAAGTAATACTGTTTTAATTTGTCCTGTGCATTTTAACTTTCATATATATGATCTCTTGATTTTATTCTACCTGCCTCTGTGTAGAGGGGCACAATACTGATCTTGATCTTCATCAATCCAGAATGGCACAAGTCAAGCTTATAATTGTTGGCTCTCATCTTTTCAATAGAGGGACAGTTAGTTGAGTTATATAGACTTTATTATCCTTGATACCTGAGTTCATTACCTGATCTTTAGAAAATTGTGTGCATTATTTGCTTGGTTCACTTGAAGCTTAAACCATCATGACAAAGTTTCCTTATGTGCCTAGATTGTTACCATATCCCTCTGTTATTTGACATTTTATCAACAAGATTCTGTTAATTAGCATTTATTCTCCACTGTCATGTAAGCTGACTGATTTTTAAATTATTTCAGGCATTTCACTGTTTCTTCCTAGTGTTTTCTCTGCCTCTATCACTCCTGCCTTTAGTCATTCAAAATTATTTTTTTGAGCACCTACTATATCCCAGCTGCCATTCTAGGTTCCAGTAATGTAATAGTGAACAAAACAGACGAAATCACCTGCCAACATGGAGATTACATTTCACTGGCAGCTGTGACTCTTTAAGCCCATTCAGTATAACCCTGGTTCCTGTTCCTTTCTCTTTCTCTCTGACACGTGTTTTATTGTAATGAGAATCTCTCTCTTCCACCAGCCTGGCTCTGCCACAAAAGACATTAAGTGCAGGCTTCTGTATCTGTCACCAAAAGGCAGAAGACATATTCCTGGTGTCTCACTTTATTGATTTAAAAATTCTTTCTTGATAGAAAATTAGAATAATGTGAAAAAAATGATAGTGGGGGTCTTTAGTATTACTTGTACTTTTCTTTAGCTGTATTACGGGTTAAAAAAAATGTGTGTTGGCTGCCTTCGGGCCCTAAATACTATTTGTTACCTCTGTTTTCCAACCATAAAATTTACAAGCAGTTTGTTGAAACCCAAACCTGCCAGTAGGAAGTTATTTTTGTGCAATAATTCAAAATTGTGATGATGACCTTGAAGCTCTTTAAGATTCAGAAATAGCTTCTGAATTAACAAAGAATGATTACCTTTTCTTTAATCTATTTTTAGATTTATTTTTTTTTTAATGTTCTGTTTCTTGGAAGAGTGATAATCTACTATACAGGGTAGATATAATAACTCAATTGATTTCTCCATTCCCCAATCAAACCTCTATCATTTGACCGGATAAGATAACAAAAAGTTTACTATACTCAGGAGCCTCCTTTGGTAATATTGAAGCCTGTGATTCTAGGTTATCTTTGAAGCCTGGGAAAGGTAACAAAGATGAATTGTTTCATCTCTTTGACTGAACAGCCTCTCAAGAAAAAAAAACAAAAACACTTTTTGAAAAATGAGATAAAATGGTGTCTAGTGAGTCATGATTTCAGGTTAGTGCAAGCCCAAAGCATCCAGGAGGGTCCACTTTGTGTGTCTCAATTAGCACTATGCATGCATGGGACTCCTCTAGTTCCCTGAGAGTGGCCCAATTATCTGCTACCTAATTTGTTCCATGGCCTCACAGGGCCATACAGAGAGGAGAGGAGGTACAAGAGGTTACAAAAAAGGCATGGCCAACCTAAGAGGAGCACCTTGGGCATTATTGGAAAGCTTTTACCTCCTGACCTCAAAGCCATTTGTGTCTTCCCTTTGCCTTACCATGGGGCTGTGTGCAGAGCATCTTCTTTAGGGCATCATGGACTGGATGAACGAATACAGGCTGAACTTCAAGAACTTCTTTGCTTTTGCTCAGCTTTCCTTAGCAAAGACTGAAGAGAATCAGAGGAGGGAAGGGGCTGACAGGCGCTAGAATCCCTGTTACTTGGCTTTATCTGTTTCTCTTTGCAGGTTGCAGTCAGTCCAGTGTGTAATCTGAACCACAGAGTTTCAGATCTTCCATTAGGGTGCCTCAGAGTGGGCATTAGGTTTGGATGAGAGGAGCCATGGTTCTTGTATAGAAGCATTAGTTCTGGAGTCAGGTTCTGAGCAATTTCACTTTTAAAAATTTATCCTAAAGAAAAAGATGAAGATTAAGTCTTACGTATAAATCCATAGAAGCACTACCAAGGTAGAAAGAGAGTACAATGATTGTTTGCTCAGGTTGGAACAGGAATGCCCAAGTTCAAATCCTAGCTCTGAAATTTATTGGACATGTGACCCTGAGCAAATTATTTAACTTCTTTTTGTCGGTTTCCTCAGTTTCTGAAGGGGAGATTATCACTGTATCTATTTCATGGAATTGTTGTACATTAAATTATTTAAGAGTTATAAATTGCTTAGCACAATGCATATCATATATAGTGCTTGAATAAAGATTAGCTACTACTTTTTTATTATTATTAGATGGTTTATTATAGTATTGTTTATAATAATGAAAAATTGGAATGATGTAAATATCTATTGATAAGAAACTAAAGACATCATTATGGTTTTATGTAATATGAAACTATATATATCCAGTTATTAAAGACTATATTTCAGAATACTCGGTGACATGGAAAAATATTGCTCAATGAAAAAAAGTTATAAATATTATGCATACTGCAGTTCCCTTTGTTAAATATATTATATGGATATATGCAGAAAAAGAGGATAGAAAATATACTCATAAAGTGTTAGCCATAGGATCACAAGATGATTTTTCTTTTCTTTTCATCCTTAGATGTATTTTCTATTATGAACAACTGTTACATTTGCAGAGAAAAACATATGTATTTTATTAAAGTAACAACAATTTAGTTTCAGTAACAGCCATTCTGTTTATAAAAGTTATGGCCATGTCAGGATTGTTGTCATCAAGTTTTAGCACGTTGCCTCTTCTCACCCCGACATGCTCTTACCTGCCCTGACCACCTAATAGAATTAGCTCAAAAATCATCTTCCAGTGAATTCTCTAGCCTTATTTGTTTCATATTATTTATCCCCCTCCTTAATTAACTTGTTTATTTCTTTTCTTTTTTCCTTCTTTTTATCCTTTCTCTCTAGAATGAAAACTTGTTTGAGAGAACTTACTGGTTTTGTTTACAGCTGAGGTACTTAGAATATTTGCCTGGCAGTTAAAGTATTTGATAACTAATTGTTGAATCTGTAATAATGAAGTTTTACAGAATGCTCCAGAAAATGTTAACTATTATTATTAGAAATAGCTTTATGTTTCACTCTTAATGCCTAAAAAACAAACTAGATTAAAAGGCTTGTCTCTAGACAATGAACATGTAAATGTCATATCAAGAGCTAGCACTTAGTTACATTTATTAGATGCCTGGCCTTAGTTTTCAGGATAAATTAAAATAGATATCTAGTAACTAGTTACCTTGTTATTTTGTTTGATCCTCATAGCAATACTGTTGAGGTCTGCTACTCCCTGTTTCACAAATTATTCTGAAATTTTTCAGATGAGGTAAGTGAGACCTAGAGAGGTTAAATAACTTGCTGAAGTTCACAAAATTAACAGGGCAAAGAACTAGGATTAAGTCCTGGGGAGTTCGGCTCTCCAGTTGTGCTTGTAACTATCACGCTATAATACTAATGCTAAGGAACTAAAAAATATCTGTATGTGGAATTATGTATACATTCGTGTATGTCAAGTGCTCAGTGTTAGGTAGCGTTGTTCAATAACATCAAAAGAGAAACAGGAATTACACAAATTCAAAATTTGAAAACAAAAAAAGTCAAAGCAAACAATTCTATAGCATTTTATGCTTAAAATCAACTTTCACATGCAATCTTATTTTATTGACTTCAAATATCTTGAATCTAAAGCTAATCTTAGAAGAAAATATTTTTTAAACAAAGATTAATAGCCTAACTTAAAAAATCAATAGAAATGTTACTGATACTATAAATAGAAAATAAAATGGGCGTAGAAATTCAAACAAAAAATCAGAAATCCAAATGGTTTTTAAATACATGAAGAAATGTTTGTTTACTATTAGTCAAATGTTAAAGCAAATTAATACAATATTGCAGTGGCATTTTTTTGTCAAATTGCTAAACTTTATAAATGTTTATAATGAGTAAGGAAATGGTAACTGTCATAAACATATAGGGATATAAATTAGGATAGACTATATGGCAACTCATTGATCTCATTAAAATTTGCATCCTTTGCTTCATTAATTCTTCTAAGAAATACTCAGAGATATGGAAAGTATTTCTGTTCAGTCCAGTGTTATGTATAATCATAAAGTGTTTTTGAACTATAAAATAATAGGGAAATAATTAAATAAATAATTGTATACTTTTTACAATATGTTTTTAATCTTCTAGAATAGTGCTCATGATTAAATGCTCTGTAGAGAAAAATGATGGGGCCTAAATGCTAAAATCATATTAAAAGGTCTGGATGAATTTTCATAAAATTGGCTACCTTATTTTCTTCTGAATATGAGACTGAGTGCTTTTATTTTTCTTCTTTATGTTTTTTTCTCTATTTTTTATAGTTTTGAATAACTGCCAAAAAAATTTAAGTATTCTTAAAAATAAGCACACAGCCCCAACAAATACTGATTTGCCTCAACACAAAGCCCGTTTTAACAATAGCTATGTGTCAAGCAGAAACTTTTACAAATACAAAGTTGGAGATGCCTGACCTTGAGATGCTCTTCAATTAAAATTTAGTAATTTAGGCCCTAAAAATGACAAACACTCCAGATGCACTAAGAATTTAATGTAAATGTCATAAGGGAAGTAAATGACCACAAACAAAGAAATAAAGTCTTACTGGAATCTGCAGAGAGCTTTATCATGCAGTCTTATTAAATGCTTAATAGCCACTGTACTGGGGGCGGGGAGGGGGGGACTATTTTAGTCTATTATTAAATATTTTTTTCTGCCTCATCGCCTTTCTTTTTGAAGCTTCATTGCTTTTATGCTATAGTTTTAAATACTATTATTACCTCTTTTCTGCCCAAAATGAATACACCGTTTATATATAACTTCCCATGGCCTGCATTCATCTTAACAGCACAGCTAACACATATAAGCATATGAGCAAATGGCCCGTACACTTACACAGGGTTCAGCTCATCACTCCTTTCTTTCTGTTCTCTGAGTGTGGACTACCAAGGCTTTTTATTTTCTGTTTTTTCCTTCTTAAATAATATGCGCTTATCCCTTTCTATAGTTATTATGGTCAGGGTAGGAAGAAGGCCTCAGTTTTGTCCATTTTTTCATTAGTTAAATTAGATTATAAACTGGTAACACACAACCCTCAAATCTCAGTAGCTTAAAACAGCAAAGGTTTATTCTTGCTTATGTCTTAGGTCTATTATAGGTTAGCAGGGGTTTCTGCTTCCATTATCTGTAACCCCAGATATGGGTTGATGGAACAGCCATCATCTGGGATATTGCTGCTTGCTCTGGAAAAAGAAAAATAAAGTCATGGGATATTTTGTACCAGTAAGTAAGTGTTCTAACCTTGAAATGACACTTTCATCTTCTCTTCATGCCTCATTGGACAGAACTAGTCTCGGGATTCCACCCAACCAGTGAGTAAAGGGTCAGGAATAGCCTAGCAAATAGATAGCTGGGAATAATGAAGAAATGAAATCAATAGCTACTTTACTTCTACCCCTAAAAGAAATATTTTTGAGACTTTGCTTTTGGTAGTTCTTGAGACCTAGCTTCCCTTATTTAAACAAGCCTATGTATATCAGAATTTAACTGACTCAAGAAACATTTTTGATCATCTGCTGAATGTCAGATACTGCTATGCTAGGTATGGGAGACACACAAATGAATATAGTGGAGTTCTCTGCTTCAAGGAAGAACCAGTCTAGTGGGGAAGAGAGACATAATTCTAAGTAGTTATAAAACTGTATGTGTCAAGTGCTATAAAAGAGGTAAGAGCTAAATTGTATGAAAGCACAAAGTGCTATGGAACTCAAATGAACCCTATTCATTCAGGCATTATTGCCAATCAAAAGATATCTTACACCAGGGAGGACAGGATAAGCATCTTAGCCCTCTCCATTCACTTTAATACAGCCTCCTGCCAGCGTTATGTATATATATATATATATACATGTAGTCCACATATCAGGTGGTATCCCCTTGAAAAGTAGGTAGGTTTGATTCAAACCTGCAATTTCATCTTAATAGAAAGGTGAAGTCTCACTATAAGATTGCTACAACTTTCCATATTTTCCTAGTCGTCCCTTTCTTTGGGTTTCTGTTTTCCACACTGTTTTCCATATTGTATTACTCCCAAATGGAATCTGAACCATATTCCATTTCCACAAAAGAAGCAACTTACAGCAAACCTTGTTTGTTTAATGAGGTTTACAGAAGATTTGGTGAGAAGAGTTGGGGGAGTAGGAAGAGGGCTATATATTGTAGCAACAAAGTCAACTTCAAATGGAATACTAAACCGTTCTGAAAACACCCTGAAGCCAGCACATCAGAAAGAGGAGCCCCAGTGAACTTTTACTCCACTTGGTCTCTGCTTCTCCCTGTCTTGAGTTCTTTTTTCTTTTTTCTCTTCTACTCTTTTATTTCTTTATATCAGTTAAAATAGGCTAGATTATGTTGTAGTAACAAGCCCTCCTCCCCAGTCTCATTGACCGCAAACAACAAAAAGTTATTTCTTGCTCACAGTACAAACCTATTGCTGATCACCAGGGGTTCATTTTTAAATCATCTCTGCCTATCAGGAGCAAAACAAATTTTTCTACTTATATGGAACAATTCAGTGCTCATAACTTTTGATGCTTGAGATCTAGTTAAACCCAGATCCTTATAGATTTACTTGATTCTGACTGGATTCTCACAGATACATTTCTGAGAGAACCCTGGTGCCAGCTGTTCAGATAATGTATTTTTTCTTATAGCAAATATCAATTTATAATATATACATACTTGTGTATAGAACTACTATAGTTACCTTCTCTGGGAGTCTTGGAGTGAGACTTGAACTAGAAGAAAGCAATGTTAGCAGATCAGTTAAATAAAGTATGGACAGAGATCCGTCCAAGTATATATGTTTTCAAATATGAGGTTTTTGCTCTTATGAGATTCTCAGTTTGGAGCACCCTGCAGCTTGATTGCTAACCAACCTTATTTTGACAATCATTTTACAATATACACGTATATTAAATCATCACATTGTATACCTTAAACTTGCGAGATGTTATTTTTCAATTGTATCTCAAAAAACCTTGATTGTCCTATGGTTGACTATTTCTTATAATTGAGTTCAGCCTCAACTCAAACAGGCTAATCATTAGAGGAATTCTGCTTGTGAGTTGAGTTTTACAAAAAAACAGATCTCTCCTGAGGCATGTCTCCTGAGGAGATAAGAAATGTATATACAAAAATAATGATTGTTTATCAGGAAACTTGTGACAGAACTCACATCAACTAGAGTCAACAGACTAAGAACCAAAAAGTTTCACAATCTTCCTCAGACTCCTGCTGGCACCCAGATGTCTGCAGCTCTCAATCACCTTTTGCCTTTCTGATTTCCCCTACCCTTGACTTAAAAGCCTGAACTCTGTACTTTCCTAAGATGGATCTGAGGCACCACTAGGTCTCCCATATGCTCAGTTGACACCTTCGCTATCTGTAAACCTTTCCTTACTCCAAACTCTGACGTTTTAAGTTTTGGTCTTTCAAAGTATTAGGCACATGGACTTTGTTTTGGTAACATTGATAGGAACCATAAAAAATGCTTAGAAAACATAGTATAGCCTAGGAGGGTTAAATTACTTCATGAAATTCAAACCTCGAAAGTAAAGAAATCAAAGTAAAAAACTCTAAGGGATTTTTATACAACTCCAGCTTCAGGACAAGTCCCCTTATCATGTCTTCTAGTTAGATTGTCTCCATTAGATTTATCCTTCCTTCGCTCCCTCCCTAGCTTTCTCCATCCCATCCTTTCTTCCTACCTTTTTTCTGTCTTTTTTCTATTGTTTTAATTTATTTCTCTTTCCTTATCTTCTTTCTTCCTCCTTTTCTCCTTTCCTTTCTCCTTCCTTTTTATTGCTATTTACTTAAACCATGCATTTCTTTTTTCTTCTAAAAATGAGTAATATTTCTAATTCAGAGAGAGAGAATTGGCTTGTTGTTCTTGTACCAGAAAATTGATTCAGTGGAAGAACTTCAGTGCAGAAGACAGACTGCTGAACTGGGGCCTAGGAGTCTTGACTTGGGGCAGATAACTCTCTGGGCCTTGTCCTCACCTGCAAAAGGAAGAAAAGCCTTTGAAATCTGTAAGTCTATGAACCAATGACGTTTTAATAATGAAATGATTAATTTTTAGATTTAAAAGCTTTAGTATTTTAAAATAATGTTCCTACAGGTAGTTTCAGTAGCATATTACCATGTGTTTTCTTTCTAAAATATGTAGATGATGACAAAATGACACACTGATGTGATGTCTATGAGGTCCACATGAAATTAGTCCTTGTATAGTGCTATCACCCTTATATCTTTCTATTCAGGAAAACAAAAACAAACAAAAACAAAAATAAAAACTATGTTGTTACAGACAGTGGTCTTATCCTTGCTATCTGCAAATTTTGAGCCTGAAAGCTTTTCAGTGAGAGAGTGAGAGAAAGATCATTGGTGACTTAGAACTGAAATGATGCTTTTCAAAAAAGGTTTTAGGCTTTCCGGGTTGTGTGTTAAACAGCCTTAATAATGGAGAGGATTTTGGTCATGGAAAAAAATATAGTGAAATCACCTGTGAGAACCATTTGACAGAAAGCAACAGTGAATATAAGTGTTGCCATTTCAAAACAAAAATATTTTTACTAACGACCCAGCACCAGTCAGATATGCCTTCATTTGCATGGAAAAAGGAGCAGGGCAAAGGGAGAAATGGAAGGACAAGCAGGTCAATATAAACATTAGTGTGAAAAAAAAAAAATGCCTGCCAGTTATATAAGAAAGGTGATCTTTTTTTTCCCCCCTCAGCATAAACAAGTAAAGAAAGCTCATTGTTATCACAGTGTTTTGTAAAACAAAACTCCTGTTTGGTTTTTAATATTCATATCTTTGTATCTAAACGCAGAAGAATGGAACAATGGTAATAACAAATGAAATGTTCTTCATCAGGTCCCCACTAATTTGGATCCCTATAGACTGATTCAAATATGCAGATGGAGATTATGTGCCTCTGTCCTTTCTACTGACACTACCAATGTTTCTGTAACCTAGTCAATTCTATGTCCTGCATCAATATATATTTTCATGGGAAACCTCCATTAAAATTTTCATACTTAGAAATAAAACATGAGGTTTCAAAGATTCGAATTAAAAAAAAAATTTTTTTGAACTGCTGATAGGAAATTTTAAACAATTTTATTTAATTTAAATAACTTTGAGATTTCCCAGAAATCTTCAAAATAAGTTTGCTTTTGTTTGAGGCAAAGTATTGTTAAAAATATGTTTACATTATAACAAAATTTTATATAGTTTTTATCAGTGTTCTCTTATTAGTTTTTTCAGCAAAAACAAAAACAAACAAAAACAAACAAACAAAAAACAAGAATAACAACAATAAGAGGAGAGATACATTTGGTATGTATTAATATTTTTAAAAAATATTTTTGTTTTGTACATGTTGCAATGCCTTATAACCATCTTTAGACTGTAAATTGTTTCAATTTAATTGTTATAATGTATTTTTTGTATTTAATTGTTTATGCCTCCCCCAAAAATAGATGAAGGAAATCTCAGATGTCTATTAAATTATTTGAAATCTTATAAAGTTTATTGTTTATCTTAAGTTAATGCAATATATTTTTTAAAAGTTTATATTTGTGTCTGTAAAATTTTTCTGGTAACAATTTTTTTTCAATCTAAATATTACAAGTATTATATAAACAGTGTGTATGAAATTATTGTGAGGGTTTTAAAATACAGTTGCAAATTCTTTGACATTCCTTTCATTGAGACATGGCAGCTAAGTCCCCTCCTCTTTCATCTGCGTAGGCGTACACTGCCTTGGCAAATAAAGTACCTTGGAAGTGATGTCACATAATTTTTAAGGCTAGGTCATAGCAAGCCTTGCAGCTTCCCCTTGTTTGCTGAAACACTTGCTCTTGGATCTTTGAGCTACCATTTAAGAATTATAACTACCCCAAGGCCTCATGCACTGAAGGAGCCCAAGCCGCATGGAAAGGATACATTCAGGCTAACACTAGTGTTAGCTGAATCCTGCTTTCAGTACTTCCCTGTTCAGACACCAGACAGCTGAGTGAAGAAGACTCCCTATCGTTTTAGCTCCCAGGCATTTCAGTCATCTGAAGCCAGTGAACTCGTCCCAGATGAAGTATCAGATTGTGTAGAGCAGATACAAGTCATCCATGCTATACCCTGTACCAAATTCTTGTCCCACAGAAATCATGAGCATAAGAAAATGTTCCTGTTTTATGCCACTAAGTTTGGGTAGCTTTTGATGCAGCAAAAATTCATTGTAATTTTCTTGAATGATACTTATTTATTTTTTCATTATAGCATGTACTTATAAAATACTCAGGCCAGCAGACAAATTAAACATAATATGAAATAGCAGAGTTTTGCTAATTATGCAGTCTAAGCCATCGCCAAATCTACTTTTCCTATCTGTTTATCAAAACATGTATTTCTAATATGTATAGGATATAAAAAATCGCATTAAGAACTTGAGTATCTCTCTGAATGTTTACATTAGGTATTTAGAAGAACACATGACAATCTACATGGAATTGCATAGACTACATCAATAGTTTTTCCAAACTTTTTTGCACATGCATCACCATTATACACATGTACAACTATAATAATATATTGAGTACATTTCAAAATTCACAAAATGAAATAAACGAATTAGATAAAACAGAGTGGAAATAGAAATTCTGAAAATTTCTTGACAAAATTCATTTGCTTGGCACCACAATGAAACATCTTGCTAGCTCATGGAAGTGCCCGCACTTCACTTTGAAGATCACTGAAGTAGACAATGGATGGAAAAGAATGTTCAAATCCAGTTGTACATATTTATGAAATTGTACAAAATTATAAGTTAACTGCTTGGGCTCATCATTGGTTCCATCTTCACATTTATACTTATATTGACTTTTGTGATAATCACATCCATTATTTTACGAACTTAGCTTTCAAGACAGATAATGAATGGATCATTGACTGAACTCGGTCAATAGGCTATTATAATTTCCCTTAATACAGCAATATTGAAGAGTCCCAGTTTGTTTGAAAGCTTACAGTTGCTGAATAACCGTAAAAAATGGATATGCATAATAATGAAGACAGAAAAATCTAAAAATGAAGTCTAGTAATTGGAAGGTAAAGACAGCAAAAAGTCATGAAACAAGAAAACTATTTTCTAGGTTAAGTTATTTCAGAATTTGGCTAACTGTGTGCTATATATTTTTGAAGTGTGAAGTAGATTTTTAACTTAGCCAACATTTATCTCATGTTTACTATATGCCAGATATAGAGGCTGTTGTCTCTGATATTATTTAACTTCCCCAGACTTGGATACTTCTAATCTCTCATCAGAAATCATTTATACTGGGAAGATATTTTTAAACAAATGAAATGAGAAGGATATATTACATATTAAGAAAATCATGATATAAAGCAGGGATTAGAAAACGGTGGCCCACTATTTGTATTTCACTCTAAATCAAGTTATTGTAACATAACTCATTTATTTACATATTGTTTTGCTTTGTGCTACAATAGTAGATTTAAATAGTTGAAATGGAGACTGTATGGCCTGCAAAGTCTAAAATATTTACTATGTGGCCGTTTTCAGAAAACGTTGTTGACCTCTGATTTAAGAGACTTACTAAACCTACTTTTACTCAGATTTGCAAGCAATCAGAGAAGAACCTTTTAAAAAATGTTATGTTAGAGGGAGTGGGGTGGCTCAAATCATTTGCAAAGGAAATTAGTGCTTTTCACCTAGAAAGCGATATTTAAAATTTATCATTGATTGGATATTATTAACCTAGTCAAGCAAAGTAGTACCTCATACCTGGAATAAATCAGGTTGTAAAAAGAAACTATGAGATTATGAAATATTTAATTTGCATTTTAAAAATTTCAGTGTTTTTTTTTTTCCCCCATTTTACTTAGAACTTAGAGCCTTTGAGCACTTTTCAAATTATTTAGAGGGCCATCTCTCTACCTCTCTGGGAGAATAGCTTTAATTGTCTCATCTTATCTGATGTTCTTCTTGGCTGGTGTTTCCTGTGAGGCCATGTAAGTTAAGGGTGAAAAAACTCAGCATGCGTGGGCTGAGTTGCCAGGAGATAGAATGTGTTGATCTGGGCTGTGTCCTGGAGTGGTTTAAACAAGTGTGATCTGGACTATGTGTAAAGAATTCAGCCAAGGTGAGTACCAGGGCAATAGCATCAATCCTGGAATCTTCAGATATATTTTTACGTAATGAAGGCAACGTTAAAATTCAGAAGCAGAGAAAAGAGGGATGACGTTAAGAATTGGAGAGAGTGCATGAATAGTTGAAATGAAACACTTCTCTGTATGACACAATACAGGGGCCCTGGTGGCTTCCTTTTTGGGCTTGTTGGCTGTAATGTGTATGGCAGAATGGCTTTGCCATTTTGTTGCTGTTCTTCTAAGTCAAGAAACCAGCCAGCTCCATTAGTTGTTTAGTTGTTGGTAATGAGCTATGCTGTGGCAGATAACATACTTGAATGACCATAGAATCTAACATCCCCATTTCTTCCTGTCATATAAAGTGGCGATAAAGGAAGAAGCTCTTCCAGATGATGCCTGGAATGGAGCAGCTACGCAAATATGTTCACTATTAAATAAACGTAAATAACTTAACATTTTATAATCCATGTGAACATGATTTAATCAGGCTTCCCTTCAGTTATTAAATAGCATCATATAAATGTAAATATGAATACATATAAACAAAAAGTCAGTCTAGATTTCCAACAAGTAAATTATTCCAGTCCGGATTAATTCCAGGTTGTTCTCATGACTTCTATATTCTGCAGATGATCAAATCATAAACATTTTTTCTGGAATGCAAATTTATTGCAGCATTAATCGAGCAAAGGATGACAGCGTAAGTTAATATGCCTTGAAAACCAGTCCTTGACTTACTTTTTTAACTCATTCATGTTCATCCACTCCCAACACAACCATACCTATTGCAAAGAAAATGAACAAGGTTTCTTCTGAGTGATACTTTCTTCCTCTAATATGTGTATTTTTCTGTTCTAAATCGAATAGGTTTTGTCCTTTGCAGGGCAGACAGTAGAGAACTTCAAACAAACAGACACTGCCTTGTGCTCCCTGAAGTGTGGATATAGCTCACTCTCATCCTGCTAGTTCTCTTCTGCAAGCTTTATTCCATTAGTCCAACTCACCAAACTCTGGCATCCCTTATCTCTGAGTTGAACTTTTAAGGCAAGATTGTACCTTCCAAGGAGAATGAAGGTCTTCCTTTCCCAGAACCAAAAGGGCTTAATCTCAGACCATGGAATTTACAATGTCAGAAAACCCTAATTCACAATTACTTTTGAATCATCTCCTTTCTATCTCATTCAAAAATACATCACTCAAGCAATTAATTCAAAATGCCACTAATCAGGAAGGAAAATAATTAGTTCAGGAAGGGAGAAGTTGGTATTGCAAATGATTGCTGTATAATTCTAGTGAAAATACTGCTGTTTTAAGTGAATGGGTTTTAAAATCACAAAGATTAGTAAGGGAAGGGTGGCAGAGGACCAGATGATTTAAAAATATGGTACTACCCATTTTTGCATAACATAGCCAAAAGGACTGGGTAGTCATATTACAGAAGATCTTTAAAGTAAAATATTACCAACTCTCTAATAATTAACAAACCAGGCTGCAAATATTAAAACAAAATTCTGTTAAGTTCTCCACTATGTTTTAAATTGTGTTATAGCACATATGTTAGGAAGAAAAGGGATTCATGTTGGCATATTGTATAGTAAGTTATCCCATAGAAAGGATTATTATCTTATAGGCCCAAGTTCTCCCCAGTAGAGGGGATAACTTGAGAGAAAGAAAATGTCATTTTCCAAGCTACAATCCTAGGCTTATTGACCTTTTAGTTGCCATACACCTATTCAAATGCCTCCAATGAATTCTTCAGTTCCTCATATTTGTCCATATGAGAAGCATAGAATATGAGCATATGATCATGCTTTGATCTCTATCCTATCATAAATAATGAAATAATTGCTTTTTATTGATAATAATAGAAGAGTACTGTAGCAACATATTATTAAAGCATATATATGATGACTTCCGATAGGGTCTGGAGAATAGATTTATAAATTTATGTTTGTTAACCAATTTGAGAAAAGTTTACCTTTTAATTGCTGTTTTAAAAAATTGTATTATTTTTGTCACATCTTCTTCCTAGATTCTGATGATGTATATCGAACCTCTCTGCAAAAATGAACACACACACACCCACATGCACACATATACGTACCACAAACAATATGTACACAGTTTACTTATAATATCAATAGTATGATACTTGATATATAACCCATGGGTCTTTGACAGTCTAGAGATCCTAGATCCAGAACCACTGCTTTATGATAGCTTGATCTTGATATGTGAGTTTCTGATCAGAGACTATAGTTTTCTTTAGTTTTAGGGTTTTCATATTGTTGATAATGTCACCGGAGTCAAGAAGATAGACAGCATTTTGTTTTGAAATATTTCTATTTACTGGTATATTGGAAACCTTAAAAAACCTTTATGGATATGATTATTTTAAGAAACAGATTAAACATGACTATTTAATATTTAGATTGACAGTGATGCCATAATTCGGTCTATTATAGAAATGGTTGGACACTGGCTAGCTCTTCTCCAAACCCTTTTCTTCCTCCTGGCACCAGGTTGACTACATCACAGACTTTTGTAGTTGGGTGTGGCTATTGGCTGCGTTCTGGTCAACAGAACATGGAAGTGAGTGATGTACATCATTCCCGACCCATTGTTCCACAACAGACTTTCAATGCATGGTCTTCATGACTTTGTAGAGATGAACCTGGAGACTTTGGGAGCCAAATGTTGGAGATAACAAAGACATAAAATGGAAGGGCCTTAGATCTCTAAATCGCTTCTTGGAGAAAAGCTGCTGCTGAATAACCATTTTAGAGTTTTGTGTGTTCAACTAAATAAGTTTGGGGTTTTCTCTGTAATAGCAGCTAAAAGGACCTGACCTATTACACAAAGTTCACTGAATAATTCAGAGTAGAAAACTATAGCAGGGTTGCCAAGCATGTTCTCATTCCTTTTATTTTCAGCATTTTGTGACACACACTGTTTACTTGTGAGTGATTAGGTGGAAAAATGTCCCATGTCTAGTTTGAACTCGAACTAATCCTAGACAATGGACAAATGGCTTAAAATGATTCTTCAGAGAAAATGTGGTGTGAAGAGTGTTCTAATAATTCAAGCCGATCTGGAAACCTGAAGAAGCACAGCTGCTACTTCTCCCTGAGTTGAATGAGGTCTTTAGCTGTCACCTGTAGGGTAAAAGCAATCATCTGATGAGATGTTGTAAAAATTTCAACCAATCAGGAAGGCTATTTGAATTACAGATATACACTCATCACTAATAACAATAAACTGTTCCATATTGTATCTTGGAATATAGGTAGTACATAGGTAGTAATAGTAGTACATATATACGATATAGGGAAAGACATGTTCAATTAAAAAATTGATAAAGGTATAATTAAAATAATTTGAAGGCACTGGTTTAGAAACTCAGGATCCTGTTTTTCAGCCACTCATTCAGAAGAGTATACATTTACCATGAGCACTTGGATACTGTGGCTCTAGACACAACTTTGAGATTAGCCTAATAGACAAGTCAGTCAGTATTCACGAGGCTAAGGCTATCCTTCTGGTGATCCCTCAAATTCAGAGTTATCAATTTAGTTAAAAAAAAATAAGAGGAAACATTTCATTTCTCTATAAATTCTAGATTGGCTTTTATACTGACTTATTCATTTGAATAGAGTGACCTTTGGACCAGCTGGATTTTCACACTGCAATAATCTGCAATTTCAATTGCAAAATTAAATAATATTCTATTCATTTATTGAGCTTAATGAAGAATAATCTTGGATGAATTAACAACCTTTTATAAAATAGAAGTGATGTGGGGCAGAATTTATCATAAGGTTCAGATTTCCCATTTTTTAGTGATATCAACATGGGTATTCTAGATGATTGACCTGATCTCTATATATTTTCTTTTGTTTCTGTAGGGCCACACCACATATGTATTTAGGACATCAGCCATTCTTTATAGTGAAGGGAAAGGTTACTAGATTTTTTAATATGTTAAACTTTTTTTAATTATTAAAATAGTGTATTTACATATCTTTATAAATGGAGAAAAATATAAGTAATCCTACAATAACTCCTTATAGTGTACATTAGGTCCAGCGTTTATACATAGATTTGTATCCTACTCTTTCCTATTAATATTATATTATAAAAATGATTTATTCTGAACTACGTTTTAATTCTGTGTTTTAAAAGTTAGGTGTGATTATTATCAACAGAGTTATTAGTATGGAATACTATAATTCTTTTAAATATTTTCTTTATATTTTTAGATCAATTCCGATTCTTTCCTGTTGTAAATAATACTGTGATAAACATTATTTCACATTAATCTTTAAATGAATTTCTATAGTTCTTCAAGATAAATTTTTAGAAGTTGAATTATACTGAGTCAAATGATATGATCATTTAAGAGGTTCTAATAATTTAACTATAATGCCACTGGTACTGAATATTATAATTTTTTAAATTGTATGTTACTTTTTTTTTTTTTTTACCAACTGATCAAGGCAAAATGCTTTCATACTTTTACTAGCCTTGTATTTTCTCTTTTTGAGTTCAATTATACTTTGTTTTTACTTTTTTTAGTGGTCACCCTAGGCTTTTCAATATACATTTACAACTAATTCAAGTCTACTTTTAAATAACACTATACTATTTCACAGGTAATATGAGTATCTTATAATAACAAAATACAATAATATTCCTCTTGTCTCTTGTAAAATTACTGTCATTTATTTCACTAATATATAAGCAGACAAGCATACATAAATATTCATAAGATATATACATAAGCATATATAATTAAATACATTGTTGCTATTACTTTGAATAAACTGTTATCTTTTATCAAGAATAATAAAAATAAAAGCTTTTATTTTACTTTCAAATCCTTTTCAAATCTCTTTGTTTAAGTAGAGCTGAATTTTTTACCTATATTATTTCTCTTTTCTCTAAAGAACTTCTTTTAATATTTTTCCTAGACACGTCTATTGGCAACAAATTCCCTCAATTTTTGTTTGAGACGGTCTATTTCTCCTTCACTTTAGAAAGATAATTTTGCAGGGTACAGAATCATAGCTTCTCTCTCTCTCTCTCTCTCTCTCTGTCTCTCTCTCTCTTTCTCTCTTAACACTTTAAACAGTTCACTCCACACTCTTCTTGCGTGCATGTTTTTTGAGAAGTCAGATATAATTCTTATCTTTGTTCCTCTATAGGTAAGGTTTCTTTTTTCCTCTGGTTTCTTTTGGAATTTTTCCTTTATCTCAATTTTCTGTAGTTTAAAGAAAATATGCCTAGGTATAGTTTAGTTTTATTTTTAGTTTAGTATTTTTTTTTCCTTCTTGCAGCATTTATCCTGATCAGTGTTCTCTGAACCTCCTGGATATGTCGTTTGATGTCTGACATTAACTCTCTTCTATTCCTGGCTCTCTTTTCCTTAAGGTATTCACATTACCCATATGTTACATCTTTTTAGTTGTTCCACAGTCCTTGGATATTCTGTTTTGTGTATGTGTTTGTGTGTTTTCATTCTTTTTTCTCTTTGCTTTTTGTTTTTTTTGAGGATTCTTTCGATATATCTTCTAGCTCAGAGATTCTTTCCTTAGCTGCATCTAGTCTAATATTAATAAGCCCATGAAGTACATTCTTCATTTCTGTCATGGAGTTGTTTTGTTTTGTTTTTTAATCTCTAGCCTTTATTTTTGGTTGGTTCTTAGAATTTCTATGTAACTGCTGACATTGCCCATTCGTTCTTTTGGGGAGGGGTGGTACAGTGAACTTTATTAATGGTGCAAAACAAGGACTCCCTAAGCCCCTACCCTTCTTCAGGGGGTCTGAGGTAGAAACTGGAGGTCAGGAGACTGTCAGTGTGTTGGGGGATCGATTTGGGGCAAGGACTCCCCAGGAGCTGAGGGCTTTTTCCTCTCACTGGGGCTGGTGGTCCAGGAAGCTCTTACTCCTTGGAGGCCATGTGGACCATAAGGTCCATCACCCTGTTGCTACAGCCAAATTTATTGTCATACCAGGAAATGAGCTTCACAGAGTGGTCATTGAGAGTAATGCCAGCCCAGCATCAAAGGTAGAAGACTGTGTATCACTATAGAATCACAGGAAACAATCTGGTCTTCAGTATAGCCTAGGATGCCCTAGAGGAGACCCTCTGATACCTGCTTCACTACTTTCTTGGTGTCATCATATTTGGCAGCTTTCTCAAGGCAGCAGGTCAGATCTGAAGCTGACACATTGGGGGTAGAGACATGGAAATTTATGCCAGTAAACTTCCCATTCAGCTCAGGGATGACCTTGGGAGACTCACTTTATTGGAGTGGTTTGGAACTGAACCCGCAATATCTCTGAGGTATGCTTGTATACCTCACTAAGTAGTTAAAGATACTTCAGCATCCATCTCTATTTCTGTTTCTTTATTGACTCCTGGGGGGCCTCACCTACTAGAATAAGCATGTGAAGGAGGGGAGAGGAGGAGCAGTGCAGAGCCACTTCCACATTCCTATTTTGTGAATTTCAGTTTCCTTGAATTAGACTGTCAGGTATTTTGTCTTTTAAATTAAATCTTGTAAGGAATCAGCTTTTGAATTTATCACTTCTATTGTTTGCTTCCAGATTAGTTCATTTCTATTTTTTAATGTTTTTATTAATTTAATTACACTAGCACTCACCCATCCCCTTACTTCTTGTCATATGAGAAAAAAATGAACCCTGTTTGTTTAAGCTCCTGTTTGTCAAATGTTTTGTTACTCACAGCCAAATGCTATCATTAATTGATACACTTAGAGTTTAATGAAAGTCTAATTTTTTATTTCATTAATTTTCTATCTAGTTAACACAGTTTCAGCCTTTTCTGCCTTAGTAGTGGAACTATATCCCAGATTTTGGATAGTGCTTGACAGTAAATCTTAGTTTTAATTTTTGCAAGGTTTAACTGTCACCTCATTGCTGTTTTACCATGAATTCATAAAATCTATATTAGGAAGTATTATTTAGATATGACTTAAAAATCTCAAGCTGTTTTAAGTGAATCAACTTTGTATTTTATTGTACATTTACTTTCCGACTTAATTTTTTATATAAACATATTGATAATTGGATGTCAATGGATCAGGCTTCCAAACTACTTACCTTTAAAGATCATTTAAACTATATTTTATTTTTAATAAATAACGGACAGAGGCAGATATCAACAAAAGAAATTATGAGCCAATTATGATACTCTTTGGACCACTGTAGAATTAACATTAAACTCTTCACATGTTTAAGCAAGTAATTCAGTAAGTGATTTAGCAAGCAGCAAGGGTGGTGGTGGTGGTGGGGGGCGGTTTCTTGTTCATTGAAAAATTATTGGCAATCTTAGCACTCCAAGACAGTCCTTTTCTAATTTTCTCTCTATTGGTGATACTTTATATTTCAAACTTGGCTAAAGGGACTATAGTTGGTATGCATATCATCACTCAGACTTTCCATTTGTGCTCAATAATGATTTCACTTTCTGACCAGAAGAATACAAATGTTTTGATTGGCTTTACTCCCTTCTTTTGGACACTTCTCCTAATTAACAACCAAGGGAGAAAATTTGAGACATTCCCTAGGTGATTAATCCATTGGTTCTCAAAATGTCTCTGGACCAGCACCATGAGCATCACCTGGGAGCTTGTTACAAACATTCTCAGGCCCCTCCTCAGATCTGCAGAATGAGAAACTGGGAATGGGGCCTAGCCATCTGTGTTTTAACAAACCTTTAGGTGATTCTGATGCATGCTTGAGATCAAGAACAATAATTGATTTTAATCTTTAGGATCAGAAGAGAGAAGCTCTGATTAGCCCAGAGTGTTAAACAAATTTAACTTGCAATATGAGAGGAAAAAGATGAAAAAAAAAAAAAAAGGCATTTTCTTTCTCAGTCAGGAATGACAGCTACTGCCCTCAAAGAAACTCATTGATAAAATAGCATTGACTATACAACATTAATAAAGATGTATGATGCTATTATTTCTTCATTTCTTCATTCTTTTTTTTCTTCTTTTACTTACTAATTTATTAATGGTGATAGCCAGGCATTGAGCTGTATTTGGAGAAAGATGCAAGGGTGTATAAGATTCTCAAAGAACTTATATTCTGTAGAGGAGAAAGAAGCAGTGTGGGAAGGAGAAACAAAGCAAAATAAAACAAGCATTTTAAAAAGGAATTAAAAATGGGCTTTAGAAACACAAGAAAGACTAATTAAAAATAAAAAGACAAAACCTCAGTCACAATAAAGGTGGAGTCTGCACTGTAATACCTTAATGACACTTCCCATTTGTATACTGCTTTTTGAGTGAAATGTGAAAACACAGAGGTCTGGATGCACGCTAATAGTGACGATATTGTGGATGGTTGCAGTAATAATTTATGCTCCAAGAAAGCTGCAGCAAAAAAACAAACACAAAAATAATCAAAATACTCAGTGACAGTCTTTTCATCTTCTGAGGTGAGTACATTTCAGCAGGAAAAACAATCAACTTACACAAGAAATATAGAGATGTCACCCTACAAGCACAATTGAAGGGCAAAGCAAGAACATCTTGGGAAATATGGTGAAATCTAGTCAGTATGGATTTTGACCCACCATTTCAACCTGATCAAATGCAGCTCACTGCATCCTAGTTGTTAAAAGGGAGAATTGACTGAGGAGAAAAATCAACTCCCACTTATTGTTCCAGAGACATTTTTTCCAGCTAGGAAAGAATTGAATCTCTGAAGATCTGGCAGAGGCTTGCTGTGAGGGAACTGCTTACAAAGCTCTCTCTCTGTGATTTAAAAGCATGAAATTACCTCATTTCAAAGTTGAAAGTCTTTAAAAAACCACACACACTCTTATCTGCTCTCACAGACTGGATTTTGAATTGGGTTTGGGATAAAATAGAAGAGTCTGTGTGTGTGTGTGTGTGCGCGCGCGCGTGCACTCACGTGCATGCACCCAAATATCTGTTATCAGAAGCCTGATCATTCTTTTTAGAATTCAAGGCAAATACTTTTTCTTTTTTTACCAGTACATTTTGCCATCCAAGATGATCTTGAAGGACTTTCAAATTTTAGAACAATTTCAATAGGGAAATGAAAAATTCAGAAGAAATCCATTTGCACTTAACACATGATGTACTGGTATAATTAAGTCAGCTTGTTCGCAGAAGAATTGTCTTTAAAGAATGCCTATGGATATTGCAAGATTGTAGGGTGAGGTCCTAAAAGACAGTTCCATCTTCATTCCGGTTTGGTCTTGTTCTCTTCTACTATGAAACAAAGCAATTTACATCGATTTTCATTTATGAAGCTATAGTGAGGGCATTTGGGGGTCTTTGGTGGATCTCAATAAGTTTTGACTCTCTGGGTAACTTATGCTTACTTTCCAGAAGGAAGTCCATAAAACTCAGAATAAAACCTCTTTACACATCATGTAACTGTGCTGTGCCTGAGAGTTGCCTCCTGTAAGTAAATAAAGCCATATTGATTTCTCCTGGGCAATGCAATCTATTTTGTGGAATTTTCTCTCATCTAGTTCAATTCACTGCATGTATTTTCAGGGTAGCTGTTTTTCATCATGGCTGAGAATAGGACTAGCTGGTTGGAAATGCAGGTAGCTACCATGAAGATATACCACAACACTCAGTGTATTATTTATAATGTTTAAGTATAGAGTCATAGGAAAAAAGTGTCATCCATAGCACTTGTCAGTATTGCTATTAAGGCAAAAGCTTACAGGTTCTAAGGCTGAGAATGTAGAAAGAAGTAAGGATAGAAGTGTCTGAATTATATACACATATTATAGGTGATGAATTTCCTAAGGGCAGCCACCAATAGTTCTTACGAAGTTATTCTGCTGAGAACTTCTACCAAGGGTTACATAGTGTATATATAGCCTTTGTTTCCAAGAACCATACTACCAAGGAAATAATTTTTGTATTCTTATATTAAAAATATAAGGAGTTAAGAGTTTTGCAGTACTTCATGCTTATGTGTTTGTGCACTTACTAATCTATTATTTGACAGCTTGCAATGTGTCAGCCATTTTGTGGACTAAAGACATGAGTAAGACACAGCTCTTATCATCAGGAATCTCAAGATCAAGTTGAAAAGCTGTGACACAGACATCAATATTTCTAACAAGTCACACTGTGATCGGTAGATGAATAAACAAATAAAGATTAATGGATGATTGACAATTGATAAATGAGATACATAGAGAGATAGGTAGATGGATGGATAGATAAGCAGATGGATAATAAGGTAAGTAGGTATCAATGACTTAGATGTTTTCTATCTCTTAGGGTAAAAGCAGGGCCTCAAGGCCTACATGACCTAGCTTCTTGCAACTCCCTGACACCATATCCTCTCCCCATCTTGTTTCTTATTTTTGACATACAAAAAAATCTATACATAATATATATATATAACTGATGGTAGATACCTGTGAAATTATCACCACAATCTATGCTATAAACCTATCGCTTATCTTTGAAAGTTTCTTCCCACCCTCTTATTTTTTTCTCGTGATGAGAAAATTTAAGATCTACCCTTTTAGCAAAATTCTAAGTATATGTTACAGTACTAACTATAGTTACCATGCTGTACAGTATATCTCTAGAACTGACTCATCTTTCATAACCCAAACTTTGTACTCTTTGACTAATAACCTTCCTGTTTCCCCCTGCCTCAGCCCCTGGCAACCACCATTCTATTCTCTGCTTTTATAAATTTGACTATTTTAGATTCATTATCTCAGTGGCATTATGTAATATTTGTCTCTCTGTATTAATTTTATTTCACTTACCGTAATGTTTTCTAGGTTCAGTCATGTTGTTACAGAGGGCAGGATTTCCTTTAAGGTTGAATAATATTCCATTGTGTATATATACACATTTTCTTTATCTAGTCATCTGTCAGTAGATGTATAGGTTGCTTCCATGTTTTGGCTATTGTGAATAATGCTGCAAGGAACATGGGAGTGCAGATATTTCTTTGAGATTTCGATATCAGTTTTTTGGATATCTACCCAGAAGTGAGATTGCTAGATAATATGGTAGTTCTAGCTTTAGTTTTTTGAGGAACTTCCATACTGTTTTCTATGATGGCTGCATCAATTTACATTCCAACCAACAGTGTACAAGAGTTCTCTTTTTAACATGTCCTTGCCAACATTTACCTTTTTTCTTTGATAAAAGCCACTTGTATTCTCTTCCATTGATTTATGTGTCTGTTTTAATGCTGTTTTGATTACTGTGGCTTTGTAATATATTTTGAGATCAGGAAGTGTGATGCCTCCAGCTTTTTCTTCTTGCTTGAGAATGCTTTGACTATTCAGAGATGTGAGGTGATATTTCATTGTGGTTTTGATTTACATTTTCCTGAGAATTAGTGATATTGAGCATCTTTTCATGTATCTGTTGGCCATTTCTACGTCATTAGAGAAATGTCTAGTTCCTTTGCTCACTTTTTAACTGGTTATTTTATTTTATTTTTTGCTATTGGTTGTATGAGTTCTTTCTATATTTTGGATATTAACCCTTTATTGTTTGCAAATATTTTCTCCCATTCTGTAGATTGCCTTTTTTATTTTGTTGATTGTTTTCCTTGTGTGGAAAAGCTTTTTAGTTTCATGTAATCACATTTGTCTGTTTTTGGATTTGTTGCCAATACTTTTGGTGTCATATCTAAGAAATGTCTAGAAGCTTTTCTCCTATGTTTTCTTCTAAGATATTTATAGTTAGGTCTTATGTGTAAGTCTTTAGTTCATATTGAATTGATTTTTTTTGTTGTTGTATGGTGAGAGATAATGATTTAATGTCACACTTTTGTGAAGACTCTTTTTCCACTATGTATTTTGGCACCCTTGTCCAAGATTAGTCAATCCTATACATGTGAGTGTATTTCTGGCCTCTCTATTCTGTTCCATTGATCTATATGTGTTTTTAAGTCGGTACCATACAGTTTTGATTACTGTAACTTTGTAATGTGTTTTGAAGTCAGGAACTGTAATGCTTCCAGCTTAATTATTCTTGCTCAAGATTGCTTTGGCTACTCAGGGTCTTTTGTGGTTCCATTTGAATTTTAGGATTTTTTTTTATTTCTATAAAAAATGTTATTGGAATTTTTATAGAGATTACATATAATCTATAGATTATTTGGATTTAGTATGAACATTTTAACACTATTCTGTCAACCTGTAAACATGGAATGTTTTTCTACTTACTTGTTATTGCTTTAATTTCTTTCATCAGTGTTTTATAGTTTTCAGTTTATAAGTCTTTCACATCTTTGGCTAAACTTATTCCTAAACATTTTATTTATTTTTTAAACACTATTATAAATGAGAGTGCTTTCTTAATTTCCATTTTGGATAATTTCATTGTTCATGGATAGAAATGCAGCTGATTTCTGTACATTTATTTTTGTATCTTATAACTGCTGAATTATTATTTCTAACAGATTTTTTTTCATGATTTTTAGGGGGTTCTAAATACAAGATTGTCATTTGCAAACATAATTTTATTTCTTTCATCTGATTTGTACTAGAATATAGGATAACTGTAGGCTTTTGTATATCATCTTTATTGTGTCGAAGTAAGATCCTTGTATACCTAATTTGTTGAGTTACATTTGTAAAAGCATGTTTGAATTATGGTAAATGATTTTTCTGCATCTATTGAGATGACATGTGATTTTTTTATTCTTCATTCTGTTAATGTCATGTATCACAGTTATTGCTTTGTGTATGTTGAACCATCTTTGCATGCCAGGAGTAAATCCCACTCTCTTGGTATGTGATCCTTTTATTGTGATACTGAATTCACTTACTAATATTTTGTTGAGGATTTCTGCACCCATGCTTATCAGGGATATTGGGCTGTAGTTTTCTTGTAGTGTCTTTGGCTTTCATATCAGGATGATGTTGGCCTCATAGAGATTTTGGAAGTGTTCCTTTTTTTATGTTTTTGGAAGAGTTTAAGAAATATTAGTATTTTTCAAATTTTGGTAGAATTCACTTTTGAAGCCACATGGTTCTGGGCTTTTTGTTTGTTCTTGGAAGGATTTTGATGACTAATTCAATGTCATTATTTATTATTGGTTTCTTTAGGCTTTTATATTTCTTGATTCAGTCTCTCGTGTTTCTAGAAAGTTATCCATTTCTTCTAGATTGTCCTATTTGTTAATGTATATAGCAAATCCTCAAATAATGTCATTTTGTTATAATGTTGACAAGAAAAAAATTGATTTCTGTTTGTGGAGTTTGCATGTTCTCCCCCAAGTCTGTGTGGGTTTTCTCTGGATACACTTGCTTCCTTCCACATCCCCAAATGTGCACATTAGGTTAATTCATATGTCTAAATTGCCCCAGTATGAATGAGTGTGGGTGTACGTGTGAGTGGGCCCTGTGATGGAATGGCCAGCATCCTGCTCTACTCCTTGGGCTGCTGGGATAGGCCCCCAGACAGCTGCAACCTGGGATAGGCAACATGGAAAATAATTACCTTGTTTTTATTAATCTTTCTTAAATGCATATATAGCTCATATTTATTTCAATGTTTAACATTAAAGTGTTTTGGAGTCTTTATTTAGAAGTTTGTTGATATTTTTGTGCAATATGCTATAGAAACTTAACTGTTGTGTATATAAGTTAGCCTATGGTAAAGCTGGTTTCATTATATATGTTTCATTTAAAGTTGCGGTTTCTAAGAAACTATTCAAGATGTTAAGTGAAGACTTACTGTAATTATGCATAATAGTCCCGTACAATCTTTTTTTAATTCTGTGGCATCATTTGTAATGTCTCCTCTTTCATTTCTTATTTAGTCTTCTCTCTTTTTTTCTTGTTCTAGTTAAGGTGTTGTCAGTTTTGTTTATTCAAAGAACTACTCTTACTTTTGTCAATTGTTTTCTATTCTATTCTCTATTTTATTTATTTCTGTTTTAGTCTTAATTTCCTTCCTTCTGCAAACTTCAGGCTTAGTTTGTTCTTTTTCTAGTTTCTTGAGGTGTCATATAAGGTTGTGTACTTGTTATTAGTTTATTAATATAGGCTTTATCACTAACTTCCCTGTTTGTACATGTGTTTCTTTTTCTTTTTTTGATTTCTAATCTTATTTGTTACTCTTAAAAAATTTATTTTTAACTGGACTCAGAGGTAGAAGCTCTCAGAGGACAGCCTGTGTCTCTTGGAAATCTGTTCCTGGCATTTCTCTTTGGCCTCCTTCATTTTCTTTTCCAAAAATTTAGCATATTCTTCCTTACTTTTCTTAGTATGCTGTTTTTTGTTTTTTGTTTTTTTGTTTGTTTTTCCAGAGCAACACGCTAATGTTTGTTTTGCAAGATGTGTGGAGTAACAAGACACTGAATGTTGGGTTCTTTGGTTCTAGGTTTCTTACCTTCTTTGTTTAGGGGCTTTCTCACAACATATTATATTGATGAACATCATCTTCTTTGGAGAGATTAAAAGGTTGAGAACTCTGCTAGCTTTTTTGGGCCCCAGGCAATGAGGCACTGTAGTATGAATGAGACCATGAATATCTTTCTCCCCTTTTACAATGACCAGGTTGAGATTGTCATTACAATGCAACCCTGAACATATCTGCACTTTCTCCAGTTCTCTTTGGTCATAATAGGAATGCCCATTACTCAGTAACAAATGGACATAGCCATGAGTCAAGACACCTTGCTTCATGGGGAAAATTTGTTTGTCATTCTCACCCCTGATTTGAACCACATAGCCCTTTCATTCTTCACCCAGAGTGTCAGCAACAACTTCTGTGACCATATACTTTTCGAAAAAGGTACAAAGTTTGCATTCCTTGTCCACTTCAATGAGTTTCTGGCAGCCAAGGGCTGGAAAAGAGATAGTCAACTTCATCCTGAAGCAGCCAACTGCCTACAAGACACCTAGAAAAAGAACAGTACTCTTTTTGCTTTATCCCATCTGTTTTGGTATGTTGTATTTTTATTTTCATTTGTTTTTAGATATATTCTTATTTCTCTTTTGATTTATTCTTTGACCCTAAAGTTGTTTAAGAGTGTGTTGTTTAGTTTCCATGTATTTGTGAATTTTTCCATTTACCTTTTGTTGTTGACTTCTAGTTTTATTCCATCGTGGTTAGAATAGGTAATTGAGATGATTTTCACCCTTTTAAATTTGTTAAGACTTGTTTTGTGACCTAGTATGTGACTTATCCTGGAGAATTTTTTTTTTTTCCTGAAGAACATTTTATGTGTTATTGAGTGGGATGTTCTTCATATGCCTATTAGGTTCATTTTTCTATAGTATAGTGCAAGTTTGCTTTTTTCTTATTGATCTTCTGTCTAGATGATCTGTCCAATTATTGTAAGTTTGGTATCGAAGTCTGCTACTATTATTATATTGTTGTCTATTTCTCTCTCCAAATTTGTCAGAGTGCTTACAGTTAATCTAATATTGGGTGCATATTTGTAATTGTCATATCTTCCTGTTGAATTGACCCTTTGTCACTTGTGACAGTTTTGCCTTAAAGTCTATTTTGTCTGATCTAAGTATAGCCATCCCTGCTGTCTTTTTGTTTCCATTTGCGTGGAATATCTTTTTTCTATCCTTTTCAGCCAATGTATGTCTTTAAGTCAAGACTGGGTCTCTTGTAGATAGCGTATAGTTGAAAATTATCTTTTTTTTTTTTAATTCCTTCAGTCACTGTTTTTTAAGTGAGCCTAATCTATTTACAGTTAAATATTGACAGCTACTGATTATTGATGATAATTATTGACTTACTATTACCATTTTGTTAATTGTCTATTTTGTAGTTCTTTTCTCATTTTCTTCCTTTACAATTTAATCGTTCTGTAGTGGATATGCTTTGATTCTTTTATCTTTATCTTAATGTGTTTCAAAGTAATGGTCTCCAAGCTCTTCTGAAATATGTTTAGCATGTTCTCCCTAGGGTTTTTGCATTTTCTTTTCCTTTTGACTGTTGAAATTCTTTTCCCTGAGATATATACATCGTTTGTTCCTTCTTTTAATTCAGATGTCTGGTCAAGTGTCACCTTAATAGAGAGGTATTTCCTGACCACCCTATTACCACCATCCCTCTTTCTACTTTTATTCGGCTTTGTTTATTGAAGCTATCACTACTTGTCATGTTTTGTTTGTTGTTTTTTCTGTCTTCTAGAACAGGTGTCCCCAACTCCCAGGCCACAGATTGGTATTGATCTGTGGCTGGTTAGGAACCAGGCTGCACAGCAGGAGGTGAGTGCCAGGTGAATGAATGAAGCTTCATCTGTATTTGCAGCCACTCCCCAGCACTAGCATCACTGCCTCAGCTCCACCTCAGATCATTAGGCATCGGATTCTCATAGAAACACTGGTCCCTGTTGCCAGAAAGGTTGGGGACCACAGTCTAGAGTATAATCTCCATACTAGTAGAACTTTTGTTAAACTTTTTAATAACTATGTCCTTGGTGCCAGAATAGTAACTGACATGTAGTAGGTACTTAAATACTTGTTAGTTGAATGGATAAATGAATGACTAAATGAGGTAAAGACCTGTAAGAAACTGGAGGACTTTGGACTCTGTGTTGAGGAATTAAGCTTTATTTGGAAGGTCTATCAATTAGCTGCTGCCACAAAAATACAATGTCAGAACTGTAAGCTTCTATTTCTCATGCATCTGCAGCTCAGTGGCTGATGGTTGGCTGATTTAGGCTATATTCTGTGGGATGAATATACTGGTCTCACTTGAGCTCACTTCATCTATCTTCAGTCAGTGTTGGTCTAAAGCTGATTTTGGATGCACTCTTTTTAGGTGGGCAGTATTCCACTTTTTAAAAATTTTCCTTCTTGGATCAGCAGACAAAAGTGGGAATTTTATTCTCAGGGTGATGATAATACCGCAAAGTGAGCAAGACCAACTATGCCAGCAGTTTTTGATTCTCTGCTTGCATCATTTCTAACTTCCCACTGTCCAAAAGGCATTAACATGACTAAGTCCACAGAAGAAAGGGTAAGACTTAAGTCAAATCTACCATTGTGGGCAATGCTACTTAATTATTTTCAGCAGTTTTATCCTCCTTTACAGATTATGTATAACATTTAAAACTTTCCATTATTGAGATATATTATTTGCAGCATACAATGAATTATAATCAATGACAATTAACTATTGTGCAGTCTGCCAATTAAATAGTTTCTAACATGCTTATGATGTTATACATATGTCCTAATCATAATATGCCCAGTAAGCGGGTCTATAACTTGGACTATACAGAGGTAGTTTGTCTTATTCACAATTTATTTCTTAGCTTTTATCCTAGAAACAACTAAGGGCTCCCTTTTCTCCCATCCAATTTCCCCTTCGTAGGAATTTAATTTATAAGACTGCTGACTTTAATTACAGATAGAAGCATGAAACTGTTCTATCAAAATGTAATTGACTGTCATATAGTATAGCTTTGAGATTTTCTTATTTTGCTCTTCCATCTAAAGTGAATAGACTTGAGAGATTAGAGTTAATGATGCTGATGGTGTACTGATTGCCAGATTATTTGTTTTCTTTCTTCTTGCATTTGAGACTAACCTGATTATTTTAAGGCACGTGCAATTCTTTAGTAAATGTTTGATTCCAACTTGGGAAATTTGTTATCATATATACAGTTACTATAATATTATAATTTGTTCCCAAAGATGACAAGATGACAATAATATTGTGTGTGTGTGTGTTTAGTAGGAGGATCAGCAGGGAACAATTTTAATATTGGGCAAATATCTGGGAGTTGGAACATTTGTCACTAGCAGAGTCAGGTTGAATAGAATTTCTAGGTTGTATTTCCTAGAAAAGCTAAACTTATATTTTCCACATCTAAGAGGTGAAAGGGGTAGGGAATATTAAGGGACTGAGGGTTATATTTTTGGAGGTCATTTGTTCATAAATCTGACCAACCAATAAATCTTTAATGAGTGTATAGTACTGTATTCCAGATAGTCAACCATTGGCTGAAATCCTTAGCAGCTTTTATGAACTAGAGCCTGAGTGGAGTTAATTACTGACAGGTGATTCTTTTCATATTATGAAAACTGATGTCTGTTGTCCTTGTCCCAGTTAGATTTCACCATCTTAAGTGTCCAAGCAGGGCTCTGTGCTTCCTATGTTAAAATGCAAGAGACCTACTTGCTTTTCTTCTTTTTGCACCTTTTTACTGTTTTAAAATAGTCATTCTCCCTCCAACATCTGCCCTCAGTTCTTTACTTTGCCAGCTTTCTAAAAATGATCTGGTAATTTCCTAATTGGTTTTATTTAATGCATAGAATGAAAGTAGTTAAATGGCGAGCAAGTCAGTACAAGAATACACAATGCAACAAGGGTACTCAAAAATTGGTAAAATGAAGCAAGTATGTTTTCTTCACTCGATATTTCATTAAAACAATATTTAGAATAGTATTTGTTAAAGAACTTTAATAAAATAGCTAGCATACAGTTCTTATTCATTTGCTGGCATAAATGTGGATTTTTATTTAACCTCTGGATAATTCCAGCCAAACCATGATGGATTGGTGGCAAATTTCCAGAAGGTCCTTCATCAGACAGTTTTGTGTAAATTTTGTTTCAAGATGGAAACAGGTATGTTTTGGAGATTTGATCACCCTATATTTGTGACATTTCACATAATGATCTTGTAAAGACATATATGACACATTCTCATTAGCAAGTTATATAGGTTGCTTCTTAAAGTAGTGGAAATTACTTTTGAATGAACTCTGCAAGGCTGGGTAAATGACTATATGAGAATGAGTTAATCAGCTGTCTTTGTTAAATGTTTTTCTAAGTGTAGGAGGCGTTGGCAGGTAATTTGGCTTTCTCTGATTTGCAGCTGCTGTCATCATTACTATATGTGATTGATATGTCTGGCTGGACAGATTTGCAACCTGACACTAATGCTAATGAATGGTTTAAAGATGCTGAATTATTGATAATTTCAGAAGTGCCCCTGGAATTTGATCTGAGAGGCTGGTATCCACCTTATAGTTCCATGTCATGGTAATACTGTTGAGGCAGCATTTCTTTGTAGGGAGTTTTGAGTTAAGTTTCGTATCATGTGTGATATGAATGCAACTAACTATGCTATAAATTTTCTCTAGTAGAAAAAATTCCAGTCTCTGCTTTGGTATCATGTAGACATATGGATTTCTTTATAGTTACCATGTTTGACTTTTATGTGCAGCTGCTTTATGAAGAGTTTTTCTTAATAGCTGTATCATGTTTTGTCAGAGATGTATCATGTTTTGCCAGAGATGTAAAATGTTAGACTTAAATGGACCATTTGATATTACCTAGCCCAATATTTCTCAAGACCATCTCAGTGTTGGAGGAAGGTGAATACATGCATCCTGGTTACAGCACAAAACAATCAAATTATTTGAGGTCATAGGTTTTGATTCCTCATCCATAATATACCTATGTCTATTAAACCAAAATTTCAGCTCAGCTGAGCTACCTTGTTTGCATGAATTAAATAAAATTAACCTAGGTTCTTCATCCCATGCCCTGTAACAATTTTACTGTCTTTCTCGAGATATCTGGAAATTCTTCAGGACTTAAATTCTTTTGAACATCTGTCTCTCTAATTACCCGTTTTCACTGCATTTTTAGTCTTGCTGAAGTTATCATCATGAGCTATTCTTTTCTCACTGACTGTTACAGGTAGAACAGTTTCCTTCCTCCATTTCCACATAATGCACCTTATACAAAGACTCCAGTAAAAATATTTGTGACAAGGCTTTACAACATAACTATGTATATTTAAAAGTAAATGTTAATCATCCTTGTTCTTAAAGCTACCTTCATCGTTGCCTCTGCTGCCAGGATATTCTCACTAGCTAACATTTATAAGTGGGTACCTCTCCTGCTATTATGTGGCTTATTCTATCACTTACTTCCCCCTCCCCCATACCCCATTTTTTTCTGAGTTTGCCTATACGTTTTTGCTTTCTTATCCAGCATAGTTTATTGTCTTTTTGTCTAGTCTCAGGAAATTCAGGCTTTTCCACTGGGTACCTCTTTATAATAAAACAGTTTCATTAAGGTGGTTCATTGAACAAGATTATTATATTGCATAGAGGAATTCCATAAAGAACCTACTTTTTTCTCTCCATGCTATATTAATATTGACTTTAAAGAATTTGTTCCCTTTGAATCTTTAGTATATTTTCTGCTTCAACATGTAACTGTTTTAACTTATAATTTTGTGCTTACCCCGACATAGCCTAACAAACCAATTTGAGAAGAATGAGTCTATCTCTGGGTACATGAGTATGGGTCTATTTCAGCCTCTCTTCTATTACAAATGAAAAATAAAATAGAGGGGCACTCAGTGATCTGCTCAATATCCCTAAACTGAGTAAGTTCCTTATTATTCGTGAAATTATGTCACACAAGGACAACTCTACTTTCCAATAAGGGTTCCTAAACTCTGTGCTTAATTTTTTAAAGAAAATGTTGTATTCTAATAAAAATCCATGTTAAATCTCCTTTCGTTTGTATTGACATTGACCTGTCTATGATTTCTTTATGAATGTTAACTACAGAAAATTTTAGCATTATTCTAAATATGTACCATCATGTAGGAAGTTTCATCTATCTGCCAGATATGTCTCGATATTTTTGTGTTTTCCTTTGTCCTGAGGGTGAGTCACCTGATTATCAAAGAGCAGCAAGACCTTGGAGAACTGCTGTCTCAGAAATGATGACAAGATTTCTATTTTCTTTTTTCCCCCAATGGCTTTTTTTAAATTTCAAGCTTTAGTTCTTGTTAATTTGCAAGATTGTCCACATGTATTCTTATAGGTATAGATAATCAAATTAACACATTTTAAAAATTTCTGCTATGTACTTTGAATTGTGCAAATTTTAATCACAGATAATGATATATACACACATACATACATGCCCATACCCATACACACATATGTATATACACCTTGTGTGTGTGTGTATGTACACCTTGTGTGTGTATATGTGTGTATATATACACACACACATGTATATACACACCTTGATCCTTATTCTCAGAAATATTTATAATATATTGGGGAGAGGAAACATAGATATGTGTGTGTGAGGTAAGTAATAATGTAAGACTTTAGTAATATTTTGAGAAAATGATAGAAGACATAGCGGAAAGCTGAATGTAACATGTTGGCAAATTAAAAGTATATAGACAGACAACATGTTTATACTCATCTCAGCCCACTTGCTGAAAGCCGTGGATACTCTTTAAGGAAATGCACATATACATATACTAAAATTTTCTCACTGTTTCTCAAGGTTAAGGAACAGGGAAGACTACCCACAAAATATATGAACCTCAGGTGAAGAAACTCTAGGATACACTGAAGGTTGTAGTTTAAAGGCACGGATGGTCAATTCCAGATAGTCTGTTCAGAGGAGACTTCTAGGAGCAATTGAAGGTAGATCTGGAAAGATGCCCAGAAGGGGAGAAGGAAAAGGCTAGGGCAGGGGGTATTCCGGGTGGTGAAAACCTTGAGCAAGATACCAAAGTCAGGACAATAAAGAACATAATTTGATAATTTTTAAACCAGATCAGGATGAAAGAGAAGTAGGAGGAAACTATGAGAAATGTTAGGGAAGTTGGCTTGTGTTGGTCACCTCTGTGATTATAATCCTAAATTTAGGGGTAGATTCCTAAAACTGTTAGATCAAAGGGCATACTGCTAACGACTGAATATTTGTGCCCCCCCCATTTATATGTTGAAATCCTAATCCCCTCAATGTGGTGATATTAGAAGGTGGGGGGCCTTTGAGAGGTGATTAGGTTGTGGGGGTGGAGCCCTCATGAATGGGATTAATGTTCTTATAAAAACAACAGCAGAGAACTCTCTCACCCCTTCTGCCAGGGAGGACACCGAAGCCTATGAACCAGGAAGTGGGCTCTCTCTAGACACTGAATCTGCTGTCACTTTAACTTTGAACTTCCCAGCCTTCGGAACTGTGAGAAATAAATGTTTGTTGCATAAACTGCACAGTTGATGGTATTTTTGTCATAGGAGCCCAGATGTACTTACACACATACATTTTAAACTCTGATTCATGTTGCTAGATTACCTACCCCAAATACCATTTCCATTAAGGGGTATTATAAGAATTCCTATCTCATCACACCTTCAACTTCAACATTTTTTAATTCTAATAACATCCTTTCTTTGGTGCACAATTATAGTTACATTGTGTGTGTGTGTTTTTAAATAACTCTTCCGTTCTTTCTTTCGTTAGAGAGAGAGAGAGAGAGAAATGAGTAAGACATTTGTTCTCATCTCCCTACCTGTCCCCAGAAATGTATTTTACCTGGTGTGGGGCCAATAGCAGGTTCTGTAACAAAAGTGAAAATGATAATAATGAGGAAGATTATTCTATAGGAAAGAAACATGTGAGACAGAGGGAAGAGCCTGCCGTGAGGATATTATACTGATTTAGTGATAGGTGGATGAGAGCTGTGATAAGAGCAGCTGAAGAAGAAATGGAAGAGATGGACTGAATTAGAAAAATAGGAAAATGACTTATGATAAAGAATAAGAGTCTGGATGTGTAGGTCTGCAAGAGGGAGCATTCTTTTCTTCACAACTGACAAATCCTGACTTGGGCATTTTGCCTGCTAATAGTGTGCAGACCTGATTAGATGCAATGATTTTATAAAGACCATCCAGTTACACTGTAGCCAGACTGCCTCCAACCTGAGAAATGCTTGGCTAATTAACTGAAAAGTTCAAGTATGGCAACCCAAGCATCAACAATCAAAGACATGGCTTTCCTAATGTGGGACAGAGATGATTCATAGTCCTTGGCTTTAAAAGATTTACCCAGTTGCCCTCTCTCTTAAACCTAGATTCTGTGTTGGATAGGGCTAATGTTTGGCAGAAAAACTTCCACTTTATACTTAAATTTGCTCATAGCCTATCTTTTAAAATTTAATACAGTTTAGTATTTCTTAGAAAATAATTTGGCTTTATTCTCTTGTGTGTCTACAAATGAGCACTCATTAATTCTTTGAGAAATGTGATGAGGCATTGCTTTATATTGGGTCACCTTAACTTCATTAGTTTTCTGTTACGCCTCTTCCTTTTCCTACTCCTTGCCTGGTAAGCCAGTTGTGATGTTGCCTGGTAACTCCACTTTCTATCTCAATATCCCTTCTATGAGATTTTGTGAAAATTTATTTTTCCTAGGAAATTGGCACCTCCACGTGACTTCCCTCTTCTATCGATTATAATTCAGGAGAGGCTGCTGTGCTTGTTGTGTCTGCCCCTCACCATAAAGTACATTCCATTTTATATGTCCCAGTGTTATCTGCAACATAAACCTTGTGAAACACTGTAGTTTAAGACAGGGGTCAGCGATTATCTCCTGTAAAAGGCCATATGGTAAATATGTTAGGCTTTGCAAGCCACATATGGTCTCTCTGGCACATTTGTGTGTGTGTGTGTGTGTGTGTGTGTGTTTACACAACTCGATAGAAATGTAAAAATTATTCTTAGTTCATGATCATACTAAAAAGGACTGTAGATTTGGCACACAGCCATATATTTCTGACTCAGTCTAAGAGGCTACACACTGCGAGCACAGCACAAATATTTTCTACTTGTGGCGACACTTACCTAGGAGATATCAAAGCTGAAAATTATGTTTCACTAAAATTTTTCTAAGCAGCTAATGATGTTGAAGAATTGTGAAGCTTGAATGACCTCAGTACACCAAACCTTTATTGAACCTTATTGAAAACTCATTTTTGACCAAGAAATAATGGGACTTTTAAAAAATCAATTATGTGCAGACCTGAGGATTCATTTCATGCTCTATCCAGATTGCTAATTTTCAAACCTACCTTCTTTGAAATTCCTGAATTCCCCTACCTCCTATTCCCAAAGTGAACTGCTCAGTGAATGTTGACATTTTTGTATGTTCTCTTGCCTGGCAAAATCATAAACTTAGTTTTCTCCTTTGGTAGTTTTGTTCTCATCTTTAACAATTCCCTATGTAAAAAAAAAAAAAAAAAAAAAAACGATATAAGTCAGCAGATGGAAAAGTTCTTTTGGATGCTAGGTAAGGATAGTTTTTCTAATAGTTTCTGGAATTATAGCAAGAATAAATTTTCCCAGCTTGAGAATAATGAGAAGAAGTCAGATAAGGACATCTTGTTTGTATGCAAAGGGTGGTAGGGTACTGTTAAGTCTCTTTATTTAACAAAACAGAGAAAAGATCTTGTTAAAGAAAATTGTGAATGTCTTTGAAATTTGCAAAACTGATTACTGAGCGTCCTATAAATAAATGATAGATAATTAATAATGTGAATGTTGCTTGTTCATAAAAATGCAAAGTAATTGTGTCTAGACAAATGCAATTGATTATTTCCCATAGATATTGACCAATTTTGCATCTATTTGTCAATTCATATAAGCATTCCTGATTGCCCATATGGGTTCATCCTTTGAGTTCTCCTTTGGACCTGTTATAACATCTTTCCGGTTTCCTCACTAATTATAGATTTTAACAAAATACGTGTCATGTGATTGTTCATATTTATATAACATTCATGGTTATTATGAAAATCGTCTTAACATTCTTAATCTCACAATTTCTTTTATTATAACATATATGTGTATTTGTAGCACACACACATACATTTACATCATTATATTTATAGAACATGTTTTATATATTTTTTCTTTAGTGCATATATTAGTGAATTATTTAACTTAATTATCCATATCAATTCAAATTAAAAGAAACTGGCCTCAATTTATCTGGGTTCCTGAAAAGATATAATCACAAGAAGTACTTCTGTACTTCCTTTTACTTATATCTCTGTCTATCTGTGATGTAACAATTACTAAGTAGGTCACGGCCAAGCCGATTTGAAGTTATGGCTCTGCCCATGATTAAACGTGTAGTAACCAATTCGATCAAGCTTGTAGCTATGAAGACAGCCTAAAATTTCACATTGACCCACCGTTGTTCTTTTTTATTTTTAAATTTTCCTTTATTGTTATTTGGACAAGACCCTAGTGAAGTTAATAGTATGATACTGTTTATTAATATGATTCCTTCTCATTTTATATTGGTGAATTGCTAAAGTAGAAGAAAAGTTTTCTTTTCATATGAAAACATATATTCTGCTTATCTAAAAACTGAACAGTTTCTTGAGGACTCTTAAATTGATACAAATATTTAGGTAAAATGTTTGCTTAATCTCCAAGCAATCCCATTTGCTAGGTATGAGTCGGTTCAAATCATAAAGCACCAAAGAGGTTGGCATGTCCAGAACTTTCTTTTCCCTTTGTAAGTCTGTAGGGCTTTGGCATTGTCTACTCAGTACCTCTGGGCTTAAAACTATATTAGGTTTTAATTCACACCTTTTTATATGAACTTTTTCATTAATAGAATGGCGTACATCCTTAGAAGTGAAAATAATTTTTAGGGAAATACAAAATTTTCCTGCCATAGGAGTCTTTGTTTTTAAATTGTGATGTTACCCTTGAAATTTCTGTTAAGATGGAAAAATGCTGATAAAGTTAATACATTTATGCCTTGTTTTGTATTTGGCAAACTTATTTCTAAATGCCTTTGGACATTTAACTCAATTCCATTCAGTGATTATATCCTGATTTTCTCTCATGTGGCAAGCATCGTGCCAGGTTATTTGGAAAAGCAAGATAAATAGATATAGATTCTCTACCTAGAAAGCACAATATCTAATAGAAAAAGAGAGATAAGAAATGAAATGATGAGAGTACGAGGTGCTATGTGTAATAATGGAAATAGGAACAATGTATGCAGCAGCATATAGGAGAGAATGACTAGCACTGTGAATAAAGCAGAGAAAAGAAGTCTTTAAATTATAACAAATGTTGTAGGCTAGAAATTAAGAACAAGGTTAATTCAAAGTGCATACACTGAGTTCTTATAATTTGGTGAATAGTAGGTGAAGCTCTCTTTATACACACACAAGTAATATACAGGCCTTGACTCAAGAAACTCATGATCTTTTAGAGAAAACAGAAAAGTGAATGGGTAATTATAATACATTATGAAAATCGGTATATTAAAAATATGAGTCAAAACTTGTAGGAGCATGAGAGACCATGGTTAGGGCTGGGGAGATGAAGAAGATCAGAGAAGGCTTCTGAAAGAGAAGCTAGAGTCAAGTCTGAAAGGATGTATCAGAGGAGATATGGAAAGTTAAAAGGTGCATGGAGTGAATATTCTGCATAGAGACCAATATATGCAAAGGCCAAGAGGCCTGAAAGATAATCTGGCAATTCAGGGAAGCGTGATCTGAGTGCAAGCAATAGGACAGACAAGGTAAGATTTAGTGCTGCATAAGTAGGTAGAGGGTCGTAGAGGAAGGACCTTCATGCCATATACATAGTAGGAAGAATCTTTGAAGTGTTTTAAATGGACACGGTATCAAATTAGTCTTCATGAAATATCATTGTGAAAACGATGTGGAGAAGGAGTCAAGCAAAATAAGATTAGAGTGAAAGAGACCAAATTGTGTTTTCTATAGGAATTTGGTAAATGAACATGGCCTGAACTCAGGCAGAGGAAATGGGAATGGAGAAAAGGATAGAGTCAAATCATATTAAGAAACTAGAACAATGGCTTAGTGACCTGGGAATAATTCAGAAGGAGATGTGAAGGATAGCACCCATATTTTTGGCTCATAGTTGATAGTGCCATTTCTAAATGCAAGTGATGGAGGATGATGACAGCGGGGTAGTGATGAGAGAGCAGTTCAACAGGAAGGATATACATACCCCCAACTCAATAAGATGCTTGTATGACCCAAATAAATATGCCGAATAGGGTAGTCGGAAAATTTGAGTTCCAAATTGGAAAAGAAAATTGAACACAAGGTACATATTTGGGAACTTTAAATGTATAGTTATAGTTGAAGAACTAGAAAAGAGTGAATAAATGTGGACCAGAAATGGATGGTAATGAAAAAAAAAAAGGAAAGAAGAAAAGTGGATTGCAATGCATCTGAATATGAAAGGGATGAAATAGGGGGACCAGTGAGGAAGAAGACCAGGAAAAATTAAGAATGAATGGCCAGTGAGTTTAGAAGAAAACCAGGAAAAATTGTTGTCATTACAGAAATCAAGTAGAGGTTCCAAATGATGAAATGGCCAATATTAATTAATGCTGCAGAGAGGCCATGATAAGGCAAAAGGAAAAATGATATACAAAAACTAAAATAGCTTCCGGGATGAAACAAAAAAAATGTGTGAGGATTGAAACAAAAAATGTGTGAGGATTAGTCGGAATGCAAAATAGAGTGAAAGAGAAATGAGAATAGGGATATGCATTTTGTTGTTGTTGTTTTGTTGTTGTTGTTGTTGTTGTTGTCGTTAGAGACATTTATCTCTGAAGGGAAAATCCAAGAATTAGAGGAGTGCAGTATGGCTCTTTTTAAAGATGCAAAATTCATGAGAGCAGAGTTATCACTGGCCTTATTGGTGGCTGCTGTAAACTTCTTGAAGAGTGCCTGGCAAGTAGAAGTGTCTCATTGCATTTATTCATTGAACGAGTGCATAAATAAGGCAGGAGAAACTTGAGGATGTCTTGTATCAATGGGGGAAAAAACTCAGTGCAGATAGTGGCTCAGGAGAGCTGGTGGTTGGAGAAGCTCTGAGACTGAACATGGAATATGTACCTTGAAATGAGGACACTCCTTCCCAGACCTGTATGAATACGATGGTCAGTGTGTTAGGGAATTTCAAAGTAATTCCATCAGGAAGTTTGTAGAAGTAGATGCCTCTTCAGATTCCTAGGATTTTGTGGTTACAAGACCAGTGTTTCCTAACCCAGAATGCCCTTTAAAAAAAGGACACAATTCAGCTAATTATGTGTGTAATTGAGGTGAAAAGGCTGAATTATCTGCAATCATAGCCTTGATTCCACAGTTGACATTCTGAGGAGAACTGGTTTTCATTTACAAAGTGCTTTGCTAGGCTAGTCTCACTGTTAATCTTGCTGACTGTTCCTTTCAGTACCCCTCTGAGGTAAGTTAGCTCCTCCATTAACCCTAATAGGGAGTTCTCTCAGCAGGAAAGACACTAAATGAGAAACAGAGAATCCATTTGAGACCTTGCAGTCACCCAACCCAGATCCCTCTCTGAAGGTCTCATCATTCTTTTCTGCAGATGACATGCAACATTGTATAAGTTTAAGGTGTACAGCATAGTGATCTGATATATGTACATATTGCAAAACGATTACCACAGTAAATTTAACATCCATTACCTCAGTTACAAACATTGTGCCTTGTGACAAAAACTTTTAAGATCTACTCTTCTAGCAACTTCCAAAAGTACAATATAGTATTGTTAACTATAGTCACCATGCTGCACATTACATCCCCAGAATTTATTTATCTTATAACTGGAAGTTTGTAACTTGACCACCTTCCCCCTTCCAATCCCCCTACCACCTCTGCCATGGCAGCCACCAATCTGTTTTGTTTCTATGAGTCTAGATTTTTTTAGACTGCACATATCAGTGAGATCATACAGTATTTGTTTTTGTCTGACTTATTTTACTTAGCATAATACTTTTAAGATTCATCCATGTTGTTGCAAATGGCAGAATTCTTTTTTGTGTGTGTGGCTGTAAAATATTCCACTGTCTATATATACTGCATTTTCTTTAATCATCCATCAGTGGACAATTCCATGTCTTGGCTATTATAAATAATGTTGCAATAAACATGGAGTGCAGATATCTCTTTGAGATAGTGATTTCATTTCCTTTGGATATATATCCAGAATATATATCTGGATATATATATATATATATATATATATATATATATATATATATATATGCTGGATCATATGGTAGTTCTAATGATATTTTGAGGTACCTCCATACTGTTTTCCATAGAGGGTGCACCAATTTACATTCTCTCCAAGAACGCTCAAAAGTCCCCTTTTCTCTTCATCCTTGCCAACACTTGTTGTCTCTTGTTTTTCTAATGATAACCATTCTTCCAGGTCTGAGGTAATATCTCATTGTGATTTTGATTTACATTTCCCTAATTAGTGAAGTTGAACATTTTTTCATATGTCTGTTGGCCATCCATATGTCTTTGGAGAAATGTCTGTTCACATCATCTGCCCATTTTTAATTAGATTATTACTATTAATATTATTTGCTATTGAGTTATATGAGTGTCTTATATATTTTGGATATTAACTCCTTATCCAGATATGTGCTTCGTGAATTTTTTCTCCCTTTTAGTTAGTTGCTATTTCACTTTGTTGATTGTTTATTTTGCTGTTACCCTGTAAGCCTTTGAGTTTTGTTTTGTTTTTCTTATTTACTAGTAAGCAATCAGACAAGTAAGGTGAGTCATACAAGTGGAGATTCAGATTCTGTGTTATATTTATTTAAAATTTAATACTTTGTTCATTGGGGATTTTTTTTTACATCAAGTTTGGATTTTTAAAAAATATTACATTATTTTATTATTTATCCTGATAGCTCAGTTTTTTGGACACTCCTCTTAAATTTTGTGCCCTGCAAAGTGCTTTAATCCCCTTGCTCTGCAAAACAGAATATTTTTATTAATCTTTGTTTTCCTTTTAACAATATTTTTCTTATCTGTTGCTGTGAACTCAGAACCACTACACAGCCAGTCCATTTTGGGATAAGAGCCAGATGGCAAATTGTTGTGCTCCAAAATGGATTTTACTTTTGGAAATTTTCAGAAGCTATTTGAAATAAAGTCTGGTGGAGTAATGGGAATGATAAAGCTTGATAACTTTGGTAAAGGTAAAACATTATAGATTGCTTTTTTAAGTGAGTTGTGAAGCTTTGAAGATAATTCCAAAGATATAACTAATAAAAGTTTTGAGCACAGGAATATCACTAAGCAATAGATCATCTCTGAAGCTGGTACTCTGGAGATCCATTTGGGTGGTTAGTGTTAAGATATGTTAGTTCAAAAGGCCTCAGTTGTTAGTTTTGTGCTACATTTTCGATGAGGTAAATTTGAATTTGTATAATTTTCTGATTTAAAATATACATCTATTAAAAATATTTTTTTCTTAACTAAATAAATCTACCTATTATGTTGATACTTAGAAGAATGTGTTTCTTAGGGCAGGGATCCCCAATGCCTGGGCTGCAGACTGATACCAGTCCATGGCCTTTTAGGAACTGGGCCATACAGTAGGAGGTGAGTGGCAGTTGAGTGAGCAAAGCTTCATCTGTATTTGCAGCCACTCCCCAGTGCTAGCATCACCACCTCAGCTTCACCTCAGCTCATCAGGCATTAGATTCTCATAGGAGCACTAGTCTCTGGTGCCAAAAAGATTGGGGACCACTGTCTTAGAGAATAATATCTGGCACATATATTTTTCCATTTATTATCTGTAATTAAAAAAAAATCCTCTGTCTTAGATCATTGCATCATGGCCACATGCCTTCATGTTCTTGACATGTCTGTATGTGCACACACCAATTATTAATTTTCATGTTTTAGCAGCTTTTGACTTTGATTCTCAATGCAGTCAAGAGTTGCTATGACATTTATTTCAGGAAAGCTACCCGTGGCACACCTTTTTTGGCTTAGTTGGTGTCTCCTAAAAACTACAGTTTATGCCCAGTCAAAACCATACACAATGGTAGCAATCCGAAGTATGTCCTCATTTCTCTTATGAAAGTACCGAGGTGTGGGATTATTGGATGACATGGTAAGTGACTGATTATGAGAAACTTCCTGAATGTCTTTCAAAATGTAACATTTTTGTTCCTGCCAGAAATGCAGAAGTCTAGTAGCTCTGGATGCTTGCCAGCGCTTTGCATGGCTGTTTTGTTGTTATTTTTTTTGTTTTTGTTTTTTCTTTTTGGTCCTTCTAGTATGGGTGCAGGGTTATTGTTATTTCACTGTGATATTATTACCCTAGCTACAGAGATAGGAATTTTTGTTATTCAAGAAAAATGACTAATAGAGTTGGATATTGAACTAGGTGATATTTTAAACGTTTTAACATGATTCTTCTAAGATTACCTAACACATAAAGGAATATGTATTATTTATTTGAGAAATATTAGTTTATACTCATGGGTAGACATACTACTTAAGGATATAAATGTTACTTTTCTTAATTTCTTTGAAGTCAGTTCTGTAATTTACCTTTTCAAACAAGAATGGGTAGTTACTTGGATGGTGGTTTTGTTTTCTAAAAAATAATGACTCAGACTCATAAAAATCTGGGTATATTTTATTATGAGTAGTAATTTAAATGCCATATTATGGACTCCAAATATTACTTTTGTACTAGTGTACATAAAAAGTAATTGTAGAATTAATTATTGACTATTTTTCTTTACATAGTCAAAACTATTCCTCTGCGAATTTAAGTATGCTTGGCTTAAGCCATATACTGACTGCCTAGAAATTTGGCTCTTCTCATACTTCAAAACACTTTGAATAAATGGTAAGTGCTTTTGAAAATACTCTTCTGTGCATGTTCTGATGGCTTGGGACTGGTAATAAGTTATGTGCCTGTGTCAAATGCAGGTCCAGTGTAGCATTATTATCAACTATTTTGATAAATGATACAATTTACTGTACTCTCCTGATTTTTTTTTTATAGTATTATGCTACCAAGAGTACTTGAACTGTTTTCTTTTTCTTGATGGAGGAACTGGCACTTTAGAGTGGATATACATAAAGATGAAGAGGCTTTGATACATAATTCTTGATGTATTATTGATACATAATTTTTAATAATTCTGACTTTCTAATATTCTTTTTGCCTCAATTATAGAGACAAATAAGGTCACTCTTCTCTCTCTCTCTCTCTCTCTCTCTCTCTCTCTCTCTCTCTATATATATATATATATATATATATATGATATGAACACATTACTAGAACTCATCCATTTCATTTTGCTTATGTGAACTACAGACCCACTTATTGTAAGTGGCTAACTTCAGAGAATTCCAATAAAGAAAATGAAATGATGGCAATGGATCTTTCATTTTAACCTCATTTTCTTATGAGACAGTTTTGGCCTTCTATTAGAGTGCCACTTAATGTATGGTTGGTTCATGGATGGATGGTGGTCCACGAACTTACTGGTCTGCAATGAAATGTATACAGAAATCGAAAGCATGCGTTTTGAAACTTTTAAAGCAGTTTGACATTGTCCTGACTTTCAAGCACAGCAATACAGAAGTCATAGTCCATAATGGTTTGAGTGGGTAGGTGGGGGTAGAGTGGAGGATCTGATCCTTCATTGCAGATACTCTGTAAAGCACTGATGTAAAACATGTAGCACTTCTCTGTATTCTGTCTTTGAAATGTAGCTTTTATTGAATGATTACCACATACCAGATACTAAGTATTTTCAGTGTATCTTATTTACCCCTCATCACATTGCTACTATATGCCCTTGTTAGATCCATTTTACAGATGAGAAGACCAAAGCACAAAGGAATATCTTGCTTAAGGGGACAACTAGAAATTACACATCAAGGTAACCATAAGGAATAAAGTTGCTGTAGGTAAACTACTGATTCTTTGATAGTTGCACATGTTGACTTTAGTTCCTGCATATACAATTGCAGGAGAGTAAGCAATATATGTGTATCATAGGACTTTTCTGAGACACCTGATGCCTGTAGCAAAAGTGGACAACCAATCTCAATAAGTCACAGCCTTCCTATTTTGGGAGTGAAAAGACTCTTTCCCTCTCCAAAAGAAAACACTTTAGATATATGTGTTACCACAGGGGAACGCTTTAAAAAAAATGGTTAGAGAGACAAATCATTGTTGTCAGCTCTACTCTTTTTTATCTCCCTTTACTCTAGAGAATTTGATAATATTGTTGCAAGTTCTTTTTCTTTGTCCATCTTGTCCTTCCATTGGCTCTTTGAAGCAAGGATACTCAGTGGTGTTTGCAATGACTTAAGGTCAATAGGAAATTTCATAGTGAGGTGCTAATAGTGAGTGTAAACAGATATAGGGGTGCTTGAAAGATAAACTGTCAACAGATTAGGAGATGGCAGGGTAGCAAATGGAGCCCCCATTTCCTTTGGGTATGACCCACATGTCACCTATATTTATGTTTAGTATCTATTTGTACCGCTTTCCAAAAATGAAGCCATTCTTGGCCTTTTTTCAAGTTCACCCAAACAGTCCATTTTCACCAAAGTGTTATTAAGTCAGGGGATTCCTTAGTGGAGATGGAGGCAGGGATCCACACTGCACACTCTATGCAGATGTTGTTTTGAAAAGTCCCCCCCCATAAGGTCTGTAGCTTCTTTAAAGTCTTTCCTTTCAGGTCCAGGGACCATACCACCTCATTGCTCAGCTTCTTCCCGTTGGTCTTTGCCTTCACCATCTTACCTCTGTCCCTGTTACTCCCCTTCTTTGTAAGCAGCCATTTATCTTAAAACTTTCACACCCCTGAAGGGCACTTTACTTTGGATGTTGAATTTGTTTACGTTCAGGAAACCAAAATGTCCTTTAATTAAGACCCTTGTTAAAGGCTTGAGAATAGCAGCCACAGAACAACAAATTCTGGTATGCTTCTGCATTAGTTCTCAAGTGGAAGGACGCTTAACCTGGATGTACTTATCCTTAAAAGTTCTGGTGCTCCATTTTAAACATACGTTCTTCTCACTGAGAAGAAAGAGAGTTAGTTTATGATGATTGATTAGCTTTAGATTGTAGCAGACCAAAGTCTGAGTCTTGGTTTCACTGCTTTCTTTCTTTGCCACTCTCCAAAAAAACTTACTTTAGGTTTTTGGGAGTCAGTTTTTTTTTTTTTTTTTTTTTTTTTTTTTTTTTTTATCAATTAGAGTTCATATTGCCTGTGTTTATGGTAAGTATTAAATGATTAACTATGGCTAAAGCACTTGATATAGTATTTGGTATAATGCAATTTCGCAATAAATGACAGTCTCTTTAACTTTTTTCTGCTATCTATATAGTTTTATATTATATGCTTGGTGCAGGGAGAAAATTGCCCTATGCAATTCTTCGAGCTGGCACAGTTCCACAACACTTAACTACATGGCAGAATGAATATGATATAATAGAATTAAGTGAGCTGTGAGTGTCAGATTGCCCTGGGTTTGAATCTTAGTCCTAATATTCTGTGATTATGTCATCTTGGGCAAATTCTTTAACTTATCAAATTTTCTGTTTTCTTATCTGTAAAAGTGAAAGTTATAGTGACCTACCTATTCACAGGGTTGTGGCGGGACAATATATGAAAGCCTATGGGACAAGTGTCTTGACTATAAGGAAGAACCCAATAAGTGTTGACTTTCTTATTTCTTGTCTAGGTCTCAATTTTTCCTCAATAGATAAACTGGGGAGGAAGAGTGGGGGGTACAGGGGATATGGGGGAGGTTCTGGATTGTTTTCTTGTTTTTATAAAATTCGATGATTTTTAAAAAATTACTCTGTAATTTTGGCAATGATGAAGTTGGTGACAATCAACGCATAGTTCATTATACCTAGGAATGTCTTTTAGAGTCTAGCTACATGAACATGAACTAGTTTGATGGCTTTTACTTCTGTAGATTTAGATACAGAAAGAGCTAAAACAATTTTCTTCACTAAAGACTTAGCTCTGTTGGATGGCGAGTGCTGGTAAGACTTAATTCTTGCCGAAAGACTGAGTTTAGCACAAATATTTCCAAATATGAAAACATTAAAAATAAACAATGACATTAAAAATAAGCAATGACATAGATACAATTTGATTTCAAACAACAATTGCATTTCTGTCTCATTAACAATGAAAACAGAAGTGATATATGTGCAATTCTTATTTTGGAATTAATAAATCTGTATACAATCTGCAAACTTTAGAATTTTTATCTTTTTTACAAAATTAATTGTAACTTCCCTCATCTCATTTAATGCTATGGTTGTTTTACTGAAATCTGTCCTCCAGATGTGAAAATTTTCTCTTCTGCAAGAAATTTCATTTCTTTCTTCTTTTCTTTTTTCTCTCCTTTTTTCTCTTTCCTCTTGTCTCTGTCCCCCTCCTCTTGTGTTTCATTATCTTTCTTTTTCTTCATTAGTCTCTTTGTCTCCTCCTCCCTTCTGTTTCTTCTCCCTGCTCGTACATTCTCTCCCTCTTGCCCCCACCCCATGCTCTTTTTGTCTTTGTCATTCTCTCTGTCATGGTCTCTCAGAAATATTAACATGTACATATTCTATGAGGAAAAGGATGTCAGTGACTAGATAAGATTGAAACTTTTCAGTCTTTTCCTCTGGTTCCCACTGAACACATAAAGCTGTGCCCTGTATCTTCAATGGCCTTGAGAGCATCTTTACAACTTCATTTATTGTCTACATGGTCTAGTTAAGATCTTAAAGCCAAAAGGCTTGTAACATTGCCATTCTTTATACATTTTAAAAGACATAAAATAAGCACAGGGAAGTTTATTCAGTATGATGATGACAATTATTTTTTTTTTAAATATTAGATACACATACAGTTGTACTATACTCAGAAATGTAATCACATCACAATATGTGTGTGTGTGTGTGCACGTGTATAAGAATTCTAATTGGAAGTGCATTAAATTTATATATTAATTTGCAAAAATTTGACTTTTTAGGCTGTGAACATTTTCCATACTACGAAGTGGCATTTCTTTTTGTTTGTTCAGTGTTTTACTACCCTTCAGTAAGATTTTATAATCCTCTTCATATAGGTTCTTTCTTGTTAAATACATTCTCAATTTCTTAAATTATTTCCATTCCTCACCAAATAATTTTTTATCATTGCCCCTCATTTGCTAGAGCCTTAGCACATGTTTAGCTTGTCTTTTAGGTAACACAAAATTATCTCTTTTTAGGATTAGAACTTCAAGAAACAAAGTTCTTCCATTCTGCAGTTCCCCTATGCATCCTATTTTCCTTCTGAGGCTTATCACAAATATGTATCTTTACTGCACAAAGTAATGATGATGCTTCAAGCAGTGCAGAGGGCAAACAGCTATGATGGATAATCAGTCTACAGGTCTACACCATTACACTGTCAGCTAAACTAGGGCATGGTCCCTTGTCTTGTGTTGGCTTCTTAGATGCTGGCCTGTCCTTACACTCGGCCCCCAATCCTGCTATACTGTACTTCCCTCTTGATGTTGATGAATGCCTGCTTCCTTGATGACTGTATCTTATTTTCTGACCTGTCTACTCGGACATCACTTCTTCCTTTCACTTACGGTTTTGTCCTCATTCATAAATTCATGGTATCTGAAGGAATTGTAAGTGTAATAGACTGATTTTCTGCAAAGCTGCCTTAGTTCCTCCCCCCCTTGTCCATGTATGCTGTATTTCTCATCAGGAGATGGAATTCTTTCCATTCCCTTTGAATCTGAGATGGCCCTATGACTAGCTTTGACCACTAGGACATAGAAGAAATAACTTTGTGTGACTTCTGGGCTTGGCCTAAGAAGATTTGTAGTTATTGCTTTCACCTTCTTGGAATCCAGCCACTGCATAATGAAATTCAGTCTAGAATACTGAATGATGCACGACTACCTGGAGAAAGAGAAGCCCAACCAGCCCCCAGCTATTTTACCTATCCAAGGCATGTTGTAATCCTGAGTGACCTTAGTTGATCACATATGACATAAGAACTTTCCAGCTGAGCCTAGCCAGCACTAGAATTGGGACATTTAACGAAATATTTTTAAGCTACTTCATTTTGAGTTGGTTTATCTAGCATTTGGTAACTGAGCTAGTCAACATCAAAGGGAAGTATATTAATAAGATAAAGACAGGCAATTGCACAATCAGGCAATTCCAACAAAAATTCCTAAGTGAGAGATTATCTTCAGTGGAGGAACAAACAAATAATCAGTAGTATATAAATAAGTGATAGGCTATAAAGAGAATCTGTTCTTTTTAAAAGATCTACATTTCTCTCTCTCTATATATATACATACATACATATATATATATATGAATAGAATGGCAATCATTTTAGAATTTGTTATATAAATAAAAATATCATTGAAAAGCTATTTAATGCAGTAGTTCTGTTATTACATGATTTCTTAATGCTTTTATATTCCTGCATATAGCAGTCCCTTTCTTTGCTTGTTCTCATTGACTCTGAGTTTGAAAATCTAATAACTGAATATGTTAAGTATTAAATGAAAGACTAAAGTACTCGTATTTGATAAATGTATCAAATAGTCACCTATAAGATAAATTTTATTTCTGAAAGGCTATTCTGTATTTGCTTGATATCTGAATCTTAGTGGATTCTGATAGCAGAGCTCTTACTTTACTCATTAGTAAACACGGTTACATTGTCATGTGTCTGTGAATACTGTCTCCTCCATATTCATATTTAATATAAACAGTAGCATTGTCAATATTATTATTCAAATAAGATAAATGCCAAACATGCTATGTGCATATCTTTACAGTCAACAGTACACAGTGAGATGTTTGTTTCAAGGTGAAAGATATTACTAAGCCCTGCTGTCTAGTTTAGTTTCTCCTTGCTTTGTATAACTGCATCACTAGCACAGAGGCGAGTAGGTGCAGCTGTTGCTTTCCATTTTATAATGACCACTATTAATTCCTCCTGGCAAATCTAGCTCTGGGGTATCAGTAGGTTAGGGAAGGAAGACTTGATTTGAAATACTGGAGGTAGTAAAGGGAGCACTTCCCAGAAAAAAAAGAAGGTGGTTTTTCTATATTATTACAGTTTTAAAACTGGACCTTCTGATTTATCAACAATCTTGAGGTTACAGATGCTTTGAGACTATATTTACTTGGAGGGGGTGGGAAGAGAAAGATTTCATTTTGTATTTAATTGTACTAGGTGTCTTTTAACATTCTAGGAAGCATCAATCGACAAAGGTGATTATGTAATCAATAGGGCAGAAGAAGAGCTCAAGGTTGCAATTAACATGTTATTGTGCAAATCAAAGGGACAGTAAAAGGCAATTTGTTCAACTTGTCACTGGTCCTGGACCATCAGTGTACAGACAATAAAGGAGTTGGAACATCAGAGTGGAAAAGCAAGTGAATCAAAATACTCGGGCTTTTGTTTTCTTTCTTTTCAATTTAATACCAGTCAATGTACCCTTCTGACAGCTTTAAAGTGGGTGACAGATATCAATAATGCATTGTTTCTTGTTTTCGTGAGTGACTTTTCAGAAAAAATTAAACCTACTAAATTGTTTGGATTTTAGTTTTATAATGTTTGATACCTCATATTGCATCCTTAGTATACTAGTATTTAAGACAGCTAATAAAATAGCTCTGTCTGGATAAAACTTTTTCTAACAAATCTCCAGGCACAGAATAAAGATTCATCTATTGGCCTTTGTAAAACTCATAGCAGGTTCAAAAGTGCATAAAGACAAAGTTGTAGAACATTCCAGAATGATATCAATAGTCACCATTCTTTAAATATTGGTAAAATTTAGGGTTATTTGACTTAAAAAAAAACTAAACTAAGACTAAAACAGTCTTTGATAAAATCCTTATTTATCTCATTGGGCAGGTGTATAGAAAATAATTTGATGGAATCTCATTTTGTTCTTAAATAAACTACTTAAAGAATATATTATCATTTGATACTTATAAATCTTATGAAATACTTTGCATGCCTATTATCCTTTTATTACCATATAATATTAAGCAGATGAACAAATACTGTGAATTTCATACCTTGGTCCTTAAAACAGAAGCCATACTTCCCAAATGGTTTAGTCTCCAACTATAAATAAATATTATATATTTATAATATATATATGCATATTATATATTTAATATAAATATATAAGCCAATATTATTAATTTTTTAAATGTTTATTAATATTATTTATTCATTTATTCATGAAATATTTATTGAATATCTACATTGGGAAGGCGGGTTATATACTCTTTTTTTTTTAACAAGATAAAAATATTTTCATAATTTTTTGTAGTCAAGATAGGTGGTAAGAAAGGGGTCTCAAACCAAACTCTGCTCCTGTCATTTACCAGCTGAATAAATTTGGGTGGGTCATTTCATTGGTAAAATAGAAATAACAGTATTTCTCTTACAAGGTTTGTAATGATTAAATGAGTTAATACATATAAAGAAATTAGAGTAGTGCCTGTGACAAATTTCTCTCTCTCTCTCTCTCTCTCTCTCTCTCTCTCTCTCTCTCACTCTCACACACACACACACACACAATCATATTATTTTATTAGATAGAGTTCTGACCTTAAGAACTTGGCATTTGTGAATAAGACAGTTGCCATAAGTATTAGGGTTCTCTAGAAAAATAGAACCAATAAAATCTGTGTGTGTACATATGTATGTGTGTGTATTTATATGTACTCCACACACGCACGTATACACTAATATGTACATATATATATGTAGGGATGTATATATACCTATATGAAGATGTATATATGAATATATGATGTATATACGTACATAATATACCTGTGATCTATCTATCTATATGTGTATGTGTAGATACATACATAGAGAAGTTTTTTTTAAAGGAATCGTCTCACCAAATTGTAAGGGCTGACAAGTCCAAAATCCTCAGAGCAAACTGACAGGCTGGAGACCCAGGGAAGAGCTGATGTTACACTTCATGTCTGAAGGCCTTCTGGAAGCAAAACTCTGTACATGTCTGTGTCCAAATTTTTCCTTATAGGAACATCAGTTATACTGGATTAGGGCCCATCTTAATGATCTTATTTTAATTGCCTCTTTAAAGACCAAGTATCCAAATATGGCCACACTCTGAGGTACCAGGTGTTAGGACTTTAACAAGTGAATTTCTGAGGGAACACAGTTCAGCCATTATACCATCTTAACTCTGTGATGCAACAGATATGGTGTCAGAAGTCTGTGCACAATTTTGTGGAAACAGGTGAGAGCGGTTTTTCCTGGGCAGTGATGGTAGTAGTATTGGTGGCAGTGGGAGGCTTAGGGGTTTCAGTGAAGATGGCATTTAAAACAGAATTTAAGGAAAAGTATTCCCATGGAATACAAAGAAAGAAAGCCTTTTAAGTAGAGGTTAGAACATGAGCACAATCACTGACGTGCAAAAATGTCAGTGCCTTTAGGTTCTACTAGGGCTTCAGAAGAGGCTGTGGGGGAGGGTGGGAGGCAGCGAGCCTCAAGTCTCAGCCAGACTATAAAGAATTTTTAAAGCTACACCTAAAATTTAAAATTTGTCTTGTGAGCATGAGAAGTTATTGGATATTATTGATAAGTTAGAGTCACCAATAATACTTTTACTTATTTTAACTTAGAAAAATCACCCTGGATGTACAGGAGTTATATTCGCTTGGGGAGAGACATGAGGCTGGTGCGGTTCTGAGAAAATAAGTTGGCAAGAGCTTGGAATAATTTAGTAGCAGTGGAGATGAGAAAAGGATATGGATTTTGCTGACGGGTAGAATTGGCAGGGTTTGATTGAGGGAGCTGAGAAAGATGGAGAAATAAGAGAACATTCTGAATTTTCTGCCTTGGTTGGCTGGGTAGATGACATAAAATTGATGTTTGTGTTTGTGAGGCTGCTGTGCATGGCATTGTAGAAGCCTTTGGACGTACATTTTGGAGTTGATTTGAATTACTGTAACATCAACATTTTTTTCACAAATATTTACAAATTCAAGGAGACATTAAAAACACTAAAATAGTTACTTGAGCAAAGAAGGATTTAAACCAAAAAAGGTAGGAAAAGGAAATGTGTAAATAAATAAAACAAGAGGAACCTTGCATGGACCAATGAGGATGGCATGTATGAACTAATTAGTCTAATTACTAAACCCTTGACACCTGTGCTATGAACTAATTAGTATGATTACTCAACCCTCTCCACTTGAGGCCCAAACAGGAGAATAATAAAATTCATTTAGCATATTTAATTTTGGACCATGCGAACTCTACTACCCGATACCAAGTAGAGGGTGATAAATAAAATACATGTTGATTAATTTCCAGAACGTAAATCCAGTTCAGGCTATACAAAATCATTGATTTTTTTTTTTAAAGCTGTTGGTATTCAAACATCTAAAGAATACTGTAGAATCAGTTGACATTCTATGTAGAATATACTAAAAATAGCTAATTTTCCTGAGGGTTTAAGTGTTTTAGATATATTTCGAGAACTTTGTGTGTATTAATTCATTCTCCACAACAACCTAGTAAGGTGATTACTATAATTATTCCCATTTTATAAGAGAGGAACTTGAGGCTTTGAGAGAGCAAACAATTTGCCCAAGATCAAAGAGCTAGTAAGAATAAGAAAGCATTTCAGAGTCTATGCTCTTAAACACTACTACTTCTCTGATCTTTTTCTATGTATCTCAATAGGAGGACAAAGGGGTTTGAATTGCACAGTGAGCTCTTTATTTTGAACTACTTCTTGCCAGGAATTCAATCAATTTTTTCCCTGTTCAACACAATGCTTGGTGGATCCCTGTACTCAGTAAATGTTTGTTACACAAATGCATTAATAAATGCCCCACAGAGGCATAGTAGTCAGGGTTACTGGTTTCTGATAATGACTGACTAGGTAATTTGGACTAACTTTCACTCTGAAATCAGCCAAAAATGGACAATAAATGATAAAAGTAAAATCTTTAAAGGCATGGAAGGGTGAGTAAGGTCATATAGATCACTAAGTAAAAATTAAAGAGAATATAGGATCCCAGAGAGGTAAAGAAATTGAGCATGGGAACTGAGAGTCTTTGGGGGGAAATTAGGGCTTTATTTTTGATGACTTTGCTAGGTAAGAAAAATAGATTTTAAAGCCCCAAACTTGCACACTGAGAAGAATCAAGTAGGAGACACTCTGTACAGTAAATTACAAACAAATAATACATCTTTCAGGTAAAAAGAATGGATCTTCTATGAGGTCCTGCAGCCTAGGTACATAGTCTTCATGATTCTGGAAACCTATGAATCAATCCTAATTAAAGATGGTTACTGATTATCATCAAATTTGTCATAGTTGACTTGCAAAGGAAATTCTTATTATATACTTCAGAAGAAAAATCATTCATATTAAAGGTCTGAGATATGAGAAGAAATGAAAACCAAAGTGGTATGTAGATATATCTAAGTTATGCATGTATAAAAAAACCCTCCAAAAAATAAACATATATAGTTTATATATACACATGCACAGACACACACAAACACAGCATAACATATAACTTGAGGGAGAGATACAGTGTTCTACAGACCACATGTTGCCTTGCAGGAGGATGAAGTTATTTATTTACCATAGATCATAATAAGTTATAGATGCATGCAGTAATTTCTAGGATAACCACAAGAAAAAGTTTATAATTTCAAACTAGTAACAAGGAAAAAATATAATGATAAAAACATTACTGAAACAGTACATAAAGAAGGCAAAAACAGATAAAAATTTCAAGTAGAATGCATGAAAATAATTATAGATTAAAAGCAAAATATATTAGTAATTATACTATATGTAAATGAATTGAATTTGGCAGAGAAAATGTGTTCTGAATTTAAAAGATATCCAATTCTATGCTATTGAACAGTCATGTCTAAAATAGAATGACACAGAAAGTTTAAAAAGAATAAGGAACTATGTAAACAATAATCTTTAAGGCAAAATTTGTACTTGCTAAAATATTTCAATATTTGGAAATGTTCAATCATTATAATATCTTGGAACAATTTTTGTGTTCTTTTATGTATGTAGAACAAAATTCAATAGTGTGTTTTTAAATCTGAATTACTACACACAGAAGGTTGATCTCTTGAATTATAGTCTCCAATTGTATTTAGACATGCTTATACATAGAACCACTTGTCTGCAAAATTGTCTCTTTCCCAAACTGTGTCCCAAATAACTCTGTTCTATGTGATATTAATAGAAATTTTGTGAAAACAATCTGTGATCATTAACATTTTGAAAACCACTGTATTTTGTATCATTGTCTTGGAGATCTATAATTCCATTAGCATCTTAAAGTTGCTGAACTGTTCTGCAGTAGAAAACATTCTTTGATTAGATCTTCTTTTTCCAAATCTATCTGATTCCAAACTCCATTTTCATGGGCTACTTTTAATATTTCACCAAGTTACTCTTCATTAGAAGATCCCTTAAAAATGGTATGGTAATTTGGAGTTGGCTTCTTAATACATTTTTATGATATTGCCTATACCACTATACTTTAATAAACCACTTAGGTTATTAGCGTCTCAATTATAATGCCATTCATCATAGTTCATCTCATCATTTGTCCTGGGCTTTATATCCAAAAAAAATTTAAGATATTTTCCCTTGAACTAATTTTAAGAACTAAAAATGTCCCAAAGTACTTTTTTTTCCTAATTTTTTTGAGATCAACACATCAAAGGATTTTATAATATTATATCAGAGAATCACTGAGTGGTAAAATATATTTCAAGTACTGGAAATGAATGGGCTTTTGTAGAGTGACACAGTCTAGAATATGGTATGATATTCAAATCAGAGGCACAATTGGAGAGCTCAATATTAGTACTGATTGGTCGAATAATGCATATTATTTCACCAAGCATTCTTGTATAGTGGTAACATTGCCTCGTTCTAAAAATCACCAACTAGCTTTGGCAGATAAATGAAAAAAAATTCTAAAAAGTTACCTTTAAGTGAGATAACAAGGTTAGAATTGGGAGGTTTGGGCAAGAAATCAGGCTTTCCTTTTCATTTTGCATTCTATATAGAGCTCTACATGAAGAGAAATGGCACATGTATTTTTTCTACTTTTGTCAGATTATAACCAGGCTGTTGTTTTGGACACATAATTTTACTTTGTGTCCAGCTGATAGAAGATAATACTGTGGAGCTTTCTGTAGCCAAAACTTTAAGATCTGGTGTGTGGTTTTTCCACAGATGTATGTGGTGAAGCCTCCATTAGTCAGGTCACAACCTGCCTTGCTATGATGTATACATTATATGAACAAAATCTACCCTCAGTTGTTTGAAGGCTCTGAGTTTTCAACTTATTTGTTACTGCCGCAAAACTTAGCCTATTCTGACCAATACGATGTTTATTTCATATCTGTTACTACTTGTTTAGACAATCTTCATATTCTCTAGCAAAAGTTTTTTAGTTTAAAATGATACAGTTGGTTTAAACTATCTCTTTCCTTTCTAGTTTATAAATTTTAGGATACTCATCCCAAGAAGGATTGAGTTTTCCCCTCTGTAAAGGCAAATGAAAGAACACAAGACACAGGGAATCAGAATGCCTTTCCCCAGGGCTGCCATGGCCAGGTAACCTCTTACATATTTCCTATTACATAGTGAATCATGAATATGTCTATATTATGATGAGACTGTGAGTTCATCCAAAGCAAGAATGGTACTGCACTCATCTCTAACTTCTCAATGCATCATCATGAATTTACTTAAACATTTTAAAAGGCTAAGATCTGGAAAGGTATATGCAGAAGTCTAACACAGTTATCTCTCTTATTTTTGGAATTAGACACAGAACACTAATTGAGACCAGTCTTCCAGGGTTAAGCATTCATTGGCTTAGGACTTCCTGTACTCTAACCTCTTAGACTAAAACATACACTGTGACTAAATGGATATGCTTGAGAATGTCTACTAAGGCTGGCTAATTATTTCTGTGTTCAGAGAAAATGAGGAAACATAGGCACATTGCAAAATCTTTACTTGACGAGTACCAGTCACCTGATGTATATATTCAAACGCAATTCTACTCTTGAGACATTTTGTAACAAGAACTCAGTGGATCCCAAAAGACTTCCACGTTTAGTTCTTTACATCTGCTTAAGGCCTGTAATAAGCATCAAAAGTATTTTTTTACATTGAATTTTTAAAGATCTTCACAGGGATGGAAGGTGGGAGACAAGGAGAGAGAGAGGGAGAGAAAGAGAGGGAGAGAGAGAAAATGAGAATGTAATTCTGTAATTTTTGGTAGTATTTTGGTTTGTCACTTAATCACCTCCATAGTTGAGAAATTCTTCCCTGTGTTAAATTGCATTCATGTTATAACTTAATCAGGCTGTTTCTGCCACTTTGGTCACAGCTGGTCAGTGTTCTGTTACATTTTACACATTTGGAGGCAGCTAATAAGTCAAGCTTAGCATGTATAAGCTACATCCTAGTTATAAGTAGTACATTAGCCTTTTCAGTGTCAGGGATAGGTCTTCTAATTATGGATTTCCTACACATTGGTCAAGGATGCTGATAGAAAACTAAATGGGGTACAGTGATAAGACGAAGTTAGGTTTTTCATTGTATATATATATAATCACATATTGCTCTCATATACACACACACACAAGGAGCAATCACTTAAGTATAGCTGACAATAGAAACTTGACAGTAAGAAGAGACAAATTTGGAAGTAAGGCAGACCCTTCTCTCATGATAGGATACTCTCATGGTCCAAGGATTCCAAGGGGGATAAGCTGATAATAGATGTAGGTTTAGAAACATCCTAGACCATGCTTTGAAGGTGCTGGGTCCTGATTAAGGGAAAGTTAAATATGTCAAGTAAAGTATCGGGGTATCATGAGTATCATTGTTTGTTATTTCTTATTGGGATTCAATCATTTCTTGGTATTTGCCCTCCCCTTTTCTTATTCATTTTAAGGTAGGTCAATTCTTCAACAGCCTAGTTATCTCAAGATTGTTATCTCAAGGATGGTAATTTACTTTTTTCCCCCATTGGCTTAAATACTCCAGGAATATGCCCAGAGAACTGGAGGACCCAATTGTTATTGCTTCATGAGAAAATTTAGAAATGGTAGGCATCAGACTCTTTGGGCAAGAATCACTGATAAACTCAAAACTGTGTCTAATGCATATATTCAAAGTAGCAAATTTTTAACATAGTACATTTAGCTTGATTCTGTGTTACCTTTTCCAATGCTGAGGTAACATCCTATTCTGTAGTATATGTCCCATACCCCTCTCTACCAACTCTTCACTAAAATGATATTAAAAAAAAAAAATCAATGGTAGAATATTAACTTTGTGCTGGCACTAGCCTGGCATGTAATAGTCAGATATGAGGTGGCTACTTTGTGCTAAATATCAGCTTTATTTCTGATTCCTGACCCAGTGATAAGCCCACAGGTTGATTATGTTAGGCGGGTTAGACAAATTAGGAAATGAGAGTTACCTCAGATAATCTATGCTCCCTACTCATCTTAAAGGAAAGTGAGATAATTAGAGTCACACACTCTTCTAAATTTCCATACAGTTGATCTCATATGGCTGTTTATTGTCCTTTTAATATTCTATTTGTAACCTCTCAACACCACTTACATTTAACTTAACAGCTTCTACCACTATTATCAGCTTTGAATCCATTAGGATTTACTTCATTTTGCCCTTTATTTCCGTTTGTAAGTCCCAGACTCTCAACTCATCCCTCATTATCAACATTCAATCATTATATGGCATTGCATATCATTGTGTTCTATCTCCATCTCTCTTTTCTCTCTAGCTCCTGAAACTTTTATTCTCCTTCCTGAAATTTGTGGTCCCATGTTAACACATTTTAATGTATATTCTACCTCTTATGTGAACACTGCTTTTACTCTCCTGCTTTAACTGAACCTGGCTCCACTCTGAGGATAACTTAGATTGTAAAAAGCCTAGAAACCAATGAGAGGACACTCTTGTTTTCTATGACCACATAGGCATATGTCTCTTAATATAAAGATCCTCGTTCAGTTACTGATGAGTAGCTTATGGTATGAATGGTAATTTTACCCACTGCTTCTTCTGTAGATCTCTCACACGGTGGTAGTCTCTCCCCGCTCAGTCTTTCACTGGGCCTCTTGTATCATTGTCCCTTCATCATCCCTAAAAATACCCAGCTTTGAACATCTTGTTATTGAGCTATAAATCACTCACTGCTCCTCATTGTTCTGTTTAACTTCCCGGCTCATTCCTTTTTATTTCTCCCTTTTTTTAAACTTCCAGCATCTATCTACATTACTATCTACATTACTCCTGTTTATTTTAATTCAGTCGATTTTAATATATATAGATAACCCTTCCCAAACCTTGAATCCTTAATTCCTTAAACTCTTCTCTCCCTTATTTCAGCCACTCCATGATCATGCCTTCAACTTTGCATTACTAACTACAAGTTCTCTATAATCTCAGCTTCATAAATCACACTCCCTGATAACTACATTCTGTCTTTCCAGCTCACTCTTTTAGTCTCCGGACTAAAAATCCTTCAATCCTATAGGGACTTCCAATTTACTCATTCTACTGATTTTCATCTTCCTTTGCTCCTTTGAAGTCTTTATTTTTCTCCTAGTCTGGCTTCAATTTCATGGTTAATCATTATATTCAATTCCTATTCAACATGTCTAACTTCGTTACCATTTTCTCCTTTTTTGATCATTACTTGGAAAATTCACAATCCTGATTATATCCATTTTCTCTATAGTCTATACCTGGACCTAAAGTAGCAGGACATATATGGAGAAAATTACATCTTCTTGATGGTCTGACTTAAAGTTCATGACCACAAGTCTCAGGTGGACTTTTAATGCTACTTAGCAATCATTTTTCCTTAATCTATTTATTTTTCATTTTCGTAAATGAATTTTCACAACTCTTACTTCTTCTCAGACATTCAACTCTTCTCCAGATGAACTCTTTGTTCCTATCTAGGGCTGGTTCCTCTGTAGCTTCCATGCCTTCTTCTCTACTTAAAGACATCTCTCCTTCGATTCCTTTCCTACTTATGTCACTACTCCCCCTACCTCGAGATTGAATTATTCTCATCAGTACAGAGTTATTACAATATCTATCTTAAAAAACATTGCTTTGTTCCCTTACTTCCTCACAAGTTACTGCCCCATGACTTTGCTCCCCTTCATAGCAAAACCCCTTGTAATGGTGTCTCCAATTCTTCTAATTTCACTTTCTCTTAAAACAACTTTTGCTCCCATTTCTCCATAAAATTTTCTTTTTTCAAGATCACAATCGACTTCCACATTGCTAAACTCAGTGATCACGTTTTACTCCCAAGTTATATGATCTTTCCATAGCAGTTGGACACTTTCTCCTCTTTGATACACTTGACTCACATGGCTTTTCAGTGAGAAAGTGTTGAACACTTTTGGCTTTCTTTCTACATCATTGCTTGGTCCTTCTGTTTTTCTCTGCTTATTCCTTCTCATCCTCCCAACCACTAATTATTGGAGTGCCCCAGGGCTGAGTCCATAGACTTTTCCTCCTTTTAATTTACTCTAAAATCCTTGGAAAGCTTATCAAGTCTTATGAATTCAATTCTACATGTATTATGATGACCCTCAAATTTATATTTCCTTTCCAAATCTGTGCCTTAAATTTCAACTTTATTTCAAAGGCCTTTTCAGTATTTCCACTTTAACACTACCATTCAGATCCTAAATTTAACATAGTGTTTAAAACTAAATTCCCACCCATATCTAAATTTGTTAAAGCAAACAAACAAAAAACCTTGCTTTGCTTACAGTTTTTCCCATCTTAGTTAATGGTAAATCTCATCTTCTTACTTATTTAGGCCAAAAGAGCCCTTCTCGCTCTTCTATTTTATTTCCCTCTCAAATTCTCTTCAGAAAATTATATAGGCCCTACCTTCAAATATATTTATATATGTAGAATCTGACTATATATTTATATATGTAGAATCCGACTAGTTCATATCAGCCCAACCCAAGCCATTGTTTCTTATTATCTTTTATCTGCTTCTCTTGGTTCCTCACTTGAGTTCTTACGGTATATATTTTGAGCCTGATAAAATCCTTCAAAATCCAGCAATTCTTTCAAGAATTAAAGCTAAATGTTTAGGACGACTAAGAAGTGCTACATATTTTGTTCCTTTTCTAACCTTCTCTCTGCCATATCACCCTATTTACTTAGCTCCAGAAATGTTAGGCCTTCTCGTTGCCCCTATCTTAAGGCCTTAGACCTAGCTATTTTCTCTGCCTATCTCTCTTTTCCATCACATGTCTATGGATCTAATTCCCTTGCATCCTTAAGTTTTTTCTCAAATGTTACATATTCAATTAAAGCCTTCCTGATAACAACATTTAAAATTGCAAGCTGCTTTTTGACCCCAATCTGCTCTACATCTGTAGCTCTAATCCTTTCAATACTGACTTAATTTTTTATTGCTGTTTTCCCAGCTGCCACAACAGTGCCTGGCACATAGTAGATACTCAGTAAATCTTTGCTTAATGTCAAATGAATTATTTATGTACCATATCTTCCTTATACTTTAAACTCTTTCATTTTTTTCCACAGATATAACTTCAGGGCTTCCCATGAATATGTAAGCGAGTACAAAGATGCATATGATGGTTCTGTCCAGAAAAAGCTTACAATCTTGTAAAGGAAGCAGGCTATGAAATTTATTGGAATTAAATGCCATGCCAAATGTGTGAGAATAGTGGGAATATGAGTCTGTCCAGGAGATTCAAGGACTTGATTAGAGGCATGTGATTATATTAGTTTCTTAGAGCTGCCATAACAAATCATCACAAACTTGGTTTTTTAAAACAACAGAAATTACTTTTTCACACAATTTTGAAGGCCAGAAGTCTGAAATCAAGCTGTTGGCAGGGCTGGATCAGTCCGGAGGCTCTGAGGGAGAAGCCTCTCTCCTAGCTTCTGGTGTCTCTGGGGATCCTTAGCATTCTTTGGCTGGTAGATGCAGTACTCCGACATTTAGCTCTATCTTCTCGTGGCTTCTCCATGTGTCACTCTTAGGGCACTAGTCATTGGATTTAGAGGCTACCCAAAATCAAAAATGAGCTCATCTAAAAGTCCTTAACTACATCTTCAAAAACCCTATTTGCAAATAAGGTAACTTCCATTAAGTTCCAGGGGTTAAGACATGAACATATCTTTATTTGAGTAACACAATTCAAACCACATCAGCGACATTACCAATAATAACACTTGAAAAGCTGAAAGTGGCATTTCTATAATATTAACGATGCTAGAGAAAAGATCAAATTATCTCTTTCTATTAAATATTATATTTCTAAATAGTTATATGAAGATATATTTGAAGAGTATTCAGTCAAAAATTATAAAAGTGTAGGTTATATTAAATAGTTAAATAATAAATTCCCTCTCTTCTCCTTCTGGTATACCCATAATTCTTATATTGCTTTTTCTGATAGTCAGATGGTTATTGTAGAATTATTTATTTATTTACTTTTAAGTCTCTCTCTTCTATCAGTGTCATTTCTAGATTTCTATGTTTGATATCACTAATTCTTTCTTCCACCTTGTCAGCTCTATTTCCTAAGCTTACTGGTTCATTTTAATTTTTTTTTTTATTGAGTTCTTCAGCTCCAGAATTTCTATTTTTTGTTTAAAGTTTCTTGTTGGTAAAGCATTCCTTTTGTTCACTGATTTTATTTCTGAGTTCACTAAGCTGCTTATCTCATTTTTTTGGTACCTCACTGAGTTTTTTCAGAACTGTAATTTTGAATTTTCTGTAATTTAAATCACATATTTCCATGTCTTTAAGTTTATTTTCTGAATAATTTTTATTTTCTTTCTGAGCTGTCTTGTTACTTTGATCATTCATAGGATTTGATGGCTACCTAGGCATGTATGGAAATTAAATCTGCTTTTGTTTTTTTCCCTTTTTTAAGAATGACATTTATTGAGCTGATGGATAAGAAGAGGTCTTACTTTTATTTTCCAGTAGGTGGAGCCGAAGCACAAGTTTTTGAAATTTTTTCTTGCACTGCTCTGGCTTCTTGGAAATCTGTAGGGGCAGTGAAGAATACCCTGTATTCCCTGGGGAAGTGACCATCTCCTCTGTGACCAGTTCACCTTGGTCTCAGGGCACCACCCCTGTGGGAGAATGTGGTGGGTAATGGGTTTCCCATCCGTGAAATTCCAGTGCTGCCCCCTGCAACCGGATGCTTCCAGCAGAGCTGCACTGCCTGAGGTGTCTGTCCCAGGTACCCGCCCTGGGATCAGCAGCAATGAGGGGCAATGGGCCCGGAAAGGCCAGCTCATGTGTTTGTGGCTTTGTTATCTTCCCAGTAATGGTGACTGCCAGGCCTCAGCTGACTCACCTCTGTATCTCCATTCCTATCACCGAGATTAGCTGAGGTGTGCATCTGCTCCTCAGGGAAGAATGCTTGTGTCTCTCCAGGTCTCAGGCTGCAGATAGTGTGCTCTATTACCTGATATGTACTGCTACAGCTTCTTTTGTGGCCTGCCGCTAGCTCTGGGAGGGTGAGGAGAGGCGGCCAGGCTCCGTGGCTTTGTTAGCTGCTAGGCCACAGCTTCCACGTCTCTGTGTTCCGCCTCTGCCCTGGTCATTGGGTTCAGCTGCAGTATATGCTGACCACTCAGGCAGGAATGCTTATTCTACCTCTCAGCTCCTTGGGGCTACAGAGAGTGCAGACTGCAACCTGATCCCTTCCCTCTCCTGAGACCTGCAGTAAGCTCCAGGCTGCATCCGTGGTGCCCGTCTCTGTTCTCCCGTTCCTCCTCCTCTGTTCACTCAAATTCAGTTGGCCCACTTTCAGATGTTTTGATGTGCAGATCTCTCAGACATGTTCGTGTATTGTGCAGGGAATCCTTTGTTGAATTATAGCTTTTAAACTTGTAATTTCAAGGTGAGTGACCAGAGCGACCTCTCATGCTACCATTCTTTTTGGAAACTCACTTTTATTATTCTAATAAATATTTACTTCTTATCTAATTATATATTCATAGTTTTGTACTATTCTCAAAAAGGATATCCCAAACTATATATACTTAAATTTCCACAAAACTAGGTTGGCCTCTGCATTTTTTACGTATAAAACTCATTCACATAATGGACATCCCAGAAGATGTCTGCCCCATAATGTTCTCTCTCTTTTTAAAGTTCTGTTTTCATTCTCTGTCTAGTCTCCATTAATTGGTTCGCACAAGCATGCAAATATCTTCAAACCTGGTCTTAGTTTGGCCATTTATGTAAATTATAGAATTGTTAAGTTTTAGCAAGTTTCCTTAGATTATTTTTCTCTGAAAGGACAAGAAAGATTCTTTGTTGTGTTTACTATTACCCTAATAGGAAATGATTACTTCAAAAGTTTCACATGGATTATTTACAGTGTATTTGTTTTATTGTAGATTTTTTGGAGATCCTGAACATTGGTTATAAATAGAAGCTTCCTCACAGCATCCAGAACATTGAATAAATCTCTCTCTCTCTGTCTCTCTCTCTCTCTCTCTTTGTATCATGTACATATATTGGAGGAACATTGGTAGCAAGACTTGAGAAAGAGAAGGTGGTGCAGCTTTTGATAAGACAGTTTCTTTTCTTTTCTTTTTTCTTTCTTTCTTTCTTTCTTTTTTTTTTTTTTTGCAAAGAAGCATGAGTTCTCCTTGTCCTGATATATAGCTCTTGTGCTTTATTTATTGCCAAAGAATATGTTACCAAAGTGGGAAGTAGTTTTGGGAATTTAAAGTTGTCAGTGATCTTTAAATGTTGTATGCATATGTTTATAAGAAATTCCATCATCAAGAGAAATACCAAGAGAAACTACTATCTTCATTCTTCAGAAAATGTACCTCTATTTCTATAATAGGTAGAAGAGAAATAATTCATTCTGTCAAATACAATGCCAACATCTGCATTGTATTTAAGAGAACAGTTATTCAATAAGTAATTTTATTGATTAAAAGTGACAGGAGCAACTTTTTAAAGGGTGTACTAGATGTATCATCAAACTCAATTTTTGGAGAATGAGGTTTAACATTTTGACTTTAAAACTGCATGGGAATATATGGCAGCCTCATTTTGCAGTATCTTTTTATTCTGTATTTAATGAGTAGAAAAAAAGTTAAAACACATTTTGTAAGCCTTAATTTTCATGAAAAATGTTATAGATTTGTTCAATTATGGAAGATCTCTTTCTTTTCCAGACCCGAAAACTAAAATCTATGTTTCTATGTCAAAAACAGCTAGAGAGATTAAAGAATAAGTTATCTTCTTTTTCTTTAGCCATACTAAATATATATGGCTAATATGTGTAGATCTAATAAATAAAATGACATCAAAAGTTATAGAAGCTAAGAGGAAGTTTCTATGTATGACCAAGGTCTAGTCATGAGTTCAAGTCAGTTTGTTCTATCTCTTATACTCCCTGAAAGAGTGGACTACTTGAGAATGTTCTTTTCATGATGTTTTAGTCCATTCATGATGCTATAATAAAATACCAGAGACTGGGTGGCTTATAAACAGCAGAAATTTATTGTTCACACAGTTCTGGAGGCTGAAAGTCTGAGATCAGGGTGTCAGCATGGCCACGTGAGGACCTTCTTCCAGGTTGCAGACTTCTCCTTCTACTCTCACGTGGCAGAAGGGACTAGAGATCTCCGTGGAATCTCATTTGTAAGGGTATTAATCCTATTCATCAATGTTCCATTCTCATGACTTAAGTACCTTCCAAAAGTCCTACCTCCTAATACTGTCACCTTTGGTGGTTGAGATTTTAATATAAGGATTTGGGGAAAGAGCACAAACATTCAGGTCATAGCAATGGCAAAAACATGATTAGGCAAGTCCCACTACATAAGCATTTCTTAAGCCTTTGTTTTTATTATGTCTCCTAATGTCCCATTTATCAAAGCAAGTCACATGGCCAAGCCCAACGTCACTGCAGTGGGAATGGACATTCTGTCCACAGCATAAAGAAGAAGGGAGGAAATATTTGGTGAACAATCACCTAACTTATGACAACTTGGAGTTTCATTTTTGAAACTTATGGTCTAAAACTCACTAGTAAGCAGAGTCTGTTGTAAAATCTATCCTTGGAGGGGTGGTTTTAGAAGAACCTCAAATATCTTGATGTAAGGCAACCTCAAGTTATTTGCCCATAGGGAATATTCCACTGAGGCTCCACTGTACCTAAGGAGCAGATTTATTTCAGTGTAAAAAGTAAACTTAGCTCAGGTGGAAACTGCAACATCTGCAGAGAAAAATACCAGCAATCAAATGCTTACATGCACAGCATATGTGCAAATTGGTGACATTCGACATTATGCCTCTGCATATTTGTGAGCTCTTTGGAACCAAGGTAATATGTACTCAACGGAAAAGTCACTCTCTGTCAGACTTCTCAATTTTACCTCAAATGTTCCATCTTTAACTTTTTCCATCTTTGTTCATGCCTCTTAGTCTTGTGATTCATTTGGAAAAATTGTTTTAGAAAATATATGGTATTTCTTAGATGAATGTGTAGGAGAAAGAAAAGAAAATGGAGGGAGCTGCTTTTGTGGGCGATGGGGATTTTCATTTTCACCAAGGCGAATTTTAGCAGAGGTTGTTGTTGAGCTGGTTGCAATAGACCACAGGTGGAAGACCTGGTCTACATGAGGAAAAACAGGTGTTTATTTTGGATGTTCCACGGGAATATTTTGAATATTGAAGAAATGGAAAATTGAAATCGCCTGCAGAACTCTGTCTTTTCTCTGCAAATTTGATATGTCAGATCATCCCAAACCCCTCCCATCAGTTGATCACTTGGCTGCAAAATCTATTGCTTGAGAAATGTGAGAATTAAAGTGATGTCCACTTTTTTTTTTTCCTGGTCGTGTACTAGTCAAGTGAATTGCTTAATGTATTTTATACTCCCTTTATCTTCTTATTTACATACTATATTAAAAGTTCACTATCTAAGTGAAAGAACGAGCCTACCTTTAGCACAAATGAGAATTTAAAGTTATAAATGTCAATGTTTATTGCGAGGCATAATGCATGAAAGCTTTTGTAAGGTTGTTTCATGAGGTAAATTTTGTAAATCATGTTTTGAAGTAAACGTTACATACAAAGAAAATAAAAATGCGAATCATGTCTTATGCTGGGGTATGTTTCTTGAAAGCATATAGAATATGTTTTAATGTTGTCAGTACATGTGTATGCATAAAATGCATCACTTATGAGACGAATTTTCTAAAAGGAAAGTTAGTTCTCTAAGTTAGGCTGGTAGGTTTACTAAAGAAGAGAAAACCCTTTTGTATGGATTTTCTAGGACCCAGGCCAATTGTAATTTTTAGATTGCACTTGATGCTCTGTTTCAGGAGCCGGACACTTTTGGTGATACTTTCAAGGAACTGAATCTATATTTGAATGGTTTGACACCAGCATTTGTGTAATAATACTTGTGTATTATTAAAATAAGAAACCAAGCTAACTCTAATTCTTGTCTCTGAAAAATTTAAAATACTCTAAGAAATTTTAAAAAAATTGTATGGTATTTTAGTCCTTTCTGTACATACTTCCCAAAATACAAGACCTAACACTTGGGAGAAACTGAATTGAAGTGAAATTGTTTGAAAGTTGTTTGGACTTAGAGCTTAAAGTTCTAGATTTTAGTTACACTGGTCCTGGTAATAATATAATTAACTACCCATGTGTTCAATTATTCACAACTTTCTGTGCCTCACAACCTTTATCTATAAATGGGGATGATAATTTCTTACCTCAAAGGACAAGTGACAATGAAATGATTCAGCAAATATGAAATAATCTTTGGACAAGAATAAAACCCTTTGCATATGCGTAGTAAAACTATATAGTTTCTTATTGTGCTTTGAGGTTTTGGGTTAAAACTTTACTGTAAAAGTGACTTTTGGCTGTAACTGCCTGGGGTTTTGTTGTATTAATACAATAGAATTCCAATAGACATTGTCTAACTTATATTACTGAGGTTTTGTTTTTAATTTTACTTTTTTTTTTTTGAGTGGGAAGAGCAACTATTCCAGCCATAATAGGATAATTTATATTTTTTCTAAGATAACAATTATGTTTTAAATTTTATTGCAAATATAATACATGTTGTACAAAAAAAGGAAATGCAGGTACACACAAAATATGCAGATAAACTAAAGATAGAAACTTAAAATCACCTTTAATCCCACAACATACTTTGAGGCATAGTCTCCCAGTTTTACTTTGAGTACATGTTTGTATGCATGTATATACGAAACATACTTTTTTAAAACAAAAATCTGTTTTGTGACTTACTTTTAAAAAAATTTTATTGTTCCCTTGAACAATTTTCTAAACCATGAAATACTTTTATTTTTTATAACTGTTCATACTGTTACATGACTGTATTATACTTTATCTATTCCCTATTGTCAAATAGTTAGTTGATTTCCATTATTATTATCATGATAAATAATACTATAGTGAACACTTACACAGCAAGTTATTTACCAGGAACTTGGTATATTTTTACAATTACTCAAGTCATCTTTTTCATTTCTCAGTGAAGTTTTATAACTTGCATAGAACTTGAATAGTACTTACTGTTTTGTTCACTTTATTAAACTTTCTTATTAGTTATTAGTTTAAAAGTGTAATTCTAGACCCTTCAGGATTTTCCAGAGATTAAGCATGTCAAAATGAAATGATAACTGTGCCTCTTTTTTAATACTTTCACCCTTTATTACATTAGCTTACACTTACAGGGCAATGTTGAATAGTGGTGATAACAGACATTGTCAGGTTGTTTTTGCCTTTAATAATCATGCTTCTATTAAATTGTCAAATGCTATGCTGAGATTAGTATTATTTATCATGTTAAAAAGGTTTAACAATGAATTTTTTTAAAGTAATACAAAATAGATGTTGGAATTTATCAAGATACTTTTTTTTCCCCACCTCTATTGGGATAGTCATATAGCTTTTGTCTTCTGGCTTAATAGCATGATTAGTTTTAATAAGGGTTCTATGGTAGAGTTAGCTGTGAAATTGCAGAATAAGGACTACTATACTAAGAGACAGAAAAAAATACTGGGAATGAGACAGAGTTCTGAAGCTTATTAAATTAACCACCCTGAAAAAGTCATATATCTACTTGGAAATTTAATGTCTTTTTAAAAATAGAAGTACTAAATCTCTCACAGAACTAATACCATGAATATGAAAGTGCTTTAAACTATGCATGTTTATATATCAGAATGGTCTCTATAATTTTATTTAGCTGCACTTTGATGAGATTTCAAAGTCCAAAGAGTAGTGCAGAGTTAGTGCTTTGTTTTGAGGAGAGTCTTTTGATTTTTCTAGTTGTACAGGTATTTTTTTTTCACTTTAACTTAATTAAAACACACATGTAGAGAAGTGTACACATCATAAATTAAAAGTTTGATGCATCATCACAAAGATGGCACAATCATGTATCTATCTTCCAATTCAAAAAATAGAACATTACCAGAATCTCAGAAGAATGAGAGATGATTATACTTTTGATTATACTTTTAAAATGTTAACAGTTCACCTGAGTCTTTTTTGGACATCAGACTGTGGGCTACTGCTCATCTGCATGATTAAGAAGGCAGAATTTTGTAAGAAGAAATTTTGATAGCAGCAATCTTTAGGCATTTCAAATTAAGATTTGAGGACTAATCAGATGCTAAGATGTAATGGCCATTTCCACAATAAAGAGCAGTCTTTTCAAAAGTCAACTTTTTTGTTCTTCAGCAGATTTATTACCTTCATCTTAATTCTCTGATATTTGACATTCAAAACAAAAGAAGTTGCAATACTGAAAAAAGAAAAAAGTTCAAGATGGTAAATATGAGACTGTACATTGTCATTTTGAGAATTAAAAAAAGTTTCTGAATTTCTGATTCAGATCGCTCAATGTGTTTGATAGTGTTACAAAATTTATCATATTCATTTCATTCTCATAAGAATCCTTTGTCTTAGCTAGATAAATATTAGGAAAAGAAAACAATACCCAGAGAAACAGTTAGGTTCAATGGTCTAAATAAAATTCAAAGTCCTTTATATCTTACATGACCATCATTTACAGTGTAGGATCTCAGTAACTCTTTAGAAAGTTCCATATTTCTAATATATAGTGCAATTTCCCTTTTAAACTTGACAAAAGGATGATGTTTTAATATGGAAGGCTGAGTGACAGAAACTTAGCAGATTTGATTCTCGAGTCTATTGCCTTGTACTGTGGCCTCTAAGCACAGAAAGTCTTGGGGTTGGTTTAAGATTCAGGGAAACTGGTCAATGTGTCTTAGGAAACTAAGTTTTAAGTCCACTATAATATGCCTGAGTCCTACCAAGGCATATGTAGTTCCAACATGTAAAATAATGTACATCATTGTTATTGGGCAAAACCAATGATTTCAACATTACTGGTGTAATAGGTACAAATTTCATATCCCCCTCAGTTTGCATGTACAAGAAAATGTAACTTTTTTTTTTTATGAACTGTCTAATTTCCTTAAGGCCTAAATACCATCTTAACATAGCAGAGACCATCTGGTTTTTCTGGCTTTGCTTTTCTGCTGAGACAGTCCTCTCCAGCGGGTGGGGAGGGGGTGGATTCCTCTGACAGCAAGGTGCAGTCCTATGGGTTATGAGAAGGGAATAGGAAGTGTAGGCATGGGAGCAAGGAATTGTGGGTGAGAAGAAGCCTTGGTTATTACCTAAAATTATTATCCATCACACAGACATACAAGACCAAATTGCTATTCATAGGACTGTAGCACAGAAATTCTGCACCAGACTCTTGAAAGGGAAATGTTATTCTTTTCATTTTCTCTTTCCCTCAGTCCCCACCCACTAACAGGTGAATAATTAGGCTCATTTCCATTTAATAATGTACTGCGTGGGAATAGATATTCACTTGGGAATGAGCAACAGAGAAATTTGACACTTAGCTTCTAGAAAAATAATGGCTGTGGATTTAGCAGACACACAAAACCACAAATATGCCAAATTCAGTAGGGAGCTTAAGATATCCTCTTCTAGAACACAGAGCCTCAGCTTCTCTAATCAATCTCTTTTGGCAATGTTAAATTCTCTTTCATAAAGGATTCCAGGCAGAATAGGTAGAAAATGCCAATAGCTTAGAAAACTTGGAAGATAATAGATGTCCCTGAATTCTCATCTACTTTGGACTATTTTAAAAGCCATTTCCCTACATGGCATATGGGCAGAAGTAATGGGCAGAGTTGCAGAGTTCAACATAGCCATTATTTTGGACCCCGGGCAACTAACTACATATAAAAACATCAGCAAATTCAAGAATAAACTGAATACCGAATTTAATAATTATTTGGATTTAATTGTGTGAAATTTGAACATATTAAGGCCTTCGGATGTCTAAAATAGCTTCCATGTTCTTAGTTACTACTATATGACGTCACATTTTTCCTTACAAGTTAGTACTGTTTAGTGTATGTCCTTGTAATTGTTGACTTTGAAATTTTCGTTCTAAAACTTTCTAATAACGTAGTTTGTAAAATAAAAAAAAAAAAAGCAGACAAAGAAGAAGAGGGCAGAAATTTAAGTGAGGTTGTATTGACTTTTCTTGAGATGGCATTTTTATTGGGATTTATGAATGCTTGCGGAGAAATCATTTTAGAGCTGAAAAAGAATTACAGAGATCATCAAATTCAAGTCCCTTATTTTATAAAAGTAGGTTCACACTACACTATATATCAATTAAACCAAAAATTCAAAGCACAGTGTATCTCATATGAACATTTTTGTAGAGAAGCGTGATAGGCATACTATTTTCTATTTTTAGAAACCTTTGGACTGCATCAAAAAGATCTCAGAGAAAAAAGTCAATATCCCTTGGTCATTGATGTTGAAGGTAAATGACTTCAAGGCTGTTGCTGTTGGAGATGGCTGCGGCTGTTCTTTACTGGGTTGCTGGTGTTTGCATGGCCCCTTGAATGTTTGCCAAAATGGCTCTCAAGTATTTATATCTGTAGCAGATGTTGAAGATTAAGTTTTAAGCTCTAAGGAGAGCTTGGTTTGGTCATGAATAGCCATTGATTTCCTTTGGAGTCCTTTTAGGACTGTTACCAATTACATTTACAGAGTGAGATTTGGTAGATCAGCACTCAGGACATTTAAACATTCTAGCAGAACGAATGGACTTCAGTGTAACTGCTTACCTGCAACTGAATCTGAAAGAAACATAACTTTGGCCTTTGACACATTTATTAACTTGGACAGATCAAGGAACTCTTTCTCCATAATGAAGTTACTTTTCATAAATAAACAAACACAAATTTTTTTTTGAAAGGCTTGACTTATTGCCTTGGAAAGGCTAATGTGGATTATAAACATTTTGCAGTTAAGTGGCTATTACATATTATGTCCAATGGTTCCTAATTTCTAATTATAATTTCTAATTAAGCCAGTTTGTTCCACAAACACCCACTCAAGAAGATAATCTGTATCCAACTACCTTCTCTCCTTCCTTGCCATGACACTCCAAACAGTCATTTACTCATTCATTCAGTTGGTCAATCACTTATTCACAAGTGTAAATTAAGCTTCATTTTTGTCTCAAACACTATATATGTTACTGTTGGGAAACAAAAGTCAATAAGACATAATCCTTTTTGTCAGGAATTTTCAGTCTTTGAATAAAAATATGTACACGTGTAATCAATGTGAACTATTATATTGAGAAGTGTTAGAGAGCAGTATTTTGGAGTTGAAAGGAGGAAGTGAGATCTTAACCCCCCCCCCCCAGTGTATCTGTAGATTTTACCTTTGTTTATGTGTATGTATTACATGTACATATGTGAGATAAGTATGTATACACACACACACATATATAATGTGTATATATATATAATGTGTATATATATATAATGTATGTGTGTGTGTGTGTGTGTGTGTGTGTGTGTACACAGTCATTTCTCTGTATCTGAACAGGATCGTTTCTAGGAGCTGCCTTTCCTCCATACCAAAATCTGCAGGTGCTCAAGTCCTTCTTATATAACTTATGTGCTTCCTCTCATATACTTTAAATCATCTCTAAATTACTTATAATACTTAATACAATATAAAATCTATGTAAATAGTTCTTATACTGTGATTACAGAATAATGACAAGAAAAAAAGTTTGTACATGTTCAGTATAGAGGCAACCGCCATAGGCCTCACTATGCAGTACACATTAACTTTTTTGGAATATTTTTCATCCGTAGTTGGTTGAATTTGTAAATGTGGAACCCACAGATATAGAGGGCTGACTTACATATAGGTGTGAGTTAAATATGTGTGTGCGTGTATAGATATAGATATAAACATACATACATACATACATACATATATATACACACACATATACATGCATGTATAATGTGGGTAATACATACATGTATATATATTATATAGTGTGTGTGCTTCAGAGGTAATATTTTATGTTTTTTTTTTTTTCTGTGTTTAAAAAGCCTCTTCAGGTATGTTATTGCTAGGAGAAGTGACTGACTTAGAAACTTACCTGACCAATCAACATTTTCTATCCAAAATTCCATTGCTTAACCCTGTATGTGGAATTAACTTTCTACTTTGTTCTCTTTGTATACAGTGAACACAAATATGGGGACAGTACTCTCTTGTTGTCATGTAAAGCTGTAAACTTTTTAGGACCTCAGATCTAATACATATTCAGAAAATACTTGTTCAATGAATTATTTTGTTCAGCCCAGCTAAATACCACCCCTCTATCAGTCAGAAGTCATTTTGAACACTGTAATAAATACTCCAAATAATATTGACATAAGCAAGATATGTTTATTTTTCTTTCATGCAACAATCCGGTATAAATAGTTAAGGTCTATTTTTGTCATTTCATGGTGTCAGGGACCCAACTTTCTTTTATTCTGTTGCCAGCCATAGGGTATTGCCTTTATTTATTTGGAGCAATTAATTCATTATATTACCCAAAATGCTGCCAACAGGAGGTAAGAAAGGGAGAATGCTTGCTCGTTCACATTAAGACTATTATCTTGGAAGTTACACAGATTATTTCCACTCATATCCCATTGGTTGTCATTTGTCATGTGGCTGCAGCTCATTGAAAGTGTAGCCAGGAAATGTAGGCATTAGTTGGGCAGCCATCTGCCTTAGATAATTGGATCCAGTTGGTAGTTTCTGCCATAACCTCTTACATATGGTGTAAGCGTAATGTTTACTTCAATATAATTCCACTTCATGTTATATTTTCTTATAGAATTTGGCACCTCCAGTTTTGGAATGTGTGAGATGAAGACCTCAATTTATTCTCTGGTAGTTTGTCTAGCTGAAGGAAGTTATTTCTGATGTTCACTGGATTATCAAAATTGTTTGTGGTTATTACAGGAACTAACATCATTTTAGAATTTCCATGTGTCTTCGCCAAAAAAATAGTTCCTTTCCATGATGGATTAACCTTCACCTCTCCTGTTCAGGGCAAGTATCCAAATAGAGTAGATCACTTATTTTCTTTACTAAGTGTTCCAGATTGTTTGTTGATTCATTGTCCAATAGGAACTGTGCCAGTTTGCTGAGGTCTGTTGAAGGCAAAGCTACATTCTTTTTGTTGTTGTTGTTGAAAGCAGGCATCAGGAATCTCTTTTGTATACTTTCTTCTTCATTTTGGTAATCCTCATAATAGCTGACAGATTAGAAAGATAAAATTATTAGCTCCATTTTATACAAGGAGAGACATCAAAAGATAGTACAGATTGCCAAACATCATAGAGCAGACTTCTAACAAAGCTAGTTGCTTAGGCACCTGAATAAAATTGCATTCCTTTCTTTATTTGTCATATTTATTTCAATGTCAAAGAGTTGAGGGAGATTTCAGACATCTGGATCTTGTCAGATTCATGACACGACTGGACTGATTTGGAGCTATTTTGCAGTCATTGCATATAACAAGACAGAACAGTTACCCTACTTTGGTTGCTCTGAGATCTAACCCTTTATTGCAATAATTTTTCTTAGCAGGTGGTGATAGAGAGATGAGCTTTGCTGAACCACATATACATTTTCTGTAGATGATGAATTTATTCTTGGAGATAAAAATGCATGCTTATCTATAATGTGAAATGACAGGGTTAGTTATTTTCCCACATAATTTAATAGTGTCACACTCTTAATGACATATGCTTACACCCTGATTTTCTGAACGATAAACATGGAATTGCAGATTCAACTTTTACTACAACTCAAATGTGAAGGAAAATGGAATATATTTAGTCTATAATAAATCTCATCTTTCACTTTCATTATCACATCTCCACTTGGTAATTAGCTGGGAAAAATAAATTTTAGTTCATTTAGTTTGTATTTTAGTTTAATCATGTAATGGGTGGTATACAGTCTTTCTTAGATGAAATTGCTCTGGTGCCCAGCCAGCCTTTCTCTCTGCCTGCTTTTCTTCCTAAGATGACATCTACCAGTATGAGGACATATATAACTTTGGTGGGAAAGTTGCTCCTTGATCTTCTGTGGACCTTCTGTAGGCACTGGCTGGCATGTCCCAGACTCACCTGGGTTTTCATTAGAGTTAGATTTGAGTTCCTCTCCATGACTTTCCTTGAGTTCCATTGGCTTAGTAGTATTGCCTTAGTGTTCCACGAAGGATCCCACTGCAGCTCCCTGAGGCCTGACTATGGCTCATGGAAATGAGAAGGTCTCGAGACCTAAACCTTGAGGCTTTCGTTGCCTGACCAGTTACATGTCTGTGGCAGCAGGAGGACAAGGAACATTAACTTCTCTTTGCCATGGGCAGGAAAGGCTTCAGTAGTAGACAGGGATGACTTATCTGTACTGTGGGAGAATGCCATGACCTGAAGTTTTGATGGTGAAGGGGGAGGCAAATATTTGGGAAATTCCTTCTCAAGATGCTTAATTTTATTTGAGCCATTCATTAACATTCTTTCCGTAACAAATTCTAATGGCCGTATGTTGAGGACTCTGGCAAATGTAGTGGCATCAGAAAAACAGAAAAGAAATGCAGATGAAATTATATGTAATTTTTGACCCTTATAATGAATTATTTTCAATGGGATTCCTGTGAGATTCCAGTGCCTGATCCAACCAGCCAACACTAGTTTGCATTATGAATATGAGAAATTAATTATCGACTCTGCCAATATTGCAGCTATTGTAAGTTAAAAATATATTTGGTCCACCCTTTCTCCAATTATCTTCCTGTCCTCCCTCTCACCTACATTCCTTGGAAAAAAAAGGCAAGGTTACTTTGTTGTTGTTTTCATATGTCCAGTAATGGATATAGAGAGAAACCTAAGAAATTCTTTTGTTGTCGTTTAAAATTTAAGTATACTCAATAAAAATAAGTACCTTAGAAACCAATGACAAAAGCCAGGTTCAACTCTTTGGGAAGAAAGATACACTTGTATTTAATCAACTCCTACAAAGCGACTGTAGTACACCAGGCCTAAGCTGCAGTCTACAGAAAACAGGCCATGCAGTCAAACCATTTTGGAAGATTCTGCTTATTATGTTTCCCTCTTGGAAACAGGCAGTGCAAATTAGCATGTTATAGCATCCTACAGTTAAGAAACCTAATTTTGCTCAACACACTGTTGCCCAGTGTTATTAGACCACAGAAGTATTGTACTTTAATTAATATTTTGTGGGACATCTCGTAACATCTAAAATGTTGAAGTGTGGAACACATTTCAGGAAATGCTGATTTAGGTATAGTACCCTCAAGAAATCATTTCCCCAAAAATGAAAAATATTTTAATGCTTGGCAAATAACAGTTTTATATTAGGAATGTTCTGTGATTGAATGTTTACTATCTGGTGGATATAAATAATGCCACTTTTCTGACAGAAGAAATGTTTATTCTGATATTTTGTTGTTTATTCTCATGTTATATTATTCTGTTATTTGACAGCCAACAGTTATTAATGCCATTTACATTTCTCTTTAAATAGTAAAAGCTGCAGCCTCCCTGCCTTCTTAGATAGACCTGTATGATTTTTCACATACAAGAAAAATAACAGTATCTTCCAGCTGCCTGCTAGCCTACTGTTTTAAAGTCTCATTTCATTATTTTTAACATATTGTTTTAAAGGTTACTTAAAGAGAATACCTTATATTTTTTCCACACCACAGTTTTATTTTGTTATTAAAGCCAATTGGAGAAGCTCTTTAAGAAAGTTAAAAGGATTCTTCTTTATTTTTTAAAATCTAAATCATATTGAGATTAATTCAAATTTTTAATGTTAGTAGCTTTACAATTTTTATTTTCTTCTCTATTAAGCATTGCTCACAATTCTGTTATTTTTCCTGAGAGGTTGCTGCTTATGTATTTTACCAATGCTGCCTTGGTTTCATGGCAGGCTGCTGGAATTAGAAAATGTTGAGGCTTGGGCCCTTCTGAGGCTTTACCAGATGTGTTGAGTTTAGCCTTTGGCAAAACCGTATTAGACCTTCATCAGCATATGTCTCTTTGTCATCTAGAGCAGATGAGAGCCTGTAGAGCAGCTTGAATCCCAGTCATTTTCACTAAAGGCAGCAAATAATGGATATTAAATACTTAATTAGATAGGGAACATTCCAGATTGGAAGGGATTCAGCCACAACTTTGATGAAGCAAGTGTTCAGTTTACATCTCCAAGGGAAAAACACTATTAAGTGATCCTTCTGTGGATTATGCAGAAAAGCTATTTTAATCCACAAAATATCTTCAAGGCACCAAATCCGTAAGTGGATATGCTAGAGAAATTAATGTTCTTAACTTCAGATAAAATCATGAATGAATTCGACAGAATTTCCTTTTCATCAAATGCAATTAAATAAAGTTTGGTTGCAACAGAAGTCATTTATAGCAGAAGTGACGTTGCTTTATAAAGATGGAGAACGTCCATTCTGTATCAGCTCTAGTTGCAGTTAGCTGTGCCACCTTCGACAAACTGCAACTGTCTGGGCCTTAGTTTTCTCATTATGAAGGGGATGGAAAAAGTAATCTTGAAAACAAATGTCTTTTCTAATATTTTTGGATTTCAAGCTTTTAAAAACCTCACACATATTTCTGTAGACTTCATGTTTTTTCCTCATTGTCCTCTGCAGTTTGGCCCAGAGCAATATATGTGGCCACCTGGATTTATAGCTTCATGATTTATTATATATACCAATCTGAAGCAAAATCCACAGAACAACAGAGCAGCACTGAACTCAGAAGCTTTTTTCGAGCGCGGTTTCAAATTAATCCTTTTATATGTAATTCAAAATATTTTATTTATGGTACAACTTTATCTTAACTTCTGCACAGACCCTTTCCCAAATGTAAGGTCTGATTCTAATTCTAATTACTTCTTACTTAGTGTTCATGTGATGTTTTTATTATTATAATGTCAATATTTGAGGTCAACTCCCATAGGCAGAGCAATTGGCAAGGGGTTTGTACACAATTTCGGCCCTTCCCTGGATTTTAATTTAGCTAGGTTAACTGTCCCCTGCTCTTGGCTCACTTTTCTCCTGCAAAGCATACAAAGCATCTTCCTTTTGAGTCCTTTTAAATCTCACGCTAAAAGACTGTACTACTTTGTATACTTGCTACTGAGCCTTACTGATATAACTTACTTTATTTCTAATAACTGTCGGTGACATTTCTCCTTCCTCTTAACAATGGATTCTTCTAAATTTCCCCCTTTTCAACCTCCCAACTTGACGTTTTCCTAGGCTTTTGAATATAGTTAGTTCTCAGAAGTATTTAATGGTTGAATATAAATGAAAGTTATTGGTGGTTTAGAAAAGGCATGAGAGCATTTTTAAAAGGATATTAAATATAATGGCACGATGAAGCCAGGATTTCTTGAGAAAGGCACACAAAATACAGGGTATCTAGAATCTCTGGAAACATAAATATAAAATGCCATCAAGGATACCTTGAACAAATTAGTATTATCAGTGTTCCCAGGTTAAATGGATACCCTGCATATGAGATTCTGTGTTTTAAAGTTTTGGCTAACTGAATAGAATATTTTCTGGAATTGATTATCCAGGTTTAGCTGCATATAGGAGAAAAAACAAGAATGTTTTATTAAACTAGATAGAGAAGTGGTTCTCTCTTACAGGTAAAACTGGAGATGGGCATTTCAGTGATGGATGTTGTCTCTGTATTTTCAGGGTAGATTTCCATCTTTCTGCACTATTCTAGTGCATGCCTTCAATCTTTCAAATCACTTTGTGTTAGAAAATGGCTGCTGAAAGAAGGGAGAAAGACAGAAAAGCAAAAAGCAAAAAAAAAAAAAAAAGCAAAAAAAAAAGACTTTTTTTGAAAACAAAATCATTAGAATTTGGTGAATATTTTGCACTTATAGCACTTCTCAGTCAGGTTCACTATATATCAAGTGCTCAATGGCCGTATGTGGCCAGTGGCCACCTTACTACATGTGTTGGCCCGGATGATCGTTAAACGTTCTCCCAATTTTATTAAGAAATCACTTGGTATTCATGCCACTATTATTTTAATTAAAGAGAATAAAGTAAATTAGAATAGAATAATATAGAATGGAAAATACGAAAACACATTTGTTCAGGAGTGCATTTGTTTTGTAGGTTGTGATATAAAATGTTTCTTACTGTATACCAAATTTAAGAAGTTTGAAAGCCTTGTCTATACTGATCTAATTTATTCCCTTGACAGGTTATTTCATAATCTAGACATGCTGTGTTCTACTTATGTATTTCCCTACTGACAGATATTTAAATCGTTTTTCCTTTCTCTTTTACAAGAAATACTGCAATAAATATGTCTCCTTGTATGCTTATCCTAAAGATTTTTGGGAGTAAATACTTAAAAGTATAACTGTTATATGTTAGAGTAGGTGGGTTTTCAGTTTTGTTTTAATATCACCAAAATGCTCTCCAGTATGTCTGTATTTATACCTTAAAAAGCAGTTTATGAGAATATATGTTATAATACATTTTCACCAGCACTTGATAATTTCAAGTTTTTAATTTTGAAAATCTGATCATTGGAATAGTATATATTTTTTTAAATTGCCATTTTTCTCATTACTAAAAGATTAGACCAACTTTACTCTTATTTTAAGCATTTTATTTAAACTATACATCATCATAAAGAGCATAAGAAGTGTTACACATATAGTCAAGTATAATCTTAAAAATCTGCCACTTCGCTTTCCACATTTTTCCTCCCTGACAGCAACCACTTGCAACACTTTGTCTGTTTATTTTGGTATTTACTTTTATATACCTAAATAACATGTTTGAATTAAATTCTTACATTAATGAGGATTTAGCTGTTGTCCCTACCTTCACTCCCATGTCATAATTACATCCTTCACATTTTTACATTCTTTCAATATCATAATTTTGAATAGATCAATATTCAGTGCTTGCAATTTTTTTTATTACCGTGTAAGCACTATTTAAGGCTGAATCATGTAATGTTATGAATTTTTTTCTTGTACATTTTCCTTTGCTGTACAAGGTTAAATATTGGCTTCTCTTTCCACTTATTATAAGTTTTAATATTTATCATTAATTCAACCTGAACTCTCCAAAAGTTGTTGAGGTAGCAAGACTTTTAGATGCATCAGGGAGTTTATTTAATTTATGTTCTGAGAAATATTTTCTAAAGTCTATTGACTGACTCTGATATCAAATGGTCCTCTCTGTATTTGAAGACAAAGATTATTATAGTTTATTGCTTTTGGTTTTATTCAATTTATTTATTTTTTTATATTTCCAACTTTAATTTCTTTCTAAAGTTCTCTATAACTTTCAATTTGCTTTTTTTCTGCTTCTAAATTCTTCATTTGAAAACTTAGTTTATTTTGATTAAAAATAGAAACGTTTAAGACTATACCTTTTGCTGTATCTTGCAGTGTTCTGTAGTTGGTTCTAGTGTTTATTATTTCTAAATAGTATAAGACAGTATGTCTTCCTTGATCTAAGAGTTATTTGGAAATGAGATATTTCATTTAAAAATACCAAGAATTTGTTAGGGTTGGTGGAGGGCAGTTTTTAAAACAAACTTTATTTTAAAAGGGATTTATGTGTACAGTAAATTTACAAAGGTAGTACAGAGAGTTCCAGTTACCCTATTGTTGACATGGTTCATTTGTGTGATACATTGTCAAAACTAAATAAAAAACAAAGATACATAATTATTAACTGAAGTCCATACTTTATTTGAATTTCTTTAGCTAAAGGCACTACTAAGCTTCTCCAAAACTAGGCTTCATCCTCAGCTATACCTGCCTGGAGGCATTTCCTGCTTGCTATTGACTCGACCTAGGTGGGGAGTGACAGGGAGGGACTGAGCACCTGGCTACTCCTACTGAGGCACACAACACAATTCCTCTCATTGTGTCTAGGCAGAAGCTATCTGGATGCTGCATTTATCTTTTGTAGTAGTCATCTTTCAGGCAGTGGTTTCCTCCAGTAGGATTTTTTTTTCTTTTCCCCCTCTTTCAGAGTTCCTCTCTCTGATTTATTGTGGACTCTCATTGTTTTTCTGTGCAGTTGTGGGTATAATGATTTATTTTTATATATTATCTGCCATTTCTAGAGATTTGAATTGGGAATGAGGTGACTAAAATATACTCAAATTCTTCTGTCTTGAACATACCATATTTTTCAAATTTGTGTTTGTCTATAATATGCCAGTATTTAAAGATTCATTTTTAAGTTTTTCCACAGAAATGAGAAATATTTAGCCTCTAGATCACCTCAAAGAAACTAACAATAGCACTGAACACAAGCTGTAAGTATAGTTCTTGTAAACCATTATAACTGTTTTTATTAGAAAAATAAATTTTGTAGAATATGGCATTATTTAGAACCATTTTCATTTCATTTCTTTTCACTTCTCTATTATTTTTCCATATTGCTGAACATTATGATTTGCCTTATTTCCTCAAAATGAAACTTTTAAAGGGGTTAAATTTCCAAGATTTTAGGTGTCTCAAACCAGCAAAATGTCCAAAACAAATCTGAGGAATCATGAGAAATTATAACAAACTGTCTGTATCACAGTCATTTCATAAAGTTAGGACAATTTAGCAGCAAACGTAGGTAGGAAATAATGTCAGAACATAGAACATCTCTCCCTGAAAGCTACATCACAGACTGGCACCTGTTCAGTTAGGAACCCTTGGTCTAGTACACATGGGGAGACATTTTTCAGAGGTGAGATGTAGCTGTAGATGGTTCATATTTGGGAGCCTTCTGCCCCTTTCCCATCTTTTCTTCTGGCAGTGACCTGGCTGTCTTGGGATAAAAGATGCTACCTTACAGCATTTCTTTCTCAAACTGTGACTAGATCTCGTTCAGATTTGTGCTTGGAAGGAAAGAGGTCTCTTTGAACTTCAGCTTAGATGGATGTGCTGGTATCTCTGGGCTTCTGTTCTCATTGGCACGAGATGGTCATTATGGTTTTTGAAGGAGGCCACTTGGGTATCACATCTCCTCACTTCTCCTGTCCCCTCTAAAGAAGGAAGGAAATTAGTTTCTTTTCAGAAAGGATGACCAACCCTCCCAGCATGCCCAGGACTGAGGGCATTCTCAGGATGTGGGAAAGCGCTAGGCAAAGAGGGACCAGTTGGTCACTCTGTCCCGGTGTCTTACCAGATTCTGTAGAGAAAGCATATCCTGGCCGGCCCATCCCTCCCCTAACTTCCTCTTTTGAGCCTGAATTTTTGCACTATCTCTTAGTATTAATCTTGATGCATAGGGTAGAGAAAGGAAATAGAAATAGTGGCAAAAGTATTTGATACTTACTATTGAAAACTACTTTCAATAACTTTCATTAACTGTTCACTTCTGGAATGCTTAGGGATCATTGAAAATCCAAGATGCTTTGAAAAGCAGCAAGTTGGTAAGGACACTATAGAGTTATATATCCTGAGCTGCATATGTGTCAATAGCTACACAGCAGTGAAATCTGTAAGGTCAGAGTTGGTTTATTTCTTGGGACTTATTATAAGCTGATGAGCCTCTGTCAACTTTTGCTGCCTCTCCTTCTCCTTTCCTTCTAGAGTTTTCCCTCCTTCCTTCCTTTCTCTCCTTCTCCCTTTCTTCTCTTAGTGTTTTCTTCCATGTCCTCCCCTCCTCTCCAGTTCTCTCTCCTTTATTCTAAGAGTCCACAAAGGAGAGAAATTCCCGAGTTGTTTTTCTTGTGGGCTGTTACTAACATCCTGGAAAGAATATTATAGGACTTTTTACATAAAAAGCCTCCATAGACTATATATTTCAAGGTAAAAAAGTCAAAAAGTAATCAGCTGTGCTGTTTTCTATGCATTTCTGATTCTCTCAGGGAAGGCTTTGGGGCTCCATCCCATAGGACCTGCTCCAAAGCTGGATGCCAGCCTGACTTACTTGAGAGGCAGGGATTGTGTGGCCTTTTGCCATATCATTAACTCTCCCTTTCTCTTTTAGCTTCTTTTCTTTTCCATGTGACTGGCATTTGCCCTATACCCTGGGAATAACCATATAGAGACCCAGAAATCTCTGTGGAGATACCAGGAGACAACCTAATGCTCTTTCAAATATTATGGAGACACACCTGCTTGTCTTTCATCCTGGCTCTGAAACCTACCTCCTGCCATAGCCTAGGTTGTCTAAATTCTCACAAGTACCCCAGCAATGAGGAAATCTCCATACTAACAGAAACACACACGTCTAAAGATTTGAAAGTGTGTGGCACATTATGGAGAGCATTTGCATTTATTATTGTTTTTTTTTTTCCTGCTAAATAATTGCTTTTTATTCACTTTATCCACCCATTGCTTTTTTATTGAGCATAGTCACAGCCTAAAACTGATGACTTGGAGTGAAATGTGCACTTCACCCCTACTCTCTCAGAGTTAGACTGATTTCCATATGCTTTACTTATCTATATATGTTGGTATTTGTAAGGAATTTCAAAACTTGTAGCTTCTTTCTAAGTTCTCAGATTTCAGTGACACCCCCTCCCAACACCCCCATTCCAGTCCTTCAATGTGGTTGCCTATCATTTCTTTTCAGATCATTTTGGGTGTGTGGTATGGAAAAAGTGCAACTATTTTCAGAGTTTTCTCAATATAATATTTATAAGAAACAACTGAGCATGTTATAGAATTTCTGAAATCTGCTCTGAGGAGTTGGCTTCTGGGCCTTTGATCATGGATGAAACAGAGAAGTATAAAGTAAGACTGAAAGCAATTGTCATCAAAAGCAAAAAGGTCTTGGAAGAAGGTAAAAGAGATATATCTGGTTTAAGTCATCAGGTTTTTAAGCCGAGATGTGAGCCAGAATCCCAACCTAACTACAGAAGTATTCTTAGACTGTCTTATTCTATTTTGGACTATTTATTATTATTATTATTATTAAATTTATTGAGGTAACTAGTCGATAACATTACATAAATTTCAAGTGTACAACGTGATACTTTGACAGCTGTGTACTCTATTGCATACTCACCCCCATGGTCCAGTTTCCTTTCATTGCCACATATGTGACTCCCTTTACTCAGTTTGCCCTTCTACCATCCCCTTCCCCTCGGCTCACCACTGTTCTGTTGTCTGTAACTATAAGTTCAGTTTTGTTTTGTTAGTTAATTTTTTGTTTTATATTCCACATATCAGTGAAATCATATGATTTTTGTCTTTCTCTGTCTGACTTATTTCACTCACTGTAATACCCTCAAGATTCATCTGTATCATCACAAATGGCAATATTTCATCTTTTCTTATGGCTGGGTATTTTTTATACACAAATACATACACACACACCCCCCTTCTTTATTTATCAGGTGAAGGAGAAATAGAAACTCTTGTACACTGTTGGTAGGATTATAAATTGGTAGTCACTGTGGAAAACAGTATGGAGATTTCTTTAAAAATTAAAAATAGAACTATTATATGACCCAGCAATCCCTCTTCTGGGTATTTCTTCAAAGAGTATGGTAGCACTAATTTCTAAAGATATATATATACCCCTATGTTCATTGCAGCGTTCTCTACAACAGCCAAGATATGGGTCAAGTTATTTTGGGATGCTTTGTTATCTTGTTTAACTCTATAAGCATGTTTTGTCTTCAAACCTCTTGATATTTCATAATTTTCTAATTATTGACACTTTTAGAGGGAATAAAATGACATACACCAGCCTGCCCAGTAAAAAGCAGATGACATATTCAAAAAGGGTAATTAATTTGATGAAGAGCCTATTTAATTAGTTTACTATTTACAAGTGTGGGCAGAGTGAAGGGAAACCAATAAGAAATAATGAAATAATCCTGGGTGGGCAATAAGAGGAAGTTACTACCCTAAGGTTTGAGGGCCAAGGAAAGTAATTGTTCCTAGTACCAGTGAAAGCTAGAGCTGGCAAGGTCAACTCCCTAGGATGTAGGGCAGGGTAGAGAGGATGGAGAATGGTTTAGAGACTATTCAGTACACACCCAAGAAGTAACGTTGGCAGAAACATCTTGTTTCTCATCAGCGACTTTTTATTAGTCTTATATCTGGATGTCCATTTACAAAGGAAACATTTTGATCAGGCTTAGAATTATGTGTTATAAGTTGGACAATTCTCTGCCTACTCCTGGGACTTAGGAGGAAGCTTTTATTTATTTATTGATTGATCGATTGATTGATTGATTGCATTAATTTAATGAGGAAAAGTTTATGATATGAACCAATGCAGGAGGGAGGGAAAACTGGGTTTGAAAAATAAAGCAGCAACTTCAGGGTCCTGTCAAGATGACAAGTTAGAGCTGGTTTGCTTTCTCTCTCTTCCTCAGTTAGCCTTGGAAAGCTACTGAAGGAGAGAACCAGGGACATACAAACGAGCAATCACAACGAAGCAGAAGGACACCTTGAACTGGCAAATGTTTGTATGTGGAGGCTGTGGGTAGCTGAAGTCTGGAACATAGAATGGCTAAATACATTGCCTTGGAGAACTTTGCTTGTCCCTTGCTGATAAAACTTGCTGAAACAGACAAGGTCAGGAATAGCATTGGTCCACAGCACCTTATGGTAGTTAGGACATGAAGAAAACAGGTGTGAATTGACAAGCCACCCTCAAGCATTTACTTCTTAATTTTCTTCTCTTTTTAGCTTTAAAATAGGATTCTATCTTCTCCTTTCAATCCTGCTTCTTCCTAAGCATTTAAAATGTGAAACTTTTAAGATTGTCTGGTAGGGGGACAGCAAATGCAAGGAAATATCAGGGTTTGTATGGTGCCTGTGATCCTCTTTCCATCCCTGTTCTCTCCTCGAACGCATAGTGACTGATGTAGACTGGGGCCTCTCTCACTTGTGTTATAATGCATGTCACTAGGTATCTGATACATCCCTGTGAACATGAGCTCACAGGTTAAACTAATTAGCCCTCTAGAGAGAACAGTAACTACAAAAACAACATATTGAACAATATATATAATTGGAACACAGTTGTTTGAGCAGAGTGGCAGAAGATTTAAAATAATGAATATATATATGAAGGTAAGAAAAATTATAAGAATGTCCAAGAAAAATCCAAAAAGTGAATACTTTAGATATAAAAATTATGAGATGAAATAACATCGTAATTAAAATAATAATAGCTGAATATAGCTGAGTATAACTAAAGACTGAGTTAATGAATTGGAAGATCACACATTGAGAAATATCCCTGAAAACATCCAAAAAGAAGAAAGCCATTGAACGTGTAATAAATGCTAAAAACACGGAGGCTTTAAATAGATGTTCAACATCTAGATAATGATGTTCCAGAAGGAATTTAAAAACATAGAAAGTAGGAAGAATCTTTTAAAATAAAGAAGAATGAAGACAATAAATTGAAATGGATTTTAGAATGCTCAGTAGGGTATGACGAAAACCTATACCTAGACACATTATATCGAAATTCAAGACTATCACAGATAAAGAGAAATTTATAAAACTCCCAGAGAAGGAGAATATTGTCTACAAAAAGTAAGAATCATATGGCTATTAAATATTTCACCAGTAGCTCTATAGGCAAGAAAAAGAATTATATTTTTAAACTATTGAAAGAAAACTTTGATTAAGTAAGATCTTATAACAAATTAAATTTTCACTTAAATCTGAGAGCATAATAAAAATATTCTTAGATGAACTACGCCTCAGGATGCTTGTTACTCAATCCCACATTGAAAGCACTCTGTTAAGAAAAAGTGAAATAAGAAAGAAAAAATTCCAAGAGATTCTACAAATATTCAGGATAGCAAAGGAGATCAAATTGCATAGATATATATGCATATCATGATATAATGGCAAGGAGAAAAGGACAGGAATACAGAAGTAAAGCTAGATATGATCAATGTGTAAGCAGTGATCAAAGGTCCATACTATATTTACATTTGTGTTTTATTAGGAGAGATTATATATTAATAAGTTAAAGAATTCTGTAGAGGTTCATAAACATAAATGAGCATTTCAGTGCAATCACCATAAGGAAAAAAAACAGCAATGTGTAACTTTCTAGTAAGTAAAAGAAAAAAATCTATCCAATGTAAGCAGAAATAAAAATATATAAGGGAAAGTACAATAAATGGAAAATTGAAGTAAGATAGCAAAATTATTTTTATATGTCTCAATGTAATAGCAACTCTAATAAAAATAGGTTAAATTAATCAATTCAATGATAGAAAATTTTCTTATTGGAGTTTAAAAAACAGATCTCCAAAATATGTCGTCAACATGAGACAATTAAAAATGAATAGAAAACTTGAACATAAAAGTAGAGAATAAAAGATTATCAGTAACTAGGTAATAAGAAGAAAGTTATTGTTAGTGGAGGCTTGGGAAACTAATTTTTTGGTGTAAAGTGATTATAATTTTAGATATTCCAGGAGAGCCATGGTTCTCACCATCCCCATTCATGAAACTGATTCCTTAAAGGAATTGCATTTTAGTCAACCTTATACCAATATATTCTGTACTTAATTTGCCAACCAGTATTTCTGCTCATGGTGTGGCCCAATTAAGCTTGGCCTTTTGTGTTCTTTGGAAAAAAAATAAAAATAATGTTCAGTGAAGCATATCAAATTAATAAAAACTTGAATTCTTATATTACCGTTACATTTCATATTGATTCATCTAATTAACATTCTCACTCATATTCAGACACTAACATGATGCTATGCTAAAGTCTTTTTTGATAGCTACTCTGGAAAGAGCCAGTTTTATAGATTTAATAATTTTTTTATTGATGGATTAATTTATTCAAATAATATCTACTGAACATCTAAAATGGGTCAAGAAATATGTTAACCATGGGGATTACCATTGTGAACAAAATAGTCACTTTTCCTGTCCTCATAGAATTTAGCATTTCAGGGAGAAAGACAGTAAACGAATAGTCACAAAAATCAATGCAGAATAGCATACTAGAAGGAAAATGTGTGTGATGCATCTTACAGTACAGGGAATTGAATTATGTGGTAGTCGAGGGAGGAGATATGATTTAAAAGGCTTCCTTGAAGGTACCTAAGATACTTAAGTTGAGTTCAGAAGGATGGGTAGGGTCTCTCCGGGTGAGGTAATGCAGAAGAGCTTTTCTCACTGATGGGCCAGCATGGGCAAAGGCTCTGAGCTAGGAAAGTGTTGATTATTTCAAGAAACATAAAGATAGTCAGAGATCCTGGAACCCAGAAAGTAAGTATGATGCTAAGATTTGGTGGGAAAGCTAGATTAAAGACAAGTCAGAGGCCATGGTAAATACTTTGGATTCTATCATAAAATGGGAAACCATGGCATCATTTTAAAATCGAATGGAGACAGAATCAGATTTGTATTTTAAGCAGAATATTCTGACTACAGGAAATTATGGGAGTGCAAAGGTGAAAGCAAATAATTCAGTTAGGAAGGTATTAAAGGTGTCCATCAAGATTATGATGACTTGGATAAAGAGTAAGCAGTGCAGTTAGAAATAATTTGATGGATTGGAATATATTTTGGAGGTAGAGTTTACACAAATGGACGATAGATTTGATGTGAGTGATGAAGCTTAGGAGGAGGTAGGAATGATTTTTTGTGATTCTAATGAGCAATTAAGGGGCTAAGATGTGAATCACTGCACAGTTTGGGAAAGGAGAAGGCCAAAGATTCAGTTTAGTTCATGTTCAGTTTGAAATACCTTTAAGACTGTTAAGTGGTAATGTCAGTTAGATAGCTAGAATGTATGAGACTGGAGCTCGAGTAATTAGGCTTGGCTGGAGACATCACTTTGAAAGTCACTGGAATATACATGACTCATAGGAATATAAACATAGATGAGATACTTAAAAGACTTTAGAGTAACAACAGAGGTGGTTTATCCATGGAGAACTAAAACATAAGTAAGGAAGAGATGGCAAAGAGAACCGAAGGGGGCAGGGACCTAGTCAAGGGAAGGAAATGTTCCAAGGGGAAGAGAAAGGTTGGCTTAGTGGGGCGTTGCTGAGAGGTCACATAAAGATGGGGAATGAAAAAAATGTTTCTGGAATTTAGAGATATAGAAGTCATTGGCGACTCATGATAAACCCACCATTTTAGTTTGCTTCTGTATTCTGTGGGCTAGGAATTGAAACAGAGTACAGTGGGAATGTCTTTCTCTGCTTCACCATGTCTGGGATTCTGCTGGAAAGACTTGGAGGCTACAGTGACTTCATGGCTGGAATCTGGAATCATCTTCAGGTTCTTACACTAACATATCTACTGCATGGGCAGAGAGAGTGGGAGACTAGGACAGCTAACCACAGTGACTACACAATGACCTCTCCTTGTAGCTTGGCTTAATGGCTCAGGCTCTAAACTATATTTTTTCAGAGAGCAAGGCAGAAGATGCATCTTTTCTGACCTAATCTTGGAAGTCACTGCATTCTATTGGTTACAAGTAAGTCAGACTTGCTCAGATTAGAGGGCACAGACCTTGCGTCGCTACTAAAAGAGTACAGGAGTATTTCTGGACATAGTTTAAGACCATCATGGGGACTTTAATATAAGCCTCAGAGGAGAGGAGGACCCAGACGAAAGGGGTTTGCAGAGTGAGTAGAAAGTGACAGGTACTTGAGCAGAAATGAGTTTTATAATTAAAATAAAGAAAACTTAAAATTTGTTTGAGTCTGACATAAATGGGATGCAGAGAATAGTAAGGGATTTTAATATCCCTCGAAATTGGGACAGCTGACTGGAGTCTGTATTTGGAAACTGCACACTCAGCCTTAGAATCAAGAATCTTAAAATATCTCCCTAGTCGGCTTTAAAAAATTAAACTGCACACTCTTAGTATAGCAAGTGGAAATGACCATCGCACCCATTTAACAGGGCACAGGGTAAATAATATTCCTGTGGCTTTTCAGTTAGGTTTCTGGAAGTTTCAAAAATAAGAGCAGTATTCGTGATTGTTCTGTGTGCCTTTTATATATGAACAGATGTGCACATGGAAGGCGATCAAATCCTGCTCTCATAAACAGTATTATTCTAATTTCCTCAACAATTTTGACTTTAAATGCTTTTCTTACTTTTCTAACTTTAAACTCTGTTTCACTTGTGTAATAACCTTAAAAATTTGCATATATAAAATATACATTACACTTGTATCTATATATCATTGCAACTATGTGTTGACATAGTTATAAATATTCAGTTAATATCACATCTTGAAAGAATAAGTAGAAATTTGCAATGTAATAACTCCATCATCATTTTTAAAGCTCAGCTATTATTCTTCCTTCCATTCATTGTTTAGTTAAAGCTTCCAAAGCTCAATTAAATAACCAAACATTTTTTTTTTTTTTTGTATATTTGCCATAAGATTGATCACAAACTAATTTTGAACTACTGGTGACATTAGCTAAAATTGGACCTTGCCATTGTTCACTAATTTTTCTTTTATTTATTCATTCATTTGTTCATTCACTCAACAGTTACAAGTTGCATGTTTACTTTTAAAATCCCCAACCCCCGCCATTTAAAAAGAAACTTTTAAAATTTTAGAATAGCTTTAGATTTACAGATAGTTAATACTCATAAACTTCACACTTATTTCCTTCATTGTTAACTTCTTACATTAGTAGGATTCATTTGTCATAACTAATAAACAAATATGGATGTATTATTATTAACTAAAGTCCATGCTTTATTAGGATTTTCAATTTTTACTTTATGTCATTTTTTGTCCCAGGAAATCATATTACACTTAGTTATCCTTTTAAACTTCTCTATACTGTGACAGTTTTTCAGACTCTCCTTTTGATGACCTTGACACTTTTGACAAATCCTGGTCAGGTATCTTTTAGAATGTCTCTGACTTTGAATTTTTCTGATGTTTTTCTTATAACTAGAGTGGTTTTGGAGGGAGGAGGATCACAGAGGTGAAGTGCATTTTTATCAAAGGTATATACTATCAATATGACTTATCATTGATGAAGTTAACCTTGGTCACAAGTCTGGTCACATACTGTCCTCTTTGGAAGAAGGTCACTAGCACAACTCACACCTGAAGAGTGAAGAGTTATGCTTCACTTCCTTTAGGGGACAGTATCTATCTAGATCTTCACCCTGTTCTATGCTCTGAGGAACTCAAGTTGACTCTAAAAATGAGATAATTCATATAAAATACTTAGTACTGTGGCTGTCACAGGTAAGTACTCAACACAATTCATTCCTTCCCTCTCCCAAGAAGCTTACAATATAATAGGAAAATATATTTTTTTACTTTTATTATTAACCATTTCAAAATATAGGTAATTCTAAAATTTTATATAATTTTTGGGCCAAAAAAATTTAGATCTTCACATTTTGCTATATATTCTTAAGATTTTTTTTTTTAGAAATAAAATATTACTATTATGAAACTTCCAGAATTTCCTTTCTAACTCCTGAATATCACTGCTCTCTCTGTAAATAATTACTATAACAGATCATTTTAATTTTCATACATGCAGTTCTAGTATTTCGACATATCATCTCTGGTTTAAGAGAATTTTGCCTTCTTTCTCATTCTTACAACTTTAAATTGGTTTTCTTTTCCTTCAAGAAGATAAATCTGGATTCAGTGTTAAATTGATCAGAAAGGGGAGAGACTAGTTAGAAATCAATCTTAAAATCCAGACACTGGATATATAAAGCTGGAAGTTAGTTTTCTAACTAAAAAGAGCACAGACAGATCTGCTTTGTATTCCCAGTTGTTTAGATTGGGATAAAAAGTTAATTAAAGTAATATAGTGGTGGCTACAAAAAGGAGTAGCAGATACAGCTAGACTCGGATGGATTTTTGATTGGCCACTGGTTCCTTAAGGGCTGCATTGCTGGAGCGGTGATAGGGGGAATAGAGAGCTAAGCTTCCCTCCAGGTAGAAAGGAGCCTGTCACACTGAGTGAGAAGCTGAGTTAGTGCTATTCCCCCAGCCTCATACGAGGGGGCTGACATTGCTTTTCCTGAAGAATTTTTACTCATAATCTAGATAAGTGAGTCTCATATTGTGATGTACTTCAGGGACATGGGGAAGGGCAGGTAGGGGTTTGTGAAATTTCAGATTCCTGAGCTCTTCTTCCCAGATAATTGGACAGTGTCATGTATAGCCCAAGTTCCTGTATTTGATTCTAATTCATGTGTTTGGAGGACCACACTAATCTAGGCGCTTCTGCTTGAGAGGATGCTTGCTTCATCAGGGCTGATTGATTCTTGAGCTAACCTTACTATGAGCAAGGCCACATTATTATCTTGAAAGAGAAGTTAGTCTGTGTCTAAGTGTTCTTGAACAATATCTCTGCTTTTAGTGTTCCCCATTCTTATAGAATGCCTGTGTCTACAGGTGATGGAAATTAGGAGCTGAACAGAGGTGGTGGGACTAGAAAGAAAGAGCCAAAAAAAATGACAGATGTTATGGAGGCAACCTCACTTAAATTTCTGCCCTCTTCTTCTTTGTCTGCTTTTTTTTTTTTTATTTTACAAACTACGTTATTAGAAAGTTTTAGAACGAAAATTTCAAAGTCAACAATTACAAGGACATACACTAAGAGAATAAGACGACAAGCCACAGCCTGGGAGAAAATATTTGCAAAAGACACAGCTGGTAAAGGACTGTTATCTAAAATACTCAAAAGAACACTTTAATCTTAACATTAATTAAACAAACAACCCATTTAAAAATAGGCCAAAGCTCTTAAGACAGCTCACCAAAGAAAATACATAGAGAACAAGCATATGAAAGGATGCTCTACATGATATGTCATCAGACAAATGAAAGGTAAAACAACAATGAGATCACACTACATACTTATTAGATTGGCCAAAATCCAGAATGCTGGCAGCACCAAAAGGATGTGGGGCAATAGGAGCTTTCGTTCATTGCCGGTAGGAATGCAAAATAGTACAGCCATTTTGGAAGACTAAGGATACTCTTACATAGAATCCAGCAATTGTGCACCTTGGTATTTACCCAAACAAGTTGAAAACTTATGTCCACACAAAATCCTGCGCATAGATATTTATAGCAGCATTATTCATAAATGCCAAAACTTGGAAGCAACCGAGATATCCTTAGTAGGTGAATGGGTAAACAAATTGTGGTACATCCAGAGAATGGAATATTATTCAGCACTAAACAGAAATGAGCTATAAGCCAAGAAAAGACATGGAAGAAACTTAAATGTATATTACTAAATAAAAGAAGCCAATCTGAAAAGGCTATAATACTGTACGATTCCAACTATATGACATTCTGGAAAAGACAAAATTATGGAGACAAGGAAAAGGTCAGTGGTTGCTAGGGGTTAGTGGGAGGGAGAGATGAATAGGCAGAGCACAGAAGAATTTTAGGGCAGTGAAAATGCTGTGCATGAAACCATAATAATGGATACATGCCCTTTACATTAAAAAACAAACAAACAAACAAACAAACAAACAAACAAACAAAACTACAGTCTCTAACAACTTGGCAGCTGACTGACTGCTCATGGGAACTAGAAGGTTAATATAAAAAATGAGACTGAATTTGTTGGCCTTGCACTTGAAAGGGCGCTAGCCAACCAGAAGTAAAAATTTCTATATTTTGTAAATTTTAAAATACTATACATTTGGAAGGTATTATTTAGCTGTAAAATATGTAAGCATAAAACCCACCGCTATTGCTGTGAGCTGAAATTTCCCATAAGAGCAATTTCTTATCCCACTATTTGTTTTAAAGGGATTTCTGAGTCTCTTAGGGTGAAAATATTCGATAGCAATGAAATAGGATGAACTGAATTATAGGTTAATATATATGATTTTTAATTTACATTTTGAAATGTGACCGACATCGCTTTATTAACCTGTTAACCAAGTGACAAAATCAGACTTAGTATTTTCTTATGCCACTAAATATAATGGATGATTTAGAACTTGAGAAAGAGGGGAAGAATGTGTCAGGAGTAGGAGTGTTTATAGGGAGGGAATGACTTTTAAGATTTCTGTTTATTTAGCTCTTAACAGATAAGAATTTTAAGGTTCTCCTTAAAGAAGGTAAAAGAATGAGACAGCTAGCTGTCTTCAAGAACTTTAAGAAAGCCAGAAGGAAATACATTTTCACAGTTAAAATAGAAAAGTAAATTCTGGTTTTTATTGTTAATATTCACTCCTTATCTTACCCCCTCCACTAGACTTCTTGATTAAAAGAAAAGCTATTTAGAATGTTGAAGAACCTTATAAATTTAATTCTACCAGTTACACAAGATCGTGGTTAAGGTGACATGCAGCACCGACAAGAATGGCTAATTATGTCAAATTATAGCTTTTAAAATGCCAAATGAGAACTCATTTTAGTTAAGTCTTGTTCAGGCCTCAGCTGGATTTCTAGTAGAAAACCCACTCTTTAAATTAGATCTGAACTTTTAACTGGGAAAGGAAGAAAATAGACTGTGCTGCAAAAGGACGTGGATTAATGTAAGATAATATGATATGACCTGTTATAGACGCTATGTGCCATCTCCAATTGTAAACATTTGTAGATGCCGAGAAATAACTGCAAAATCATTTCGCAAGAGGGGTTGATTTTATTCCTATATGGGGTGGCAGGCGGTGCCTAGTTTTCTCAAAAATTTTTGTAAGGCTGTTTACTATTTTATTGGTAGATACTATTTCAGTTAGTATTGCAAAATACTCCAAAAACAAAATACTCCAAAACCGAGTGCCTTAAAACACCAATTATTCACTATTTCTCAAAATCTGGGCAGTTCTGCTATCTAGGTTAGGCTTTTTGATATTGACAGCCCTCTGTCCTGTGTCCACAGTCATTGGGGGGAGCTGACTGGTCTAGGAGGGTCTTGACTGGGGTGACTCAGCTTTGTTAGCTGTCATCCAGCAAGCGGTCTGAGGTTCTTCTGATGCCATTGTAAGGATTCCAAGAGAGCTTGTGAAAATGAACAAGGCCTCTCAAGACCAGGGCTTGGAATTGGGATGTGGTCACTTTTGCTTCTATTGACCAAATCACAGAGCCAGCTCAATTCAAGGGGTGAGGACAAAAAATACTCCATATCTTGATGGGTAGAAATACAAAGTCACATTTCAATGGATGGGCAGACAGGGAGGGGTGGAGAATTGGGATAACTTTTCTTTTTTAATTTTCCAAAAATACTTTTCTTCAAAAATCAAACTGCCCAGTATCATGTAAAGTCTTTATATACGTTCTTTACTTTTTTCATAGGCTGTTGGTTTTCCCAGCAAGAAGCACACCTATTTTTTCACATTTCTTCCACAAATCATATTTTTTCACAAAAAATTTCAAGTACTTTTATTTCTTAAACACATTTTTTTTACTATGATTATCAACATAAGCCCTCCACTTTCCATTGCCATCATTTTCATATTGCACAAAACACTCTCTAGAATATGACGAACAATTCGTTTGACATTCTTAAGCAGGCTTACATTAATTTTAGCTCCCCATTGAATTTCAAACAGGAGCCTCCACACTGACATTAAAAAAAAATATTAACATTTGCAGTGGCAGCGCAATCTGCTGAGGCGTGGATTGTTGCTCTGACTCGCCACATCTTTCCTCTTGTTCTTTTTTTAGAAAGAGCAAAGCAGAGGGATTTGGCAGGGCAATTCAAGCTGCCACTCAGAGCAGCTCCAGAGACGGAAGGGCAGCCTGGACCATATTGCATTCTAACTGGCAGCAAATCCTTCGCTGAAGGTCTTTCTGAAGAAAGGCAGTGCTCGCTGGGCTCCTCTCCCTCACTGACGTCTGTCCTGTGTGTTGGAGATAACTTCCCAGCCATAAAACGGCAGCTACTTTCAGGTTTTCTGAATGCTTCTAAAAGGTTTCTCTTTAATCTGCTCTTTTGCCCCAAATAAGATTTCCCCCTTTGTTGTTCACAATAATGCAGTCAGTGAAAAGAAGCCAAGCTTCTGATTGAGGTGTGTCAGGATAAGTTTGTTTATAACCTTTTTCTTTTTTTAATTGAAGCTTTTGTGCCCTTTATGGACAAGGCAATGTGCAGAAAGGAGAATTTCCTTCTGCAGCTATTGTCCACCTCTTCAGCCTTGCTTATTTTTATCATGTCTCATCACCATTATTACTCATTATATTTATATCTGTGTTTAGCAGGCAGACTTGCTTGGTGTCTATAAAGGTGTAATGAGCAATTTGGGTTAATGACTTTCTGCAGCTGCTCAGAACAGTTGGTACTAACGTCATCGTTTACGCCTTCCAAAGAAATCTGAATGTGGCATCAGATATAGACCAAATTGGCTTTGCCTGTTGAATGGAGGAAGTAGACGCATGGATGAGGTGGTGGTCAGGGGTTGTAGAATAGCAGTTCATGCATTTCATTTTCCTATTGGATGGATGCTAGCCGTGGAGCCTCTCTCAAAAGAATCTTGGGCATTGGGAGAAAAAAAATGAGTCGCAACAAATGTATTTGTGTTACCATCTTGATTAAGAGGAGTTGCTTTAACAGAGTTGAAACTTAATTTTCACACAGTTTTGCAATCTCTGACAGTTCATGAGGAGCTCAAAAACACATGAAACCAATGCCTTTTCATCTCCCTTTAGGGAGTAAAGGAGCTGGTGCAGAAAAAAAGGACATTGGATTTGAAATAGCATAACCAGGTTCAGTGTTTCTACTCAGCAGCATTTTAGCTGTTGTGAACTTTAGCAATTAGTTTAACTTCTCTGAGATCCTCAGTGAAACAGGGAATATTAAATACCTCAGAGGACGGTTTCATGAAAAAGGGATTGAGAAGGGCATGAATGCAGTGTGTAGTGGCACTCATGTGTTAGTTGTTACTGCTGTATATTTCCAGAGGTCTTTTCATTAGATCATGTGCCAAAATACAGATCAGAAAGTTTTTCCACATATATAATGGGAATTTGACTTCTCGCTATTTTCTCAGCATATTATCTATCTTAAAGGTCTCTACTGCTGATGTTAATTCACACTTCTGGTTTTAACAGTTTCTTAATTCCTGACTCCTCTCAGTATTATGGAAACAGTGTAACATAATGACTATTTTCGTAGTGTTGGTTATTTTCATACGTTAGGAATCCAGAATTTGACAGGAAAGTAATTTAAATTTGGCAGCCTGTAGACTCACATCAGGACAGTTCAAGTTAAAATTTTGAAAAATAAATGTGTTTTTAATTTCCTCCTAGCCCTGTCTACCCCTTTCAGATATACCTATGATGAGTGCGGATTTGTCAATACCCTCTCCTTCTGTGCCTGCTGCGCTCCCCTTTATGATATTCCATGTTCTGAGCCCTGCTCAATTTCCTTACACCATACGTCCATCTGTGTGCTCCCCAATAGTGGGAACCATGCCCCCATCCCTAACCGACATCTGTAGTCCAGAGTAGTAATATTGGGTCCATAATCATGGCTTGTTAAATGGGTAGACATGACTATAAGGAGATAGCCATTCTGCTCAGTTAATTGGAGCTAAAGGGTTAATTAGTGTAAACGATTTCATGAATTGTGTCTCCCAGACTTCAAATTTGCCTTCTGGCTGGCATCTTACAAAGTCATAATCTGTGGAAATGGCAGATGGTGGGGAAGCTTTATAACCCTGGGGCAGGCCTTGAAGGTGGGGGTGGTGGGAGAATATTTCTGGACATGTAACCTGAATATGCTATTCTCACAGTTTTGTTAGGGCTAAAGCACTAGTACTTCTTTGAAGAGATGGAAAATTTTGACACTAGTATCAAACAAAAGGTTACTTGGAACATATTTATTTCACGATTTTATAAGTGCTCTGAAAACTAATGACTAGTATTTTTTGAGCCCTGATTTTGGCAGCCGCTAATGAAAGGGCTTGGCCTACATTATTTCATTAAATCCTAATGAACTATCCTATATGTAGGTGCTATTTTTAATTTCTCCTTTACAAATGGGGAAATCAAGATACAAAGAGATTAATAAGTTGTATAAATTTATTTTATAGTCAATAAATGGAAGAGCCAGGAATCAAACTCAGATGTTTCGGCTCCAGATTCCATATAGTTAACTACACTATAATGGGTAAGAGCACAGAAAAATCTGCTTGTTTTTACATGATGCTGAGATAGACATTTCTTGGAGACTTGGAGGGAACAGCAGTGAGTTCAACAAATTGCTGTAGGCCTTTATGGCAACTATGAGAAATATGCTTAAACCATAAAAATTGAGAATGCTCAGGGTACACCTCAGTGGAGAAAGGAGTTGGAAATTACTAATGGCAGTTCCCCGGAGACAGTGGCTCTGCATTCTGTAGGAGAAAAATGTCAGGATATACATAAAAACATTTTTGGAGTGCAGTGCAGGTATTTCAGATATGCTGTTTTTCCCATCAGGCAAACTGGTGACATTGTTATGAAAAAAAGAGAGCTAAGCAAGGTTGTATGCTTGAATAAAATGCCCACTCTGTACTCCATGGAGGTAGGCTGAGGGCATAATCTCAGTTAAGATCAAGATTCCCCTGAAGAGCTAATTCTTGGTCTAACCTGGCTCGCACAAGAGTGATCAATAGAGCCCCCAAGTTCCTTGCCACTGGGTGTGACTATAATACTCAGTTTCAGAAGATGGTTTCAGTTACTGTGGCTATGATCAATTACTCCAAAACTCACTGACTTAAAACAACTATAATAATTTATTATCTCTCACATTTTCTGTGAGTCAGGAGTTCTGTGAGTCAGCAGCTCAGGTAGGCGGTTATAGTGTGTAGCCTTTAATGGGGTTACATGCTATCAACCATGGCCAGGACCAGTTATTTCACTTCTTCTTCACTTTCATGTCTGGTGTTGGGGTTGGCAAGACAAATAGCTGGAGGCTAGACAGTGGCATGCTAGGGCCAATTGTTACATATTCAGGGATTTTTTTGTGAGCTGAGTTTTACGCTTTTAGTAGCTTGAAATAGACCATGGTGGGAATGTTTATGGAAATCAGCAAATGATGTAAATTAGGGCTTTTCTTTGTCCGAGAATTGTTTAACTTGCTCATAACTGGGCCTCCTGGAACCTCCCGCGGCATCATTTTCTATCTTGATTTGGTTTCTTCGTGAAATTGCTCCAGCATAGTGGCTACAGGGTAGCTGGACTTCTTACACATCAACTCTGTACTCCCAAGGTGCATGTCCTAAGGCACATGACTCTCTATTTTAGAAAATTTATTGTATAGATATTTGAACTACATTTTCATGGAAGACATATGTTGATGGAAAACTCTGAATTTGGAAAGAACTGTTTTTCTTTTTCATGCAGGTGGATTTTTAAAAATGCTTTTGATCTTACTCATAAATGATTTCATCTTGCCTAAAGGAAGTGTCTCAGTGACAATAGAGGGAGATATTCTTCACTTACTGCACCAGCTACTTAGATGCAGTTCTCTTTTAAAGTATGAAAAATAAGCTTAATCTTTTGACTTTATAATCAAATCCAAATTGACTGCAAGTCAAAAATTTCGTTTTCTAGTTATAGACCTGCTATTATATAGTGTGTTTCATTTGATAATTCATTTAACATTCCTAGATCCTGGTTTCTTAATCATTTAAATTAGAAACTTAATTCTGGGTAATAATAAGTTTCTTTCAGTTTTTGAATTCCTATTCTATGAGCAAAATCTAATAACTTCAATTAATGAGCATATTTACAATTTTTTCATATCGTATTTAACTGGACGACTAACTTGAGGCAAAATTTGTGTTAGCCCTATCTATTGCTGTGTAGAAAACTTTTAGTGGCCTAAAACAGCAACCCTGTCATTATGCACACAGATTCTGTGGATCAGAAATTTGGACCATGCCCCAGGGGAATAGCTTTTTGCTGTTACATGATGTTTCAGGATGCTCTACGTGGTTTTAACTTCTCAGACCATGATGACTCAGAGCATCACTCCATGAGAGTGACCAGAGATCAAGGGTCTAAGACAATGAGGCAGAAATTTTATGGCTTTTTAATACTGAGCCTACAAAGACACATGGTGTCACTATAGCAAACTTGATTTGTTGAAACAGAAACAATCCTGCCCAGATTTAAAGGAGAGAAATGTGAAAGAATTTGGGGCTGTGTTTTGAAACTGCCACGGCTTAAAGCTGTTTTCCATGAATTTTGTTTCTATTTTAAATGTATTTGAATTTTTAAGAGGTTGGGTATAAGGAGAATACAGCAGTTTAGAGCATTTAATAACATTTTAGAGACATAGAATAAAGTGCTTAATAATGGTTTACAGTAACAAACTTTTACAGTAGTTAAAAAAAGTTGGTTAATAGATGACCTAATCTTTTCATAGCTGTGTTTGGCATCACAGTCTTTTAATAGGCAATGTAACTAGGTAATATTACACTTATTCACAAAAATGTAAGGTTACTAAGTATTGTCTTCAACATTTCATTTATTTATGTTACCTCTCTGGGCCCTAATGGGATATTAGAACTTTCTTCTGGACTTTGTAGCATACATGATGCTTTTATGTTTTGTTTTTTTTTTCACAATAACATTGCAAACATACACATTATTAAGCCTGCTTACAAATGAGGAAACAACATTAGAGAATGTATTTTTTAGTCAAAGGTAACTCGGAGGTAAAATATAGTTCTTTGAATGATAAGTTCAGTATTTGTTTCCATTTGGATGCCTTGTTTGCAAGAAACAGAAAATAAAATTCAAAATGTATTAAAAATAAGTACAACTATTGCTATCAGACATCAAATCTTCCAGAAGTGGGACAGCTTCAGGGTTGATTAATTCAGAGTTCCAGCGGCCTCCTAAAAACCCCAGTTTCTTTCTTTCCATCTATTTTCTTTGCTGTTCTCAGTGTAATGGTTTTGTCACTAACACCACCTAATGTCACGATACTGTTTTACAATCAAATGTGACAACTCCAGCAGGGTTGTTTTCTTAATGGTATATATATTTTAATATCAATAAAACCTTTTGGGATAAAGATGGAAGCTGAAAAAAATAGATGCCCTGAGACTTTTTCCTTTACAGATGGGCTTCAGGAGACTTGAGAGAGTTCTCTTCAGTTCCTCTGGACTCATTAAGTGGAAAAGAATTGTTTGTTTCCACTCCGTTGTTTTATGACTCACAAAGCAAACTAAATATTGAAGGTCCCCACCCTTTATGAGTTTTTAGGCATAAAATATTGACATAAACAGAAAGTTTATGGAAAATAACTAAATGAGAACGTATGTAAGCATCTGTGTTTTGTTTTGTTTTTGCTTTCTCTTCCATTCCCAGGAGTGAGTCCTGTGCTGGCCATATTGGGACACTGTGCTCATAGCACAGACATCCTCAAGTCATGTTGTAGCTTTAGAACACTGTAGTGATGGTGGAATCATGGCATTCTAGAGGCTCGGAAAGGAAATTTCTTCAAAAAAGAAAACCAATGTAAATATATAGATTAGTATACCATTAGTATACCTCTTGCAGGATATATACATCTTTCTGTTATTCCCATGGGAGTATTAAAACAATATTTTAATGATTAGTATGTATCATAAACATCAGGCAAAATAAAAAGGAAGCGATGTCATGAATTAAGTGAATGATAGGCCATTACGAGTGTCATTGTCTCAAAAGCAAAACTGTGTGTGGGAAACTATTCCATGGTTTGGATATAATGATTAGTAAAAGGAAAAGGATAATAACTTTTTTTTTTTTGGTGACATGGGTCAGCTCTTCTTGACTCACTCATGTCATATATATTTTATTGCTTACAACTTTTTCTCTGAGTAAATGGAAGTGAGAGAACAGAGGAAAAATAATGGATTCTATGTCCTCAGTCTTTGAATCAGAGTATAGTTTGATTACTTGAAATTTTTATTTTTAACAGATTTAAATAAATACAAATGTTCCAAAGACATGTTATTCTACACTTTTAAAAGTTAAAACGAAAATGCTTGTTAGACAAGTAGCTGTTGAAACATGCAACAAGCATGTGAATATGCAAATATAAAACAACAAATGTAAATATTTTAAAGAATTGTTTTTTTAACTCGTGCTTTGGTCTTTCTCAGTGTTTTTGGAATCTCGACCTGACACAACTATTCTTTAGTTTGGGCTTTTGTATTTGTTGGATAGTTAATCTTGATCTCAAATTTCATTTTATCTCTCAACACAGAGCTCGGTTTGATGTTTGTTTCTTTCTCACTGCCATTTCAGACTTGAGCTGTTAGAGAATATGGCCTGGTTATTTCCTGCCTGAGTGAGGCTTTGGGACCTCTGGTTGGCCCGGAACCAGGTCCAAATGATGCTATTTCCTGCCGCTTACTTAAGTTAGTGAGAGTGGTTTTTATGTTAGTGTTTTGGCTGCTTGCCTCTGGCTTTGTCCAAGGAGCTTAGATTTCTATTTTTGTTCAATTTGTGACCTATATTCTCTAGAGAGTTAAGATCCTTGTTGTTTTTGATTCGTCTTTTCAAAGTGTGACTCAGGCTAAAGTTACCAGCAACACAACTTTTTATTTGTGATATCTCCATTCCACTTCCTTTCTCTTCATGTGGGTGGCCATTTTAAACTGCTTAGTCTTTCAGTTTCATTGCCTTCAGAATCTCTGTTTTGGCCAGGGTTCTACAAAAGCTGCAAATGCATATTGGGCATTGTCTAGAGATTAAGGTGCTGAACATACATATTGACTATGAGCTACAACTCAAATTCTGCCCAGAGTTCTTGAGTGCTAGTATACTCATTCAATAAAAATTTAGTGAGTAAATACTGTGTCCCGAGCTGGCACTGTATAAGGTTTTTGAAAATGGATAGAGGAGTAAGATAAAGTTTTATAGGTTTCATAGTTTGGTGTGAGGTGACAAATACTGAGAGACAATAACAGCACAAGGTGCTTTATGCTATAAGAGAGAGTATAAGATGCTTCGAGTAAGACATGGTCCTTGAGAAGTGCAGCTTAATGGAAAGAGAAATAATGGTGCCTGAAATATAGTGAATAGTTAATACTTTTTTTGAATTAGTAAATAGTGTATAATGTAGTGGCGTATACAAGGTATTATGGTTTCTGTGGTATATGATTTCTCCTGTCCTCACCCATTTTCCCATTTTCAGGAATTCCTTTGGGAAACGGATGCTTTTCCTTTTCTCAGTCCATTGAGTTTGTGTGGGACTGTCCCAAGCCCTAAATTCAGTACCAAACTAATGACTTGTATTCCATACCACTGGCCATATCATGAATACACGACTTTAGTCAGACCAATGATCCTAAATCCTGGGACTTCTGTTGAGATTTTGGAGTAATATTTACTTTTTCACCAGGCACCTTGGAAGAGGAATCAGACCTGAACTTTCCTAAAACCATCTTTGCACATGAAGATCCTTTCTAAGAATGGATCTACAGAGTGGATGGGAGAAAAGAGAGGTAGAAATAGCAAGATTGAACCCTGACAACCTCATTGAGACCGTGAGTTAAGCCAGTTCTCTTCTTGGATTTTACAGTTATGTGAGCCTGCAATTCACTATTTTGCTTAAGCCAGTTTAAGTATGCATTCTGTTTCTTGCTACCAAAAGAAAAAACCTAGTTATGTATACAGAAATGCAAAGTTGAAATCATCTAACTTTGCCTGGGAGAACATTTCACAGAAGTAAATCTCCAGCTGATTATCAGAGGATGAGTAGAAGTAGACCATGCAGATAAAGAAGGCAGGGCTCATGCCAGCAGAGGAATCAGCACTGGCAAAGTACAGAAGTGAGAAAAACAGTGCCATATTATTCTGATCCCTGAAGCAGAGTAAGTTGTTATTTTTCTAATGTCTTATGGCCTAGGTCTTCACTCTCCCATTAACAACATTTTATATTTTTATAAAAGAAATGAAAATGTGCTGAATTTATGTAGAAACAGGCAAGTATCTCTAGAAGGCACAAGTAGAATTGCTATGTGGGTATATTAGTTAGGACATTTTAGCTATGAGTAACTGAAAATCTGACAAGTATTAACTTAAAACAAGAGAACATTTAGTGTATGATTAATAACCCATTTGGATACGGTGGTTCCAGAACTGGTTGGGAAGCTCAGTAATGTCATTAGGGACTCATTCTATTTCATCCTCCCACTCTGCTATTCTTACTGTGTTTGCTTTTGATGGCTGTCTACTACAGTTCCAGACATCCCAGCAAACCCATGTTACCAAAGTAGAAAACATGGAAGGAAACAAAAGTCATCTACATTTCTCTCTCTCTCTTTCTCTCTTCCCACCCCATCCTGTTCTTTATGAGTTGTGGAGGATAGAATCCTTCATCCAGTAGATTTTTTCTTACATGGTCAGTACGAGATTATGTGCAATGCTGTAAGGAAAATGGGATTGCCGTGGTAGCTTACACTGATCCGCTCATGTCACGGAGCTGAGCGTATTGCCATTCAACATGAAATCGAGGGTCTTTTAGCTAGAGAAGAGTCGTCACAGAGAATAGTTACTATAAAGGAAATTAACAGGGTCTGTTAGAAGGATTGTTCTGGATGAGGTATAGATATAAATACATCCCCTTTATTGATTATAAGCTACTTCTTTCAGGGAGCTAGTTCTCACAGTATTTTACAGGACAATTTTAAAACCAACATCATTCTTGGCAAAGCCTGTTTGAATCTGGCAAAATATTTAAATTTTGAAAAGTACTTTTTTCTTTACCAGTAACTTAAACACATAATTGAGGGGACACATTGCCCAAAGCCTGGTAGAAAGCAACATCAATTATAAAAGCATAAGAGTTAACAGTGAGTAGTGACATTATAAATCTGTTTATTGTTTTTTCTTATCAAGATGCATTTATATAAATTCATCTCATTTCCTCTGTTCAACCATGCCTAAGTGGTAGCTATTTTTTCATCTTACCAATAAAAAAGTTGAAATACAGAGAGTTTAAATTATTTTTCAAAGTTACACACTTAGGGAAAGATCCAGGTCTAAAAAGAGACTCTGACTCTAATGTCCTTTCTGTGATTTCCTAAAACCTTCAGATAACAAATCTATTCTTTGCTCTATTTATCCAAACTTTCTTCAATGGGAACAAGGTGGTATCCATAAATATGAAGCTATGAAATAATTCTTTAACCAGTGATGATTTTAATATCTTGATGGTGAATAGACATTGTTATGTCATTTTGACTATGCTTTGGGTCTGGTGATGGGACTCATTTAGTTTCTAGATCATCTACTCTCAGAGACACCTTGTATATACTCATTTGCACTAGGATTTTAGGGGTTATAGAAATTCTTGAATCTGATTGCAAAACCTGAAAAGAGGCAAGTGTAAACAGCATGCAATTACTCTTTCCAAAATGGAACTTCTTTCATTGCCACTCCTTCACGTAACACCAGGTGTGAAGTGCCACGTGTATTGCAGTTTTATTTTGTGAGGGGTGTCATAGAAATATTCATGATATAGTGAGAAAAGCACTGGATTTACAATCAGAACATTTAGGTGTATATCTTTACTGTGATTTTTCCAAGTCACTTTGGCAAATCTTGGCCTCTATTAGGCTTAGTTTCTTCAGCCATTGCATGGGAAGATGAAGATGGTGATGAGGAGGATGCTTTTTTACATTTCAGGTTTGTTGTGAAATTGAAAAGTACGTGAATGTGACTGTCAAATAATTTGATTTTCTTCACAATTTTTATTGTGTTTTATCCTTGGTATCTTATTCCTGAATTCATGAATTTGAGATCAAGTTCTGGTTTTAAGTATCCAAAGCCATTTGTGGTACTTCTCCAAGAGGAAAACTTCTCATCCCCCCTCTTCCTTAGTTCAGTTCTCCTGATTTGAATAACTCAGGGTTTCTCAGCCTTGGCACTGTTGACATTTTGGACTAGGTAACTTAGCTGTGGGGAGCTGTCCTGTGCATTGTAGGGAGTTTATCATTATTTTTAGCCTCTACCCATTCGGTATCAACAGCAACCTACCCCTCTCTTAACACAGTTATGACAATCAAAAAAGTCTTCAGACATTGGCAAATATCCTCAGGGGCTGGGGGTGGTGCTGCTGCTGGTGGTAAAATTGCCTCCAGCTGAAATACGCTGATTAACTTTATGATCTATATTTTCCTTCCCAGACTCAGAAGATGTGTATTTGTTTAATTCAACTTCAATAATGTAAAATATGTGGTATGTTTGAACAGTGTTGTATTCAAAATTAATGAACGAGACTTTTAAATGATTTTATAATTTGAGACACTTTGTGACATTATATACATTGTACTTTGGAAATCCAGTATAATTGAGTTTTAAAATAACTTATCAGAATTTTCAATCAGATAAGCTCTATACAATTTAGTCAGAAGTTTTCTTTAAAGGAGTCTGTGCTTTGGTAACCACATTAAAGAGTTCTAAATTTTTTACATTGCAAAAAGGAAATTTTCCTTATGTAAACTTCACTAATATGACAGATGACATTAAACCATGACCACTTCTCTTTGTACTGCAGATGAGATTGTGACAGGAAAGACATTTAAATGACATGTACATATTCGATCTTAAAGTTTTTGAAAATTAAAATTAGTGCGGATTTAATAAGAAAATGTACTTGAAAATCTAGATGTCCTGAAAAGGGAACTATAAAATATTCATGAGAGAAAAAAAATCAAACTAAATTAATTTAGTGGTTATCTTGACTTATGTAGAGCAAAGCAATTTTAGTACCCAGAGACTTAAATTCCCCTTGTCACAGTCATATGATAAATTCATTGTTTGACATGGTAAATAGGCCCACTCAGTTGATATATTTGAGGCCTTTCTAGCTCTGACATTTGAGCTGTTGAAAAACCTTCCTTCCTCCAACTTTATACAAATAGGAAAAAATTCCGTTTAATATCAGGGAGGCCAAAATGGCCAAAGGAAGTGACTAGTGACTATGCAGCATCACCAGAAGGATCGTTTGTGTTCAAAGCCTTCATGAAATATTTATTAGAGAATATTTTGAATAATATGGCTAGCAGGGCTACGTATGCGAATGTTTGAATACAGATATCTTGATTTGTCCATTCTGGTTCTGTCTCTACATAACTTGCTCTAAAAAAGGATTGTCATGTCACTAGTTTGTGCCTGTGACTCTGGCCTAAGTTTGACCAAAGTCATTTGGGTTGTGTTTCTAGAATCTTTTTCCCTCAGACTTGTAGAAATCAGTCAGTTGCCTTCTGTTAACCTTCTAGATATTATGTAGGTTGGGAAAATGTAGATAAATAAGGATAGAAAAAAGTGTACAGATCAAAATTTAAATTCGGGAATGGAACCGAAATGACATTTTCATGTACTAGTCTTGTCACTTACCAATCTTTCATACTTACGGTTTTCTGAAGTATTCTCTCATTTCTATGACATACATCTCAGCTGCTTGAAAATCCTTGCTATACTTTGTTTCTATAGGTGAATTTCTTCTTAGGAAATTATCCATAAGTTCTTTTTCAGCTTTTCTAGAAACTCAAGCTCAACAAAGAATACTGGTGGGTCTTTAGTGGACCACTTAACTTTCTCAGTCTTTGAATTTTTTAGTCAGGACTTTGTGTCTTTAGTTTTTTCTTACTATTGGAAAAAAAAAATGATTATGTGTTATTGGTTATCTGGAGGTGAGGGCTGGGATTGAAACAAAGAGTAATTGCGAGAGCAATGGGAAGCCAGCAAAGTCCTCTAAAGTAATTCTGTGGGTTACAGTTTTCTTAACAAATAAGGTAACTCTGGCTGCTGCTTGGAGATGGATGTGAAAGGATCTGAACGTGCATCTGAAGACCTGTTAAACTATTTCAGTTGTTCAGATTAGAGATAATGGTGGACAAGAATGATGATAATGGAATAGGAGAAAAATATTCAGGAAATATTTTGTAGATAAAACCAATAGGACCTGATAATTTGATGCAGTGTATATGAAATCAAAGAAGGCACCTAGGTTTTTGACTTAAACAACAGATGGGTCATATACCATTTATTGATGTAAATAACCCTGAGGAAGGAACAAACTTAAAAAAAGATAAATAAAAACTTGAGTATTAGCTGTATTAATTTTGACAAGCCCAGAAAGCATGACAAGTATGGAGTTGGATACTTGTCTGGAGCTATGGGAGAGATTACTGTAATTCGATGGGGTGATGTGCTCATTCCAGTGTAACTTTTTATTACTCCTTTTGCAAATAGGGCAATTGGAGAGGGAAAGTTGGCACTTTAATTCAATCCTCTTTTACCTTTCTGCTTACATGAGCTGCATCAAAAACAGAAATTCTTCTCTGATTGGCATTGGTGCTCATGTTCTATTGATGATAGCAATGTGTTTGTCTTCATGGTAAATGGGATGTCAACCTGGTTATCTCGGATCAGAAGACTCTGTAGTTTAATCTCAAAGCTAAAAAAAGATTAATGGGAAATGTCATAGTGATACATCCCATGGTTAGAAACCAATAATTTCATTTTAATCAGTTGCACATTATTGGTAACACTGAATCATAACTTTGCTTGCTTTTCAGAGATACCATGACCTTGCACAGCTTATGGAGTGAATTAAAAAATCTAGATCTGTTTAGTACATTTTATTAGAACTATTGATATTTTCTCTCTTTTTTAAAGTGACAATCAGTGCCTTTATTCACAAACTATCACACAATAAAAGAAAACAACTTTACTTCAGAGATTGTCTAAGAATCTGTCAGTTTTGCACAATCTAGTGAACATGTGTGACTCCAGAATGTCATATTTAACTGGAGGAGTATAAAAGAAACCTTACTTTACCATTCTGTATTTTCTTTCCTTCTTCTCAAAATCCAATCTATATCAAGAGGTAGAATTTCATGTTGATAGTTCAATGTGAAATCCTAATTCATTTTGGATAATTTGGAAATAAAATTGAAGAATATCATTAGCTACCAGATAATTTACACTAAAAGATTTATTTTACATAATATATTTCTATGAGAATTTCAGAATTCAGAAGGGAAGATATTCAGCATCTTCTTCTGAATAATATGTCATCTCTGAATATTTTCCTTAGTATGTTTTCCTTAGGCTTGGGAGGATTATTACTATAAAAGTAATTTTAACATTCTCATAATAAAATACAAAGGAAAAGAACACTCAGTCTACTGTCAGAACACACAGATTAGAGAAATTAAAGGAACCTGACTTTCAAGCAGTTGGAAAGTGTCTTAGAACTCAATTAGCCAAACATTTGCATTTTTCAAACTGCAGGTTTTTATGTGTTCTAAACGAATGACACAATCTCACTACTATTTTGATAGATACTGCTTGAAGCTCTGGCTTCTTTATTGTATCAGGAAGTAGGATATAATTTATATGAATAGAATATAGTCTCACGATTTGATAGAAACAACACAAATAGAGAGAGAGCTTAGCAGAATTTGGAAACCATTACTAATCTCTAACTTATCTCAAGGCTTGAAATAACTTTTTTTCCTCAACTATTTTTACTTGTTAGTCACATTTTAAAATATACTATTAAAACTAAAAACATCTTTGATGAAAGAGGATGATTTAATTGCTATCAGAATCAGAGTAGGTAATAACTTTCATCTTTTCTTGTGTTAGAAATACCAAAAGTAAGTTCCATGTATCTAAAACCCATAGTAGATTTTTGCATTTGCCTAGCCATGGGGTTCTCACTTTTCATTAATGTGAAATTATCAAAATTGATTTTTGAATATATTGGTGGAGACTGAAAAAGAGAGATGATGTAACTTGAACAGAATCCAATTTATTTCCTGAAAGACAGTTATTATATGCTGCTTCATAAAGCCTGAGATGACTTGAGAAGTAGGTTAACACAGAAATGTGTGAATGTCTAAGTTTGACTTACTCTACAAATTCAGATTGCAAATAATGTCATTCAGAGGAAAACTAGCTCTAGTACTCATTTGCCAGATTAGCAGAATCTAGTAATTCCCTTGTAGAGTTCCCCCATCCCCCACATATCCAAGAAACCCAGGAACTTACACAGCATGAAAGAAAGGAGGTTCTGCTCACACACATATCTGAGCAGATCAAAGAGAACCTACAGTTCCATCAATCTAACTTGCCCTTATTTCTGGCTGCCAAATAGAGCCAATGTGGACAGGAGAATGTGAAATGGTCCAGTAGGTGCTGCTTGTCCTCTGCTGGTCCCAAATCCCCAAGAGAGGACCATCCAAGTCCATGAGTCTTTAAGAGAGCCCCATCCCATTTTCTTAGTTTCATCTTAGGCTCCAAGGGGTGCTAGCTTACCTTTGAGGACAGCAATTCTTCATGCTTGGCTCCCTGGGACCCTCAAGCAGCCATTCCCCACAATATCAGCTCCTCCAAGTGCAGAGCTGTGGTTTTTCTTCCCCCTCTGGGGTCCACATAGCAGAACCGCCCTCCTCCATTTCCTCTTTTCAGTCCCAGAAACAAAAATAATATACTTCTGAGACACTAGAGTTATCTGTTCATACGTCAGTTGTAGCTACCTCCGTTATGTCCAAGGGGCTCTGCATGGTTTCCTCTGGGGAGAGGACTGATTCCAGAGATACTCCTTCCTCTGGAGATGAAGGTGAATTTCTGGCACCTTTCCTCAAACCAGGAGAAGGAGGAATGACATTGAATTTGGCACAAAGAAGACCCTTTTCAGTATTTTTTGAATAATTAAGTAAGAAAAACTAAATGTGAAGTCTGTATCAGGACATCCACGTGATGGTATAAAGCCTAAAACTTTATTATGTTTATTTATTATACGTATTTATAATTTTAAGGGTTTTTTTGTCTGAGTCCTTGATTTTTCTCCAAGTGTATGAGAGACTTGTCAGTGAATTTGTAGTCTGATCTTTTTCTAAACTGAATTTCTAACTATATAATCTATATTATAAATGTAATATATGTGTGTCTACATACATATGTGTGCATATATGTATGTATTTTATAAACACATGCTATTTGGATTTCACAATGTTTTAGGGGATTTGAGTTCTTGTAATGTATTTATTTTGGCCACATTCATAAAAAAATACACACATATGCAAAATAAATCCACGAGTCTACCCATTATGCAGCTGCAGTTTTAAAACATGCTGTACTTGACAAGGTTCCAGATTTGTTTTAACGGCAGAGTCTCATCTACGCAGCCAATTTGGATCATAAGACAATTCCTATTTCAAATGTTTGGCTCATAAAGGGAATACAGTGATGGTTGTGGGTCACACTTAGTCACTTTATTTCATTCTCTTGTCAGACAAAGTTGAGAATTGCCTGGAGGAGCTGTTATATTCTCTCTAGACCTATGCTTCTCTAGAAAAAAATGTGCTGTTTGAAAGATTTTATTTCAAGTAGAAGGCTGAATAAATGGAGTGTTTGTGTTATTATTACCATTATTATTTAGTTTATATTTAGAGTTGGTATTGGAGGTGAGATGCAGGTGCCAATTGTCTCTGAATGGATGACGATTAGAGATGATAATTTCCACAGACTTTCCTTGACTAGAGGTACCATGACAAATATTTGCTCAAGGGCAGTTTTAAGCTCAGAAACTCACAAACAAATGTGATCCTGCGAAAGGCAGAAGCAGAATTTCTGTGAAACCAGGCCAAAATTCCAAACTTGTAGCGTCAGCTTCTAGTGAGAGAGTTCCGTTGCACACTTTTGTATTCTCTTCAGTTAGATTTGAGTGCTCGGGAATGTCTCCTGTAAAAATGTCTCATAATTTATTTTTAAAATGTATTTTTAAAACTATCCTAGAAATTTCAGGAATACCCGAAGTTTGAAAAAAAACAAATCTGTTAATTGGGGGTAGAACAGAATAATGACTAGAGAGCTATTTAGGATTACAGATGCAATTTTGAAATATTTTTATAAAAAAAAAAGAGAAGAGAAAACAGCACCAATTTTATCTTACAAGATAAGCTGGGGAATTAATTTAGGGTCCAATTGCCACCCATTCTGACTCTGGTTCCTTGAGGCCTGTCTATGTATGCTGGTTCTGAGAATTGCAGTTGAGATGTGAGAGAAGGTGAGAGGAGGAGGCTCTCATCGATCTCCAGATTTTGTCAGAGTTCTGCATTGATTAACAGTATCCTGTTGTGCAATCATAACCCAACTAGTATTTTGGTTACTATTCTGCTATCGTGTCCATTATTTCTTAAAGAGCACTCTTCTGTGAAAGCTGTACTTTGGCTTTAAGACAGGATTCAGGAATTTATAGGTCCTTAGATATTTCTTTGATATGAAGTCTCTTTCTTAAACATTAATATTAATCTATTTTATTCTGTTTATCTATTCTTTCTCGTCACCTCCATATATGGCTCTAACCAAGGTCCCACTTTTTTCTCATATTTTTAATGTCTCTTTTCAAGCTGGAATTTTTTTCTCTATCTTCTAATATTTGAAGATTTCTCTTTCTTGAAAAATATTAATAACCTAATGTCCTTTATTTAACTTAGATGCCCTTCCTCTCCACTCTCATATTTGTTTTATTTCTTAGCCACATTTCTCAAACAGGATTTCTCTAATGATGACCCTTTTCTTACCACTGGCTTTATTTTTATTAAGTCCTTAAATCTGGTTATCACTCACCTAAATCCTAACCTGATTTGTGATTTGAGTTTTTGATTTAGTACATAAGGAGTTGTATAAGAGGCAGAAATGGAATATATTCTATGGGGCCGCTCAAAGCTGAGCAACTGATAAAGGTAGACTTCACACCCTCTGGAACGTCATTATTCAGTGTGGTAGCCACTATGGCTATCCATGTGGCTCTTGAACAATTAAAATATGACTAATGTGACTGAGAGAAAGTGAATTTTTAATTTAATTTATTTTTAATTAAATTTTCAAAATTGATACTCAGTTCAGCCAATGGAAAACATTTAAGTATGTTTGGAACAATTTGGGTCTATCAATCTATATTTTCAACTGTACATTTTACAAAATCTACATAAAGAGCAAGTATTTCTAATCAAAATTTAGCATTCAAATTGAGATATGTAGTAAGTATGAAATACGTACCAGATTTCTTAGACTTAGTAACTAAAAGAGAGAGAGAGAATGTAAAATATCTCATTAATAATAATTTTTCAGTAATTTTATTATAGATTAAAGTAATATTTTGGATATTTGAGTTAAGTAAAATAGATCAATAGATTAATTTTACCTCTTTCATTTTACTCTTTTAATGCAACTACTAGAAAATTTAAAATTATGTAAGTTACTCACATTGTATATATATCTGTACATCGTTGCTCTGAAAATACAAAAGATACGGATTTCTAAGTTTAGGCCTGGGCTGGAGTTACAAGGTACCTGAAGTAGAAGGAAAAGAACTATTAGAAAATCTAAGATGATAGGAAGTTACATTAAAAATACATGGCGGGACAGGGATTAAACTAGGAGCACTAGGTGAGAAACCACTGCCCAAGGAACCCACTGCTGGCGCAGCTGCCACTGAGGGGAAAGAGACTTGCACGTGGGGGATACAGCTCTAGACACAATGCAGGCGTGTGTGCGGGCTAGCCGCAATGAAATGGATCCTTTGAGGTTTGAAGCAAATGGGTTAACTGGGAATCGTATGAATTTTATGAATCAGGAACAAAGTAAGCAGTCATGACAAGTTATGGGAGATTCTCTCTCATTTTTTTTTTTTTTTTTTTAACCAAAGCAAAGACTACGAAGGGCTGAGCCAGAAATAACTGGTATGTCCCTTTGCTGGTGGTAGGACAATATCTGTTGTGATCTTAGGTAAAAAGTAATTTGAGAAGGGCGTGCTAATGTTTTGGCATGGTAAACTCATTCTCCCTCAGGATAAGGTCTAAAGCATTCAGTTATTTTTCTTGCCTTGACAATTCATTAAGACTTTTCACATCTGTATTAGCCGCTATGAGTATTTGATCGTTAGATATGGGAAAACGTGAAACAAATGAATGAGGTACCACTCAACTAGAAGAGATACCTGTGCAACTCTAGATGCCCTTGACATAAAGAATTGTTTTATCCTATAATAAGAACTATGAGTGTGGTTCAAGGGGGCAAAACTTGGCGGTTCAAGTTTCCTCTGTGCTTTCTATTGTACCCCGACTATCACCTGGACAGGGATTTTCAAAGTGGAGTTTTAGGATTAAGTGGTGAAGGTTAAGTAGCTCAGTTTAAAGCTGAGCAGCTGATAAAAGCAGACTTTATACCTTCTAGAACAAGGGCTTTGCTTCAGAACAAGAAAGGTTCTATTCATTTCAAATATCTAGAACCTTCCTGGTTCTTCACCATCTACAGTCTTTTTTTTTTTTTTTTATAAGAAGGGCATAAATTTTTAATTTGCACAACCTAGCCTTTGGAATCTGAGCTTGATTTTACTCCTTGATGCATGACTTCAGGCACAGCATTTAAACATTTAGAGCTTCAATTCCTTCATGTGAAAAATATAGATAATATTAGTATCTATGTCATGAGGTTTTCTGGGGATTAACAGGATAATGTACGCAAAGCATCACAATGTTTGGCATATATTAAAAGCTCAAAAGATGTGAAGCCTTTTTGTAATTATTATCTGTTAAACACCCTATTGGATAATTTACATTTTGTTTCCTTTAATCTTCATTACCATTTGGTGAGGTAAGAATTCTTATCCCCCTTTTGTGCATGAGAAAACAGAGGCTCAGAGAGATAAACTAATAATGACCCACATTGCTATATTTGAAGGCATGATCAAGTAGCATAAATGGTTAAGAGCACAGAGTGAACTCTGGAGCTGTGATGGGAAAAGTTACAGGACCTCTCTCTGCCTCTATTTCCACACTTGTAAAAATAAGGAAAATAATTGTACCTACCTTCAGATTTTCAGGAAGTTAATATTTGTGAACATTTAGAACAGTGCCCGGAACATAGTAAGTGCTACACACATCCTATTACATAAACATATTATGTTGTACATTTATCTCTGCCTTGCAAATGAGTAAAATTGCCTAGGTTCTTCTAAATATTTCCCTTAGTTTTAGGTAAGAAATATAAGTGCTTTAGAAACAAAGCATTTCTCAGTCATTGTGCTAGAGGTCAAATCTGCTTAGAGATACTTTTGCACAATCATTTTTATAATGATTCAAGTGAACAATAGTAACTGTATTTTTTGGTCTTCAAGCAGTGACAGCCTTTTGTAGACCATTGTAAACCTGAGATCATGCCTCTGTGACATTTCTCTTGCAAAATGCTGGCTTCCCTCTGTGGCTAGAATTCTTACTCCGCATGACTGACGTCTAACACATGTACTGCTGCCAAATGTACTCTTTTCTTTTGGCTGGGCATCTGGGTTTGGCACTAGTTTTCATTACACATGAGAAATGTGGTGTCAATCAAGACTGTATTGCTGGGTGAGATAAGTGGGCAAAGAACACATTTTAGAAGCCAATTCACAGAGCTTTGGGATTGTACCTGGGCTGAGAGATTTAGCAGAGAGATCTCAGGCTTTCCTTGGCTCTATGCTATGCCCATGTGATGTGTTGCAGGAAGTTTTTCTTTGCCTTTTAAATTATGACCTTTCTGAAGGTCAAAGCCTTATTCAGCCAGGCTGGTCAAAATGATCAATATATATATAAATTCTATACTGTGCCTATTTTGAGAAAATTCCTTATACGCTAAGATCATCCTAATACTAGATGTTTATTTCTAGCAATGGAAAAAAAAAAAGATTTATTCTGAAATAACTATAAGCAAATTGAACTGTAAAGACCTGAATTTTTCAACCACTAATTTAAGAAATTATAAAAAGACAGTCTTCAGACTTTCAATATTTTTTAATAAACATCAAACTCTGCTTTAGAGGACATATTGTTATACCACGAAGGGACTGACAAACTACAAGCTGCAAGCCAAAACTGGCTTGTTGCCATTTTCTTTCTTTTCTTTTCTTTTTTTTTTTTTTTTTTGTAAGTAGTTTTATTGGAGCACAGCCACATTTATCCATTTAGGAATTATCTGTGCCTTTTTTGTATTACAATGGCAGAGTAGAGTTTTTCACACAGATACCACATGGCTTGCAAAGACAAAAATATTTATTATCTGGCCTTTTATATCTTCTCAATTCTGTCCTTGACAACATGTAAACAAATGTACATGACAGCTTGTCAATAAAATTTCATTTACAAAAATAGGAAGCAGGCCTATTGGACTGAGCCTTGGTAAATTGGAAAAAGAGGTTAGAGTCAGACGTACCATCTATGTGACCTGGGAAACAATACTTCACCTCTCTGAACCTTAATTTTTACACTCATGAAACAGGAATATCAAGGAATATCTCACATGATTGTTTTTAGGATAAAATAAGAATATATATGAGCAGGAACTAGCACATATAAGATCCTCTCTAAATGTTTGTTAATGCCTTTTCATTGAAAACCTCATGCCCACAGGCTATCAGGAACTTACAATTAAAATGTAGAAAAATGTCACCTCTACCAAACACCAAGGGAAGTGTTCATATCAGTAAACTGGGATAGAAAAAAAGATTCAAATTTTTTAAAAACATGCTTAGTTTTATTTAAGGACTTTAGTTTGACCTGTTTGAATATATATTGGTAAAGGGGGAGAAGAATGATATTTAAAAAGTCAAATCATTTGACATCACAGACATCTAATTTGATCTTTGGTTTCAAAAAATATACTGTTTTAGATACATTTCATGGTCTTAACTACTCAAGAATTTAGTGTAGTTTTATACTGTCTCATGTTTCTCAATGTTCAGATATATTATGTCACATCAAAGAACCAACTATTCCTTATAATCTCTTTTAAAAATTAAGCATCCAGGACAAAAAGCTGGAAAGGCATTTGTATGCATGTTTTAAACTAGTAGAAAATGAAAGCATTATTAGCAAATGATGCCAGTGTGTTGTTGCAAGAATGCTGATGCTGAACATCATTTATCACAAAACTCTGAATGTGGGTTTGTGGGATATTCCAGTTACCTTAGGCTTAAAAATAATAATGATAATGAAGAAAAGAGAAAGTCCTTTGCTTCTATTTATAATCTATTTTCTTCTTTTAGTACAGTCTACTTCCTTTACCTACATTAAATCAAAAGCATCTGGTATAAAAATAAAGCTCACGTTGGAGCATCATGAGACAGATGGGAACTTCTGAGATAAACTCGTACTTTGGGGTTGGCTGAAATCCTTGTTCAGTTGTGTAAATTTACACAAGAAACCTAACTTTTCTGGTTCTCCACTTCCATCCCATTTACTGGTAATAAAATTCCCACTTAACAATATTACTGTAAATATCACTAATATAATAAGTATAAATGGCTACATAATCGTGACTGGATCCTCAAAATATTTAATTCCTTCCCAGCATTTATATTATTTTAGACTAAAGGGTATAGAGCTGTGCTTCTCAAACTGGAATATGGGATGACTCAGAAAGTATATAATGATGTGCTGGGGGCAACTGAAGCCTAAGGTCAGATGATAGGCATCTTCTCAAGGTATCAATTTCACTCAAAATTTTAACTAGAAAGTTTAGTAACACAGTGTAGAAGAAATTTTAAACGCTTTCATGTAGAAACACACAGTCTTCATTTGGAAGAACATGAGAAATGAATGAAAACTTGAAAGATACGGTTTAAACTCCAAGAAAATTAATGATTTGTTTTGACTAGCCAGTAGACTCCCCTCTGTAGACAGGTTCTCTGGCAAAGATGATATGTGAAGCTCTTGGAGAAAGGATGTGAGATTTGGAGTTTGAAGATAAAAATTTCAGCTCCCCCATCCCCTCTTCTGGCTTCTTGTTTTGAGACACTAAGTAAATTGCTCAATCTCTTTAACTCTCCATTTCTGCATCTGTAAAATGGGAATCACATGCATCTAAAGGGTGACTTGAGCATAAATAAGATTTTGTGAATATGTAACAGGAGAATATCTGGAATTTTTGTGAACAGTATAATTATTTAAAGATCTAAGTTTTGTTGCTATCAGCCTCTGAATCCTCATTTTACCAGTAAAATGGACTAAGAAGCCAGACTCAAGGGGAAGCCTCCTTTCTTTGAGGAGTCTGTTCTCTGCTTGAAATCATGTTTTCACTTTACTTTAAACACCTAAAGTTCTTTTTTTTTTTTTTTTAGCTGAGTGTGGATCAAATTAAACCTCTCTTGATTTCACCACCTGTGAAATGAAGAAACTAGGAATTACTTCAATGCTTGTTCTGAGAATTAAAAGGACATAATGCATAATGAGATTATCCTGCAGGGGACTTAAAGCTTCCACTTCCGAAACTGTAAATCTCTTTCCTTTCCCCCTCCTCTTCTATCTTTAAGTTTTCTCTTGCCAGTTTCTTCCAACTTGAAAAAATTCTGGAGCCTAAATTTCATTATAATGATTTTGGTTGCAGCCCACCCTAGGAACTTCTTTCTGCATGTCACAGCCTTAAAAAAAAAAAAAAAAATCTTCCTGTTAAGAATTATATATTCACCAATTACTTTAGAGAATTCTCTCTGATTAACTCTTTCACGAGGATTTAGAATAAGGGGATTATAAGAAGAACACTAAACAATTCAATCTAAACCCTTCACAGTGCTAAGAAACATTATTTTTCTCTACTTGGGAACTCTGAGTACTTGCACTGTGCCTGTTTACAAGTCCATCAGTTTTGGAGTTTTTTTAAAGTTTTTTTTTTTTTAAATGACATCGTGAATTTTTAGCAGTCCTCAAATCCAGCATTTTCAAATTACCAATTAATAAAATACTTTCATTTGTTCTTTAATTTACATTATATCATGACTAAAGTTTAAATTTGTAAACAACACCTGCTAACTTTTTGCAGGCCCAGCTGGATTATCAACCTTTTAGGTTTTTGTACAGAGCACACATTTAAATTAAAGATAATTGGGAATGGCTTCCATTACACATATTTATAGAAGTGGTTCCTTCTTTTTTCTTCAGGCTAAAATGTGTTGAATACTTACTAGGTGCTAAATTCTCTACTAAGTATGTTACTTGTATTTTGTTAGTTGATTCCTCACAACCACCACTGAATAGATAATAGTTGTGTAATATTTTCTTTACAGTTTTGACAAAGGAAATTGAGCCTCAGAAAAGCAATGTTAAGGAAATATAACTTACATAAGGTTATGCAATAAATTGTGTATCTCAGTTAAGATGGATAACTACAATTTGCCTCTGTTCTCCAATCCTACTTTTGGTTAAATTCTTCAATAGCTTCCATTATACTCCCCTCCTCTACTCCATAATTTTTAAATTTGAAATATGGAATTCCACTCAGTTTCCAAAATAGTACAGCACTCTAAGGCAAGACACAAAACTGAGTTTTCGGGATTTTATAGGAGAAATCACATCTCTTTAGTCTGTGTTACAGTGAAGGTTGGGAGCTATGCCGTACCTATCTCTTACTATGTACATCTGTTAACAAACATATACGAGTTACACAATTGTGTAGCATTTACCACAACCAAAATTTATAGTATTCCCATTAGCCCCCAAAGTTTATTTTACCCTTTTGTATTTAATCTCTGTCTTCAATCCCAGCCCCTGGAAACTACTGATCTGATTTCTGTCCCTAGAATTTGTTTTTTTTTTTTTTTTGCAAAATGTTACATAAATGGAATCATATAGTATGTGGCCTTTTGTGTCAGGCTTCCATTTAGCAAAATCTTTTTGAAATGTATTTAAGTTGTTAAATCTAATTCTTTCCTTTTAACTGCTGTCGTATTTTATTGTATAGATTTAAAACTATCCATTCACTAGTAAAATGCACAGCTGGATTATCAATTTATTATAGAGTGTTTATAAGAAAATGTCAAACAGTGTTTTAAAGTGATAGGACCTTTTTGCTCTTCCACAAGCAATGAATGAAAACTCCAGTTGGTCCACATTCGGATCAGAATTTGATACTGTCAGTTTTTTTTTTTTTCAGCCATTCTCATAGGTATGTAGTAGTAACTCATTGTGGTTTAAATTTGCATTCTCATGATAATGTGGATCATTTTTCTTTCATGTGCTTATTTGCTTCTTTGATAAAATGTTTGTACAATCTTTTGCTATTTATTTATTTATTTATTTATTTATTTATATAGATAGTTGTTGTTATTGAGTTGCTAGAGTACTTTACATATTCCAGATATAAGTTCTTTATAAAATATATTTCTTGAAAATATTTTCTCTTAGTTTTTAGATTATTTTTTGAAATTTTCCATAATAGTGTCTTTCAAAGAGCAGAGGCTCTTAATTTTGATGCTGCATCATATACTGGTATTTCATTGAATCAATAGGTTAATTTAGGGGAGTATTGATATTTTAACAACACTGGCTATTCAGATTCATAAAGTTGGTATATCATTTCATTTATTTCCTTCATAAATGTTTTGTAATTTTCATAGGTAAATATTGCATGTATTTATTTGATTTACCCTTAACACCTTCTTTTGATGGTATTGCAAATGGTTCCAGTTTTGACAAATCAATTTTAATTTCTAACTGTTCATTGATAGTATATAGCCATATATCGAATCTTTATATATTAAACATGTGTCCTGCTTAATGTACTTGTTAGTTTTTATTTTCTTATAAATACTTTGAGATTTTCTACCTAAATAGTCATGTTGTCTATAAATAGAAACAGGTTTATTTCTTCTTTTCCATTTCCATGCCTTTTGTGCCTTCTTCTTCTTCTTTTTTTTTTTTTTTTTTTTTTTGCCTTATTATACTGGGTTGGACATCAGTATGAGATTAAATAAAAGTGAGATTAGACATCTTTGACTTTTGATTTTATCTGAAATAATGTAGTCTTTCACCATTAAGTATGAAGTATGAAGTTAGATGTAGATTTTAAGTAATGCCTTTTATTGGGTTGAATAATTTCTTTTCTGATCCTATTTTACTAGGAATTTTCATTATAAATAGATGTTAAATTTTGTTGAATGATTTTCCTGCATCTAATGAGATGATCAAATGATTATTTTTTAATATTATGTTGATAGGGTGATTTATGCTTACAAATTTTCCAATATTGAACCCCACTTGGTCATGATGTAGCATGCTTTTTATATACTGTAATATTTAATTTGCTAATTTTTTAAGGATTTTACCTGTCTTTGTCTTTGAAGGATATTGGCCTGTAGTTATCTTTTTTTTTTTTGTGATATCTTGGTCTATTTTTAGTGTTAGAGTAATGTTAGCCTTATAAAAAGACTAAGGAGGTGTCTTATACTTTAAAAAATGCAGGAAAAAATAATATTGAACTCAACTGACTTTAGTTTCATTTTCCCATTTTGTTAGATTGCTAGGTTATCATTTTTATTGCCTTTCTACCATGATCTAGATTATAAGCCAGGAGAAGAACCAAAAGACAAGAACAAGGAGGTCTTTGCAAGGTAATCCATAATTTAACAAAATAAACATCCCCAAACATCTGACAATTTTTGTAAAAACAGGAAAGAAAAAACAGAGAGAATGGAATGTTCTGATCTTTAGTTTTAAAGAAATAAAGAAGAATATGTCCATCAGTGCAGCTATACTTTTTTGCTTTAGCAGTACACTGGTGGAGGACTTCAAATCTCTCATCGAAACCACTAAAAAAAACCATTTACTATAGTAAGGAGTGACATGACTTATTAATAAGATCTGGGGAATTTATTTAGATAAAATGATGTCTTTTTTAAAAAAAATTTGTTTAGTTCTCAGGAAGGCTCAATCTTGGAAGAAGTTTGGGAGCTTGTCTATGACCTAATATCAGAAAATCCTTTGAAATATTGTGATAGTCTTACCTTTAAATTTTAGGGAAATTTTCAATGTGGTTCTTGGGGATTGAATTATTTTCAAAGACTTCTAAATTAGTTTAATTCTCCCCAGAAAATTTAATTCTCCCCAGAGAAGAAGGAAGAATTTCTGCCATTATAGGAGGAAGATATATTGCTGGCCACAATGGCCATTTATATTTAAGGACAACTTAGAAGTTGGTGCCAAGTGCTAGTAAATGATATGAAAATAAATAAAACAAGGTTGGTGGTCTATATTGTCGGGAAGGGTGGCACTATGCTTGCTATATAAGGTGGTTGGGGAAAGCTTCTCTGATAAGGTGATGTTCGAGCAGAGATTTAAAAGGAAAGGAGCAAGCATTTGGATATCTGGAGGAAGAACATTCCAGGCAGACAGATTAGCAAATCTGAAGACTCTGAGGCTTACTCGAAGAGCACAAAATATGCAGCAGGGCCTGAGGTAAAGGAGTGAAGATGAAGTGGCAGTAGATAAGATCAGAGAAATACTAGGGACCAGATCATGGAAGGTCTTGTAGGATTTGTGATTCTATTCTGAATGAGATTGGAAATTTTTGAAGCAAATGAGTACATGAACTGACATATTTTACAGGTTTAGATATGTCTGCTGTGAACAGACAGATTATCAATAAATTGTGGGATCAGGGAGATGTGTTAGCAGGCTATTACAGTAGCCCAGAGTAGATATGATTGTGGTCTAGGCCCAGGAAGAAGTGATGAAAAGTGCTTGGCATCTGGATAAATTTAAAAAATAGAACCAACTAGATTCAGATAATTTACCATGGGATGAGAGAGGATGAGGAATAGAATATGACTCTAAGGTTTTTATACTAATAAACTAGAAGAGAAGAGCTACTAATTATTGAAATGGGAATGACTGAGGTAGAAACAGGTTTCTGGAAGGGGCATTGTGAATTTGGTTTTGGATATGTTAAGATTGAGAAACCTATTAGACATCTAGGGCTGCTCAATATTGAAGTATGAAAAGTAAAAGACAAAGTTGGATTGGATGTATATATTTGGGAGTCAACATCATATAGATAGAACTGAAGAAGAAGAGGAAAAAATTAAACATAACTGTTAATAAGAGCCCAAATTATACTTCATTCATGTCTTGGGCCCTGAGATTTCAGTTGTGGCTGAAAATCCCTGGTGAACATGAACTAAGCGAGACTGACACAAACCAGAATGGTAGTATTTGTTTCTCCTCCTCGAGTTTAGTTTCCTCTGTGGATTAGCAAAGTCACTCCATGACTTTGGGCTTCTTTTTAGCCAGCAATACAGATGCCTCTGGGAGTTGTTGTGAATCTTGGTTTATTAATATTTGCAAAAGTGCTTTCAGGTCCTTTGTTAAGAGGCATTATAGAGAAGCAGAGGGTTATTATTAAGGATGACATTTGCTCATTGTGATTAAAAATGACAAAATGAAATTTCAAGTGCAGAAGTCAACACTGCAATTTAATGTATAAAGGTGTCTTTGCATATCAACATGCAGCCAAATGAGGTCCATCTGTATTACAGAGATTTTTCTAGTTTGCTTTCAAATGAGGATTGGTTTTCAAGTGGAGAATTGAATGTAAGCAGACATCATCAGAGGCCAAAAATATACCGTTTCAACTAATTGCATCCGTTTGTACAATGGCTTTTTTTCCTCTTTAATTTATCACAGTCTGCAAATGGAGCCCAGAGAACTGTGCATTGAGGCCGCATCCACATGGTTTTATTTACCATTGCACACAGAATTTTATTGGGCTATAAAATAAATGGAATTCAGCTGAAGCAATTAGAACAGTACCTTCTAAGGCCACTGCACAAATTAGCACATACCCATGGGCCCTTTCCTGGAAGAAGCTTATAATATACAAAGAAGAAATGGGGTAGGAACTTGAGGGGAGTGTTGGGAAGTTCTTACTTATATTTCTATTATTTTCTCGGAATATGTTACTTGTGACACTCCCCCCTGCCCCCCCCCCAAAAAAAAGCTAAATCACTTGTAGGCTATATCGTAATCAAGGACCCACCTGACACACTTGAGCTGACAAAATGTATTTGGCAGACAGTGTTTAAAGGAAAATGAACTTGCTTTTTTAATGGCAATTGGGGAGAGAAACAGAAGACTTTAATAGAAAATTTATTTGCTGAATTTTGAGTGTCTCTCTCTCTCTTTTAACCTACTAAGGCAATTTTTCTAGTTTGTTTTGATCCCCAGTTTAGCATAAGTGAAAAAAAGCCAGAGGTATTTTGTAAGTCTTCATTACTTCTCTCAACATCACCATTTAATGTCCAAATAACCTTGAAAAAGTTTCTTCGCTCTATTGCTTTTGATTCAATTTAATTGTGTAAACAGTGACTTTAGAGGATGACCTTTCTCTCTTAGTTTCAGTATGGTACTGGTACCAACTTTATATGTCTCAAGAGAATGGCATGAGTTGGTGATAGGAACCACTTCTCCTCACCTCCACATATAATCAAAAGGAAATGACTATGGATCTGTTCAATAGCTTTTGCACCTCTCAGTCAGATTAAGAATTAAATGCAGAGTTTCCAGAGATCTGAGAAGAGATGGTTGAAAAAGAGTTTTATTTGAACAGAGCTATTGCTGAGTCTGTAATTCCCCCTGAGCCTTGGGGACAGCATGTCCCTGCTACTTTAGAACTATATGCCTAGTGAGGCGGCGCTCAAAGAGTCACTCAGAGGAAATAGACGGCTGCATGTCTAGCCGTTGTTGGAATTATATCTGTGGGGTGGGGTCTGACTGTATGCCAAATCTCTAAGGGAAGAGTGGGGTTTTGCTGGAGAATCAAAGAGTTTTGTTGTGTTGTAGTTGTCAAGAATGTGTTTGGGCTAAGGATGTTTCCATTTATGATGATTAGGGCGACTATGCAGGAGAGAGTCTATGGAGGACTGTATTCACTTATTTCCAATATGACAACTTTGGAGGGCTAAGGAAAGCTCAACGGAGAGAATGGAGGTATACCACTGCATGCTGAATAATAGATGAGAAGAGAAATAGAGGCAAGAAAGATATTATTTAAACAATCTCTTCAGATATCCACTGTTGGATACCTCTCTCCTGCATTTTCCTAATTCCAGGCAAAGGACTACCCAAAATAGAGATTCCTGGTCCAGGAAAATGTATGAGTACCCAGAAATGCCATGTTTCTGCTGGAATTTTTCCATTTAGTGGCGAGGTAGATTACCTCTACTGAATTTTAAGGAAATGATGAGAGAAGTGAGTAAAGTCAGTTTTTGTCACGTTCCATTTGTCTTGCTTATTTGACACAAATGTTTTATGTGTGGAATGGGGTTGAAGTCAGTGCAATTTTGTGTAATCGACCAAACATATATTGAGTGCCTTTAATGTACAAAATCCTTGGAGATATAAAGATAAGGTAACCTTGAATACTTACTACCTATTGCCCTTGTATGCAGAGTTAACTTTCTGTGTAGGCACCTTCTTTCCCTTTTTCAGTCTTGGGCCTATTTTGTTTTCCCCAGCTCTATAGTTTATCCTTCTCTTACTCCATTCTATGTTACAGTGGGCTGACTGTTACAAGTTGCATTTCTCAGGCTTCCCATTGGGTTTGATCAATGGCAGGCACTCTGAGAATGTTGTGGGAGATAGGAGTTTGGGGAGAGAGAGACCACTAGAGCATTTTATATGGAACTTGCCTTTCTCATTCAAAGGGAACTTATAATTTCCTTGAAAATGAAAACTGGCTTAGTCATATATTCAGGACTGGCTACATAACTATTGGGACCTAATGCAAAACAAAAATGTAGAGGTTCTTATTCAAAAAGCAGAAAACAAGCTTTTTCCTTTTCTCTACAATCTCACTCTTGACCTGTCATGATGTTTATTTGCTAGTTAATATTGCAGTTCCTCCAGTACAAGAATACTAAAAGAGAAAGTATAAACCCTTGCAGGCACCAAGGGACCCCACCCTATGACTTCACATGCACACAACATGCACTTGTGAGGCCATGGGCTGGGTTCTCTTTTCTGATAGTTGTCAGACTAATGCTTTTGGAAGTTGAGCCAGGCATCTACCCTCTTATGGGCTAAACGCTTCAACTTCTGGTGGACAGGTGACCCCCGTATCAAAGAGCATTGTAACAGCTGTGCTAGGATGCACTAGATAGTCTGGCCTTCACCAAGTTGCTCATCCAAAAGCATTATGGTGCTGGCATCTCATGGGGCCACTGCCACACCCCACCCTGGTATGGTTTGGATTCCACCACTGACCCTTCCCATGCTTGTGCCCAGACCTTCATCAGTGAAAGAGAGTGGAAGTAGAATAAGAAGGGAGCATCCTAGGAATCTAGAGGACAGAGAATTGGTGAATGAGAACCTATTCCAGGGAGGCGACTGGAGGTTGGATCACATGTGAGCTGAATCTCTGAGTCCCGAGTGCATGCTTTATTGTCCAATTCTCTTATAAAATACAAAACTAAAGATAAAATTATTAAGAATTTCAAAACAGTGATTGCAGAACATGAAATCTCAACTCTAAGACCCTGTGTGACTACAACTGGTCACATGCCCATGAAGTCGGCCCTTCATTTATGTATTCTCCACTGTGCCTAACCCACTAGTTTACAAATACTAGATTATCAATAGCGGGATAAATAGTCCAATAAGTCAACATAATAGTGAATGAACAAATAATTGATTAAACGAATTAGGTAACTAACCAATTAATCAGGCTTACTCAATTATCTATTGCTTCAGTTGAACACCAGAAATAATACACCAGTAATTAGGTAACATTTATTCAATACCTTCCACAATCAAGAAACTTTTAATGGCCAATGAGAGAAATATTGAGGTGAAAGTAAAAATTTGTAATATTTCTTCAGGATCTAGCCTTGTGTTCCATTGCACTGGTGAAGGAGAGGGAGAGGGAAATGAATGGCATGGATTCTTTTTGGTTTAGGACCTCTAAGATATAATTTCTTACCTCAAAATGGTCCTGAGGGTTCTATTCTGCCATTATATTTTAGCTGCAGGAAATCTGATGGTCTGTGGGAGAGGCAGAAAGGACTAACATCTATTGTTATTCTCCTATATACCAAATACTATCTCGGGAGTTGTTTATATGTTGTCTTATTGTATCCTTACATCAGTCAAGCTTATGAAATAGCTGTTAATGTATCCATAAAATCAATGAAGAAATGGAGCCTAAGAGAAGTCAAGTACCTTGATTAAAATCTCACTTCTAAATGGACTATCAGGGATTCTAAACCTGGTATATTTTATTCCAAAGTCCTAAAGTCTAGGCTCTTTCTACAAACAAACAAATGAATGAGTAAATAAATACTTTAAAATGTATTTATTTTTTGACACAGGCATACATAAAACTTCCAGATTTTAGGTAGTTCCATCTTTAAAAAATTAAATAGGTTACAGTGAAAGAATAAATGATGCAATGATAAAAATAACAAAAATCTAACATATTTTTGAAAGCCATCATTAATAGCACTATTTAACATGAACTGAACACTTTCACTTTAAACAAAGTGAAAGAATCAGTAACCTTAATATGTGACCCTCCCTTATTTCCTATTTGAATAGAATTAGAATTTCTTCCTTTACTAATTATTTTCTGTCTTTTATCTTCTGAAATCTAGGTGAATGTTACCTCCAGGGTGTTAAAAGCAAATTAGACTTACAAATAGCGATGAATAATTTTTCCTGTCATGTTTTCTGGGCTGTGAATTTTGCCTGAGATTTTATTGGGTGGATTAATTTTGCCTAAATACAATACCTTTTGCTTTTATAAGAAAAGGAAGATCTTTGCTTTCTTATCAGTTCTGATCTCAGTTTTAGATTATATGTTATGAATGATTAAATGCTGACACGTTTGGTCTTTGATGGAAAAATGATATGATGCCTCTATATTGTTTTTTAAACAGGCTATAACATTTATCAAGCCCTAGAAATATTAGAATAAAACAGTTAGAAAAATGTTAATCACAATATTTTGTCCTCCATTCCCAGAATAGTTATTTATTTGGCATCGTTTCTGCACGGGGCTTTCTGATGGGTACAGAAGATGGAGTGTGGAAATTGAAATTTCAGTTACAATGTCAACCTTCTCCTTAAGGAATCTACAGATTAGCAAGTGAGATAAGTGGCTAAGAGGAGAGCTATCATATGATAATACTATCTTTGTACATTAGGATCATTATAACTAAATACCATAAAATATCTGGCTTATACACAACAGAAATTTATTTCTTACAGTTCTGGAGGCTAGACGTTGATCAGTTCACCAGCTTGCTTGGGTTCTGGTGTGAGCCCTCTTCTGGGCTGCAGATTGCTGACTCCTTGCTGTACCTTCATATGGTGGAAGGTAGAGAGGGAACTCTCTGGGTCTCTTTTATAAGGGCACTGATCCTATTCATGAGGGTCTCACTCTTATGACCTAATTACCTCCCAAAGGCCTCACCTGCAAATATCATCATATTGAGGATAAGGATTTCAGAATATGACTTTTGGGGGGACACAAACATTCAGTCTGTAGCAAATGGTTTCCCAAAGATAGGTACAGAGAGAGCCCTAGGAAAATTTAGAAGCAAGAAACATTGTTTCCAGCTGGGAGATTGGGAGAGACTTTAAGAAAGTGGTCCCCAACCTTTTTGGCACCAGGAGCTAGTGCTCCTATGAGAATCTGATGCCTGATGTTCTGAGGTGGAGCTGAGCTCGTGATGCTAGTGCTGGGGAGCAGCTGCAAATACAGATGAAGCTTTGCTTGCATACCCGCAGCTCGCCTCCTGCTGTGTGCCCTGGTTCCTAACAGGACACTCATTCTGCAGCCCAGGATGGGGGGGGGAGGTGTTGGAGACCCCTGCTTTAAGAGGTTATGGAAAGGAGACAAAGTAAAAATGCTAGAAATAGGTCATTTCTGAGTTAAGGAAAATACCCTTGAAGACTCTGTAAAGTCCATTGTTTTAGGTAGAATGTTATTTGCTATTTATGTTTGTTTTGGTTATTGAATTTATGCAAGCACCTGAGGTTGGTGAACAAAGAGCCTGAGAGTTCCAAAGTATGTATTTCTAGTCTTCATTTGCTGCCTTATGAGAGACTTGAGGAAATTGCTTTATTTACAGGCTAGCAGGGCACTATGTGATAAGAGAGTTGTTAGTTAATTCACTTATTTAGTCTCTAAAACATATTAATTGAGCACCTATTATGTAAAAGTCACTGAACCTACATATGAGCATAGTGTGGGCAATGTGGCTGACATAGTTGTTGTTTTCGTAACATATAATCTAGATCTTTGATACTCTAAGTGTGACCAATGGACCAGAAGCATCAGTATCCTCTGAGAGTTGTTGGGAAATGCAGAATCTCTTACTGCCCTAGTTCTACTAACTCAGAATTTGCATTTTGACAAGATTCCCAGTTGATTCATACACATATTAAAAACAGAAGAAGTTGAATTTGTATCTCTAAATTGAGTCAGGCAAATAGTCTGCAAGCTAAGATGTCTTGGTCAGATCCTCAAGAGAACAAGGAAAACATAGATATGCAAGGATTTTCTTTATTGAGATGAGGCTATGGGTATCAAAAGAAATTTCACTTAAAATGACTAAATGAAGGGAAAAAACTAAATCTCAAATGTAAAAAATTTAACAGCATAGAGACTAACAAATTCAGTAAGCTGAGATTTTTTTATTCTCAGTGATACTGGAGAGAACTCTTAGACTGCTCCCTAGAGGCCTAATACTTTGGGTCCCTTTTATTAAATATAATCAGCCTTTCTTTTCTTGCCTAGAAAATGTCCTTTGTCAATCTCAACTTGTGCAAATATTATTTATCCTTCAATAATTGGTTTGAATGATACCATCTCCTTAGAGTCTTTCTCAATCCCCCACCTAGAACCAGTCTCTCTCTCTGAATATCCCCAGCAATCTATTTGTACCTCTCTATGACATTTATACATTTCTGTCATCATGTGCATATGTACAAGTCTATGACTTATTTCTTTCCCAATAGTGTCATTAAGGAAAAGAGGCCCATGCCTTATCTCTCATATGTACAGCATGCTATCTTCCACACAGTAGGTCAGTAGTTGTGCTTCTCGAATAAAATGAAACATGATTCACTATTGCATTTTTATATATGTTAAAATAGAGATGCAAACACATTAACTACGTTTAGTCAAAGGCTTTAAAAACCACCAATAACATTATTCAGTCCAGAGTTTCTTTATTATGGTTAAGATCTATATTTAAAGAAGGGTTAAAGAAGTACAAATTAGTAGTTGGTAGTTGGTCATGGGCATGGGGAGCTCGGCAGAGGGAATGCAGTTAACATTAATATGATGGCTAGGTGGAGGGTCAGGGGAGGGAGGGAGCAATTGGGATGATTGTTTTATGGACTATATGATATACTATATACTTAAAACTAGTTCAAATAAAATTTTAAAAACCGCTGTGTGCAGTGGAATTAAAAATCAAGAATATAAGTGTTTATTTATTTATTTAATTTTTAATTGAAATTATTTTAATTTTTTTCCCCATCTACCTTCCCCTCCCCCACTCTCCCCCCACCCCTGTCCTTACCCTCTGGTAACCATTAGTCCATTGTCCATGTTCATGAGTCTCTGTTTGTTTGTCCTGTTCATTTGTTGCTTTTAGGTTTATATCCCATATATAAGTGATATCATGTGATTTTCGACCTTTTCTATCTGGCTTATTTCGCTTAGTATGATTATTTCAAGGTCCATCCATGTTGTTGCAAATGGCAATATTTCATCTCTTCTTACGGCTGAGTAACATTCCATTGTACCACAGCTTCTTTAGCCAATTATCTATTGTAGGACATTTGGGTTGCTTTCATGTCCCGGCCACTGTGAATACTGCTTCTATGAACACCAGTGTGCAAATATCTTTTCAAATGAATTTTCAAGGCTTTAGGGTAAATCTGGATCATATGGTAGATCAATTCTTAGTTTTGTGAGGAACCTCCATAATGGCTGTACCAATTTGCAGTCTCACCAGCAGTGTACGAGGGTTCCTATTTCTCCACACCCTCTCCAGCATTTATTATTGCTTGTCCTGTTGATTATAGCTATTCTAACAGGTGTGAGATGGTATGTCATGTGGTTTTGATTTGCATTTCCCTAATAGCTAGCAATGTTGAGCATCTCTTCAAACATTTGTTGGACATTAATATGTCCACTAGGGAGAAGTGTCTATTTAGGTTCTCTGCCCATTTTTTGATTAGATCATTTTTGTTGTTGTTGTTGTTGTTATTGAGTCGTATGAGTTCTTTGTTTATTTTGGATATTAGGCCCTTATCAGAGGCATTGGTTGTAAATATATTTTCCCTTTTGAATGGTTGTCTCTTTACCTTGTTGATGGTTTCTTTTGCTGAGCAGAAGCTTTTTAGTTTGATGTAGTCCCATTCATTTATTTTAGCTTTTACATCCCTTGCTTTTGAGGTCAAATTCATAAAATCCTCTTTAAATCCAAGGTCCTTGAGTTTAGTTCCTATGCTTTTTTCTATACATTTTATTGTTTCAGGTCTTATATTCAGGTCCTTAATCCATTTTGAGTTGATTTTGGTGTGTGATAGACAAAAGTCCAGTTTCGTTCTTTTGCAGTTGGCTTTCCAGTTTTCCCAGCACCATTTATTTTCCTTTCTCCACTGTATATTTTTGGCTTTTTTTTTTGTCAAAAATTATTTGCCCATATAAATCCAGGTTTACTTCTGGACTCTCGATTCTGCTCCACTGGTCCGTGTGTCTGTTTTGCTGCCAATACCATGCTGTTTTGATTACTGTCACTAAGGTGTTTTTTTTTTAATATAATAGATACCAAAATAGATACAATATGGTTTTGAAATGAAATTATGCATATATAGTTGTATTCATAAAGATAAGTAAATGAATCAAAAGCTATACAACATTAGCAGCAAATCCAAATACAAAGATAATTCATTGAATTGCATGATTCATGGAGCATCAAAACCCACTAGTCTTTTAGTCCTTGTCTTACACATCATTCTATGTCCACATTCTCTGCATTTGATTTGATCCCTGGATTTTATTTCATTTTCTGTGTGACAGTCTTCACAGATACATATCATTGGCTCCTGCTTTGGGGATTGAATGTCCTTCTGAGTGTCCACTGGTGGTCCTTACTTAGCACTGAGAAACTCCTTATTCTGTGCTTCCAAACATTGTGGCTCATCACTGTCTCTCTAAGGTATTTTGAATCTTGGTAGGAGAGGCAAGATATTTTATTCTAAAGAGCATTAAATAGCACCAGAATGAAAAATGTAATAAAGTTGCTAATGTAGCATAATTAAGTACCAAAATGCAAAATAAGAACATGAGAATTCTGGGATAAACAGGGATATGTCAGTGTTGGTGAGAATTTCCCAAGAAGTGGGTTGGATAGGTGAGGCTTGAATTGGGCTTTTAAGGATAGTACTGAGTCAAGGAAGAGAAGCACATAAAGCCTTTACACACAGAGATTCTAAGTGTTTGGAAAGTAGGGGAAGGGGTTCTTTTCAAAGGACTCAAAGTCTTGAAAGGACGACTGGTGTCAGATTAAGTTTTCCAGAGATGGTCACAGTAATGTTTCTCATTCCCCATGCTCTTCTGAAATTTCCTTTTGTCACTCCATCTTAAAAGGAGGGTTTGTGGCTCCTCCCCCTAAATCTAGACATATTTATAATTGCTTTGACAGATGAAGTAGAGTGAAAGTGATGCAATGTGACTTCCAAGGTTAAGTCCTAAAAGGCCAGCTAGTTTCTGCTTAGGTCTTTTGGAATGCTCATTCTCTGATGCTTTCTCATGGGATGATCCTTCCTGTGACCCAGATGCCATGCTGTAGTAACCCAAGCTAAATAGAGAAGTGTAGGCGATCCAGTCAATAACCCAGATGAGCCCAGTTTTCCAGTCATCTCAGTCTAGGTACCTGCAGATTATTCCAACACCTAGCCATATTGCATCACTTGTATTCCTTTTAGTTTCCCTAGCCATAGCCTCAGACATTATGTAATGAAGATAAACCATCCCTATTGAAACCTGTTCAAATTCCTTACCCATAGAATCTGTGAGGATAATAAAATGGTTGTTTTATGCATGTCGTTATTTATTTAATGCAACATTAAATAACTAAGAGAACCCTGTTTTCCTATCATCTCTCGTGTAATGATGGAAGGGATGCATATTTTAGAATTAGACTACACTGGGTTTGAATCTCAACTCCTTCACTTACTTAACTGTGAATGCTGAGACAAATCAGAGTTTCAGGGCTCATTTCTTTATTTCTAAGATGGAGATGGTCATACCAACATTACAGAGTCATTGGCAAAATTTAGTGAGATAAAATATATAGGAGGCCAAATGCAAAATAGGTACCCAGTATTGAAGGTATTATTACTAGTATTTCAAATCAAAAGTGGGCCTGCCATGGAGATCACCACCATTACATGGGCTGGGTGTAGGAAGGATATAAGAAAAGAGTCAATGGAGACAACAATTCCCTTCAAGGTGTATGAGGGCCCTTTTCCTTATAAGATTGTGCTCAGGGGTCCTTAATTTATACAAATAATAACAACGTTAGCAATAGCTAAATTTAAATTATACTTTACAGTTTATATAGTGCTTTTGCAGATGTGACTATATTCAAATTTGGGGCAGCCGTGCATGGAAAATGATTAAATTACACCATTTTGCAGATTTTTATAAGAAGCAGCTATAGGTAAATAGTTTAGCAATTGGGCCATAATGCCGTATTTTCTGAATTCAAACTTACTACCGATGTGACTTTGAGGAGATAAATTAAACTCTCCTAGCCTCAGTTTAACCATCTCTAAAATGGCAATGCTATATGATATTTATGGGATTGTTCTGAGAGTTAAATGAGATACTACATATAGAGCACTTAAAACAGTGCCTTGCATGGAATAAGGTATTCAGTAACATGCTGTTATGGGTTTGGCTCAGGGAGTTAGATTTTCTAGGTTTGCACAGGTATAAATATTATCAAACCCAGGCCCTTTGCTCTAGATCTATTACCACAGTTATATATTTTCCTTTTCATTTTTGTTTAGGTGCAAGCTGACTACTGTGTCTTTTGGTGTTTGACCACTATGTAAACACATTCCTTGCCTTTACACTCTACAGGTTCTCATGGGAACCGCTTGTGCAAAATAACTATCTTGAATTAAAACTTGTAACTAATAAAGTCTCCTTTATGGCTGCCTCATCTTGGTAAAAAAATCCAGAATACCTTGTTTTTTTCCCAAGGTGTTGGGACTGCCCTCCCCTGTCCTGCTATAGTCAGATATTGATGCTTTTTTAGGTATTCTAAGTAGAAAAAGTTTTCCTTGAAACACACTTTTTGTCAACTCTGATATTTCTTTATTTAGATTTTTATCCTTCTCTGAAGACTTTCCAGTCACTGGTTTGTCTTGTGACATTTGCTACCCTAATGCATGGAACATACTAGTAAAACCTTGTTGGACTGCATCATCACAAGCTCCTCTAAAAGCATATCTCATCTCTTTTATTATGCTTCCTTCACTTTTTTTTTTTTTTGAGTAACCACTTAATTATCTCTTAGATTACATAGTTTCTAACTAGTGTGTCAGTAGCCTTTTAATATTCTCTATTCTGTAGTGTTTTCTAAAGTATATGGCTTCTCTGTTCTTGTGCCTTCTTATTTGTAGGCTATCACTTTACCTGTCTGTGGAATGATGTACAAATACTTAGCTGAAGGTGACTCATCTCAGACCTTGCTTCTCCCACAGGGGGCAGGAAAAAAATCGGTCTTTAATGAACTTCGTGCTAAAGTAGATTAGCTGTTTTCTTCAGCTAAGATGGATGATGCTATCAACATTATTAAGTCACTAAGACTGAATTTCTCTCTGTGAAAATCCAATGTAATAAGTACTATTAAGACCCCTGTCAATCCATCTCACTGACATATTATAGTGTTTTAGCCAAAAACTAAAATGATACCAGCCCCGATTAAATACTTTACTTTGTTATCTATTTGGTTTTCTTGCTTCCAAGTGATTTGATCTTACCTACTGTCATTTGACAATTGGTTTTATTTCTCAAAGAGTTCATAATATACTAGATGACCTAGGAATTGTCCAATTACTTAAAAAAAATTGAAAACTCACTAGATTGAGAAAACTCTCCTATACAACCTCATTTTAAGAAATTTGATAAGGGTTTTTGTGTTTATACATATATGAAGTATCTCTTAAGCATTTTTGTAACCGTCTCTACTGAAGGAACCTCTCAGGGTAGAAAACTGTGACGAGTGTTCTGGCCTGTGACAGCAGGAATGGGTGGGGTGTCCATGCCGCCTGGAAGACATTGAGGCAATCTTTCTCACAACCATAGGACCTGTTGCTGAAACTCTCCAGAACAAAATAAACAATCTAGTAAATATAATTTATGCAATATTGGTGGGGGGAGAACAAAGATGATTGGGAAGGAGAGTTAAGGCAAAGTTTAAAAGGACCGTAATAATATCTTCTACTGGAGGCTGATGGTTACATACTTATAACGGCAGTCTCCTGCTAATGACTTGACCTTCTCAAAACAAACAAACAAACAAATAAATAAACAAAATATGTGAAAATTTAGATAAAAACTCTTTAGAGTTTCACTGGCATTTCATCTTTCTGCTTATAGAGATATTTTAATAAGAGTGCAACATTTTCCTTTTTTCTTTTTAACATTATGCAGACAGTCTCCTTAAGGTTAAATTTGTTCCTGGGTGGTTCTGTGTAACTTCTGAGCAAATTTTGCCACACATTCACACACACACACACACACACACACACACACACACACACACACACATTTGGTTTAAATCCATTTTAATAATCAGTGAGAGCCACTTGTGCCAATGGGTAGTTACTGACCCTTATTTACTGATTTGGTAAGTTGGGATGACCCCTGAGTAATTGAAATTGGAATTTGCCTCTTCTGACTTCTAATAGGAGGTAGATGTTGAATATTTGCAACATAATGTTCTTTAATTCAGGAAAGAAATGTACTTCTGTCAGTATTGCGTAGTGCAGAATTCTTTTGTTATTATTAGAAATGGATTGAGAATTAGGAACAAAAAAAATAAATGGAAAGGTAGAGAGTTTTTCACTGACTTGTACCTAAATTTACTTGCAAGGAGAAAAAAATTAATGGAAATCAGTATTCTTTTATTGTGTTTCCATCCCTCAAATAAATGACAAGCTATGCAAAGAAAGAAAAAATGCTTGCCTGTATTTTATCTGTCATTCATATACAAATAAGCTTCTGATTAAAATACATTGTGGTGGCTCTGACTGAGGAGAATTTATCTGTCAAGAAAAAACTTGAAAAGGATAATGTTTTATTGTTTGATATTTTCAGTGCTACTACTCTAATTCTTTATAGAGCTCAGTCCTATACAGACTCTGTAGAATTGCTAATGTTTCTGTCCTTACGTGGCTCACATCTTTACCAGGAAGCTTAATCTGAAGTTCTGCATGCTCTATTCATCCATTTTTGTGTTTGTATATTACACGTCCTTCTAACTGTTTCTCTTTTCTTCCCTCAGCAAGATTTTCTCTTCTCTAAAGAATTTTAATCTCTTGAGGTCATAAAGCTTTTTCATGCTTTCTATTATACTTGAGGTAAATACAGTGCAGCTTTTTTTTTTTTAATGGGGGGAGTAATGGGGAAGTTGTTCCTTGTTAACTACCGGAGGGTGGGAAACTCAAAAGGACAATTACACCAGTGCGCATATGTCCATCTGATGTAATGGCCAGGTGGTGCTGTAGATTCAAAGCAGTCACCCCTCGTGACATATTTGTGATGTTAATCTAAACAGTAAAAAAGATTAGTGTTGTTGCATTTGCTGTAGAAGTTTTTAGGGTCAGTAGATAGGTATAGTGGGTATGTAATCCAGAGCCTTGCCACTCAGAATGTGGTCTGTGGACCAGCAGCACTGACATCACCTGACAGTGTGTTAGAAATGCAGAATCCCTAGTTCTCCCCAGAACTTCTGAATCAGAATGTGCATTTCAACAAGATCCTCAGGTGATTTATATATGCATTAAAGTTTGAGAAGCACTGGTCTTCCTTACTCCCTCAAGTTCTGCAAGTCATGCTAGAGCTTTATATTGCATTGTTTCATTTAATTTTCATATCATACCTGAAAAGTTATTTTTCCTATCATCACCATTTGATAGTTATAACCCTTATGCTCGAAGAGTTGAGGTTACTTGTTCAAGGTCACACAGAGAAGCATTTATTCATGAAGTAACTGAGAAACAGGGTCTTCTCCATGTTGGCTTTTGACTGTGACTTTTGAAATGATCAATTTTTTAATAGAGTCACACAAACTAGACTCTTTAGAAATAGACTTATAAACAAAAATAGGCTTATCTCTTTGTAATGAAAAAAGTAATGACCACATAGGCTAGACCGCTGTTTGTGAGCATGCTCAGATAGTCTGTGTTGTTGGACATCCTGGTGGGAAGGCAGAGTAAACTCAGGAGGTTCTTGGTTAGCCTGGAAATAGAGTGATGGAAATTGACTGTTAGTAGGAGAGTTAATTGATAATGTTAATGTTTAATATTATCAAATAATGATAACTTTTGATGTAGCCATCTGTTCCATGGCCATGTATTTGCTGAGGATACTTGACTTTGATCAATGGTGCCCCTTCCCTTCAACAGTATTGGAGACTGAAAACACATCCTACCTCTCCGATGAATTATATTTCAGGCAGATTATACCATTCTGTTGTCATATTTTAGTGCTCTGACACATTTCTTTTCATCAGGGAAATCATAATGTAATCTAAACATTAGAACATAATATAAACTAACTACGCCAAGTTATTTTTATTCACTGAATTAGTCCGTATAGACTCCATAATGTTATATGTCCTTTAGGAAACATAATTAAAGTATTTATTATGCAGTAATACTTTTTATCTTCTTTAATAAAGAGAAATGATTACACTCAAATTCAATTGCTTAAAAAATACATGGATCTACATTAACAGAATTCCCAATCTCTTAATAAAATACAAGATATTTTAAAGTATTAATGAGAAATACTTATGCATACCTTCTATGTCTCTGGTACTCTATTGGACACATGAGATATTAGATAAGCAAAATATACAGGAACCACTGACCTCATAACATGAACAACTAAGAAAATTATGAAATAGGTTAAAATCAATAAGCAATATGGAAAAAGTTTTTAAAAATCAGGAAAAGAAAGAGTAGGAATGCTGGTAGATGCAAGAGATATTATTATATAGGCTATTTAGGGTAGATGTCACTGAGAAAGGAAATATTAAATAAAGAATTGAAGAAGAGAGAACTAACCAGGCAAGCATCTGGGAAAGAGCATTTAAGGTAAAGGCAATAGCCTCAACGAAGGCCTAAAATGGTGGCAACAAACAGCAAAGAGGTCAATATGGTTGGAGAAGAGAGAGGAAGGGAGGGAGATGTAAAAGGAGCCAAATTAGAACAAGGGGACAAATCATGTTGATCCTCATAGGGTCTTAGAAGTTTTTTGCTCTTTACTCTGAGTAAAATAAAGGATTATTTGTGGTTTTGAGCAGAAAAACAACAGAGTCTGACATATTTAGAAAGATCACTCTGGATAATGTCCTGGAAATAGACTATATGGAAAGGCAAGAGAAAAATCAGTAAAGCAATTGTCATAATAATTCTCGAATGAATTGGTGGTGACTTGGATCAGAGAAGTAGCAGTAGAGATGGGGAGAATCATTCAGATGATGGGTATATTTAAAGGTAGAGGCAAAATTTTCTGATGGATTGGATGTGAGGCAGAGAGAGAGAGAGAGAGAGAGAGAGAGAGCGAGCGCGAGCGAGCAGTCAAGACTGATGCCAAGGTTCTGTCCTGATTATTTTCAAGGATGGCGTAATCAATCATCAACTAAGATGAGGAAATCTGTGAGTGTGAGATGTTGCAGGGGAAGGAGAAAGATAGAAGAATGCAGTTCCGAATATGTTGAATTTGAAATAGCCAGTACGTATGCAGGTGTGGGTATTAGTAGGCAATTGGGTGTACAATTCTGAGATATGAGAGAGAATATGGGCTAGAATTGTAAATTTGGGATTTGTGAGCATATAGATGGAATGTTACAAGACTAGAAGAGATAACCTAGGAAGCGAGTATAAATAGAAAATCAAGAAGAACAACGGAAACAAGCCCCCAAATACCCCAACTTTAAAATATTGTAAGGAAGAAAGGAAGCAGCAACAGACACTGAGAAGGAGCAATTACTAAGATAAAAACAAAATTGAGATCGTATGGTATCCTAGAAGTCAAGTGTAGACAGTATATCAAAGAGGAGGGAAGACTTTTCAGCTGTCTATAATGTAGAAAGTTCCAAAAGACTCTTTCATTTTAACCAAAACAAAACAAAACAAAACAAAACAAAAACCAAGATAAGCTACCAAAATCATAGAATTTTAAAAACCCATCTGAAAGCTTAATATATAAAGAAACATAAATCTATTCAATTTCAGAAAGCGATGAGCTCTTCCTAAGACAGAAAAGGCGCACGTCATTCATAAAACTGGGAGAGCAATAGGCAAAAGAAGTATGTGCCATAATACCAGTGAGGATAAACCAGCTGAACTTTTAACAGACTTTTATTGGCCACATGGTATGTAATATTAGAATTCTGAGGAGCCAAACCTGGAACAAGTATATGTCTACTGCGGACAGTTTCCAATGGGCCTCCATGAAATGCAAAGGTAGTATAATGAAGACCAAGGACCAGGAAGGATGGCTGAGAGGGCCCCTGCTGAAATGTGCAGGCTCCCAGGGGCAAGGCAGTCATGCTCTGAAAGATTGGAGCATGAAAATAAAGCTGAGAGGAGTTCATCGGCAGCACTCTGGGCTTCCGCCACTAAAGTTTGGAACTAAAAGGACAGTGAGTGAAACCTCACCTAAGTACTCTGATACCAGAAACGATAAACCAAACTCCGAAGGCCAGTTAAAGGGCAGGAAGGCTGAGAAAGATTTTCCAAGCTGCAGGAAATTGGAGATAGAACTGGAGAGCAAAGAGAATTCCATGGGGCCCTCAAAGTTGGCACACTGATTGTAAAGTAGAAGAAAAAAAAAAATGTGTGTGTGTGTGTATATATATATATATATATAATACACACATATATATGTGTGTATAAAATATACACATATATATGCGTGTGCATATATATACACATATGTGTGTGTGTGTGTGTGTGTGTATAAAGCTGCAACAAAAACCATATCCAGCTTAACTGCAGTTAAGATCAGTTCAGCCGCCCATGCTGGCAGCCTGATAGAAGAAAGGGTATGCCCCTTTCTTGAGGTGAATATCACTCACTTTAGTCTCTAATGTTATTTTATGAAAATGTCATAGCATAAAATCAACTATGAGACATACTAAAAAGCAAAATATACAGCCTATAGTCGTGAGAGGAAGCAGTAAATAGAAGTATATACAGAAATAGTCCAGATATTATAATTATCAGAAAGTAACTTTAACATAACTCTGACAAAAATGCTCTAAGAATCTACTGGAAAAGATAGACAATGTAAATAAAGACATGAAGTGTTTTTCTAGAGATATACAAACTATACAAAAGAATGAAATAAAAATGCTAGAATTGAAAAGAAAGATTAAAAAGTAAAGAATTCATCAGATGAGGCTAACAGCAGATGGACTAAAGAGGATCAGTGAACTTGAAAAACAGGTCAATAGAACATATCCAAACAAACATCGGGGAAAAAGAGTGGAAAAAAATAGGACACTGTGGGACAGTATGAGATACTCTAATATGTAGTTGAAGTCCCAATAAGATACAAAAGAGAGAATAGGGCAGGGAAAAGAAATCTCATAGTCTAGAAAAAGGGAGAAAATGTTTTTTTTTTTTTTTGGATTATATAATTCTAGTCATATTTGAAGACTAAATCATGGGCTACATATATATTCAATGGAAGCTATCTTTAAGACCTTTTTTCCAGTTAAAATGCTCTATCATATCATATCTTGGCTTCAAATTAATTAATATTAATAAGTATTAATAAAGGTAAACCTTAAGAAGAATATGTAGGGTCTAATGAGAGCCTCCGAAGAGAATTGATTCTCAAAGTTTTGTCCTCTCACTAATGGATATATGATCAAAGCAACTGCTGCACAAGCAGGCTGGGTGTTTTGTAACTAAAATGTATCATTTTAGTTGCACTTTTATGTGGCTCTTTTCTGTTTTGTTTTGCCTCAGAGATTTGAAAAATTCTGCCTGGCGTCTGGTAGGGAGACAGTGTTCCTAATTCAAAATTCATAGTGGTAGTAGCGTGTCCAAGGAGTACCCTGAAACCGAGCCAGCCTCCAGAGTGTTATAGAAGAGCTTCTTATCCTTCCATTTTCCATATCTGATATAATTTTGGCCTTGAGAGACCAAGTGTCAGAGTTTTTACTGTGAATAAATTTCAGGAGTGAAGCACACTGCTGTTGTAGTGATAAGTGGAATGCTGTCTTTGGACTGTGCCATCATTTCACTCTTTTCCCGTGGGCCAATAAAAATGAGTCAGATGAGAAAGAGGACCATCTGGTGACTGCACTCTGTAATGATGGGAAGGTCAATATAGATCAAGAGGGCAGGCTCATTTCTAAAAATTGAAAACAGAAAACAGGGATACTTTTATTTTCTTATTGCAGGTATAACCTCTGGAACAAAGGAACAATGTAAGAATTACATTTTATAACATGTGAGACAGAAAGAATACCTACCTCTAGTTGTGTTCCTAAAAATGAGACCCCAATCTTTGACTAACAGAAGTGTTTTTAATGGCTCCGTTTGTGGGAAAAGTTGCATGTGCACTTTTGCAAATTGTATTACATTTTAAAATATTTTTCATGAAGACTATTTTTTTTAATTGATTCCCAATGTGTGGTTAGACTTTATATTATAACTCCAGTGAACATGTTATCTAAATAATTTTAATGCCCTCTGAACTCATTGGATTCATCAAGTGTTTAAGAATTCAGCATTCATGAGGAATTTCACTAAAGTTGATAACATTCATTTTATCCTTTACTTTTATTTAAGTCGAAATAAATTATATAATACCGATCTTAATTATTTTCTAATGTAGCCACATCATTTTTTATAACTGTTCTGGTGATAAAGAATATGCCATCAAAGAAAATAAACATGTATTTAATTGAAATATATTGAAATACTAGCCTTTATCAAATGATAACTCTGGGCCAGAAATATGCCAAATATTTGCAAACATACAATTATTTAATTCTCATTACAATCCTGTGATAGAGTTCTAAATTTAACCCATAAAGAAACTGAGGCTTGCAGAATTGAAGTAACTTGCCAAAGGCACATAACTCTAAAAGGCCAGAAAGAGACTCAAAGCTTGATTTGTCTAATCTAAAATGCCATATTCCTATCCACTAAATCGTGGTGCTGAGTACCATAGTCACATCTGCCATATCTCCAAGGTCAGAGTCTCTGACGTCCCTTGTAGGGAATGAGTGCTCATGAATTCTTATTTTATTCAGTAGCTTACAACCTATTTCTGTTATACCTTAATTTAATATTTAAAAGGTGATTTTAATGGCCAGCAATGTTTGAGAAACTTCATACTAAAGTCAGTTATCCTCACTCATCTATTTTCTTTTTCCAAAGTTTGCTTGTCAATTCTAATTTACTATTGTCGCCTCTCCTATTCTTTTACTAAAATCTTAGAGAAATTTCAGAAGATAGTGGCAATAGTGTTGTGTTTAATATGCCATTGTTAGCCAGAGGTTTTTTGTCATTTCAAAAAATAAATGTTGACCATCTTGTCTTGCATCATGTGCACCAATAATTTTAAGTTAATAAACAAAGACAACTTGTGCTAGATTTACTTTACTATATTATTAGGAGACTATATATAGTATTTATTTTGCATTATACACACAGAGACATTAGTTTGTTTATTTGTTTGTTTGTTTACTAAAACTTCCAGACTTTATGAGTCTGCATCATTTCTTACCTAAAGCAGAGAAAGCATTCCCTTGGTTTGAACTGCGTTAAGACCATATAGGGTAGACTCACCTGCACTTATCTTGCTAATGAAAAAATTAATCCAAATTCCATTTGAGACTCTGGGGCTGATTAGCAATTCAGATCTGCTTTACAAAAACTGGTAGTGACTCTTTGTGTCTGAAATTGAACAAGCTCAGCTCCCAGATGATGTCACCTGTTTATTGCCACAATTCAGTATTTAAATAATTCAATTTAAAAGAAAAAATCCCAGAAATAACACAAAAGGGAAATAAATCAGCCAGAAAATTCCAATAACAAGCAAACATAATTAGTCAAACTCCCTTTCTCTATAACTTTGTCTAATTCGATTTCTTAACTTGAAATATCAGGCAACCTTATCTGCACATTATCACTATCAACTTTATAAGTATAGAATTTTTGGTTGTCAAAAGGATAGGTTTATATTTTGGAAGAGGATTCTAATGAGCTGAAGCAATTACTCAGAGGTCCAGTCTATGGTGTTTTGGTGGTAATGTAGAATCTCTCAACTTGAAAGTTAGTTGGCAAAATGCCGAGCTACAGAAAAATTCACATTGACTTTATGATGAATGGTTAAGTCTTCCAAAGGTTGAGTAAGTCAAGATATTCCCTACTGAGTGCTTGTTCTGAAATCAATGTCCTTCACCAACATAAGTCAACCTTTTTTCTTGTCAAATTAACACTGACGATGTTTCCTTCCTGTAATGTGTGGTTCGGTTAGCTTTCTGAATACTATGTCCTTGTGGTTGATGCTTCCAAAATAATTTTCTTCTGGTTTCTAAATGGACACCTGAAAAGTCCTGTCTCTGCCTCCACTCCCCATTCCAGCCCCCTCTGCTTTCTAACTCCAACCATTTGGAAAGCATCTCCAGAGTGTCTCAAAAACCATCATTTTTGTTCGTAGAGGAGTCAAATCATAGTAGTTTGTTTTAAATTAAAATCTATGTGCTAAGAAGAGAGAACTAGAGTGTGAATATAAAAGAAATTAAAAATAAATAATAACACAGGTGATGATTCCAGGCATGGACTTATGCCTGGGGATTAGTATGAGAGAGGCAAAATGATGCTCTTAGTTTCATTTTTCCTGACTTCTCACAGTGTGAGAACAATTAAGGCTGAATCAGATAATACTTGCAAGGCAATCTTTGGAAAGTGCATATGAATGATTTTAAGGGGTTTTCTGCTATCTAGATAGATAGATAGATAGATAGATAGATAGATAGATAGATAGATAGATAGATATAGATATAGAAAAAAGTGCATATGAATGATTTTAAGGGGTTTTCTGCTATATATATATATATAAATAAAACCCGAACAAGCAAGCAACCCCATGTTTTCTAGCTTGAGTAGATCTTTGAAGAACTTATAAAATTAGATTTATAGAGAAATATAAGCCAACAAAGAGAGGAATTAATATTATCTTTATAATTATGTACATAAAATTGTGTTCAATGCTCTGTATTTACAGAACTAAAATCAAAGACAATAAACAGGAAGATCCAACAAGTTGTAAAGAAAAGTTTAAATTCTGGAATGAAATTTCTGGAATGAAAATTTTAGACAATTGTATTTTAAGGATGATTAAATACATTTTTAAAAGTAATTTTAATAATATATAATTTTTACTTGTTATGCCAAGTTTGCAATCAAACATCTTTTTAAAAGACCAGTTTTATAAAAGAATAAAATCATGACTATCATACAGATATTAAAATCAAAATGTGTTAAAGCTTTTATTTAATTCATCAACCAGGTACCAGTCAGATGTTATAATTTGTTCAAAGGAGAATCCAAAGGCTAGACACATTTATAGGTCAGGAATATTGAAACAAATGAACAAATGGAGGCAAACTAGTTTTACCATGTGGAGTGGAGGACTGTGGGGAGAGGGTTCTCCCTCAACCAGACAGAATTCAATCGCATATTTATAGACAAAATTATTTTGCATTACTATTAGCTATTTATAACTTCTAAAGTTATAGAATAACTCCACTAGAATCAGAATTATATAATACAAAAATATATGCTTTTAAAGCAATTCACATGAGATATTATATACACACAAAAAAAGTTTTGTAAATTGAGAAGTGCTAACTAACTGCAAAAGGTTATTAATATAGTGTGTATATTATATATCTAATGAAGGCTAATTTCTTATTTATTTTTGTTCCTTCTTGTGACTTTTCATTATACTTAAATCCCAACCAAAATCCTTAACATAGATGGAGTAAATTGTTTGCTAAGATGACCACAGCAATTCCTCCAATCTCCGTTCCCATACCCTTGCATATGCGAATTAATTGCTCCATCCATCAAGAGAGAGAGAGTCTATTTTTCTCTCCTCAAATTTAGGGTTACCTTTTAACTACATTGACTAATAGAATATAGCTAGATTAACATCATGGAACTTCCCGCCTCGACTTCAAGAGGCCTTGAAGCTTTTGCTCTTGCTCTCTTGAAAATATTTGGTAACATGTGAAGCAGCCTATCCTTGCCTGCTGGAAACACATGAAATTACTAACAGCCAGCACCAACCACCAGATATGTGAGTGGAGCCATCTCAGACCATCAGGCTGCAATTAAGACTGCAGAAAAATGAGTGACATCAGGTGAGTCCAAGAGAAAATACTACTTCGACTGAGCCCAGCCTCAAATACTGAGCAAATAAACTAGCGATGGCTTTAAGCCACTAATTTTGGGATGATATGTTTTATAGCAATAGGTAATTGAATCATGAACTTCAAAATTTTGCCTACTTTATTCTAGCCCCTGCCTACACTTTCAAACTCATCTTCTATCATTCTACTCCTTGTATATTAAGGTCATCCACATCAACTCATTTCTTTGATCTTAAAGGTACCAGGTTTCATTTTTGATATCCTATATTCTTAATTTGCTCTTCTTCCCTATGCCGCCTCAATGCTCCTTTCCACACACATATGTACATTCTTATTCATAATTAACATTACAGTCTAAATATCACCTTTTTAAAAAACAGCTCTTCTACCCCAAAGATAGTTGGGGTTCTCTATATTTCTCTTAACACTCTTACTTTTCTCTTATGGCACTTATCACAATTACAATCGAGTTTTTTAAAAACATTTTTCTTCTCCAGTTGCCAGTGAGTGCCACAGAGAAAGGATCACATCTATATCATTCACTCTTTCATCCCGAGCACCTAGTTCTATGCCTATAATATAGTAAATTCTTTGTAGGTGCTATAAGTATTTATTGAATAAATGAATGCTTCACCAATATTTTCTGAATAAATATTTACTATCATCATCATCATTATTATTATATGAATTGATTTTCAATACTGGGCAAATTCATCGTGCCATGAATTATATGGTTTTATAAAGTCAATGATTGAACAACTGTCAATAGATGAATTTTTTTATTCTAAAGTAATTGAAAACTCTATTCTATCAATTGTTAAATACATTAAACTAGAAAGAGGTGTTTTTTTGGGTGAGAAGGAAATAGTCATCAATATTATACAAAATATTGTATTTTATTCTCAAAGATAAAAGATAAGTGTGTTAGAATATTAATCGGGATGAGAGAGTGAGAGCAAGGTTTTGCTTTTTCTTTTTCCCCAAGGAAATATCTTTCATCATGAGCAATTGTTAAGACTCAGACCTTAGAAAGAGGTTATCTTTTAGGATCTGTAACTGGACTATTTGGATATGCCATAAACATTTTTATTCCCAAACAGTGCTGCATGGCATGTCACTATTTTAGAGAGGGTGGCTCAGCTTAAATTTCTGCTATACTGAAGTAAAATGGGTGCAGAAGTGCAACTGCATAGCCCTCAAGTCTCCAGTGAATTGCCGAAGCAGCGAAGTCTTATTACTGTTCAACAGGACTGGTGGTTTTATGGCCTTGTGACAGAGCCATTTATGATTCTACAGAAAATATGGCAAGCTTAGCTTTGCCTCAGGTCAAGGGCCCTAAGGGGTTTATATAATGCTAAGTGCTGAATAGATCACATTTAAAAACATATATATATGTGTGTGTGTACACACACACACACACACGCGCGCGCGCGCGTTTTTAAATGTGATCTTCCAAAATCTCCAGAAGAATGGAGGAAATCTACCCCTGACTGCTGATTTCTGTGCTAACTGTGAGATAAGGCAGCTCATTCAAGCTTTCTTGTCCTCAGTTTATTCGTCTCCAAACTCTGGGGGATTGTCTTATGTGATGACTGAGGTCACTTATGCTGGTAGTAGCCATAGATGATATAGTGTATAGCCGTGGATCGTCTGGCACATCCACAACTAATAGGGGGCAGGTGTTAGTATGCAGATTCCTAGGCCCTTGCCCAGATCTTACAAAGCAGAATAGAAAGGGCAGTAGCTGCGGGTGGGGGTGGTGGTAGTGGTGGTGGTGGTGATGGTGGTGGTGGAATTTAGGAATTAGAATTTAAAAAAAGAAGAGAAATAAAAACCTGTTCAGATTATTTAAAAGCACATTTATGTCCAAGAACCACCTCTTATATTATCAAGATTCTCCAGTGTTAGATACGAGGATATTTATTTCTTATATAGACCTGAGAAATATTATATGAAGGAGACACCAACACTTTTAAAATATTAGCAGCAGAAGAGAGTTGGCTGACTTGCTCTGATCTTCTTTTTTAGATACTGAAGTTGAAATCATTATAGGCAAAACTTTACCTAATTTTTTAAAGTTCAGACCTTATAGCATTTAAGGTCTTGCAACCATTCAATCAACACCGAAAACTTCACAGGAAATAACCAATTAAAATAACTACTCCACATCCACAATATTTTGGTATTTCTGTTTCTCATAGCTTCCTATTATACATTATGAGAAGCAGAGCAGTGACTGAGCCAGACTATCTACCTACCTACCTACCTACCTATCTATTTATGTATATATACACACACAGACACAAACCCACATAATATCATTTAAAGATGCTTGGATTGTTCCTCAGATTTGCAGTCATATTCCTAGGCTGCTCTCAGTATTAATTTTTATCTGAGTTTATGGGCATAAAACATACACTAAGAAAGTTGAGAGATCCTAAGTTCTCTTCCCCAGGAGAAGTCTCTGCAAAACATTTTGACATAAAGTCTCTGCAAAACATTTTGACATAAAGTATTTCGAGTTCATGTCTTTTAGAAATTTCTATGAGTGGGCAACACAGCCATTACCATCACCATTTGATCAATGAAGGATTTCGGTGACAACAGACTTATTCAGTTTGATATGCTGATATGATAGAACTAAACCAAAAATCATTTTCAATCTTTTGATTTTGAATCTCATGCTTTCTTACACACCCTATTCATGCCACAGTTCAGAAGTTTTTCTATATTTTTCTTACTTAAGTCTTGTAATCAAAAACATCTGTGTACTCGGAGTGAGGGAAGCAGAGACATCACACTGAATATGTTGATACAGATTTATTCAAACCTCCCCATTCTGATGGCTACTATAGTGACTACATGACATAAAATTACTGGTAGAAAACAGGTAGCAGCAGAAGGTGGTCTGCGGCAAAATCCATTAACGATATCCCAGGGAGAGGGAGACACATGATGAGAGCTCTGTTTACTTAGAAAGGTGCCAGTTCTACTTCCAAAATAACAAATAGCTCATCGGTCTGGTCTCTAGTCTCCATTTCTTCTGCCACTACTTCAGTTTAGGCTCTGTACGGTTTTTATCTAACACATAGAAGGTACCAGAAAACAAAAATTTATCGAAAGAAGGAATGTCTCCTAATTGGTTCTCACCTCCTTTCTTTTTGAAAAAGGCTTGGAAGTAGCAGCACGAGGACTCAAACCGCAATTTGAGGGGTTCAGAGTACAAGCTTTCAACCGCCACAGATCATTAGTCACTTTTACAGCCTACCTAATAGACTTGAGAGGCTGAATTTCGCAGCATCAGCAAGGGGCTCTTTAGAAGGTTAGATTTATTATTTGTAAAGTTTAACTTTCTACAATCTCTGCACTCCATTTCGCTACCATACTGAAACTTCTTGGGCAAGAAAATTACCATATGCAATGAGGTTTTTCGTCAGATTCTGGTACTTCCTCAATGTTTAGCTCCTTATTATTTTGTTTAGACTGTGAGTTCACAAAGAGGAATGTTTACAAACTGAAGAGTCAGCTCCGTGAAGTTACTGGCATACCCCTAGATATGGCATGACTTGCCAACCTGCTTTGTGCCAGGGTCTCTTTCAGAAACTCTTCAATCACTCCTTTGGGGGAGAGAGAGCTGTTTAAAATTCCTTCATAATCTGCAGCCTCTCTGCAGGAGAGCAGCTTTAGGGAGATTGGTGAAAAGCAGAGCCAGTCAGGCTCCTTTTGCTTCTTTATTCGGCTAGGTCACACACTAGCTGTGATTGGGAAGGGATGTTATGTAATTATAACAAGTGCCTAGAGAACCTTAGTATTAATATTAATTAAAGACACTAGTATTCCACTGGATACTTTGCTGACCACTAACCATTCCCTCGCCACAACTTCGGTTTCAAAATAGGGCTCAGAGTCATTTGGATTTGAAAAGCAGCATTTTTAGTTACATGAATATAAAATATAAATATCATCCTAATTAGCAGATGATGTTGTGTGAGAATTTCCAGATTAATCCACCTAAATCAAGAAGAGAGAGACATGTCTGAAAGTACTTTTTGTTCCTTAGTGTTTATTCATCGGTTTTTGTTTATTTGCTTCTTTGGTATTATTTTCAGCAATACAAATCTCAATGAATCTTTGCAATGCCCATAGCCACCCAGCTAAAGACTTGTTGAGGCTTGTTTTAGTCATTCAAATAAATTTTGGCCAGTGAATTTTGAGTATAAGTAATACATGCAACTTGCTCATCACTTCTTTAAAAAGGAAGCAGATGGCCCTTTTTATAATTTCTATGAACTGATCTCAATACATGGTGCAGATGAGCCAGCTATAATTGTGAGGAGGAGGGCAAGACCCTAAGTTATAGTGGTGATTAAAGAAACCTGAGTGTCTGGACACCAAGTCTAGCAGAAGTTCTTGCCTTTTATGTTCTCATCTATTTCTCGACTATTATTTTGAGAGAGAATAAACTTATACTTTGTTAGAGATTCTATAGATTTGGGGCTTTTGGTTTTAGTTTTACCCAAACACAGAATCTTTCTCTCCAGACCTAAATCTAGAGTACCTTTCACTGATTCAAGTTGGCCTTGATCTGAGCATCTTAAAATATCTGGAGAGACAGAACATGGTCATAGTTGAATCAAAAGCTAGTGTATCTAGGCAAGTCAAAGGAAATTTTTGAAAGGTAATGTGGCCAAATGGCACAATACATGTCATGGCACCAGATGGATGTACTCCTTACATGTCGTCATGCCCTGCATAGCAACATTTTGATCAATGACAGACCGCATATACAATGGTTATCCTATAGATTTTAATAAAGCTGAAAAATTCCTATTGCCTTGTGATGTAGCCATCGTAATGTCACAACATAATACATTACAGTCGCCAACAGTGTTCAGTATAGTAATTTGCTGTATAATTTGTAGCCTAGGAACATTAGGTTATACCATATAGCCTGAGTGTGTAGTAGGCTACACCATCTAGGTTTGTGTAAGTGTAATGTTCGCACAGTAACAAAATCACCTAACAACACATTTCTCAGAATATGTCCCTGTTGTTAAGCAATGCATAACTATACTACTGAACTTGAACTTTAGTTTCATCATCCGTAAAAATAATAAAAATAATACACGCTTTACAATATTGCTGTGGAAATTTTTAGTAATGATGTATATAAAGTATCTAGCAAAAAATGTTTCTCAATAATGCTAGTTTTTTTTCTTCCAATTTTTTCTACTTATTTTAGCCTTGATTGTTTTGGAGAGTATAGTCTTGTTGTAGTCCGACCATAAATTTTTGTATAAAGAAAGAAATTTTTTTTCTTACTTTTCCATATAGTGTTAATTAATTGGAAATTTTCTGTGGTTTCAAGGCTGATAAAGAAAGGATATGAACTGAAACAGGCATGGCCACTCACTCGTTCCTTATCCTCTCTCACTTCATAAATACCAAACTTAGGAGGAGTGTGGAAAGGGGGAGGAAACTGGCAGTGTAAATAATCACTCTCCTGAGGGTTGGCATCACTGTTATCAAGAGCGCTTTTAATAGAAGCCATTTCCAAAACGCCCAGAAGCAAATGAAAAATAACATAGACTCTAGAGCTCTGTTCCTGGCACAATCTATTTCTTTCACCTTTATTGACAGGATCTCCTCTACTTAAGGATTTGCTGTGTTGACAAGGGTACTCAGTATTGATTAGAGTTAATGGTAGTCCAGTTGACATCTCAACTCCCTGCACTTTATTTTTTAATTGAAGAAAGCCTTTATAATCTAGTCACTCTCCATTTTCTCTTTGATCCAAGAATCCCTGGGGAAGGAAGGTCAACCTTGAATCAGCCTGAGGGAATATGGTTTATTTAGGATTGGTCAATGTCTTGAATAGAAAGAAAATATGCAAATTATACCAAAGTGCATCACTTAAAAGTTTTTTTCAATTACAATTGACATGTAATATTTTATATTAGTTATAGATGTATAGCACAGCGGTTAGATATTTATGTAACTTACAAAATGATCTCCTGATAATTCTAGAATCCACCTAACACCATGCATAGTTACTACAATATTATTGACTATATTCCCTATGCTGTACTTTACATTCCCATGACTATTTTGTAACTACCGATTTGTACTTCTTAATCCCTTCACCTTTTTTACCCAGCTTCCCAATCCTCCTCACATCTGGTATCCATCAATTTGTTCTCTGTATCTATGAGTCTGTTTCTGTTTTGTTTATTTTGTTCTTTAGATTTCACATATAAGTGAAATCATGTTATTTGTCTCTCTCTGTCTGACTTATTTGACTTAACATAATATCCCGTAGTTCCCTTCACGTTGTCATAAATAATAAGATTTCATTTTTTATGGCCAAGTAATGTTCTATTATAAATATGTACCACAATTTCTTTATCCTACTGTCTGTTGATGGGCACTTTGGTTGCTTTCATATCTTGGCTATCGTAAATACTGCTTCAGTGAACATAGGAATGCATATCTTTTCAAATTAATGTTATGTATTTCAGATAAATACCCAGAAGTGGAATTACTGAGTTAAGGTAGTTTTTTTAAAAAAATTTTTTGAGGAATCTCCATATTATTTTCCATATCTAGTGCACAACTTTTGATAACACACTATAATGTGATCCTTCTGTGTGAGGAAGAGCATGAAACATAATTGGATAACTGAACTCTGGGATGAAACCAAACTTAGTTCATATCCTTACTCTCTCATTTACTAAGACTAAAGTATTCAAAAAACTCTGAGCCTCAGTCTCCTCATCTCTAAAATAGATGATGATAATGTCTCTACTTCAAAAATAATAATACTTACCTCGAGAATTAATGTAGCATGGGTTAACTGACAGTATATACAAGGCAGCTAGAATATAGTAGATGATCCAGGACAGCTATTATCTTCAAGCACTATGTAATTGAGACATTTGTTAAAAAAAAATGTTACAAATGTCTTATAGAAGGTGCGCTCTGACTCATTCTGAGCAAGTAAGATTCATCCTATGCAAATATAAACTGAAGAAACTTTCTAAAACCAAATAAATGGTGGGTTTTATTGCCTATAATTTTGAAGCATTTATGCTCCTGCTCTCTTTCATTGATATAAACATATATATCTACATTCTTTTCCAACCTATGGAATCATACTATATTGAAGATTCATTCCCTGCTATTCCCATGTAGTAGATGATGCTTTAAATTCTAATTCACTTATTTAAGTATAAATAATATGCAAGATCACAGAAATTTGTGGCCTAAACTATATATTGGGTAACTCAAAATTTATTTCCAATCCCTCCTTAATTCCTGTGCTTACACTAGGAAACTTAAACTGCACTAACAGCCTCACTTGAAGTTAAGGATATCATATGACACCCTTAGGAATAATATATTCTGATGAATAAGATGTAAGTGGAAATCTGCAAAAAAGTGTTTGGGGAAACAGTTATATGTAAGGAGAGAAAAAGAGGGTGGAATATAAAAAAACTTGTGAAGCTTTTGCCCTACAATCTTCTTCTTTTCTGACATGTGACTAATGCTTAAAAGTGGAGCAGGCATCCTACATTATAATATGCTAAAAATTGTGGAGCTAAAATATGGAAAAGACCAGAGTTTTGATACCAACAGTGAACATCCTAATCAATGCTTGAGCCATTTATTTCATTTTGCAGCAAATACTTATTGGGCATTTACAAGTTAAAAACATCCTCTTTTAGATTTTGGAGATATAAGAGTGAAAATAACAGACAAACGTTCCTGTTTTTAGGAATCTTACATTCTGTGTAAGAAGAGAGATAAAACATTTCGAAGGGCGTATGGGAGTGGGTATATGTGTACGGAATGTCAAATGATAAAAAATCCTAAGAAGAAAAATAAATCAGGGAAAAGAGAGTGCTCAGAAGTACTAGGGTGTGGGTATGTTTCACTGCTGAAAGACTCATGAGAATTAGCCTCTGGAAAGTGAGAGATGACTTGAGTTCTGGATTGTATGTTATAAATACAATTTATGAATGTGAAATTAAATTTGCACTGATGGTTGCAAAGCACATAGCGAATATTGGGGTGAGAGGGGGCTTGTTAGGAGCAACTAGAATTTTAGTAACTTTCTTCTTACCTGATGATGGTGGTATAGAAGTTGGGGAAGGGGTTTCCTCATTCAGAGCCTTAGGCAAAGAGAGCTAATAGATCTTCTGACTCCGGCCAATGGATGTTAGAAAAAAGTCACCTACTTTTCCTTACTGCTATACTGTGTGCTGAATAAGATAAATAGGCCAGCATTTGTTTAAGGCACTGCACATTGAGTGTTCTGTTACCTGCAGCTGGAAATATTTCTAACTGAAATAGATATAGCAGGAAGAATGAACCAATACTTATTGAGTACGTACTGTGGGTCAAACACTAGGCTATTCATTATACATGTCGCTCCTTTTGATTTTCACAGTAACACTGTGGGGTAGATGCTTTTACTACTATTTTATACCTGAGGCAAGTTAAGAACTGACTCCAGTTTGTAAGTCAGTAAGTGGTAGCTTGGATTTAAATTTAGATATTTGTGTCTAAAAAGCATCCCTGCTCATTTTCTTATTTATTTAGCAAAATAATAATAATAATGAAGTATTTTCTACGTGTCAAGCATTTTGCTAGACATTTGAGTTAAGAATGGTATGGTAAATAAAACAGTTCTAGTTCTCAAGGAAATCTCTTAGTGAGGAGGTCAGACATAAGGACATTTTAAAATAAGTTTAGTTAATTCAAATAGTTGTGGAGCACCTGTTGTGTTCCAGAACCCGTGTAAGGCATTGAATTGATTCATAGTCTAACAGACTATGACTCTTTTATCATCCATTGATGAGAGTTAAGCCCTGAACAAGAACTGCCAGTAAGGTTCAAGGTGTCTGTTAAAGAGGGAGGCGTAAAGCATGAAGGGACCATGGGAGAGGGATTGGGTGGTGGAGAATGAATAGTCAGAGGAGGTACTGATATTCCTGGCAGAGAAAAGTCGTGTGAATAGTTATCGAAGAATGAAAGGCCGTAGAACCTTAGAGCTGAATGTTCCAAAGTGAAAGATGGAAACTGAAGTTAGAAGGAAAGATACCTGGGCCCCCATAGCAAAGGTCATATGGGTCAATTTAAATGGTTTGAGTTTTTACCTATAGGTAAAAGTTTTGAACCAGGTGAGTGAAATCATCAGATCTGGTTTTAGAAAAGTAGCTCTAGCAGATGCAAAAGGGAGAAACAGATATATCGTGTTTAGATACCAAATCAATTTATTATTATTATTATTATTATTATTATTATTATTATTGTATTCAAGAGACTGAAATTTCTCCATCATGGGATAAAATAAATTCTGCCCACTGTCAAGCATAGGTAAAATGGAACCACACACTTAAAATTTCAACCTTATATCACCTCTGAAACCATTTATGTTATTCCATTTTTTTGTGAGACAAAGATTCAGTTATTCATTTCTAGATGAATAAAGGGACAATCAAGAATATTTTGGGAAAAAGACAAGAATCATTATGCTTGTCTTTATGCTCAGTTTGAGCAGCTTCCTATATTATAGTCTAGTTATTTTTCTCCCAAATGTGAGAGCATAATGAGTACATGATGTGTTTGGCTACAGTAATAAAACACAGTATGTTCAGAATATCTTGCCTTCTGTCATAAAAAAATAAATAAATAAAAAATAAACGAAATAAAAACAAAAAACAAACGAATGCGTTTGAAAATATCCAGGCTTCCGACGTCAGTTTTATCCTCACCAGGTAATTTTCCCAGGGTCTGGCTCAGCTGAGGTTTGCCACCATCCGTCATCTCCTTTTATGAGAATCAAGATTGCTTTATTGTTGCAGCGCTTGGCAAAATACTTCTCTTTTACAAGTAATCTAGATCCGTCAAGCTGTCTAGTTCTACTACATCAGTCACCACTTTGTAGTTTATTTGGTGACAGTGACTGCCAATAAAATAATGCTATAAAATATTCCAGTGTGAGGAGGCTAATTCAGTGTAGGTTAATAAAGCTGCTGTGATTCATCTTGCCATGCAGCATGCTTTTTATGCTGGGCCTCTTTTTCGGTGGATGTGCAAAATCACATTGAGTTTAGGTGGAATTTATGCTGTACATAAAAGGTTTACTTAATTTATATATTTACTTTCTTTTAGACTTATGTTTGAAATGAAGTATATAGGTTCTCCCTGGTATGATGGAGTATATCCAGGGGTGAATTCTGAACAGACTCGTGAACTCAGATAATAAAACAGAGGCAAAGAAGCAAAAATGACAGCCCTGGGGCTTGCTTTATTATGCCTTCTCCCTGAATCTACGCAAAGCAGAAGTGGTACCCAAACCCTTGTAGAGGCTTTTTGAGAGCCCTGCTCGTGAGTATTTTAATGACCTCAGTTCAAGCCAAGAGCAATAAACGTCTCAGAAAAAGGCTGTTAATTGAAAAGACCCATGATTTCAGAGGGATTAATATCACCGTCAGAGCCAGCTTGCTTTCTTTTCCTTTTAATTTAGCCTTTTATTTTAATTTACAAACAACTATGCAGATTGGAGCTTTAAAAGGCAGAAGCATGAGTGGCAGATAGGGTACATCTGGGGCACCAGGGACCACAGTTATGATCCTGGGTCTCAGCTCTGCCATTATTTTCCTCCTCTGTAAGCTGGGTATTCTAGAATGTCTTTCAGAACAGTTATAATGTTACTATGAAGATTTTTTTTATCTAATTGAGAGCAAAGTGCTCTACAAAGCATGCATAAAATTAAAGTGATAAGTCCATATAGGTAAATGTAAAACAAATAAATATAACAGAGTATTTTTATAAAAATTTAATATAGTACATTCATTTTTACCAAATTAGGCACAAATGCATTTAGATCACTTTTGCTATTTTGATTAATTTCTTGAGCCCCCACAAGCCCCATTAACAAATAATTCAATGCTTGAGACCCTCCTACCTCTCCCAATTCTTAAATGTTATTCAAACACTGGTCGGTAATTCAGCCAATTGGGGCAGATGTGCCTACAGAATTGAAGAGTTTAAACAGATCTCCTGCTGTGGCTTCTTTTGCTGTAGCAACATGGGGTCATTGTTGAAAATGCATCTTGCACAGCCCAGCGAATGACTACCACTGCAATAGTGCTTTACTCATGCGGATCCTTGTATCAGTTACAGTGGTGTCCACACTTGGACTACCAAGATACATGTGTTTCGGCTGTATGTCCATAGGCAAAGTCACTGTTTGCATGGACACCATGAAAAGAACTCTGTCCAAATGAAGGTCTACTTGCAGCTTGCATATTGTTCCCAAGGTAATCAGTGCTACATATGACACCAGAATATCTTATCTAATGCTGATATTCCTTTTGGGGATATGCAACCTTTTATGGCAAGAACCATCGAAGAGGCTCTACTGCCACTGATTCTCTGGATGGACTTATGATCCCTTTCCCTCCCCAAAGGCTTCTCAGTCCCTATGCAAATGTGTACCTTACTGTCCAGCAGTTTCTCTGGCTTCCCAAATCGTAGGTTGGAGGATCAGCCTTTGCTAGGTAGAAAGGTCCTGTTCCTCTTTCCTTCCATGGAGATGGACGTCTATTCTTCTTACATTTGCCCAACCAGCTACTGCCCATCAAGCATCCTTGGATAAATCAAAGATGATGTACACCGAGAAGACTTCTCTGTAGATGATAAGAACAGTTTGACTTAATTCAGTAAAAGAAACTTCTAAGTTATGCCTCATGAAACCCCCTGTGACACAGCTAATTTTTGTTGTTTTCATTTTTATTCTACTATTACTACTATTACTAAGCTACTCCCTGAGTATTCTATCTCTGCTTTAAGATCTGATTCCAAAACCACATTTCTCTTTAGATTTCTTTAGAAAAAATAGATGTATCTCTAACCATTCACCCTTAACCTCAATGCTGGGACATGGTATGTTAGTGTACCTATGAATTGGGGAAACAAGTATATTAATGAATGTGTACATGTGGAGTTAAATGTAGTATAGTATATCGGTTATGTTTCCTGAGTTAGAAATATGCAGTCTATGTAAAAGGGATTCTTAAGCCCTTACTGTCCTCCTTTATCATGGGGTTGGATTTCAGGCCCTATCACATCCTGACCATGTTACCTCGAGGAAAATATTTTACCTAATAGTGCTTATTTCTTCGACTATTTTTAGTTATTAAATACTGATTTTTTTTGTTGTTTCAAATATTTCTTAAATCTCTCCTTTCATCTCCAGCCTTAGTTCAACTGTCAAAGTTCAAGTCTTTATCATCTCTTGTCTGAATTACTACTATACTCTGCTAAGCATATTTCTCATCTCCAGTCTTGCTTCTCCTAAGTTCATTCTCCATGCTGCCGTGAACAGTCAATTTAAAGTTCTGATCTCGATATGTTTTATTTCTCTTTTCAGTGAGTTTCCATTGTTCTAAGACAAAACCAAGTTTCTCAACATGGCCTGTTCCATTTACCATCCCAGCCTTTTCTCTCACTTTACACTCTTCTCCAAGTTTTCTCTTCCTTTTTAAAATTTCTCCCAGATACTGTGTAATTTCTTGCCTTTTTTTTTTTGTAGTTGATCTGCATTTCTCCCTAGAATTCTCCTCTCCCTTTCCTTTGCTCAATTAACTCTTACTTACTGTTTAAGAATTCAGCTCAATTCCCATAATAATGTTGGCCTGTTTTCTAGCCACTGCATCACTGTATTGTTTCATCACTATCTATGTTTCTCTCATAGAACAGGATAAGTGATTTGAGGGTCCAGAATCATTTTTGAAACTTTTCTCTACAGGGGTTAGCACATAATAGAGTCTCAATAATTGTCTGTTGAGGGAATGAATCTGCAGTACAAAACCCCTAACATCTACCTCAAAAGTTTGTGAAACTTAAATGAGATAATGTATGTTGAAGTGACTGGATTCACCTTTATCACACAGTAGGCATTTAGTACATTTTTATTTCCTTCTACTTAAATTGAGTTACACAAAGCACATATTACTTAGCATTAATGAAGGTTTGTAAATGAAGCCATGCTTACTATCTGTATTTCTTCTGAACTGTGCTGGACATTTTGACAACTGGTCCTCAAACTTATCTATTGGGAGATTTTTAAGAACATCGTCCATAGTGGTGTCATAGGATGACCATCTTATCCAAAGATAATAAATCCTTGGAAGATTAAAAAAAAAAAACATTGTCTATAATGATATAGTAGGATGGCTATCTTATCAAAAGATAGTAGTAAATCCCATATAGATGGCCATTGGATACTATTTTTTTCTTATAATTGATCTTACCATTATCTCTGTGTTCAATACCCTAGACTGATTGTATTCTGATATGAAAGATAGATCACTTCTCAGGTCTGCTGCATGGCTCTAAGAATGACTCTGTGGAGCCTGAGGCAAGATAAGTCCAGGGTAGCTCAAACTAGCCAGTGGGGAAACATTGGGAACTGGGGGAAGTGGAAGCTCTTGTTCATTTGAGTTATGTTTATAGCATTTCCCTCTCTTTTTTCAATTTTTCTTTCTTCCGAGACACAGAAATGAATGGTACCTACCTGCCTGTCTCAGAGTGTGCACTTGATCATTTACTACCTCTATAACTTTGGTAAAACCTTTAACTTCCATGAGCTTCAGTTTTTGTCTATATAAATTGGATAATTATATATGACCATCTTATCCACTATATAGCATTATTATAATTTAGGTATATGAAAGCTCCTTTTAAACCATAAGGCACAAGGAACAGGCAAGGGAGCTACTATTAAGTTATTTTTTTCAAGAAAATTCTTTCTTCCCATAATATTTTAATAATTTTTAGAATCTGGACTAGACCACGGACTGTCTTTCATGAATTCTGTAAGCTAGCATATAGAGCATGATAATAAATGGTAAATAATCACAAAAACATTGTCTCAGTAGGGAAATTTGGCCCCCAAAAGAGTCCTTTATGTAGTCAAATGCTGCCTTTTATCTAAATGTCTCACAGCATTTTGGAAACAAATTATGTACGACACATACCAAAAGTCATTCTGTCCCATCACTCTAATGTCAATACCTTTCTAAAGAAACAGTTGTTTAGAACCCCAGGCTACCATCAATCAGAAGAACAAAGGATATTTTCATCTCCTTGAAAATGACTGCAGCAGGCAGCTAGTAACCAGCTAATACTAGAGTCAATTCTTTCAGCGAGATTAATGTTTCGGGTAGCAGGAAAACTAACATAAGCACGCGACTTAGTTTTCTGAAATAGTTTAGACATATCTTTATTTCAGAGTAGTAAAAATATTGGAGATGGTATGGGGAGAACCGTCAAGAAGAAGGGGTGAAGAACAGCTGGAGCTATAGCTGGATGATATCTTTAATGTATCTAAAGTTATGAACCACTAAACCTAACACCAGTGTGTAACCACAGTGACAGCTTATAAGGTAATAGTGTCACAGTTACACTGATTGTACTAGCATTATTGATTAATGTTGAAAGCCCTCACTTAGCTCAGACTTTTTTCTGAAATCTTTTTCATTTAAACACTGTCCTGACTTGCTGTTATTTCTTTAAGATAAAAAATATCCCCAGGGAAAATGTTTTTATTTTTATTTTTATTTTTTTGGGTAAGGAAAAGCAAAAAATGAGAGAAAGGAAAAGGTAACATTTCTGATTAGCAATTTTCCATCTTTCAAGTACTTATACCTTGTGTCTCTAACATCTCCTCAGTGATGGTACTTACAGTGGTCCAAGAAAGAGAGAGAGTTTAGAGCAATGACTCTCAAACTTGAGTGTGTAGCAGAATCACCTGAAGGACTTGTTAAAACACAGGTGGCTGGGTTGGTTGGGCCCACCCCAGCACTTTTTAATTTTGAGCGGCTAGGGTGGAGCTCCAAATGCGCATTCAAACAAGTTCCAACAAGGTAATGCTGATGCTTTTGGCCCTAGTACCAACCTTGAGAACCACTGGTTTAGAATCCACTGGACAAACCACAGGCATTTTCTTTAGGGGAAAGGTTAATATAAATATGAGTGATCTGATCATGGATTTTCTTAATAACGATTTCAATTAGATAGAACTTTGAAGGAATAAATGTAATCCTTTAAGTAATTGACGTCTAAATATAAGAAAATCTAATAAAAATGAGAAGTAATTGATAGGTTGTAGCAGTGAGTAGAGCTCTTTAATTCATGCCTTGAGAAGCTGTTTGCGCTATCCTTATCTGTTTTTATATCTATGCTGGGGTCTTCTTGGTTGAAACCTTCAACCGAGGACCCCAGAGAGATTTTCAATCTTGAATTTGCTAATACTCAGACCATGTCATAATGGATTTTATTCTTTCCTCTGGACTAAGCAGTGCAGTCACAAAGCCTACCTTCAGAAAAAGAAAGCCACTGCTCCTGAGCTCTTTACCATGATTATGGGCATTGAAAATAGAAAGAAACTGAGATCAATTAGATCAAAGGGTTTCAAACATTTTAAGGGAATATCTTTATTCAGATAAAACCTTTCTCAAAACCTCAGTATCAAGAACAGGTAAATATTTGACTTCTTGGTAAAGCACCTAGGTAGAACCCCAAATCATCTCAAACATATTTCCAAATTCATGATACTAGACAGCTTCTGTAGTTTTCAGAAAAGATGCCTAACCCTCAGAATGACTAAGAACTTGCCATTGTTCTGGAGACAGTGGAAAGCCTAAGGAGCCCTTGAAGCTAAGATCAAGGACTCTTTGAACAACGCCCATGTCTCCATGTTTGGGTAGACACGAAGGTCAGAAACTCATAATTACTTCCTAAACAAGTGCAGCAGCATCCTACTACAGAGTTGCCTGAAAAGGAAGTGAAGCCCAAGGGAGAAATGCAGGAGCCAGGACCAGAAAGTCCAGTTGTCAGTGACCGCAAGAACATTCTTTAACAGCAATAGGTATATGAATAATCCATCCGTACATAATATGAATCTGTTAGTTTGTTTCTATGTTTTCAAATAAGGGAAAAAAGGAAAGTGAGTAAGCTATTTAAATCTATGAGGCAAAATATCTAATTTTTAATAAGAAAAATTAAAGCATATCCCCTAGAATGAAAGATAAAATAGAGAAAGGCATACTCTATTGGCCGAAATTCAGAACACTAGTCTTTTAAATTGACTCAAAGAGTTTTGATAAATTCATAAAAAAGATGAAGTATACTACTTTATTCAAGGAGAAGAAATTGTACTTCACTCAGGATACAACTTTGAAAATATTAGGAACAGAAAGAGTAAATAAATGTTAACATAAACATGCATGCAGGGATAGGAAATTATTTTCTGTATGTGTTAGAGTGCCAAGAACATATCTGATTTACTCAGATTATCATTGCCGCTAGAGACACTTGAAAATCACTACCATAGCTCATATTTACTAAGTAAAGTAGGAAGTTGAGAGGTTACAAATATAACAATGAAAATTCACCAAATCTTTAAGGGTTTGTTATCTCTAGTCTGGCTTTTGAATACATGCATATTATTTGAAAAATATTAACCTATTTTCAGGATGAGAGATTTTTCATGTTTGTTTTTATTAGTGCCATTGACTATTAGTTTAACAGAATTTCCGTTTATGATCTTCAAAAGACTCTTGCATCTTTAAAATGACTTCTCTTTTTATCCATTCCAGATGACACTTCCTTAGGAGCTAGTCATTTTTTAAACAGTTTTGGAAGATGTGGATAATTCGAAGATGTTTCTTAACAGTGACTCTCTTTAAATTTGGTTTGCTAAAATTATCTTTCTACTCTGTAGAAAAACTGCTAAATCCTACATGTCTAAAAGCTTTGGGAATGCCTTTCTAAAACCACTTCTAGAACAACTCATGCTTTTTTGCACTTGCACATTTTGCATCATTTATCTGGAAAATTCAGATCCTCTTTATTTGCTGGAAAATCTCTGCCCAACTTAGTTTAATTATGCCTAAACTAAAACATTGCCTTCTTTGTGAGACTTTCTGTAGAGATAGTGCTCACTTTTAGAAAATGCTCTGATGCCTATACTTTAAATGAGCACCTAACCTGCTATGCGAGAATGCAAGTTTCCTGGAAAGTTGAAATTGGGACATGATCTTTGTTGGGCAGTGGTGGCGATGCTTGCTCAAGTGCAAATGCATGAGGAAAAGTGATCAACAGAGAAAGAGGAGAATTAAGCCAACCCATAGAAGCCAAAGGCAGAAACTCCAGGTGAGACCAAGAGAGAAGAGCCCATGAGATGGAGAGATCCGCTTCTTCAATTCTTGGTTACTTTCAGAACACAATCCAATGTTTTTGGAGTTGCTGCACTTTTGCTATGGGTTTCATAAAATGTGCTTCTTTCTATCCATCCAATAAAAATCTCTTTTATTCAAGCTAACTCAAGTGATTTTAGTCTTGAAAATAACTTTCCATCACCAAATATATATACAATTTAGTAGAGGAAGGTGTTTCTGCATCTCTGTGATGTTAATAAGCTATTCTTTTTTTTTCTATTTCTATATTATGCTATAGTATTTTACTAGTCTTTTCTCCCTTTAACCTATAGCATCCTAAAAAATCAGAGATCACAACTCATTTCTTATATTGTCAGCATCTACTATAGCACCCGACCTTTAGTAAGTATTCAATCAATCTGTGTTGAACTAATGAATAAAGGCAAAGGCACTATTTATTCTACAACGAATTTTTATTTTGAAGGAATAACAATAGTAGAGGTCTGCAACAAATCATAAGTCTTGTAACTCAGATAAATGGTGGAAAACTTTTGAACTTGCTCTTTCCCCTTCAAGGTTTGAATGCATATATAGTTGCTCAATAGAATTCCTGTTGTCCCCTCCAGGGTTTTGCAGTTCCTATGAATGAACCTTCTATTGTCACTGTTATCTCCTGAACTGCCCCAAACCAACCCACTTATCTATGTAACTTGCTTCTTCAAAGCATAATGCAGAAGTATTTATGGTAAACAACCTAGAATAACAAAGATGATAGATGAGGATGGAAGCCTTCTTCTGCATTACTTTTAAAAATGTAGCTTATGAAAAGAGATTGGAAATTTTTCTGAAGGATGAAATACTTGTGCGAGCTTTCTTCTCATAGGTGGGTTTGGACTGGGACATTTCCTGAGTCCTATGGCAGTGGGCAGGCCATGTGCTAATAAAAATCTTTGGTTTCTGTCAGATAAAAGCCCGGATGCTCCTATCCCCCCCCTCCTTTTCTATTCCTGTTGTTTCTTTTTATTATAGTAGTATAAATACGCATATAGGAATTTGTACATGTCGTAAGTTAGAGTACAGTGACTTCTTACAGACTAAACATACTTGTATGTCTAGCATCCTAGAAACCTTCCTTTCTCCTTTGTTGTCATGACTACCCCCATCTCCAAGGGTAAGTATCATTCTACTTGTAACAACATAGATTACTTTTGCCTGGTTTGATATTTATACAGGTAAAATTACACAGTACATATACTCTTTTATGTCTGGCTTCTTTTGCTCAATGTCATGTTATGAGATTCATACATGGTGTTGTGTGATTGAGGTTATCGCTTTTTATTGCTTTTTGTTTGGATACACCATAATTTATTTATCTACTCTACTTCGATGAATATCAGGGGGCTATTATGGATAATTCTGATATAAGCAATTTTAGTATGTATTTTTGATGCCTGGTTTTCTTTTAATTTATCTGACATCCCCCCAAAAGGCCTAAATACTTCAAGTTACCATAATAACAAATGTAAAAAAGACAAACTATGTATAGTTTTCTAGAATCTTCTGAGATTCTTTGCTTGAAGAAAGCTTACATCCCATATCCATTTCAGTAAGAAAAAAAAAAAAAAAAACTATGTTCTCTCTGAATTCAGATTCTAATAGGCCACTGGAGGATTCTGCTACTGGAATATCACCTTTGCTTGATGTACAAACAGATAAGAGACAAAAGAAGTGCCTCTTTAAAAGCCAAATTATCTGTAGTTGTAAAAGCAGAATATGACAGCTTAGGAGGAATGGAGCTTTAGATAAGGGAGTGACCTGTGACCCTGTTCGTTTTACTACAAGAGGTGAGGCTGATCTCTGCCTCCTTCTCCCCTTTATCATTTCTATCCAACTCCAACCCCCATGCATCAAGTGGGCTTCTGCAAAAACAAGGAATAAGAGTTTGGTGGTATCACGTTTTGCTTATTATGAATCCCTCACTCAGCCTCTACCTGGGTAGGATTTCAAACTCTTAGATTAGCTTACAAGAAGAGTGTGAATTTAAAGAAAGAAAAAGAAAAAAAGCATAATTACAACATTTCAATGTAGACTCCTGCAATATGATTCAGAATGCGGTATTATAGGAAATGGTACTGGTGTTACATCCTTCTACTAGAATCATCTGGGCAGTGTATTTAAGATGTACATTCTGGGCTTAATCCCATGTGATGGAAGTTAGGTTTTTTAGGGTCCCCGTGTTTTTGGAACTGTCCTCTTCTTGACCCTGGATCTTCTACTTCACCCAGTTTGGACACTTTATCAAGTAAGTTACTAAAGGCATCTGCAACAATATTATCCGGTAGAAATATAATGTGAGCCACAGATATGAGCCACATATTTAATTTTAAATTTTCTAGTAACCACATTAAAATAAAAGAAAAAGAAACAAGTAATATTAATTTCAATGATATATTTGTATAACTCAATATTCAAAATATTTTCCCTTCAATATGAAATCAATATAAAATTCCTAATAAGATTATTTACATTCTTGTATTCATAACAAGTGTTTGAAATCTGGGATATATTTTATGCTCAGAGAATATCTCAATTCAGACTAATTGCCTTTCAAGTACTGAATATCCACACATGGCCAGTGGCTATCGTATTGGACAACATAGATAATAATCTAATAAATAGTCTGTATAATTAGATTAAAATCAAATAAGTTGATTGCTGAATAAATAAGTAAATAACCAAAAGTAACTTCTCTCAGGTTCTGCTTTCTTTACTTGTCCTCTCTACGTTCTTATTTCTGATGGTTAGGGGCAGGCTGTGTGTTATAAATATGTGGAGGGAAGGACAGTGACAAAAGGAGAAAATGAAACCAAAATGTCATTCTTTTAAACTTCTCATATCTATTGTCACTTTTTTGTTTGTTTGTTTTGTTTTTAAATTTTTCCCTAATAAATAAAAAAAGATAGAAAGAACGATGGGAAAAAAGTGAAAGGAGGAAGGAAAAAAGGAAGGAAGTTCATTGTAAAACTGAAGGAAGACTTAATTTAATTCAATTTAATTAGAACAGTGGCTTTCCAAATACAGCATGCCCCATAATCACTAAGGGAATATACTTAAAATGCAGTATTCGAGCCCCAACCTAGAAAACAAATTGACTGTACTAGGATTAGGATGAACATTAGGACAGACACCCTGGGCAGTTCTGACGCAGAATGCCCAGGTCACAATTTTAGGAACATTAGGTTAGAGACAAGGCCTAGGATGAGTCCACAAAAAATCACATATCCTCATTTATTTTGGGTTATTTCATGGTAATGACAGGTGGCAATTATTTTTTAATGAACCAGTGAGCCACAATTAGAGGGAGACCAACTGAACATGGAATTACTTGGGCAAACAAACCTTGAAGAACCAGATTACTCTTGTTACTGCCTTGTAAATGCCATTAAGAAATGAGTTTTTCAATGGGATATGTTTGGTGAGGAAGCGTTCATTTTAGAGCAAAAGCCTTAATTCCAAGTTCTGACAGAAGAATCAGAAGTCATCAATAGGCATCATCTCTCATCTTTGGAAATTACTGAAAAACATTTAGGAGCACTTTGATTCTGACAGGCTCAGTCTGAGACATCAAAGGAAGGAAGCCCTTCACCTCAAAAGACCAATGAGAAGTGTGGACTTTTGGATATCCACCAACCAACGCGGGCTTCTCATGGCCGGGTACTTCCTAACTGAATATGCCACTGAGCAAATACTAATGCAAGACAGTGTACAGGATGTCCTGTAATGGAGGCAGCCAGCAGTTCAGAGGACAGGAGGGGACTCAGGAAGGCTTCCTGCACTAGGCTGCACTGGAACTCTGTTGTAGAAGATGGGAAATGTCATCAGAGAAAGACAGGAGGGACATTCTAAGCAGAGGTTTGGAAAACTATATGACTATTCTGGGAAGAGTGGTCAGGGGGACAGAGGAACAGCATGGGAGTTAAATGTTAACTCACCATGGAGAGAGTTATTATTTTCTGTTCAGAGAACATATTTGGGTTAAAGTGTTACATTTATTGGGAAACTTTTAGTCCCAGTTTGCACCAGACAGACCTGCTTGTGTTCCTTGTCCTGGCGAAATTATTATTATTATTATTATTATTATTATTATTAATTTTAGGCGAGGCAACCTTTGCTTGATCTCACAGATTGCAAGGACCTTGTCAGCTTACAATCCTCTTTTTAATTTTTTTTTTTTTAATTTTTTACACCTACAGCCTAGTTTTCCTAGGAGGTCTCCCATCCAAGTACTAACCAGGCCTGACTCTGCTTAGCTTCTGAGATCAGATGGGATTGGACTTGTTCACGGTAGCATGGCGGTAGACCCTGGTGAAATTATTAATAGTACTCCCTTAACTGTCAAAAGAGTCCCAGTTTAGATATAAATTATATGGTCACTCTACTGTCATGTAAGGACTTTCTGTCTGGTTGTGACACAGAAAGGTAGAGAGAGAGAAGTTGGTGGCTTAACCCCTGAGACCTAAAATACACATAACACTCATACAGTATATGTATTGGCCCTATTATCACCCAGAAAAAGGAGCTGATCCTTTTATAAACACTTTCTGAAGAATGAACTATTTAATTTCTGTGAATCGATTCCTCATCCTTAAAGTTCAGATAATAATATTACAGGCCCATAATCTCTTACCCAAAAACTTTGGAGAAAGGCAGATTTTGAAATTTAGTATTTTTCAGATTTTAGAAAGGTAATTATATACCCTCCCTCCCCAGTATCTATAGCACCCTGTAATCATCACTGTTCTGTTTCTGCAGCAAATATATTAATATTCACACAAAGTGGGATAAATAAAGAAGGAAGTAAGTCTTTTATAGCTTCAGATCAATTCTGGTCATGTTTTGCCACAAATAAGTTTGAAAGAAACTTGTGGGGATGAAATGTTATTTTGTTTTGTTTTTAGAGATCACTAGATATCAGAATTACTGATAAGTTGATTGTGGAATTGTATTTCACTCACGGTGATAAATATATTAAATTAGATTTACTATGTAGAGTGTTTAGCAGAATGACCAAGGAATGTAAGCTACTAATAATGATTAGTAGTATTATTTCCTAGACGGTCCACAGAAAAAGTTGTGTAAGTTTATCTACAGCTGGTCACTAGTATGAAATGTCACTGTCTCTGCTCAGAATCACAAACTTTTCCTTGGATGATCCCAGTCTCAAAGCTCCATCATCCATCAACCAGAACAAACACTGACCCTTAGATGGCTTTGTGAGTCCAGACTCTCTAATGCGATAAAGGGAAAATAAATAAGGCCTTATGCAAATTCAATTAAAATCCAATCAAGGAAAATAAACTGCAGACATCTGCTCTTCTCTGTCAGTTTCATGTCATTTGAATATTTTCTCCCGGTCTAAAAACAAAAACAAGAACAAAATAAAATAAAAAAAAAATAACTGCCTATTTTTCTTGAGTGACTGCCAGGCTGGCATTCGAGCATATAATCCTCTAAATAACTATTTGAACAAAAGCAGAGGAAAAGTAAACGGTAAGGTGAAGGGCACACAAGCTATAGATTATTTGGCTCCCGTTTCTTATTCAGAAATATATTATTTGGTCAGCTCACTTTTCCTTCAGATAAGAGTAAAACAGGATTTTGAGTTCTTTGGACATGGTGGTTCAACTTTATATCCAAATTATCAGTCATGATTGAAAAAAGAAATCATTTTGAATGTCAAGAAAAAAGAACTCATCCTGACTCAGTCTAGTAAGCATCTGTGGTAGCATCCTCATCTGGAAGAGGCTTTTATTCTGTTTCTCCATAGTTCAGCTTGATTCGGTCCTTGTGTGATTCCTTCAACCAGTGAACAAGCAGGTAACCAGTGATGCGTATAAACCACAACCACAATGTTGGGACATCAGAGTGGGAACCATGCCCAGTAGAATTTTAGAGAAACAACCTGCCTTAGTCAGTTTAGGCAGCTATAATAGAATATAGTAATGTTGTCTTAAACAACATTCATTTTTCACAGTTCTGGAGACTAGAAGTCCAAGATTAAGGTGCCAGCAAGGTTAGGTTCTTCGTGAGGGCCCCCTTTCTGGTTTATTGATGACTGTCTTCTCGTCATATCCTCACATGTCTGAGAGCAGAGAGAGAAAACTGGCTCTCTTCTTATAAGGACTCCACCATGGAGTTTCATTATCTAACCTCAGGCCCCCAGGAGGCCTCTGCTAGTCTAGCCTAAGGTATTCCTTAAAGGGAAGGGATGGAGTTAAGAATTAGAAGTTCCCAGGGATTATCTTTTTTTTCTTTTCTTTTTTCTAATTCTCAAGACTCAGCTGGAATATCTGAATGAAATGCAACCATTTATTTATAAGACTTACATGAGCAGCTCAGTCTGTCATGGGGACAGATGTGGAACATTTTGTATTTGATTTTAAGGGACTGATTATTGAACACATTAAGGCTTGTGTCTGGGAAGAATGGAATTATGAATTATGTTTATAATGAAATATAAATTAATGAAATGATAATATTTTAATAATAACTGTTAAGAACTGCTCAGATGGCTTATGTGGTGCTAAACAGAGCTAGTTAAATTTAATAACATAATATGGATAAATCAACAGCATAAAAACACCAGTATTTATTCTAGTAGTTGGCTTCTGTTCTACCCAAATTATTAAATTACTTGCCCCAGTTCACCAACTAGCTACTTCTGTGTAAACATTTTTTGTCAAAGCAAATGGTCTGCCAAAATGTGAGTAGTTATAAGTCCATTTAGCAAAAATCCTCTGTGTGAGTTTAATAATGAATTTCCCTGATTGTTTATGCAATTGGGTAGAATAACCCTCTTCTCTCTCAGTCCTGCTCAGACAAAGCCCTGATTGGATAGTGAGGGAGGGAGGGAGTAGGCTTTGTCCTCAGAGGACATCTGGTAATATCTGGAGGTATTTTTTTGGTTGTCACAACCAAAGGATGGGAAGAGGATGCTATTAGCATCCTGCAGTGCACAGAACACCCCGTATAACAATTATCTGGCCACTAAAGTTAATAGTGCCGAGGTTGGGAAACTTGGTTGTACATAGTGAAACAAAACATGTAAAATTTCCATGGCCGGTTCTGTAAATAAACATTCTGACAATGTAATGACTTCCATCTAACACATGGCCCTGGAGTAACTCTTAGTATTATCAGAGATGGAAAAGAGACACAAAATAAAACACTTTACAATAGCAAGAAGTGTGATAAGAAGTTTGCAAACCTTCTCTTATTGGTCCACATTACGACCTTGTGAGACAGAGGCTGTTAATGCCCCCAACATACAAATGAAGGACTGGGACTCAGAAAGGTTAAGCTATTTGCCAGAGGTCACTGTAAATAATTGGTAAAGCTTGCTTTTGAAGATTATGTCTTCACCTATGATGCTGCATTACTGCACAGCAGAAGAGAGGACAGAATTACTGGGCTTTGGCAAGATAAATGATAATAATTTTTTAGTTTCCAAAGCAGAGAGACATTTGTCTGATAGCCTATGGGGTCACAAGTACTTACTTTTGTCACTGTTGTGAATGAGGAGGAGGCAGCATTGACATATCACCATTTGGAAACTCTGCTTAATAGCCAATATCATGAAAAATCTTTTGTTTGCTATTCTTACATTTAGGTAGAACATGCGTAAAGAACAGTACAGGATGCCATAAAACCAATTTTAAATCTAACTCTACTACTCATTTGACCTCAGAATCATAACACTTAACCTATCAGTGTTAATGTGTTTTTTTTAATCGACAAGCAGAGGATGATGATTATAGTTTCTGATTCTGTATGTCTTGGATGGGGGCTGCGAATTTGCATTTCTAACATATACCCAGGTGATAATGGTGCTGCTGGTTTTGGGATCCCACTTTGAAAGCTACATTGACTTAGGACATGAGGATTTAATTCTGCCATAAAACTTCAGTGGAGAACTCTAAATTCTAGCTATTTTTTTTCATCACCAATTGTTTACCTATTTCATTTTGTATTTATTGTGTTCATTTCCTGCCTCCTTGGAGAAATTTTGTACATTATCCTATAAAGACTTTTAGTTTGCATGTGTCAGGTGGCTTTGAATCTTGAGGCTGACACTGATTTGTCTGCATAATGCTGCATATTTTAGCTTCAGAGTACTTTTCTCTTGTGTTGTTCATTACCAATATGGAATCTATAGCCTGATTGCCAGACCACCTGCATCTTTTTCACACTGATAGAGGCTGACTATAGAGTGTCCTTGTATCAGTTGTTCAATCTGCCTTCAACACACTATGTGCAGGAGCCAAAATGCAGGAAATACAGAAGGCCCATTCACACTTCGGTGCCATATATGTCTTTAGCATCACTTGCCACCTGTTTTTCAGAGAGGAAACTAATTCCTCTTCTGTTTGCACTAATAATCTCTAAGCAGAGAGAAGAAGACCCATGCCAGAATGCTTTCCCCTTAGTAGTCTCTTTGAAAGGGTCTAACTTGATGTGTCTTTTCAACATAAGAAGGATTCCTACTTACATGATAGCCATATAGACAGGGAGAGGAAAGCTGAGAAATGCTGCTAAAACTACTCAACTTTTAATTATTATTATTATTTTTTTGGGTCATGCATCCGATTCTTCCAGATCCAGCAGAAATTCCATGATACCTATATCAATTAGGATCTACCCATAAAAATAAAACTACCATTCCAAGTCATTTAATTAAAAGAATGCAATATGAGAAATTGATAACAAGGTGTTAGAAGAGCTGAAAAAGTACACAGGGAAAGGAAAAGCAACCCCCAAAATAGCAATTCCTAGAAGCTGTTATCAGTTACAGGGCTGGAGGAACAGAAGCAAAGGTGGTATAATCGTGGGTTAGAGCCACTCGCAGAAGCTGGAACTATGGTGGACCGGCATGAATGGGAGCTGGAACAATAGTGAAGTCACAGGTACCACTGGTGGTCAAAGAACAAAGATACTGTCCAACAGAGAGGAGGAGAAATACCTTGGTTTCCCTTTCTATTCTGCCTTTCGTCCCTTTATCTACTAATAAGTACTTTTTCCATTGGGGTAACCTAGGCAGAAAATGAGTCTGGGAGATGTAGTTTGCAGGGTCATTCCCCCTGTGATGCAAAGTAAGGGGAGGACTATATTTAATCTGAATGTGAATAGGCAAATAAATGTTGCAATACCTCACCCCGTCAGCCTTACATATACACCAAGTTAAAAATAGCCTTTATTGTCAGTTATTTCATTCCGCCTTGCGATCAAGTTAGCTGCTAACTTCTTTTTTCTGTTAGATTCAAAGTTCTATGTGAATTCTGCCTCACTAGTTACTGGTTCTGTGGCTTTAGCCAAAAGACCTCTTTAAATATCAACCCTACCATCTGTAAAATTGAAATAATACTGTTACCTTTTATTATAGAGATTTTGAGGATTAAATGAGGTAATGTTTATAAGGCAATTATCACAATGTCTAGCACATAAACATCACTCATCTTTGTAAGTGAACAGACCTTGTCTCATTCATTTTATGTCTCTTACAGCATCTTGCATATGAAAAAAAAAACTCAAATATTTATTGAAGACACAGGTATATCTATCTTTCTGCTTTACTTTCTAATTGTGTTTTTTTTTTTAAGCCGATAGTTCTTTATTCAAGAGCGGTTGGGATGGCGAAGGTACCAAGGGCATCAAAATGTGTTAGTACTTCAGAAATGTTTTACACTCAGCTATCCTACACCAAATCTAGTACTAAACTTGGAATTGTTCATGGTGAGCTGGTCTTTAATGTGAAGACTTATAGCAGTTTTTATGAAAGATGCCACTTGGATACCAATTATGTTGTCATTGCCATTATTACTTTAGAAGAAGGAGTCGATTTGCCTTTTGTTTGCCCTAAAAAGCAGCGCCAGCCAGGTCAAGTGGGTCCCACTTTGTGTTATTTTATTTGAAAAATGCACAGTGAGCCTGATTGAGATCCAAAACCATAAGCACTTTTAATTTCAGCATCTTATTGTCCTAAGGTGTCTGTGCCTGTCTAGGGTCATGCCATTTAGACATTTAAGGCTGGCTTTCAGTTTTAGAAAGGGTTGGACAACCTTCTTTATTTATACAGAGACACATTAAAAGTAAGAAGGATCAAGGGGCCACTTATCCTTTGTTTGGGTTATAGCAGATTATAGTGTCATCCATTTGGGAGAAAGTTAGAGAAAAGCCAACCCAATGTTGTTGTTTTATGACCAATCATTGGCAGTGTGTTGGTAAATGGATGGAAAAACGTCACTGCAGAAAAGCAAAAGAATAGAAACTGAATTTTAGTTTGTTGAATCATAGTTAGTTTAACATGCATATTATAGCTTAAAAAATTTTACTCATTTATTTTATCACATCATCTAGGTCAAAGATTCACTTTCATTCTCAACATTAAATTTTTAAGAGACATATTTGGTAGATTTGGAGAAAGGTCATTTTAAGTTGAGATAACCCACAATTTGGAGGACACACTGCTAGAAAAAGAAACATAAAGGTCCTGAAGTCAAATACAAACTCTTGGCACCTCACTGTTAGAATCTAGTATTAAATTTTACATGCCATTTTGAGAGAACATTTTCTGATACTTGAACTTTGCTTCCACAAAAACAAGTGAGGCATTATTATTTTGCTTTTCAAAATACTTTGTGTTTTCTTACCTCAAATGGACTGTCAGGTTCTACATGATTTGGGTTCAAGGCTCCACACAGCTCAAAGTAGACTGGGTCACTCAAAATGTAGGCTCTGATGCTGGGAGTCCGATTTTCTCTGCCGGATCATGAAGAGCCACCTTGGATTGGACTGTTGGGTCTTTTAGAGAATGCTGTATTCTTTTGTCACATGCAATTGAATCAGTGGAATCATCTTCGTCAATGTCAGATAACTCTTATTATTACTGCTGATGATCCTTTAAGGCTTAATTTCTTCTGCTCTGGGAAAATTGACTGGTTCACGGGAAAGTTCAAATTAAAAGGCTTCATTCCTTAGAAAATTCAGTTTACCCAGTGGTTCTTGATATTTTTTTGTCAGAGTGACCATCTGGCTTAGTCATCTCTAGTTGCCTAATACCTTTTTGGCTGTTATATAACTGGTATCAGAACTAATTCAGAGTTTATGCTACACTGAGCATTAAGGTTTATGCTTACACATCTATTTAGCCCTTTACTATAATACATTCATGAATCCAAGCATTTATTCACTGATTTGTACACTAATTCATTCAACAAGTATTTCTTGAACTCCATTAAATGCCAAGTTTGCCAAGAGACACTGGGGAGGGACTCTAAGCCATCTTTGCTTTTCACACAGAGCCAAACACAGTACCTACCCTCGGGAAGCTTTATAGTGCAGATAGCATTTTTTTTTCCTAAACAATCACACACATATATATAAAACTATAGTTTTGATAAGTACACAAAGGAAATATTTATAGTGCTATAAAAACCTAGAATGGGGGTGTGCGACCTTCCCAAAGAAGTGAAAGAGTCATTTAAATGTTTTAGATAAAAACGTAGACTCATAAATATAGTAGACAACAATTTGGTGACAGACAAGGGGAGGTGGAGTTGAGGGGCTAGAAGAATGGGGTGAAAGATTAAAGAAGTACAAATTAGTAACTGATGGTTGGTCATAAGCACAGCATAGGGAATGCAGTTGGCATTAATACGTTGGCTAGGTGGAGGGTCAGGGGAGGGAGGAAGCAATTGGGGGGATCATTTTATGAACTATATAGATGTCTAATGAATGTACTGTATACTTGAAACTAAAATGAATAAAATTTTTTTAAAAATTTAAACAATTTTTTTAATTAAAAAAAGGCATTAAACAAATAAACAAATAAAAGTGAGAAGCAAAGAGTTTTAAGGATAGTACAAGGCCTTGTAGTAGGAAATAAAATGTCTTTGCTGAAGAACTAAAGGAAAGCTAGTGGCAAGAGTACCAAGAATAAGACAGAAAGATGGACGATGATTCTGGAAAGAAAGACATGGGTACAACCCAGATAACCTTGTAGTCCATCGTGGGGATTTTGGCTATTATCCTACCACAGATGGGAGGTCATCATGTGGTTTAAGCCAGGGATCTTGTAAGGGTGAGAAGTTAATGTAGGGATAAGAATATAGGAGGGTGACGTATTCAGATCTATGTTTCAAAAGGACTATTCTGAACGTAGTATAGAATGGTGCGCTTCCCACATGGGCACTACTGACTTTTGGGCTAGATGATTTTTGGATGTGGGCACTGTCTTGATATTAAGCCACATCCCTGGCTTCTACTCACTAGATGCCTGCAGCCATGACTCTTTGTTATGACAACTAAAATGTCTCCAGACTTGTCAGGTGGCCCCCAAGAAGCAAACTTTCCTCTAGTTGAGAAATTCTTTCCCTTCTTTGAATAATAATTATGTCATTTGTAAAATAGCTATCATCTGCATATCTTCTTGGCTGATATTTACTTGGTACATAAAAAATTAAAAATACACAATTAGATATGAAAACACATATTTAGAATACTCAAATGATCATAACAAATTATAAAATTTTAAAAGCTGACAAATATCATTGACATAAAAAATGAAAATATTTGCTTATGAAAGGGCTCCTTCCAAGACTTTGGGAAGAGGGTCCTGCACAAGTAAAGAGCTCTGAAATTCTATGACCCTCACAGAAGGCAAGTCTCTGAACGGGATTCTTTACATTTGAAAGGTGGAAATTAGATTAGAACGAAAGTCATTGACAAGAATTCTCCCAGGCAGGGTTTACTCTTGACTCTACTTGGAAGTAAAAACGTCCTTCTGTTCTTTTCCTCATACTGAGTTACCAACATCTGCAACAAAAGCCATTTCATTATTACAAGTACTTATTACATTTTAGAAGAGAATAAAACTTCTATTATCCAATCTGTCTTTGAAAAAGAACCTTTTGTTATTTTAACGCACTACTTAATTATCAAGTGACAGCGTAGGCTCACCTTAAAAGCCTGTTGATTGGAAGATTGATGGTTCAGTGACTGAGTAAGCAAAGAACCAGGATGAAAACATTATGGGCCTCATTCTAAACTTTATCACTGATGTTATCACCTTAGAAACAACTTCCCCTAGCCTCTTTATGAGATTCATTGAAGAAATAATTACCTGTTCCAAAATCTGTTGGAATTACCAAGCTATGTGAAGATCTATTCAATGATTAAGGTTCAGATTTAGGCAGCTATTGGTTACCAAACATATTTATGAAATCCTATATAGTGAGAAACTTAGCCACCATAAAAATGACCTTCCTTTTATTAAACATAAGAGGAATTGTGTTCCTAGAGTTTTATACTTTCAGAGAACTTTTTTCTTTTGGAACAATTAGATTTATAAGAGCGAGTTGCATTAAAGTTTTGTTTTGGCTTAATCAGGCTTATGTTGAACTCTAATCTCCAGTTGCTATTTTAATTTCAAATAACAATAGCTACTGTATCTGTTTGCTAGGGCTGCCGTACAAAATACTGCAGACTGGGTGGCTTAAGCAACATAAATTTATTTTCTCACAGTTATGGAGATTTAGATTTCAAGATCAAGGTGCTGGCAGAGTTGGTTTCTTCTTAGACCTCCCCTGTTAGCTTGCATATAGCCGCCTTGTTACTGCCTGTTCACATGGTGGTCTATGCATGCACACCTCCAGTGTCTCTCTGTTTGTCTTAATCTCCTCTTCCTTTAAGGACACCAGTCAGATTGGATTAGGAACCACTCTGATGACTCTCTTTTAACATAATTACCCCTCTAAAGGCCCTGTCTCCAAATACAGTCACATTTTGAGGTGCTAGGGGTTAGGGCTTTAACATATGAATTTAGGATGGGGACATATTTTGGTACATAATAGCCATCTTGTATATTTAGATGGAAATTTACTCTTCATGAAATATTTTCACATATGTTATTTTAATAGACCACCTTTAAACTCTTAGTGATCATGACAAGAATAATTTCATTTTTTTCTGAATTGCCTGGGAAAAATGAATTATTCACATTTATGTTTTAATCTAATGCATGTGTCATGAAACTATAGCTGTTGAGAGTAGTATAGTCCCTGCTCACTTCATTCCTATGTACCCAGTATAGTTTTTCTCTTGTTTTGAACCTGAGATTTTTGTGATGAAGGCAGCTTATTTTTTGGTTTGTGTTTCATTGTCAGAGAGATGGATTTTAGTAGTGACATGTGAACAATTATTATGACTTCCTAAACTTAAAAAAAAAAAAAGATCAGATTCTGAGTTGTCCAGAGTAAGTTACAGGTCTCACTATATGCCTGGCTTTAAGTACTGATATCCCTTGCAATCTGAACTCTCATTCTCTGGATATTAGATATAATACTTTGTTAAAAATTCTACACAGAATTTATTTTCACCACAGAAAATAATATAACAAATATGCATGTGTTTACTACTAAAAACATATGTTATGTATGAGTTTCATATGAGAGGATATAGAGTGCATTGAAGTCTTAATTTAACTGTTTTTCCAAAAGGATTTAAGGTCATGTTGTTCAAATGTAGTGTACATCATCGCTATTATTCTCCTATGTGCATGTGACTGACTGCACCTTCTGAGTAGATGGAAATGCTCTTGAAGAAAGTAGGTGAGCCTAAGAGACCCAGAAAAGCTTATAGATTGAAAGGAAAGTTGGAAATGATAAGAGCTATTGAGAGAAGTGTGAACATAAAAGATATTGAACCAAAATAAAAAATCTTAGACCTTACTAAGGAGTGTGGATTTAGTGAAGCAAACAGTGAAAATATTGAAGAACTGTTAACATCAAAGAGTGAAACAATCACTCTCTAAAAAATCAGTCAACTTGGTATTCGTTGTTCCAAGGAAGATGAAAATGAAGAGCAATCTTATCAACTGCACAATTTTGAAACAAAGTTTAGAAAGTATAGACAAAATAGTTGTCGCAAGTGAGTATGGTTGTGTCTTGAGCAAAAATATCACCTTCAAAAGTTGAAATTCTAAGTGTAGCTGTGTTACCATTAGCAAAGGTAACCCAAACTCGTTTGTTCTGAAGATTTGTTAGCTACTTTGGCGCATTGCTTCATAAATGACTTTAGTCAAAGATTCGTGGCCATTCATTTTTCAGTCTCAAGAACGTAGAAGAGGATTCCTTTTTGTTCTTTAGATTCACAAGGTTGGGAATTTACGGTCTTAGCCCTTCAGTGGCTCACTCTCACTCACGCACCCCATCGAACGGCGAGCGTGACCACAGCCCTCAAGCCCTGCTTCTTGCAACCAAACCTTACTAGAGAAACTCTTCAATTTATAGTACTTCGCTAAAGTACTTCTTTTAAAGTACTTCACTAAAGGTGATTTTCAGCCATTGTTATCTGTGATGTTATTTCACTATTTTGTATCCTAGTGCATTTTCATTGAAGTATAGATGAAAAAATGTAATTATACCTGATACTGTGCAGTCTCTAGTTGTCTTAGTGTTAGATAATTAGGAATTGATATTTATTTCTTCATTCTTAGTGTTTAGACATAGTAGAAGCTCATATCTTTGATGAATGAATGAATAAATGAATGAATGATAAATAAAAGTCCTTTGTAGCACTGCCAACTTCTAGAATGCCTGAGAACTTCAATATTGTGTGAAACTTTCTATGAAGAAATGTATTCAGAGTTACAAACACCTTTCACATAAACTTTTGGATTACAAAATTGGGATACTGCTTTATTTCATATCAGAATTTTTCTGGTAGAATATTCTATGATTCCCTTTTTGAAACCTATATTTCCTCTTTCTACCTAATCTATAATTATTTCAGGATCTTGTGCTTCAGATACAGAGTAGCTTTTATTCTCAAACTGAAACTGTTCCTTCAAGACTGTGCCTAATGTGCTACCCTACAGGCCAAAAGATCAAACAGGCGTTGTTGTCTAAGAGAAGAGTCAGATACAATTACATGCTGCACAGTTGGCTTTGGATGAGGACAGCAGGGCCTTTATTCCACTTCACACACTTAGTTACTTATGCTATGGCTCCAGCCCTACCACTCCTGTCTCCAGTGCAGACACACAGTTCCTTCTCACTAAGTGAGGAAAGTTTACAATGAGGCTTGTCCTTTGCCCCTGGTGCCAAAATTATGGTGGGGTATCATTTCATTTCCATGAGTTGTGTCCTCTAGAGAATTTTTCTGGTGCAGCCTAACTAGAAAGGTGTCTTCTCATTAATGTCATTGCTACATCTAATAAATTCCTTCCTTTCTGTTAGAGTTAAGGGTAGAATTTGTCACTCAGATTTACAATATAGTAAAAAAACATTTTTCAAGAGTTTCGTGGAAAGGCTAATGGACTGAATTTCTCAGGTAAGTATGTGAGAATATTGACTTATTTCTACTTATTTATTTTTGTTTGGTTTCCAGAAATGGAATGCCATCAGGTAAAGGTATTTACCAAGGCCATATAAATTTATATACTTTGTGTTTGTCCCACAGTTTTATTTTCTTATCTGCCTTTCTCTCTCCCTCTCTTATTGACTTGAAAATTATTTTTCATTTTAAAACACTCATGCAATAGCATGTGTTTCTGTCTACTTCATTTCCGTTGGTCATTTCTTTTGACTAAGGATCTTGAGAAATAAATAGAAATTTATAGGTTTTATTTCAGAGAGGAAGAAGTTATGTCGACTTGAACACAAATAACTTCTTTTAACGTTATCATATATTTTGAAGCTGTTCATCCAAAAACAAAGAATCCCTATAGAAATTATGAACTTGGCAATGATTAACAGTTGCTAACATCACAAAAAGAAAAGCAGCCAAATATTGTGTGGCTCCAAGTGGAAGAACATGATATTACCTCCAAAATATTCTTGCTGAAAAATTAAGTCTGAGTTAGATCAAACCTACATCAGACTAGCATTTTACAGGAAATACAGGGACAAAGGGACATATTAATAGGAATGTAACCAGCAAAATTCTGTACTTGTTTATTTAACAAGGGAATTGCAAGGAGGGGCAAAAAGGAGTTGAAGAGACTTAAGAAACTGCTCCTACTAGATATGAGAGAGAAAGATTTGGAATTATTGCCCAAATTCTTCATTCCACTGGTGAGTAAATACAATCTTAGTAAGGACAACCAATTTGGCCAATGTCATATAGCTATAACATCCCTTTCTGTCAAAGCTCTTGTTTTCTGATGCCATATATCTTAACAGAAGCATGGGCTATCTCACAATGTACATGAAGATCATGATTTCCAACTTATATAGAGCTCAAACTGAAAGTAATGGAATAAAATTTTTCTTGGTCTTATGAGTAGATAGTAGTATTTATTTTTCTTAATTAATTTGAGTTTTATTATTGGTCATATGAAAAATCATATTCCATATTTGAAAAAAAGGAATTCAAATAAAATGGAAACATGAAAACATCTCATAATTCTTATCCTCAAAGATTAAATTTACCATTTCCAGGTGCATGGCATTAGCTAGGGAAGATAAACATGTAATGCTGAATTTGCCTTTGAACCAAATGTATAGCAAATCATAAAGTACACAATCAAAACCAAAATGACTTCATTTGATTCGCACACTTGTTCGTGAGCTAGAATTAATATAGACCAGAACTTTTCTAATCCTTTTACATAAACATATTTGAAAGTTAATGGGATGGTTTGCCATGTAAGGAGAAAAACTTTCTTTGTGTTTAACTGAATTAGGATTGAAATAAATCTTTTATGCAAGATCTCATTCTTTACATCTGGTGAGAATGAGCAACAGGAGAAAGCTGACCCTGGGAAGGTAAACATAGTCAAGGAAAGATATGATGTATAAATCTTTTTTTCTATTTAAAATATAATTTTACATTCACACTTACCCTACATATGTAAGATATAGAAGGATTCAAGACATGAGAAGATTCAAAGTATATGTAAATGGAGGAAAGGGTCTTAATGCTTTATCATATATGCAGAAAATAATATATATTGCGCAGATATATAAGAGGACATATGCTCTTTCACTACTCCTTTCCCATTATTGCTGTTCTTTCCTTAACATTTGAACTTGACCAAATGTCCATGACTGTATTCCAATCATATATTGACAATAAAATGTTAATACCAGCCATACCAGCTGAATAGTCCAAACCTAAGGCATATTTGTCTATCAGTTATGTTGTAAAAAAAAAAAAAAAAGAAAAGCAGTTGCTAATAGATAGCACACAGCCTCTTGAATATAACAACACAATTCATTTGTTGAACAATTTTGGTGATTTATCTTAATTTATAACTTTTTTGTATTACAACCAGAAAATTAGCACTTGGTATTGAACTACTAAATCAGCATCTGGAGTAATTTTGAAGTAAGAAAATGAACAAATTTTGACTGATCACCTACTATGTGTAAGATGTGGGGCTATGTATGCCCTTTAGAGAGAGTAAAATGAATAATACTGCATTTGTAGTAAATGCATTCTTAGACCATTTTATAAGAACTAACTGTTCTGTAAGAAAATGTTAAATGCTGAGCACTTTACCAGAAACTAAGAATGTAGTAGAATTAGATGTCATGTGACTTAAACTTTTCTCATCGCACATTAGATTTGTCGCCACCATACTTTCAGATTCACAATCAAACACATCATCTGAAATAGAATGCAATATTTATAATTAGGAGTTACAGAACTCATTTCTTTGAAGAAAACTCTCATTTAAGTCAGTCCATTTATTTATTATGAATAGTCTACTTTTGTCCCTTTGGGGCAGCTGAGACAAAGAATAACATCAAGGATGAGACAGGGAGACTGAGGTACTGTTGTGTAGGGGAACCAATCAGGAATATTTTCTGATTGAACCTTCATATCTATATTAAATCAATCAAAATGAATATCTTAATTTGCCCTGCACTTGAGATATTATACTATATTTAAAAATATATAATTTTCTGTTGTCCTGACTAACAAAGGTTTATGGTAAAATGGATAACCCCAAACAGTAGATAGTCACGGCATTTGCTCTAGCCATTCACTCATTCATTCATTTATCTAGTCACCAAATACTTGAATGACTCTTTTATGCAAGTAATTGTATAATTATCCCTTATTTTTCTTGTCTTCATCATTTCCCTCTCTACTGGCTTCTTTTTCAGCATATAAATAACTAAACTATGTCTGACCCACTTGAAAAAATTCCTGAGTTTGTCTTCCCCTCTGTGTTCCTATCTCATCTCATTCTTTTCAGAAACTTTAAAAAGCTTAATCTGTTTTCCACTATTTCCTTATCTTCTACCATGCCAACCCATAGCAGTGTATAATTTTTTTTATCATATTCCTGAAATTGATGTTGCTAAGGTAACCAATAACCTAATTATTATTCAATTGAATATAAACTTATCCACTGTGCAACATTCGACACTATTAATTGCCTTCCTTCTTGACATTGTCCTACAATAACTTATGCATTGGAAAGGAAAGAATTAAAGCAGTTAGCTTATGATCCACCCCTCTCTCCATTACCAGAGAGGAGTGAAGGGTACTTTGGGGAAGGGAATAAGGCAATTACTTTGTCCAATCTCCTTGTAAACATGATAAACAGACTATTGGGCAAATAGATTAATGATCTTGCTAGGAGGAGAGTTCCTATTTATTAAATGCTTTCAGCAGGATGTTCTTAGTCTGCAATTGGTATGAATCAGAGATACCTGACCCACTGGAAAATATCACAGAAACAGATCATGAAAATGAACTATAATAAGTTACCCATTCTGGGGTGGAAGTATGCTTAAGGTACATTGAGAAAGTATATATATACAGAAAATAGTTCTTCCTTGGAGGATGGATGGGAGGTTCATGAAAAGAGAGCAGAAAAGATATTTGAATTAGATGAGTGAGATGAGTAAGATAAAGAAACAATAGAATATTAGTACGAACCATCTCCTTTGTTTCTCTGTATAGCTCTAGGCAGGTGGCCATGTGATATCATCATTGATATTTTACAGAAGAAACTGAGGCACATGGAAGGATTGTGATTTTTCAAGAGGCTTTTAGTAAATAAGCATAAGAACTGGGACTAGAAATAGTAACTTTTTTTTTTATTACCATCTCGAATTGAGTGCTTTGTTCCATACCCCAGTCGTTTTAATCAAAATGTATTTTCCCCAGGAACTATGATATACAATTAATGATATTCCTACAGATCTCATTTTTGTGTCACAAAATGAAGTGGAAAAGCAGCGGTAGCCCTGTAGTCAAATAGAAGTACAGTTTGTGCCTATGGAGTGTATTAGAAGGGAATATAATTTGATGACTATAAACATCAAATGACTCATTTTAGGTTGTTCACTTTTCTAGATGTAATACTCTGCAACATTTAGTTTTCCTGCTTTTTTTGTCTTTATTAAATTAAAACAAATATTGAGAAATGTGTTAGATATGTGTTCAGCTATACGGATTCCCTGAGTACAATTGTATGATAAGGAGGTAGATCAAGAAATGGAATATGACCAACACCTTAGAAGTCATCCTATGTGCTCCCTTCTAGTCATCAAGTCACAATCATTATTCTGAATTCTTGCATCATAGATTAGTTTGCCTGTTTTTGAATTTTATGTAAATGGGATCGTTTAATAGAGTCCTCTTTTGTATCTGCTTTCTTTTTCTCAACCTTATGTTTGTGAGGTTTATCTATATTGTTGCATGTAGTTGTAGTTCAGTCATTCTCATTGCTATATAATACACTATGTATGAATATATTATAAATTATTTCTCTTCCTACTGTGAGGAGCATTTGTTTTGGATTATGAATAATGGCATTATATATACTATTGTGCTATCTTTTGTTTTGCCTAATTTTAAAATTTTGAAAGAAAAAGCTTATGCGGTAAATTTTTAAAAAGTGTAAGTCAACTTTGTTACATTTTTTACAAGTAGTTTAGAAGTAGGACTAGAAAGAGAAATGACAAAAGATTTAGAAAGGAAAGAGAAAGTACTATTGGCAATGTTGTCCCTGATTTACAATTATTATGATAATTGTGATACTGATCATGAAGGTCATGATAGTAACAACTATTGAGCATTCGACTGGTACCAGGCACTCTACTAAATGTTTCATATTTGTTGTCTTATTTTGTCCTCCATACAGTCCTATGAGAATTTTACAGTAATTGTTCACATTTTATGGAGGAAACAGAAGTTTATATATAACACATTACTTGCTTAAATCACACAGCTGAAAATGGATGGAACCAGGATTTGAGTTCTCTAGTCTGTCTCTAAATTCAGTGAGCTTAACTACTCTACTCTTATGTTACTTAAAATATAGGGAATTTCATTCCTATTTTACAGCTGAAGAAATGGGCTCAGGAAGGTATCCTGCTCAAGGCCCCATAGATAGGAAGTGATAGACCTACCTGGAGATGTATATTTTTAGAAAATACTAAAGCAGAAGAGGGGATAAGAAAAGAGGAAAGAAACAAAATAGGGGAAAAAATCACTAAGCACATTTATCAGTGTTCAATCTTGAAAAGAAAATATACTGTCAGTTTTTAAAAATGCCAGAATCTAATACAGGAAATGAGTTATGCAGGTGATGATAGAGCCAAGCCAAACAATGGATAGTACAGTAATCCACAGATGAAAAGTGGTAGAAAACCAACCACCATTTGTAGATTGGAAAGACAAAAGGAGTCAATGATATTGGATTTCAAAAGTCTGGGTGCCAGTGTAAGCTGGAACCACAGGGACCTGTTTGATGCAACAGAAGGGAGATGATTAGACATAAAATTGGACATACCAGATGGAGAACACCCAAGAATTACCAGAGATGTCTCCAAAGCTGAGGGAGCAATCTGGTTTTATAGGAGCCTCTGCTGTAAGAAGAATGTTTAGATACCTTACTGTGATAGTAGAGGTGATAGTAGAAGAAATAATGACTGTCAGCCCAGAAACCTGAGCTCTCACTCCAGATGTATGATTCACTAAGTGCCAGATAGAACCTCAGATTCTGCATTTGTAATGAGCTCCAGGTACTTTGAGTAGTATTGTTCTGGCCTTTAAATGCAGACATGTACTTGTTGAGTGAGTCATTCAGCTGCGCCTTCAGAGAATCTTATCACCTCAAATATGGTGGATATTATTATACCCAGGATACATAATATCACCGCCCTCACAAAAATCCCCCACCCCCTATACACACACAAATCAGGGTTCACATATGCATGTGGTAAAGCTCATTTATTAATCAGACAAATATCTCTGCCAGCCAAAAGCTTATTTTATAACATTTTTTTCACGTGAAAGTGGAAATAAAAATTAACCATTATTTCAAAGTCTTTCTATGAGCATCTTATGTACTTAGAAGTAGTATCTTTTCACATTATGATACTGTGGATACCAAGACATGATTGTTTCAACACCGATCAAATTTCTTAACTTAGGATTCGACACATGGATGGGCAAGTATTGATTTTCAGTGTTAGTGTAATGCTTCCCTGAAATACACCAATGGAAAATTCACTAGCCTTTATTTACTAGTAAAAATTCATATGGTAATTTTAAGTGCATGCCTGTTTAAAGTTGTCACATTATTCTTTCTCTTGTACAGTCATGACTTTACTCATAGCGAGAAACACATACTCCCCAATTCCAATGGTCACTCATATATATACATTTTCTAACCCTAGTAAATCTTAATATATACAGACAGCTTCTCTGGGTTTTTATTTTCTTGGTCTCTCAGAGAGAAAGAGTCTAATCCCGTATTTCTTTTGGAATGGCTTATTATTTGTAAGCATTGATTGAACTTCTTTTGTCATTGGGCCCTTTAAAAGATGTGTATTTATTTTGCATCTACAGTTTAAGATTCAGATTTCCTTTATAAATTAGGATGTTTTTCAGCTCCTTAATCATATGTTCTTTCCTAGAACTAATGTCCATTTATTTCCTGTACTGTCTTCTCTGAGCCAAATTTCTAGTTTATTTTATGATAGTGCTTGAGAGCCCAGGCATTGGAATATTTTTGTAACACATGTGTCATACTGGAAATATTATGGCAGAATGTATAATTATTTCTTTTCAAGTTCAAGTTGTTATAGACAATGGACACTAAAAAAATAGTACATATACAAATATAGTCATTCTGTACTGAAATTCTAAATGCCAGGGGTTTTTTTTGTTTGTTTTTTGTTTTTTGAGCCATGAAAAGTTCAGGAAAGTAGGAAAAAGCAGGGAGTATGGCAAAATTCAGTTATCTCATTCTAAAGGAATGTGCGAAATGGATGATTCAGCAGGAAAATAGGACATAAGGAAGGCACTCGAAGAGTTGTAGAATGATTTCCATCTTCCCCGGGTCACTAAGAATTACAAAGAGATATAGTTCTCACACAAAGCCATATTGAATTCTAGAGAGGACAGAACTCTCAGAAATGACTGAATCTCTTCCTGTCTTTAGGCAAGAAAATACCCAAACCAATTCACAGACATAAGCTCTTTTTCAAAATTAAAATTTCCTGAAGAAAAGACCCTGAAGTCTTCTTTGCAACTGTTAGTCCAATATTTAGGATCCTTCTCTAATCTCCCTCTTTCTTTGCCCCTGCATTAATTTTCCAGGCATATGTAAGACTTATTCCGACTATGCCTTATGTACTTTGTATGGTGATGCAGAGAATTACATTGCCTCTTACCTTCTATAACTTGGCTAAACTTTAAGGAAAAAAATGCCAAGAAGGGAATTTCAAGATTATTTGTGGAATCAACAAGGTGGAATATGGAGGCATTACATGTAATACAAGAGCACACAGGTTTGAGTTGGTGTCTTTGAAGGGTAGGTCCTTTCTTTTGAGGAACATGACAGAAGATGACCGAGATACTCAGTTGAATGTTTACTGCTGTGTTTCTGAATTTTTCAATTTGATTAATAAATTTAGATGTTTCATATGGGAGTCTGCTATATAAAGGCAGAACTGAGAAATAAGTAGGAGTAGTATAAATTTGGCACCTATCTTGTGGGCAATCAGCATTCTGGTCACCTCAACAAAGTCAGTCCTCTCCGTTGGCAAGGAGAAGCAGTGGACATGATCCTGGAGTTGAAAACCAGTTGAGTAGTTTGAAAACTTGACATGCAGGATAAGCTCCAAACCCTGGATAAGCTGCTCAAATCTTTCTGTGAATCACACTATTTTTTCAGTTTCTTTTTTCCCCCACTCTGGCATGGAATTGACTGACTCCTCTTAGAGTTGGGTTGTAAATTCCATGAGTGCAGGAACTATATCTGGTTCAATGCTTTTGTATGTCCATCATGTAAGACACTGTCTGACACAAAGAAGAAATTTTGGGGGGACTAAATTAAGCAACAGTTACAAAATTGAGGAGACAGAGGAAGGAGTTTACTTTTTGGATTAACTTCCCCTGTATATTGGTGTTTTCCTTCGTAGAATAATGTTCGACACATTTAAAAACATTGCAATATAATTCATGTACCATAAAAATCATCCTCTTAAAAAGTACAATTTAGTTGTTTTTGGTATATTCATAAGGTTGTGCAGCCATCACCACTATCTAAAAACAGAATATTTTCACCACGCTAAAAATAAACTCTGTATCTTTGAAGAGTCACTACTTACTTCCCTCCCTTTCCTTAGCCCATAGCAATCATTAATCTACTTTCTGTTTGTATGGATTTGGACATTTCATATTAATGAAATAATGTAATATATATCCTTTTTAATATGGCTTATTTAACTTAATATAATATTTCTAAGGCTCTTCTATGTTGTAACATGTACCATTTATTGAAAAGACTATTCTTTCCTCATTGAGTTATCCTGGTACCTTTGTTGAAATAAATTGGCCATAAATGTAGATTTTATTTCTGGACTCTCAATTATATTCTGTTGGTCTATTTGTTTATACTATTAGCACAGAGTCTTTATTTCTATAGCTTTGTGGTTTTGAAATAAGCATCCATGATTCCTCCAACTTTGATCTTCTTTTTCAGGATAGTTTCAGCCATCATAGAACTCTTGCATTTCCACATGAATTGTGAGATAAGCTAGTCAGTTTCTATAAAGAAGCCAATTTTAATTTTGAAAGATAACGTTGAATCTGTATATCAATTTATAGAGTATTACCATCTTAACAATAGTATTTCAAACTATGAACATGATATATCTACATTTACTTAGGTTTCTTTAATTTCTTTCAGTATTGTTTTAAAGTCTTTGATGTACTAGTCTTGTGCTTCTTTTGTTAAACTTATACCTAAATATCTTATTATTTTTATGCTAGAATTGTTTCTTACTTTCATTTTCAGATTATTTATTGCTCATAAATAGATATGCAATTGATTTTTGTATATCCATCTTTCATCCTACAACCTTGGTAAAATTTGTTAATTGTGTGTGTATGTGTGTTTCTTAGGATTTTTATACATAAAATCATGTCATCTGCAAATAAAATAGTTTTACTTCTTCCTTTCTAAGCTGAATGACCTTTCTTTTTCTTGCCTAACTGTCATGGCTAGAACCACCAGTACAATGTTTAATAGATGTGGCAAGAGCAGGCATCCATGTCTTCTTTCTGTTTGATCATCACTTCTTAGAAATGAATACTCTATAGATTTATAGCATCCAAAGGTTTTTTTAGCTTATCATTAAGCTTTCTTCCTACCAAACTTTTTTGTAGATTTTCAACTCTTTAATAATTTGCTTTTTAAAATTACAGTTGAAATATGATATTATATTAGTTTCAGGTATACGACATAGTGATTAGACATTTATCTTACTTACAAAGTGATCACCCTGATAAATCTAGTACCCATCTGACACCATACATAGTTATTATAATATTCTTAACTATATTCCTTATGCTATACTTTACATTTCCATGAATATTTTATAACTACCAATTTGTACTTCTTAATCCCTACCCTATTTCCATCCAATCCCCAAAACCCCTTCCATCTGGCAATTATCAAAATGTTCTATCTATGAGTTTGTTTCGGTTTTGTTCATTTATATCATTCTTTAGATTCCACATATAAGTGAAATTATATGCATTTGTCTTTCTCTGTCTAACGTACCCCACTTAGCACATTACCCTCTGGTTGCATCCATGTTGCTGCAAATGGCAAGATTTTACTTTTTATGGCTGAGTAATTAATATTCCACTGTATATATGTACCACATCTTCTCTATACATTAGTCTGTTGATGGACACTCAGGTTGCCTCCATTTCTTGATTGCTGTAAATAATGCTGCAATTAATATATTGATTCTTGCCCAGAAGTGGGATAACTGGGTCCTCTTTCGTCTTATGTTATAGCCTTTGTTTTAGAGTCTGTTTAGTCTGGCATAAGTATTGCTACCCCAGCTTTCTTGTTTGTTTGTTTCCATTTTCATGAAACATCTTTTTCCATCTCTTTAATTTTAGTCTCTATGTGTCTTTTGATCTAAAGTGAGTGTCTTTTAAGCAGCATATGTAAAGGTCTTGTTTTATTATCTGTTCTGCCACCCTATCGTTTGATTGGAGCATTTAATTCATTTACATTTAAGTAATTACTGATAGATATGTAGTTACTGCCATTTTATTACTCATATTTTTTCTCTCTTTTTTTTTTCTCTTTTATTCTTCTTAAAGAAGTCCCTCCAACATTTTCTGTAATGCTGGCTTGGTGGTGATGAACTCCTTTAGCTTTTTCTTGTCTGGGAAGCCCTTTATCTGGCCTTTGATTCTAAACGATAGCTTTGCTGGATAGAATAATCTTGGTTGTAGGTCCTTGCTTTTTATCACTTTGAATATTTTTGGTCAGTTCCTTCTGGCCTGAAAAATTTCTTTTGAGAAATCAGCCTATGATCTTATGGGAGCTCCCTTGTAGGTAACTAATTGCTTTTTTATTGATGCTTTTAAGATTCCCTCTTTGTCTTTAACCCTTGGCATTTTAATTATGTGTCTTGGTGTGAGCCTCTTTGGGTTCATCTTGTCTGGGAATCTTTGTGCTTCCTGGGCTTGCATGTCCATTTCTTTCTCTAGGGTAGGGAAGTTTTCAGTCATTGTATTTTCAAATAGATTCTCAATCCCTTGCTCTCTCTCTCTTCTCCTTCTGGTACTCCTATGATGCTAATGTTGGTACACTTGATATTGTCTCAGAGGCCCCTTAAACTATCAGCATTTTTTGTTATTGCTGTTTCATTGGGTATTTTCTGCTACCTTACCTTCTAAATTGCTGATTCAATCCTCTGCTTAATCTAATCTACATTTGATTCCTTTTAAGGTAGTCTCATTTCAGTTATTGTATTCTATGTTTCTGACTGGTTCTCTTTCATGTTTTCTATCTCCATTTTATATTTTCCATCTCTTTGTTAAAGTTCCTACTGAGTTCATCTACTCTTCCCTTAAATTTATTGAGCACACTTATAACCAGTATTTTGAACTGTACATCTGGTATATTGCTTTTCTACATTTTATTTAGTTCTTTTTCTAGAGCTCTATTTCTTTTCTTCCATGTGGGGCATATTTCTCCTCCATTTCTCCTGCCTCTCTGTGTTTGTTTCTGTGTATTAGGTAAGACTACCATATCTCCCAATCTTAGGATAGTGGCCTTATGTAGTAGGTGTCCTGTAGAACTCAGTGATGCAGTCTCCCTGGTCACCTGAGCTGGGTGCACCAGGTGTTTCCCTCATTTGGGTTGTGTGTACCCTCCTATCATAGTTGAGCCTTGGTTGCTGATTGACACTTGGGCTGATTGGTTGTGATAACTGGCTGCTGACTTCAATAGAGAAACTGTTATACAGGGGCTGACCCTAAGGAGCAGGATTTGCTTTAGCAGTGCTCTGGAGCCTGCCTAGTTTGTCCTTTGGGTGCATCATCCTCAGATGTGGCCCTGGGTGGGCATGTCATCTTCAGATGAGGCCTTAGGTGGTACTCTGGCTCAGACCAAAGCTGGCCACTGGTGTGTAGGCTGGGCCTCCTAGGAGGCACCCCGCTGCAGGCCAAGTTCAGCTACAGCCTGTGGCCTGTCTGGGGCTACCTGGCACGAGCCACCAGGCAACCTGCAGGTGGCCATCATCCACACTGGACATGGTTATGTCCTGAGAAACCAAGCCACAAACCAAGGCTGGCTGCCACTAGTGCCAGGCTGGGGCCTGCTCAGCAAGAGGTATGGGGCACTCTAAGGCCAGATACTGCTTGTTTAGGTTTTGTGAACTTTTGAGAGATTTTAGGGAAGTCTGCAGCATGAACCAAGACAGTCCATCTGTATGGAAAAGTCACTGGAAATGGCTTAGGTGGACCAGGCCCACTGCGTGTGGGGGCGGTCTCAGGGAATCAACTGGGAAGGGCCAACAATGTCAGTTTGGTGGAGACTCAGATATGGTGGCTGCCTGTGTCTGCACACTAGGAGTGGGGAGGGCTCAACAAAGGAACAGTGGATTCTACTAGCACTTCTGTCTAGGAGAAAGTCGACCCTCAGGCTTTTTCCTCTGAAGCCAGAAAACTCAGTTTCTCCTGGTGTATTCCTGGAGCTTTTTCAGCAGCTGCCCCATTGTTAGAGCTCAGAGTAAGTCTGTATATGGGTCCTTTAAGAGGAATTTAAAAGACCACCCCACCCCTGCCCCCATCACAGACACAGTCTCCCCTAGTTCTCGCATCCAGATTTTGGGGGCACTTCTTTTCTCTGGTGTGGGGCTGGGACCATTCCTTTGGGGGAGACCTTCACAGCTGAGATGTCCCTCTCAATTTTTAACTGCCACATGCAGCCCATTCCACATCTCTTCCCCTCCTACTATAGTCTCGAAGTGGCCTCTTGTGTGTGTCCCCAGTTGTGGGACTTTCTGTTGAGCTAGACCTCAGGTAATTCTCACTGATAGTTGTTCTGTAGTTTAGTTGCAGTTTTGATGTGGTTGGGATAAGAGGCAAGCACAGCCTTTACCTACTCCACCATCTTGACTGGAAGTCACCGACCAAATGTTTTATTATAACTTCTGACACAGAGCAGCATTAATTTAAGAGGGACATGTGATAAAATGCAAAACATTTGTCTTTAAAAACTCAATGAAAAAAAGAATTTCTTCTTATAGAGAGCAAAAATAATAAATCTTAGAAGAGAAATGCAGGTAAAATGCAATGGGTCCTTCACAGGAGAAAGAGAAGACATTCCATGAAAAATTATAGAAGGCACCGAGAAGAATAAAATATTTAATATGGATCTAGAAATAGGACAAGGAAATGTGGTGATAAAGAATAGGTTTTAAGTGAATCAAAACATGTAAACTGAGCATGAATGTGGGAAACCATGAAGCATAGTTTCCTCTGAGTAGTTCAGTTTAGGGAAGCTTAAATTATCCCTGGGAAGTGGTCAGAAATAAAAGTCGGGAGTTTCTTAGAAACTTAGACAATGAATGGAATCAGTGGCAAGGACAATAATTTTTAAATAGTGGAATTCACATAAATTTTTTAACTTGAAAGTAATAAAATCTGTATTTTAGTGAGATTTAATACGTGCAACAAACTATTGCATTACTTTATATGTGTAGCAGAGCACTTAGTAAGCATTCACCTCTTCCCATCAAAGGTCGATTTCAAAGAACACCTCTGGCTCTCTATATTTGAGAGATTTCCTTCTGGCTGCAGGATACTACTAATCACACATACAGGACAAGGCAGAAGTTCTAGGGAATTAATAACCTGGAAACACCCTCAACAAGGCCGATAAAGTATTGGTAGATAATATTCTAGCATCTTTGCCCTCAGTTAGAATAACTCTAAGCTGTGTTCTATACTGTCTCCCATAGTTCCCCAGTGAGATCAAGTTATAACTGACCATAGCAACAACTTGCTTGATATCATGCCCTTAATTTGCCTCCTTCCTTTCCCTGGCTCACTTTTCTATTCCCCTGCTATGTTTTTTAGAATTATTTCCCAAATAAACTATTTATAGTTGAATAGTTTTCTCATGGCCAGTTTATGGGGGAAACACATCATAGAAAATATATCATCTCTATTCCTTATAATAACCCTCAAAGTGTCCTCATTTTAAAGATCAATAAACTAGAATATAGAGAAGTTTGGTCATTTATTCAGATCACAAAGTTAGACAATAACACAGAATTCAAAACCAGGCACTCAGTCTCTGAACCTCTACTAAAAGCTAGGTCATCCTCCTCCTTAGTGATATATTAATCTATCAGCTTCATCTTTAATACTTTGCAGTGACTCCCATGTCAACAGGCTGAGGAAGAATAGCCAGGTGGTGTGTGTGAAGATAGCAGTACAATGAAAAGGACCAAGCACAAAAACTCAGAGAAGGGCCATGTTTTAGCAGCCCTCCTCAGACCTTCCTCGTAAAGAAGCTAGTAGCAGATGTTCATATAGTGACTGAGTTGTATTGAGAATACCATTCCCACCAGAATACTTGATCTTCTCAATTTCAGATTTTGTACCCACTGCTGATGAATCATTGCTATAGTTCTGCCTTTTGACTTAGGGAAACTATAGATATTTGAGAGCCTTCCAGATAGGGCACTGTAAAATAAGAAGGGGTGGCAGTAGGTGTAAACTCCAGAAAGAACCAGGGCTTTTGAATGTGTCAAGAATCAGTATGCTCTTTTGCACTTGAGACATGTTTTAGACTTGTGTATTGAGAGCAAACACATACCAAAACTTACAAATAGGCTTGAAAATGTTTCTTGTAAGCCAAAGAATGCACTTATTATGGTCAAGTTACTTAACATATCTGTGTTACAGATTCCTCATATGTAAAAAGGACAATTAAATGTTTACAACTGTTGTTAAAACATATGAGCATTTGATGTATTTTTGTTCAAGCATTATAAGATATGGAAGATAGTACTTTTTTTTTTTTTTAGCAGTGTTTCTCCAAAAGGGTTCCTCTCAATATCAGTTCCAAGGAATAATAAAAGAGAAAAGGATTCTGGGGTTAAATAAATTAGGAAAGTGATGCACACACTATGACCTCTTCTGGGGTTTTTGTGATATACATTAGCACAGAAGAGGTTCTGGAAAGTACTGCTCTGAAGAATCCACTTAACCTAGTACTTACCAAATGTGTTTGACAATAGCACATTTTATTCACTGAAAAGCTGTTTATATTCTATGAGACTCATTTTCTATGAATACAGTTGACCCTAGAATAATGTGGGGATTAGGGGCACCAACCCTCTATGCAATCACAAATCCACATATAACTATTGACTTCAAAACTTAACTACTAATACCCCACTGTTGACTGGAAGCCTTACTGATAATGTAAGCAGTTGACTAAGATACATTCTTCATGTTATATGTATTATATACTATATTTCTACAGCAAAGTACATTGAAAATCATAAGAGAAAATACATTTATAGAATTTATTGAAAAAAATGTGCATATATGTGGATCCACATAGTTTAAACCTGTCTTGTTCAAGGGTCAATTGGATAGTTTAGGAAATTGTTCCAGAGCAAAGAATAGATTAAGAGTTTTTTTTAAACAAAAAAAATCACAAACAGAAAACAATGTGTTTAATGTTCTTGAGCTATGAGACATGTAAGCACAATTTGATGGCTGCAAATGATTAGAAAAATGGCTTAATAAAAAAACAGTAGAGTGGAAGAAATGAAAAACAATGATAATTTTCTTGCAGTTTCATCTTGCTTTCCTTCAGTGCCGTATGGGACTGCTTAAGTGACCCAGATGTCGGATTTTCCCTCATCGTTGTTCATAAGGCTGCTTTTGCTCATTCTGTTCTTACTCTCTAAGGCTTCTGTATGCATAGCAGAATAGTGCTAGAGAGGAATGCACTATTTACTGAAAAATTTGTAGAGTAGAGAGAGGGGCAGGTTTCCATTATGCATCCCAGCAAACACTTTTATTTTTCCAAAGCTTTTACATTGTGTTCTCAAAGGGCTTCTTTATTTTTCCTTTCCAGGCTTCCATTTCTCCCAGATCCTTCTAGCAAGCTCTAGACATCTCTCTCCTCTACCACGTTAAAAATTCTGCTCTCTCCTTGCTACTCCAGATTTGAGCTCCCCAGTCCATCTATGTACTTAGACAAAAATAAAAGGACTTCTAGTCACTATGATGCTTCATGGTGTAGGTAGCCATGTAGTGGTTTTTGTCTATTAGGGCAAGCTCTTTATGATCTTAGTCGCAATCAATTTATCAGTTTTTCTTTTTTCCTCCAAACGCACACAGTGGTGTCCCCATTTATTATTCTCGTGAATGAAATTTTCTCTATCGATTTCATCTTAAAAATTAGGAGCTAATTATGCTTCCACAAGTTTCTACTGTGGCTCTCTTCAATTCCTTGAAAGAGAGATTTTTTTGGTAAATTTTTAATAAAATAAAATTGAAAATGTACATAAACTAAAAATTTTGTGTCTCTAAGATTTTTCTGGTCAGAACTTGATAAAGTATTCCTGGGGAAATCCTTTGGAATATTACTCAAATAGAACTCCTAACAAGTTTCTTCAAAGTAATTCTGGGCCTGGCCTCTATAACAGACATTTGAGTTTTGACAGCTCCATTTCTCTCTCTTGGTGGAAAATGTTGATTGGGAATCTCAAAATGCAACCAACAAGCAAGCTAGAAATAATCATTTTAAATATCAGAAGCTTCATCAAAATGCTCGCTAGAAGAAATGACTCATCACTAACACCTAAGTTCCTTCTCTTGCCATTGTTAAAATCACAGGAAGATGCTTATGTGAAGCAGAAACAATATCAGGCCCTCTGAGACCTATGGCCCTAATGAATGAGATTGCTACAATTATGCATGTCTCTGTATAGCACCTTATTCATTTAAAACATCATCTAGTCTATTGATAATTTTTTTATTAAATAGTCTTCCTCAGCCACACCCAACCAAGGTTTCTGGAATAAAAAGAAGGGCCATACATGGATTTATAACATGAATCAGAAGTTATATCAGAATTCCTTTTATTAATAGACATGAGAATCAGAACATAATCAAGTTCTTTTTTTTGTTGTTCTCATGAGCAAACCAAATTCATTATTTCATCCCAAAACAGTAGGATCTTCTATACCATAAACTAGTTAGATTAACACCATTTGTGAACCTACAGAAGCAAATTGCAATGACAGCAGATTTAGAAAGACTGCCCTTTAAAGTGGAAAGTGACTTTAAAAATGGCATAGAAGAGGCATGACACAAGTGCGAATTGAGACACATATTCACTAGAGACTCACATAAGTATTTAGATTTCCAGATTTCCAGATGTCAAACTGTTACTATATTCCTTTTGAATTTGTATCATAATTACCAAATGTGTCAGTCACTCCTGGCAGCTGGTGGGTAGGTACATCGTATTTGGATCTAACTTTTGATAAATATATGGTGTGAATAATTATACATTATGTGGGGACTGAGCTTTCCTTCAACTTGGCCAGTTTTCTTTGCCAGAAAATTTACTGGGGTTGGATTAAAGAATGGGTATTCTTTTGAATCATATTATAAATTAGATAATATTTTAATTGTATAGGTACTATAGAGAAGTTACTTGTAATTATATATATATCTATGTCATATAGTAAATTAGAGTCATATATTCATATGCTAGGTATACCTAGGTATTCATATGTGTTAGGTATACCTTTCCTTTAAAGAAATAAAAATATCTTTCTCTCAGTATTCTCTGTCACTTTTAAGAGAATGTTAATCCTGTGATTTTCCTCCTGAGATTCATTACCTGACCATTCATACTTTCCCTTGTACAAAAAAATAAAAAATGCATCTCAGAATATTTGGAGGAAAGATATTATGATGTACTCCTCCATATGTAAATGTAAAAAAAGGAATGCTTTTTCACTATCAGTCTTATTTCATTGAGGATGTTAAATTCATAGGCACCTGTCCTTGTGTTAGGACTAGAAAATGTTCTGTATGAAACCTTAGAATTCTTTTGCCACTGCTGAAAACCGGGATTGAATAGCTTAAAGAAAACGATTTTTCTAGTATGTTGGCATCCCAATTTATGAAATAGTCAAATAAATTAGTATTCTGGGTTTTTCTTTCATAGAAATGGTCTCTAATATTTATTTCTTCAATCGCACTGTACTCTTTTGCTCCTCCTTTATGTCCTTAAATGGCCAGCCCGGGAGCCACATGGCTATCATACGGTAAGAGCTCACCCTTAGCGTCAAGCAGAGTCTGCCTCTTGAACATTGTCCCACTGTGCATTTTGAGTCCTGATTTTTTTCTGGAATCTTGGGACCTTATCCTTGGGATTACTTCCTGATTACTGTTTTCCACTTGCCCTCTTAAAACTGATAACTGACCTGAATCTTTTACTGTCGGATCTTATCATCTCTATTCAATTTTGCATAAAGGCCAATTCCTCTGCTGGGATTGTTTTCTGGGATGAGCAGCCAACAAAAAGGTGCCAGTCTACTTCTTCACAATGCTCGTCATAATGTCTAAACACAATGGGTTGCATGTATATATTGCAATTTTGTAATCAAAATGATTCTTCACCTAGTTACCAGAGCTCATACCTCCCATTTTCTGCTCTCCCTCTTTTAAAGTACATGTTAATGGTTCTAGTGGTAGGCAAATGAAATTGTATATATTAGCGTTGATTAGTTAGCTATCGATTGCATAATATTGTGGAAAGACTTAAGATTTGGGGTTCAAAAATATGAAATTTGGATATGTATTAATGCTTTGATGGCCTCTGCGTGATGTTGGACAAGTCATTTAAACTCTCCTAATATATCTACAAAAGGAAAGTAATATTAACAACAGTGATAAGAATACCTAAATTATAAGCTAGTTGTGAGGAATCAAAGTAAACTATTATATTTTCATGTAAAAAAATAAAAAATAGAATTCTAAACTGATGGTTTTAATTTCTGTTTGCTTCACTTTCTTCTAAATGGCAATAAGGAGGGCATTCTTATCAGCTACACCCTTTAAGCGCCTCTTCATTCCCCATCAGACCAGAAAGATCTAACAATGTTGCCCTTTCTGTTATCATATAGGGCAAGTTCTGTTACTCCCAGCCGGAAGAGGGGAGAGTAACTTTTCAGGTCCCTACATCCTGGATAAGTAGTGGCCTAGTTAACAAGAATTTACATGAGGGTCCGGGGAGATACAAATTGGAAGGTCACGTCTTGTTATGGAGAGAGCATAAACTTGAGAGCCTGACAGACCTGGATTTGAAGACTGTCTCTATCAGGTGTCAGCTCACTGTATAACCTTAGGCTTGCTACTTAATCTCCTTGACTCTCGGTTTCCTCACTGGTCAAAATGGAGAATTAGATTCTTTTGTACAGTGGCACATTGCACAATCAGCCCAGGATAGAAACTGTTATTCCCATTCCTGAAATGTCTTGGCAAAAGTTTGGCTTTTATTAGCTTAGTTTCCTGAGGGGATGTGTCACATTGGAGTGTGGTAAAGACAACAGGCAGCCCCCAGGCTCTTATGTAATGTGTTGCTTTCCTGAATAGTCACACTTGGTGGTACTTCCCTCAAGGGGAATGTGAAATGTTAATTAAGCTAAGACTTCAGCGTGGAGTGGTTTTAATATTTACTTTTAGAGGCCACATGAACCTGTGCTTTTCTCATCAAAGAACTAAAGAGACATCCTCGTTTGGGGAGTATACATGGGGTAGGAATTTGGCAGCAGAGATATTTTTTCCTGGAACTTCTAAAATTCTTGAAATGCAGGAGACTCATTATTTTTAACTTTCAGAGGACAGAGGAAATGAGAAAAGAAACTATCTTATGGCCTTAACTTCTTACCTAAAAGAAGCCTAGATTTGGAGACAGAAAATCTGGATTTGAATCTGGCTTTACCTTACTGTAAAGTTTTGATCTTGGGCAAGTCTCTTAAACCCTCTGAATATACAAAGGGAGAATACTGCTACTAAAAATAATCACAATAATAATGCTAATAAAAATAACATAACTTAAACTTTTGTGAAGATTAAATACTAAAGTATTTAAAATTTCTATTTAGTAGGAGTGAGATATATTACTGACAACAATAATATACATCGGGAAGCCTTCATTTCTGTTCACTTTATTCCCTCTTGTGATAGAGGACATTATTATGATCTAATCCTTTTTTAATTTCTCCTATTGTTGCTTGTGCAATTACATCGATGCATAAACATTCTCACACATGCTTTTCAGAAATCATATCCTAAATTTTCTTTAGGTTATTGCTTTAGTCAGAGTTCTATGAGGAAATCAGAAGCCTCTCAAAGTAATATAAATATGCGGGTTTAATACAGGAGAGTGGAGACTTATACAGTCATTGCATGGACAGGCACTGAAGGGAAAGTGTATTTGAGAATGAGGTATTGATGCAGGACATGGCAGATTTCCCTAAGTGCAGGGAAACTCAAGCCCTGCACTGAGCGGGAGAGTTCTTAGCTGAACACGAGAGAGAATTCAAATGCATGCCAGAGTTAGAGTCAAAAAGAAAGTTTATTAGAGAAGGGGTAATGCCTCATAGACAGAACGTGGTCTCCTCTCAGAGGCAGAGAATAAGAGAGCCTAAGAGAGACTCAGAGGGACAAACAGAGACAGAGACACTACACTGAAAGGGACCCTGAGTGTTAATGGAATTCAGTTTATATATCATTCTTAGTTTCTATGAACTACAGTTTAAAGGCTTTGTGTACCTATTTTCCTTTGACAGTATTGATATACAGGGTGAGAGGATAAGAGTTAGTAGTGAGAAAAGGTAAGAATATGTAGTGTGAAAGGCCTGCTGGCAGTTCCCAGCCTTGGATCCATAGGTTCCTCATGGTTTTAGCCCTAGGGAATGAATGATTTTATTTTGTATGAGGCACCACTTAAAGGCTCTGTTTTCATGTTGTCCTTTCATAGTGTAGAAAAATTATTTGTTAGCAATGGAGACAGAAGTCTTCCTTTGTTCTGCAAGTGTCCTGTGGTCTGGCCATTGAGCTGATCTGCATATTGCAGTCTGAATACAGCTTGATTTAACATTTTAGTTCTCATGCTTCTTCCCTACATGAATATAATACAATTATTTAATATTAATTTTCTCACTTCTTGGAATTTGAGACAATCAAGAAGCACTGCTTGCTACATATATGGCCAAATTTCAATACCCCTGTTTAAAGAAATTTAGCGCTGTACAAGAAAAATGAATCGAGATATGGACAGAAATCTGCAAAAAATGCTGAATGATTTAAATGACAAAACAAATGAAGGGGTAGCCACGGAAATCAGTTTGTTTTCATAGATAGATTTTCAATTAAATCTACCTTTTCAAGGACATTTACAGAAGATGGAAGAATGGGGCATTTAACCACAGGTGTCAACGGAAGGCAGGTGAAGACACCTGACAGGTGGTGGAGGGTCCAGTTCCCCAAAACAGGAGTCATGGATTTGAGTCCCGATTTGGAAACATGTCATTGCTACCCTTTTGAAAAAATACTATCACCTCTCAGAGTTTAATTTTTTCATCTTTATGAGTAGAATATCAATCAAATTATTTTTATTATAACAACATTATTAGTAAACTTTATAAAGAACAGCAAAAATTGTTATAAGAAACAAAAACCATGTGACTAAGACTAAGCTCCAATTTCATGCAATAATTGCAAAGACCAGGCAATAGGCCCTCTTAACTATTTTAGATTCAAGAAAGGCCAGGCCTTTATCTTGGAATGAGAAATGACAATGAATAAATGGAGAACATGGTCCACTTGCTTCTTCTTTTGTTTCTATCTCTTCTGCCAAAAAGAATTAGCTTTAAGTTCAAAATGACAGAGTAGGTACAGTTAAGACAGACTTAAAGCCCAATATTGGTAAATAGATAGTAATATACTTTTGGCAAATGTTAATTTAATGCCTACTGTTTTCTAGACTGTTAGGCATTTGGACCGAAGTACTAAGTAGAGCAGACAAAGTCCTCGATCTTACAGTCCCACAGTCCTATGGGAACTTCATAGAGTGGCACGTTGCTATATGCAAAGGAGTTATGTCCTAAGGTAGTTAGTAAAATCAAAGAGGCCATTTAACTGAACTAGTTTTATGTTGAATGAATAAAAAATTGAATCGTTCTTGGTTACTTGACATTTTAGAGAATAGTAGACTCTCTGGAAGATAGGAAATGAGCAAGTATTATCTTTTAATTTCACCGAGATTCAGTTATTTATAAAATGGGAATGAGTCTTCAAATAGCCCCAGATATTTAGTAATACAACTCATTGTATCTTTGAAATAAGATGGGAAAACTGTGAGATAGATTTGTAATATGCCATTCATCGAAGTATGATGATTCCAAAGTGATAATTAGTATATTAAAAAAAAATGTCAAAGGAGGATTTTTTTTTTGTCTTTGTCTTTGGTTTCATTTAATACTAATTTTGACCAGTAATTCAAGTGAACATATGAAAGGGATAATTATTAAATTTTTAGATGATATGGATTAAGATCTAAGTAATACAATTTATGAATAAAACCTTTGTGTGAGTATCTAAACCAAAAAGAATGAAAAAAAATTGATAAAGCAAAATAAAATGTATTATTAATAGTCACATATTTCTGGATTCAAAAAATCAACCTACAGAAGAACCCATAGAAAGAGACCTGACTACCTAGTTACAGGAAATGACTAACTAGTTACTGAACACTTACTATTTGCAGTACTGCTATATTTTGTAAGTTTAAAAGTTAGCAGCATGATGTAGTTTCCAGGAAACTTAATATTCTTTTATGTTGCATTAGTCAATGTTAAGTTATTCAGTACAAAGACATAGTTTAGTTTTCTCTTCTTAGGAGAAAACAGAATTCTGTTTACTTGGAGACATCCTATCTTAAGGGGAACATGATAAGTGGTTTTGCTTCTACATTAGAGTGGAAAAAATTGAAGTCAGATAGGGATCAGCCAAGTAAACCAAGTTATGTTAATATTGTGTCATTAAGACAAAATTTAGCCTTCCAGAATCAAGGATCTATGATAGCTGAAATTTTAGAGTTCCACGTGAGAGAGACTGGACTTGGGAAAAGCTTTAATCCTAGTATAAAATCAGAACTCTTTTTGAATAATCAGAGACAAGACCAGTCGTGCTTTGGAAAAGTAGATCAGAGATTGAGAGAAACCCGAACTCGTGAAAGTACTAAACTGCTTAGGCTTATATCAAAGACCACCAATACTAAGCTCATAGCACAGCAACTAATCTCAGATTTCACCTACTAATGGGAATGGTCCTCTTAAGATATTGGCTGCCTTGGTTAAGGTTGGATGAAGAAGGACACTAGATTTATATATGTTTAGCTGCATAGACTCCATCTGAGTGGGCAAAGGAGAAAAGGAGCTGTTCAAATTCATGATCAAGCATTAAGCAGCAGGATGCTTTTTTGGCACTTACTCAAGCAGGAGTTTTATGACTGTAGAGTTTAGTTTTGGAGAAATGATTGTTGAGTTTATGAGCATTTAAACATGCATATATTAAGACACTGTTCAACATGATTCTGTGATTCCATATTCATATAGGTAAGCTTAGCTCTTACATATAGGCAAGCCTAGCTTTAGCGATGCCTTTATTTGTCCTTATAGTTTCTCTCTCCTGAAGACTTTGCCAATACTTTGAGACAAATCATTTTCTAAGCACATAAATAGAAGGATTTCTCTCTCTCTCTCTCTCCCTCCGCCCCCTCTTTCTCTCTCTCTCTTCCTTTAGAGAGATACATAATGACTTATAGTACTTGACAAGCACTTGGTTTCTGGCACAAGGTAAATTCAAAGAGATTTTGTGAATAGCACAATTCAGTCAGCTAGGAATGAAGAACAATATATTTTATAGAATACCCAAAAGTGAGATAGAGAAGGAGGCAAAATTGAATAGTCTGTTGATCTTGGTATACTCAGCTGTGCTCAGAACAGATACCAGGAGGGCAGTGGTTCTGAGAAGATAAGGCTGCTTTCCTTTTATGGAGCAGCTCCATTGTGAAGGCAAGGTCAAAACTGCTAATAAAACAGGAAAAACTTGCGTCAAATTGTATAGACTACAAGGGCTTGTTCTTGGATACTAATTAATGTTATCACAGGAGATGGCTAAAATGAGAATATTACCTACTAGTAAATTAATAGGATGTGCTGAAACACCGCAAGGGAGGAATTGCCGATGCTAATGTAGTATAAAAGAGATCACCACTGGCAAATGGTTCATGATAAAGAGTTTTCTAAATTATGAATAAACTCTAGGAGATATGACTTAAAGTATGCCATGAATCTTTAATTGAGAGAAAAATCATTTGCATAGGATAAAGTGTGATGGCAAATCCATATGTTCTTTTTTATTATCTATACCAAATGTTGATTGTTCGTCATTTGGAAAGAATATGTTGCACTAAATTATCACACTATAATCCAGTCAGCTCAGCAAGGTATGTGTCTACATTTGCTACAGAAGTCAGCAGGTTATCTTTGTCCTCAGGGTTGTCACCTCTGATTGTACTCTAATTGCTGGCTGTTGTCACGCGGGATTTAAACTAGGTTGAGTCATTGATGTAATTTTTGGAAAAGCCAAGAAAAATCTATTTCAATGATTTCGGAAGTGAGAACTAGCTTTTGTTTATTATAAATTCAGTTTTTACTAGATTTTCCTAAAAAGTGGAGAGGAGGGAGAAAAAGTCATAATAGGAAAAAGGAGATGAAAAAATGCAAAAACAATAGTGCTGTGTGAAAGAAATATTTTGAGAGACTGATACAGCAGTTTACAGATTGTGTCTTGGACCTGAAACTCTAAAGTTTGTTGAAGTAAATATACTCATATCTTCAATGGTCCTAACTTATTAAAACCATTTATTAGTAATTATAAAAAGAAAATAATAAACATATAATTTTCTACTATCTTCTCATTCTCCTCAGATTCCGAATCTGTGAGGTGACATCCTTTCTAGTTTGTTTTGTGTTTTTTGTTTATTTGCTTACTCTATGTGATTAACTGGTCAGCTAAATTCTATATATTCTTTTATTGTTTAAATGTTCTCCAGTCATTTTTTTTTTATCATTATCCTTGACCCCATTGTTTTTATCTTTATCAAAATCATCAAATCTTCTTTTTTCAGTTTTGATCAGCAGCTGCCTTTTCTCATTTCTCATCTTACTTAACTTCTCTCTAGCATTTATCCCTATTTGTCAGTCAGCATATCCTTTGGCTTCTATACCTACATGCTCGTGATTTTCTTCCCAACTTTTTCTTCTTCTTTGACTTCCTAAATAGGAAAATTTTCTTTTTAAATATTAGATTTTTTTTTGAATCTCAGTCTTTCCCTCCTCAAGCTAAATAATTTCCTTCAAAAAGCATCTACATTCCTTTTTCTGCAGTTATTAGTAGGAGATAGTTATCTCTTAAATATTTATCTCCAGGTCAGATACATTAACTGACCTTCAGATTAGCTTACGGTCAGATTCACTTGGCTTGTGCTTATACATCTCAACTTCTACTTGTTCAAAACCAAACATATCATCTTTTCCCCATTTTGCTTATTCTCTCAGCTTCCAGAGCTACATAACTGGCTCCATGCTCTGCTCAATTTCCCAAGACCAATACTTAATGTCATTTATAAGCCCCTCTTTTACCTTGAACATCCAATTATTTTATATTCTGTTAATTCTATATCTCCTAAATATGTCTCAAATCCTTTTATTTCTCTCCTTTGCCCTAAAACACTATCTCTCACCTAGACTTTTTCGATATCCTTCTAATCTTACCCAAACTTAAAATGTACTGCTGATCTTTCTTATATACAAATCTAGAATAGGCCATTTTCCTGCTTAAAGCTCTTCAAATGGATCCTATCATCTTCAGAATTAAGTTCACTGACATTGACTGCAATCTTTCATTTTATGTTTACTGTTTAATTTTATGAAATCTTGTCTTGTTCTTTTCCTGAAAATTCAATCACTCTGAAATTCTTCAAGTTTTCCAAACATCTCGTATCTTGCCTATTATATATGTTCCTTCCTATTCCTGGATCACTCTTCTTTCTTTTTCTCATCCTTTCTCAACTTTCTTGCCTTGATTAATACCTAGTCTTACTTCAGTTCTCGGTTTATGTGTCATCCTTCCAATCTCTATAACTGGTTTAGCAGTTCCTCTAAATAAGTACAGTTACTCTGTACTTATTCATCTTACACTATAATTTCCTATTTACTCACCAGTCTCTCTACTAGATTTTGAACTCCTTGAGTCTAGGGAACATGACTTTCTGCTCTTTCTTTCTTCAGCGTCCAGTTTAGTAGCCAATAAATATTGCTGAATGAGCAAATGAAAGCAGAGTTCTAACTGATCTCAGCTTCCAAAATCCATGGATACTACTAAAATTTTTTCTATCATATAAAGTTATTCACACTTTCAAGTGGAATTCAGACTTTGTCTATTGTATGACTCTACCTTCTAAATCCTATTCACCTCCCTACTATCCTGACATGTCATAAAAAATATTGAAATACCTGATCTCGCTTAATAAATATAAACATGAACATGAATTCTGGTCTTCAACCTGTCAGGTTACTTATTATTTTCTACTGGTGATAAGGCCAAAGTATCTTCCATTCTTTAATTAAAAAAAAATTTTTTTTATTATGACACATAATTTGTAAGAGTATGAATAGCATATAAGGGCATTTTAAAATAAAAAAAAAATAAAGCAAAATCCCATATATCAACCATATCACTCAAAAATTAGAACATATTAACATCTTTCAAGACCCTGTGGAACTTACTCAAATTTCAGCTCAGTTCCACCTCAGATGTAACTGCTAACCAAAAGTTTGTTTATTATTCTATTGCTTTACTTTTAAGTTTTAAATGTATAAGCATGAAATTTGACTAACATATTGTTAGTCTTTCATGTTTGGGGTATTTATATGAATAAAAACATTAAATATATTCTTTCGTGACCTTTTTCTCAAGGTTATATAGCTATGGTTCATTTATTTTCATTGTTTAAAAATACCATTAGTTTAGGTGTATATATATATTCATTATATATACATATACACACATATATGAATTTATACATATGCATAAATGTATATGTATCTACTTATCTATCATCTATCTCCTATTCTATCTCTCTCTATATCTATCTATCTATCTATCTATCTATCTATATCTATCATCTATCATCTATCATCCCCTCACTTCCCACATTCAGCATGTTTTTATTCAGGCCAATAGATTCAATCATTTCATAATTTTCCTTTTTATAGTGTTCTGTTTTGATATTTCCTCCCATTTTGACATTGTTAACTTCATAAAGTAAGTTGGAGGATATTTTCTTTTTTCTCTGAGAAGAATGGAATTTTCTGTTCCTTGAATGTTTAGTTGAGTTCACTTCTAAAATCAGGTGAGTCTGGTGTTTTTATTTGGGATAGTTTTTCAACTTCAAGTTCAAGTACATTGATGGTTACAGAACTGTTTAGGTTCTCTATTATATCTTGAGTCAGTTTTTGTCACTTACATTTTTCTGGAAATTGGTTCATTTGATGAACATTTTCAAATTTATTGGCATAAGTGGTTCATAATATTCTTAATATCTGTTTAATTTCTCCTGTATATTTTTATGTCTATACATAAAATTAGCCAAGAGGTCCATTTTATTATTTCAAAGAGCCAATACTTATCTTTGTTTATCGAATCTATTAATGAAATTCAATTTTATTATTTTTGGATTTATCTCTATTTTCTTCTTTTTTTTTTCTTTTCTGGTTAGGGAAGTTATTACTTTTGTTTGTCTAATATTTTAAGTTGGAAGCTTAGAGCATCAGTTTTCAGACTATGTATTTTTTAATATGTACTTGTAATTCTGTGCATTTTCTTTTAAATACCACTTTTTCTATATCTCACACATTTGATATGCAATATTTTTCTTAAGGTTCAGTGCTAAATCTTTAAAATTATTTCTACAATATTTTTTGTACTTCTATTTTATGTTTTTTTCCTAATTACTTTCTCATTTCTTGAATTTTAAAATTGGTTGAGTTTGTTGTAACAGTAATAGTCATGGCTATTATTTAATATTTTCTCTATACCTATATTTTTGGTAGTAATTCTGGAAATTTTAATATACATATTTAACTTACAAAAGATAAATCCTCTGGAGTAATTTTTATCCTGTCCAAAGTACATCTTTTATCATTTTTTAAAGTAAAAATCTTTTGGTGAAAAGTTTACTCAATGAATTTTGTTTGTTTAAAATTGCCTTCATTTCCTCTTATTCTCAAAAAAAGTTTTTTGATGCATATATAGTTCTAGATTACATTTTGAAGCTATTATCCCACTGTTTTCTAGCTTCCAATAAGAAGTCAATAGTCAAATTGCCAGGTATTTTTAGATTTACTATTTTATCTCTTTGACTGCTTTTAAGGTCTTTTCTTTCTCTTCAGTATTCTGTAGTTCTGTTATGGTACAGATAAATAACTTGTTTGTTTGTATTATAAAGTTAGACATTCACTTGTCTTCCTTATTCAATATTTGTCTTTCATCAGTTTATTAAAACTCTCTTAATTCATCCCTCCAAATATTTTCTCTCCCTCATTTTCTCTCTCGTTCTGTAATTTCAATTACACGTGTGATAAACTTGCCCTTTATCTTCCTTATTTCTCAACTTTTCTATTTTCCATCATTTTGACTTGTTACAGTCTCTCTACATGTTTATTTCTATATTCTAGTTCACTAACAGACTCTTAATTTACATCTAATTTTCTGTTTATCCAATTCATTGAGCTTTTATACTCTCATTCTAAGAAATTCTGTTTCTTTTTCCAATTGATTTATTTGTTTTTTTTATTGCCTTTATGTTCCTTTTAATAAGCTCTTTTTAAAATGGTATAAACATATTTACTGTTCTGTATCTGATAATTTTGTGTTTATTATCTGTGATCTGATTTGTTTTTTTGGGTATTTGATAATTTTTCATTGCAAGATTATTTTCTTCCGATGCTATTGATATAATAATTTAAGGTCTAGTTAAAGTGGGTTCCTCCAGGAAAAGTAATCTTTTACTCCTACTAGGTTCCTAGAGGCCCTACTAATGAGTACCACTCTAATTTAAATGAGTATTCTTCTAAGGCATTCATGTAGTATGAATACTGGCCTCGCACCAACATGTAGCTAGAATTTTAAGGGAAGATTTTTTTTTTGACCAATAGCTAAAGTAGGAAAGCAGTCTTGCTTCCTTCTTTCTTTTCAAACAGTCCACCTAACCCCCAAGATACTGAAGATCACTTTGGGGGAGTCCTAGTTTTGTGTCTTTCTGTGGGTATATTTGATTCAAACTTCCATGTTATTCAGGACCCAGGATTTTGACTTTGACCCAGCAAAGCTCTTTAAATCCCAGTGTGTGGGCCATGTTGAATTAGCACATGCCTCCAAGGTAAATGCCATATTAGTAGTTGCTTGTTTCTATAGATTTTCTCTTTTCCTGGATTTTTCAATAAGCTATGAAATTTTGACCATGCCTTTCAATTCATTTAAAACCTTTCAGTGTTGTGCTTTTTTTACTTTTAAATGAAGGAACGTTATAGTAGGTGATCTTCTATGCTATGATTCTTTCAAATATTTTTTGAATTAATTTTAATATGGTTTTTAAAAAACCTTCTAACTATATATTTTAGGGATGAATTAGTTGGTGACGTTGATGATAAAGAGAGAAAGTGGCATGCTACACCTTATGAAGAGTGCCCTGGGGGGTTTCAGGGAAAGGGCTGTCCACCCACACAGACTAGCAGTCAGTGCTTGAGAACAATTGTTTCATCCTGAAATGAGGAGGTGCACTCCATGGAATGACTTGCAACTTCGTCATTTCATAAACAAAAACCAAATGCTGGTGAGGGCTGACGGGTTGCTTCTCCCAGGTAACATCTTGCATATTAAAAGAAATCACCTCAAGACCATACCTTCACAAAAAGTAGAGAGTTAAAATGTGGAAATGCTTTTCACTCCAGCAAAACTTATTTGACATTATTCAAATTATGCCTACAGGGTACGGCCAGTCCATAGATATCAGTACTGAGGCAGAGATGCCAATATGTCTCCATGTGAAGCTGATGATGTTGACCCATTCATTCTAGAAAAAGTACAGCTTCGTTCTTTTAGGTATCTCTAGGAATTAGTGACCATAGTTAATAGGGTGTCATAAAAAAATGTACAACAATATTGGTACATAAAAGAAAAATTAAATAGATTGAACTAAAGAATTGCCATTGTAATCATTTTCTTATTCTCCCTTCATAGACCTTGAGTAAATGGAGCTGCTTTCTTTGCTCTGTGAAGATAAGTGATTTCACTCCCCAGTCTCAACAGCATGGTACTGATGAACAGCTGTGAATAAATCAAGTACAGACTAAATATACAAGAGAGCAAATGATTTTTAAGCTCAATAGCCCACAAATAATAACCGTAATTAAACTCAATAAAGAAAAAGGAAAGGGAAAAGATGCAGAGTGAAAACAAAAACAAAAACAAAAAACCCCACCTCAACAGCATAACCTGTAAAGGCTGAAGGAAACCTGCAGAGCACCAGAGAATTGCCTAGCCAGTTTGCTTTGTATTCACCATAATTGATCATTTTATATGTCAAACATTGTTTTATGCCCCCAAGGGATCTAAAGTCTAAATTCATGGTCAATATGTCCTTAAATCTATTTACTGGATTTTTGGAGTGATAAAAATGAATGGGAGGATTAAAGCACACCTCAAATTTCTTTTGACTTCTTCTTTTGGGGGTAGTCATTTTAGCAGGCAATTTTCTGCATTTAATAGAAACACAGTACCTGAAAGTGTCTTTACTAGGATAGTTTGTCATTTCCCTTGTTTGCTCCTAGCTTTTTCTTAACATGTCTTACTCTGATATTATTTATCTAGTGTTTTTTCCCTGGGCTCATTTTCTTGTCTTCCTGTCATTTTTTGTGGGATGGGCCTGACAGTTTGTTGATGTTCTTATAAAACCTGACCATTGTATTTTCCAGATGCAACATTTAGAGCATATTGAGAAGTCACAAGAAACATATGCACATAGCAGTTGTAGTTTGCTCCATAGAGTGCATGGAAATAGGCATTTTCAGTAGCTACTTCTGACATATGAATATGAAAGAAAAGGTTTATGTTCCTGATTCCTCCCTCGAAAAGCATCTTTCCCAATGTAAATCTGATCAATTTCAGGAAGCTATAATAATCTAACTGCAGTTAATAGAGTGTGTGATAAAGATGTGAACAAAAATCAAATCAATGCAATGCAAAGGGTGATGACCCTATTTTGTTCGTAAGTGATGAGAAATATAAACCTACTTCTCTCTTTTGTGAAGTAAATCGAATAAATTGAATAAAGTCATTTTAAATCAGCCAATGATAATCTCTTTCTGATGTGGCCATGACATTAGCCGGAATGATAGCAAAAGGGATTCAATTCAAATTGAAAATAGTCTGAACCAACAGTATTTTATCGTCATTAAATTTTCTATTGTGCAAGAAGCTGGCATTCGACTCTGCAGTGTACTGAATAACCTCCACAGATTTTTGTCAGGGTTTTATGATCATTTTGGAGACATGATACAACAAAAAAGGCCAAGGTTCTCAAGACCCATGATCCTAGATTCAAATATTCCCATGGGACCCATATGACTATAGTCAAGATACTTATAATCCCTGAGATTCCTTTTCCGAAAATGAGGATATAGTAAATACTTAGGGGATTTATGCAGAGGATTCAAAATCATATATCTGTATAGCAATTTGAATATAAATCATGTAGAGGATGCAAGACTATATATAGTTTATATACCATAGTTTTATATAACATATTATACATATAACATAGTAAATTTCTTGGCACACATTAGGAACTCAGTGCATGTTTTAAACACCAGCCCTACTCCCTCTCTACTTGCATTTTAAAAATAATAGCTAATGTCAATCAAACACTTATTATATACCAAATCATTTATTCTCATTGTGTACTTTATTTCTCGGCGTTTATTATATCTATTTGTGATCTTAAGCCACTTTGCTTTTCATTCACCACTTTGCATTCACTTTTACTGTAAAATGACTTTTCCAAAGATATGCTACTAAGGAGACTCAGAGGGAATATAACTCAAGTTTGTCTGACTTTGCAACCCACATTCTTAACGACACTTACACTTACTTCTCTGCTTACATAACATACTGAAGAGAGAAAGCAGGTTTCCTTCTGTCAGCACTGCTCTCTATTCCTGCACAATCTGTTTGCTTGATTCCTGGCCTCAATGGACGACCTGCTGGTTCTCAGAACATCTATGGCCTATATTAGCTATGTATTGCTGTCTAACAAATTAGCACAAAACTGAGTGGTTTAAAACAATACATATTTATCATCTCATAGTTTCTGTTGGTCAAGAATCTTGGCATGACTTACTTGTATCCTCTGTTTCACAGTCTCTCTCAGGCCTGTAATCAAGGTGTTAGCCCAAGGTCTGCAGTCTCACCTGAAGGTGCAACTGGGAACAGACCTGCTTCCAAGCTCACTCATTAGTTGTTGGCAGCATTCAGTTTTTTGTTAGCTACTGGACTGAGGCCTCAGATCCTTACTGGCTGTTGCTTAGAGACTACTATCAATAGGATGAATTGTGCCCCCCAATCCCAATTCATATATTGAAGCTCAAACCTTGAATGTACATTTGGAGATGGGGCCTTTAAGGAGATAATTAAAGTTAAATGAGGTCATCATGACGGGGCCCAAATCTAATGAGACTAGTGTCCTTTTAAGAAGAGAAAGAGACACCAAAGATATCTGTCTGTCTGCCTGTCTCTCTGTCTCTCCATGTGTGCACAGAGGAAAAACCATGTGAGAACACAGTGAGATGGTGGCCATCTGCAACCCAAGAAGAGAGGTCTCACCAGAAACCAACCCTGATGGCACCTTGATCTTCGACTTCCACTTTCCAGAACTCTAAGAAAATAATTTTCTGTTATTTAAGGCCTTCAATCAGTGGCATTTTTTATTGCAGCCCAGGCAGACTATTATAGCTATCTTTAGTTTCCTGATATGTGGGCCTTTTCATTAAAGTGTATAAGCTGAGAAAGCAATAGAGTCTGCAAGCAAGATAAAAGTCAAAGTATTAGAAACCTAATCAGAGAATTGACATCCCCTTCAGGTTAAGCCATTGTATTGTTTAGAAGCAAGTTACTCAAAACGAGGAGATTCTACCAGGCTGTGAACACCAGGAGGTGGGGATCATTGGACCTACCTTAGAAGCTGTGTACCACACTCCCTGACCCTTAGGCAGCATGCATGAGCTTCTCTCACTTTAGAGCTAATGGCAGCTCTTGAGCAGAAAGTTCCCTTTCACTCTGACCATGCTATTACTTCCTCTTCGTTTAGTCTTTTGGAATTATTTTATGAATTGATAGGGATACCTTTCTCAGAGGTCTCTTCCTTGAGTATAAATGAGAAGTGAAGTAGGGGCCTGTCTACTCTGAGGGTTCCTTTTCTCCCATTTCATATATTTTATTTATTTTATTTTTTTAATGACTTTGGCCTGGACAGGCCAGGTTTGGGCATATTTCTCATTCCCTCAACTCTCTTTCCTCTTTCTCTCTTTTTAATCTGTTAGGACTGAAAATAGCTTCTACTTTTCTTTTTTTTCTTCATGTTGGGAAAGAGTTCCATTTTGTAAAATTCTATAATCACATGGCCAGGATTACCTCTTGATATTTTAAATGTGAGAAAGATGATAAGAAAATAAACACAACCCCCCTTTTATAGATGAATCCTAGCTTTCACTATTGTCTTGCTGTAGACTTTAAAATTCAAACGAGATGGCAGAAGCGAAATCTTAACTGTTTGGAGTCATGTTGTAACTGCTGTCTTTCCTTTTGACACTCCCCAACCATTGGTCTTGAAGTAGGTACATACTTCAGGTGACAAGGAAAAAAAAGGCAATATAAAGATTTTTTAAAAAAACAAAAACACTGATATTTTTTAAAACATTACTTTTTGCAGGGATTTTCTTATACAGAGAAGGTAGAAAAGACCTATCATTTAAGGAATTTGTCTAGCTCTTTGTATACAAAGCTTTTCTGGACAAAAGTTGTATGTGTAGGGCACCGCTTGGAGCGATGCCAATCCACTTTAACAATATCTAACAGTACAGCTGTTCCCAGGCTAATAGAGGGACTGGTGAAACTGTAGTATCATATTTGAATTAATTTCAGTTTCTTAATCAGTGATTAGGAAGAGTGTCAGGATTTTAGCAATACCGTTTCAAAAAGCATCGGAGCACATAGCCCTCCAGGCCACATGGGCATGAGCCAGAGCCTCCACGCTGCCTATCACCTGGAACATTCACAATAACCTTGGAAGCACAGATGCTGGGGCACAAGACCAACTCAGAGGACATTGTTTTTGTGTCTGCTTCCTTACAGGTGCAGAGGCAGGCTGAGCAAGCATTGGCCTATTGTCTCAGGGGAGATTGGCAGATTTTTTTTCTGCCCAGAAAAATGGAAATTATATATTAGAAAGATCTTTGAAGAATTTATATTAGAGACCGGATTTTCCATGATGTACTAAGTTTGTAACTTATTTACACAACTCAAAACATCCAGAATTTTGTTGAACCTTTTGAACACAATGGGAAAATGGCTCCTGGGGTCTGGATTATGAGTATGACATACAGCTCTATGCAATAAAGCTCATAAAATTATAAATCTATTTGTACCATGCTATGACAATGTCACATAGATTTGAATTAATGCAAGTAGAATGTTCAGTAGAATATATTTGTCTTTCTTGGGATTTGGGGAACACGCCTATGTGCTATTTCAGACAGTGCCAGTGGTATCATGCATCTGTGCATTCTTTCAACCATTCAAGATTCAACACACATTTACTGAGTAATAAGTACTTTTCAGGTATTGTCGAAGGCAGCAAAAAATGCAGGCAGATATATACTGGATAGCAATTCTGATTGAACGATAGTAGAAATCTACTTCTTCATTCAAAGCCTGACAAGGCAAGTTCCTTAAAAAATGAGTTAATTATTTGCCAAGAAAGGAGATAACATCTCTAATAATGATTTTTTTTTCTGTTAGGAAAGTTTATTTAATTATCTGATGTTGCCTACATATGTAGAAGCAGATATTTCTACAGATAATCATCATCTCTTTAAAAATTTTAGAACTGGAAAAAATTTTAAAGACCATTTACTTGAGTTCTTTAGAGAATAGAGTTCAGTAGATTTTGAGATTGAGTGAGAAAGATTAGGCTCATTTTATCTAATCCCATTATCGATTTGGCTCAGAATTGGCCTTACTAGAACAATGTTAATTAAACTACAAAACTACCCTCGATCTATTATTTCTCACCCCAAAACATACCCCTTTGCCCATAGGAAAATTTAAAAAGGAGTAAAGTCAAGAAAATAAAACAGCCAAGTAAAATTTCACCTTATCTGACTACATAGAAAGAAGAGATGTTTTGGTACATATTCTCCAAAGATGTCCGCCATCAATTCCTTTTCTCCTCATATGAACATGTTGCCCTTTACATTAAAATATTGAGTGTGATTTTCCATCTCTTGAATATAGGATAGATTTAGCAGCATGCTTGAACAACAGGTAGTTGTGAAATGATCTTCACAGACTTCCCAGGTCAAGTCACATAATGCCTTGGAACTTCTTCCCTGCATCTTTTGGAAGCCTTGCTCATGGGTACTTCCTCTGGAACTCAAGCACCATGCTGTCAGAAGCTCACACTACATGTAGAAAACATGTGCCTAGTTCCTCTAATTAAGAGCCAAGCTGAACTCTCAACCAACAACCAGCATCAACTATGACTCTGTTGAGCTTTCAAATGACTCCAGCTTCAGCTGCCATTTGACAGAACACACATGAAAAATCCCAAGCAAGAACTACCAAAATGAGCCAAGTCAATTCAGTGAACCACAGAAAATAGTTGTTTTAAGCCACTGTTTTGAGGTTGCTATGCAATTTCAGCTATGTCCACTCTGGGCCTAATCAATAATTTAGGAATAAACCTAATCATTCTTGCTAAATCTTATGGAATTTATTGAACACTGTTCTTCAAAGAGCTAAATTAGATTATCTTAAAATTACTTCTAATTCTATTATTCTCTAAGAAAAAGATGACTTGTTTTTCTGCAGAAATATCATGTTAGAATAGATGATCACTAGTCTTCAGGACTGGATTTGTCACCGTAGTTACAATTGGTTAAAAATGCAATTAATTGTAATAGAAATTGTTCTTTTAATTTTTACAAAAATTTTCTCATAAAGATCCTAATTCTCTGTCTGGACATCAAACATCACAACCCATAGGTCATTCATCTTCAATCAAGAATTGTAGTCTACAGCAATGCTTCCCTGAACAAGCCCAATCTTGTTTGATTTTGGAAGCTAAGCAGGGTCGGGCTCGGTTAGTACTTAGATGAGAGACCACCTAGGAAGACCAGGTGCTGTAGGTGTAAAAAATAATAATAATAATAATAATAATAATAAAATAAAAATAAAGCATGAAATTATAGTTTATATTACAGTAAGAGGTAAAATCAGAAATTAAGGAAAATTATTGTACGTGGACAACATTTCTTATATTCCCTTTCTACTATCAAACTTGTTACTCTGTAGACTAAGATAACAACCTTTTACATCTTTGGTACCTTTTGAGTTACCTTTATTTGGGGCATGTTTGCTTCATACTATCTTTAAAGAAGCAGCATGTATAAGGTACTTTGAACTCAGAATTGGGTTAAAATTCCAATTTTGTAACATCCTCAGTTATATGATCTTAGGTAATTCCCCCCCCCCCTCCCCGGCAAAAGAAAAAAAAATAGTAGCATGGTAGTCCCAAATCTTTAGAATAAAATGATTGAAAAATTATTTAAAACTGTACTTTCTTGGGTTTGTAAATTCTCTTGTAATTTCTATCAGTAGAGTGTTCAAAGAACTTCATGGTGAGGCCAAGCTGGTTGTTGTGGATGGTAGTAAGATCTTTGTTCTTAGCGACAAGGAATACTGCAAGAGATACTTTCTGTTCTTTTTCCTGGCTATAGTACATCTCTGAAGACAGCATCTTTGCCTTTAAGAAGTTGTATTCTCCCTACCAGAGTTCTTGCCTTCTCAGGAAAACCAGATTCTATTTTGCTTCTGGAATCTGAAAAGAAAAATAAGAAAAAAGAAAGGATTTCTTGTTAAGCCAGTCCTATTGTATTGCATTTGGATTTTCTTCTTTGGTTCCCCACTGTTCTTGCAAAACTTTGGAGCTGACCTAATGTAGCTTTCAAAAAGAGCCAGTTTAATTGAATGGTTCTATGTACATTTGCAGTTTTGCCTCTCCTAGCATCATCCGAGACACTGATACAGAGAATTCAGTAGGACTGGTCAACTTTTAAAACCTACTCTAGCCCACTCCATGTCTGTGGCATCAGGTGGCAACATTTTTAGTTGTGGTGCAGAAAACGATAAGGTTTGAATCTTTAGGGTGACATGAGTCTAGTGTGAACAGGAACTGGGATCTAAGGGCCACAGTTTGAGAGTGTCTTAGATCTGTTTTCTGCCAGAATTCTATTTGCTGCTTACTGAAGGGAATGATGGGAAGATAATGATGGGATGTAAGCAGTGAAGTTGAGAAAAAGCAGGAGTCCTACAAAACATACCCAGAGGAAGAAAACTAAAAGAGCACATTATACCAAGCAGAATAGAAACACTAATGCTTTAGTAACAGATGAAGAACATGGCAAAATTTTACCAAAGCTAGTATTGAACATGAAGAAAAAGCGAACTGGCTCTTGAGGACAGAAAACAAAGGGATACCAAAATATATCAGTAGCCGATGAGTAACTAGTTGCATATCTGTATATCCCTTAAATGAATTTTAAATCCAACAAAAACATTTGAAAAAATGTAAGGGGAAAAAAAACCCAACTTTTGTCTCTTTTTCAATATTTGGTTTCTAATATTGGAAGTTTTTATTAATCAATATTTAGCCTAGCTGATAACAGTTTATAGACATAAATGAGACGGTTATACATATCCTTGCTGTTTTAGCAGACCTACTCTGAAGGTTTGCTCATGGTATGGCAATGAGAATGCCCAATATTTTCCTCTTAGGCTTTCTACTAGCCTGATATTTCAGATTTTGGTGAGGAATTTGAGACATCATTTCATAACCGTGCATTAGGTAGGATTTTGTCATCTAGGAAGAAACCTTTTGGAGAAATGTACCCTTGAGTATTTATTTTGCATTACAGAAAAACTCTATAAATATAAGTATTATAGTCAGTATTCCTTTGCAGCTCATAATCTCTTGAGCCAGATTATTTTCATAAACAGCTATAGGGAAGTAAAGACGAGACCAAGTACACAATGAATTTTCAATAAAGAATTTTAGGGCCACCCAAATACAACAAATATTATTCATGAGAATAGGATTGCCGTTCAATAAAGATTGCTGAAGCAGAAAATAAGCAAGGGCTCAGCATCTTTTCAAACTGGTCACTATGTTTACTATATACCCTTATTACCAAAAAGAAAGAGAAAAAGTTGATTTCCATTTTTGCTGAATATTGGCCTCTTTACAATACTGGAAAGTAGAAAGACGTATTTATAAAGATAAATATAACCCTTTGTCTTTTCCTTATTGGGATGCGCCAGAAAGACAGGGTGAAGATACGTGATAAATTCAGAACATTTTTTTCCATCAATGTAGAGTTGGGGGGTAGTGTAGAAATTGATGGTGGTGGTAGTTCTGGATCAGTCTGTGGATTATATTAGATATATGCCCAGACGATAAATGTTGCTGTTTAAAAGTCACACTGCCGTAAGTTGGGCTCATGGGAAATAGACTCTGAGACAGAGGTATACATGCCTGAGGTTTGTTAAGGGGTACTCTCAGAAACAACACCTATGAGAACATACAGGATGCAGAGGAAGAAACTGAATTGCAATGCATTAGCAACAGGGGACACAGCCAATTCCCTGGGGATACTCTGGAGCTGAAACGACCTTTTAGAAAGGTTCCAGAATTGAAGAAAGAGGGAAAGCCTTGTGCCCTGCCTCTGCCAGTTTTGGCTGCCCCCATCCCCTGGGAAGGGATGTGGCTTTTGTTGAGGCAAATTCCTCCTGTAGTGGAGGGCATATATGTAAGTGGTTACATTCAAAATTCCTGACAGGTAATGAGAATCTTGATTCCGAAGAAGGAATCCAGGTGACATCCCAGCATCCGCTATTTATATTATTAAATTTGAGCTCTGTGGTGTACTAAGGGACAGGCCACAGTTTTTACTGGTTTAGAAAAGTTTACGATTAAGGTGTGGGTGAAAGTTAGTATCATTGTTTTGGTTCTATATGTTTATCCTCATCATTTCAGAAAAGGTGGCTATTTATAGGGTCTTTCCTTAACATGAATCCTCATCTTAAACATTCGAATGCTTCATAGTCAGTTGAAGAGAGAATAAAATTGGTCCTGTTGGTTTTAAAGTTATTCAGAAAAGAAATTTGTGATAGAGATATAGGCTCTTTAACATCTATGGACAAAGACTAGATGCCTTCGTTTCCCCTCAGTGATTTTTCCCTTGCCCTTAATAATATGTGGCAGTTTATACTCACAAATTTGACAAATCTGCCTTCTAATAGCTTCTAAATATGATGGATATAATTGAGACATTATAGAATTAGATATATAGATAAATACATTGTCAACCCTTAAATTTGACAGTTTTGTGTGCAAAAATTTTCTACCCAACTCAAAACACACATTTGTCAGAAATGTATATGTAAACCTGATAAAAATTATGTCTATAAAATTCATACTCTGTAATATATATAAACTGACATATATCTAGAATGTTGTTCATATACATCACCATTTTCTCTTAGTAACATATTTCATCTCTGCCTCTGGAACTTCACTGAAATGACAATACACTCTGAAAGTCAATAAGTGACACACATGGGAAAGTACTACATTCCTGGCAGATCAAATAAAGATAACAATAAAACTAATGAGAAGGTACTTGAAAGATAAGTGAATTTTGAGGCACCTGCATTTCCTCCTCAACAAAAGAAAGCATTCTAAGATGTTCTGAATTGAGACACAGTTTTTTTTCTTTCTTTTCTGAGTAAGCCCCGATTGGTATTTTTTCCTAAACCAAACCTTTCTCAGGCTCATTGAGGAATTTGTTCTGGCAAGAATTGCCTCTTCCAGTAATAGGAGCCAACAATTTTATAGAGCCTTGCACTGACTCTGCATCAGTGAAAGTCTTCATAAAAGTATTGTTATAAAAGTACATAAAATACACAAAGGTAAGAAATACATTTTGACAACATGGAAAGAGACGAGTAAAAGAGAGCCATGGAGTCTCTTTCTCTGTACACTGTGCAAATTAAATAGGTTCTGCTTGCAAACAAACAGCTAAACAATGAGATAGACATTCATTCCTTACGTATTCCCATCATTTATCACTGGATTACTAATAGAAGTAAAACCACAAGTAGCTAATGTACTACAGCACTCAGAAAACACTGAAATACCTATGGATGTGTGAGTATATTACTCTATTCAACTCTATGTCCTAAGGCTAAGAAGTAATGTTAGTTTTCATCCACACTAGAAAAAAAAAATTAGGATGTACGTAAATTGTAGTTCTATCTGCACTCCTTACCCATGCCAACAAACAAATATTTAACTGAACATTTATGTATCAGAAAATATGCTAAGTGCTGGCCATTACTATGGCGAGCAGACGAGATGTGGTCTGTGTTCAGGAAGCTACTAAGCAACGGTACTATCTTACTTTAAAAAATAATAACCTTATAGAACTCTAATAGGTCAAGAAACAATGGAAATATTTCATAATTTCAATATCACCTTTAAGGAAAGAAAAATAATGTACCCTCCACCCTCCTGAGTTCTTGGCTGAGAACTGTCACAAAAGACAGATTGACAAAAGAAAAATAAAGAGAAGTTTATTAACATGTATACTTCATGTATACTTGGGGGATATCCAGGAAAAATGAGTAAACTCTCTGAAGTGGCCCAGGTCCCTACTTTGAATACTATCTTCAGCTAAAGGAGAAAGGTGTCGGACTGGGGAGAGGCCAGTTATGGGAGGTTACCAGGAAAAGCACAGTAAACAAGAGTGAGGTTTGTTATGCAGATTTAAGTCTCTGCCTTCTCTATTGATAAGTTTCTTGTGACTTTGAGTCATTCTTCTCTTCAGGTTACAAAAAGGGAAACACAAATGTAAATTTCTTTTATAAACATAGATTTCTCCTCTAAATAAACAATAACTCCTACTCTGTTTTCAGAACTTCTTTTGTGTCTGCTTTTTCAAAATAATCAACTTAAAATAATCCAAATGCCAAAGACACGTATTTTGAGGTAACGTATTCTGCTACCTTCACAGTCATATAGTCTTGTAGCTTTGCATGTGAGATAGGCCACATTTTTCAGGTGAACAAATTCGGTAGGTCAGTTAGCACTTCTTCAAACCTCGGTTTTGTCATCTGTATAGGATAGTTAATAATATCTATATAGGAGTGTTATTCTGAGGAAAACATATGATAATATATTTTAAAATTTAATGTTATTCCTCGAGGTACAAATATATGTTTGTTCTGTGTATTTTCTTTTTTCTCTACTCTGTGTGGGGAGGAAGACATTTTCCTCTACCCTTGTAGGTTATTTTGATTGGTCTAATAATTAAATCTACATTAGACGGATAAACAAGAAAAAAGAACCACATTAATATATCTGCATAGAGAAACTCCATATGTGTGAGAGTCAGAGACCCTCACAGATATGAACAGTTCAGAGACTGAAAGATAAAATGAATTATATATGGCATCCTGAGTCAAGGAATGAGGTAAGAACCCTGGAGTTTCAGTGAGGAGGAGGGTCATTTGCAGCTCTCTTAGAACAGGTGTTCATTACGTAGAAGCTTGCTCTGCTCTATAGATAGGTCATAAAAAGTTATTTCTGGTGATAACTCATATTATACCCAAGATCCCAAATTTAAATTATTTAGATTTGGTATACGTCAGAGGTGAAAGTTTCTGATGAGTTTGTTGGGTCTTGAGTGCCTTTAGCTCAAAATAATTTGCATGCCAAAGTAGCACATCTTAGAGAGGCTTGTTTAGATCCCTGCATCTGCCAGTGGTACTCTGTGAGCTATTTTTTTTTTTTCTTTTTAAACTCATCCAAAGGCAGAAACAAATATTAATAGAAACCTTTGCCCTAAGGGCTAACGAGAAAGATTTGAAAGGGATGTAAGGTTGCAGAGTAAGTGTTTCTCTCTCAAAGCCTGGATGATACTGAGTCTGAGTAAAGGGGAGGAAGTAAAGATGGTTCTAAGACTGGAGCTGAGAGATCTGAGTCATTGATGAGGCAGAGGTGAGAAGGATTTTTTAAGAAGATAAGGAAAGAAGTGAAAGGAAATCAGAGCTGCTGAGGTATCCTCCTAAGTGGGGCTCCCTCCCCCCTATTTTTTGTGGACGGGGTCTACCGTCTACTAGTCCTGGATACCTGTAAACTTCCTTGGCAGACTAGAAATTTCCTTGAGAAATAAGGACATGAAAGGAGAAACTTTATTTCTCAAACAAGGTGGAATTTAGAATTTCTTTCTGAACTGGGGCAGTGAGAGACACATCACAAATGTTACAACTAATTCAGTAAATACATATTAAAATGTAATGAATATATTGATATTTTTCCAGAATAGCATGCTTCTCTGCTTGCCCATTCCCAGCTCAGTTCATGGTCTGCATGTCTGTTTGCCCCAACTCTTCACAAGTCAAGTATGACCAGAAGCGTAGTTTACAAATATGCTGCTTGTTCTTCCCTGTTGAGGACATCTGCCATGTTTGTTCTTCACCACAGCATCAATGTTCTCACATGGATGGGTCCCAGCATGGGAGAGCCATTTGGTACTTCCCCTCTCAATGATCATGGAGGCTGTGTGGAACATTCAATTTAGCAGTAGCCATTCTCGCCTGTCATGGAGTCCGCCAGTGCGAACAGATGGGCCATTCTACAACCCAGGTGGTGAGTCCTACACAGATATAACTTAAAAAGATTTCCTCCTGGAAATGAGTGTGCCCTGCTTTCTGCAAAACTCAGTTTCAGGTGGAGAACTGCTGTAACTCAGAAGACGGAACCTTCCAACAGTGCTGTTAACTGGTCACACTGATCTCTCTTTTCTCAGAGGAAGAATGCACCATCTTTTTCATGTAACAAATAGACAGATAGTATACAAAAGGGGAATAAGTTTTATACATGGATAAATACACACCAATGCATAGCTTTAAGCACTCAGATGTTTTAATCTCCCCACAAATGCTATTTTTCTCCAAACTCTTGATTTGACCTCTGATTTATAGGATGCTTTTGGGAATTGGTACGCATTTGAAATATTTTAGTCTTATGAGATCTGTGTTTAAATATCTTGTTTTTATTTGATAAAAAGAAAGGTTAGGAGAGAGAGAAAGGAGGGAGAGGCAAGACTTGTACACAAAGCTATAGAGATTCAGTGGAGAAATATTTTTTAGATGAAAATATTTTAGTACTGAGAATCAGACTTTGGAGGCCTCAGCATGGGCTGGTCTGGATAAAGCACAAAGCTTTTGTTGACATCTATTTGCCAACTCACATAAGGACTTTGTAATGACATTCTTTCAAATCCATCTGGTGATTTAGCCAAGGCTGTTGAAAAGCTTCAGTCAAAATTCTGAAGAAGAGTTATAAAGCAGAGCTCTGTCGGAGGACTCTGGCAGCTAGTTGATTTTTTGCTGGACCCTTTTTGGGCAAAAATTATATAAGACTTGATAGAAATTGGATTGACTTAAAAAGTGGTTTATAATTGCTCAAACTAGATGATCTCACTTGCTTTTCTTCCCAGCTCTTATCATAGCCCTAAAACTGACTTGTATTTTTGATCAGTCTGAAATCAAAATGATGGTGGGGTAGATATACGCATACAATAATGTTGTGTGATCCTGTAATTGAGCTTCCTCTGAGTTTTATCTCAAAATAGAAGAGAGATCATAATTTTCCATTAAAGCAAATTATAAAGAGTAAACTACAATGCTCTTTCCAAATTTGCAGATTGAAGAACCCATAGTGCTAGCTATTAAACTGTCCCTGCCCCACACTAGCTCTGTGATTTTGGAAAAGTCAACTCTTTTTCATATTCATTATTGTCAAAATATGGGCTACATAAGGTTCATGATATGAAGAAAGAATCTAACTCCTGGAATAATTAGAAGAAAAAGTTTAGCTTGAAATCTGAAGGGTTAAAGACTAGCCCTTGAGGATCATGAACATTGGTATGTTTATGTGGTACCACCATGGAGAAGGATGTCTCCGGTTAACAAATTCAAATGGACATTAAAATTTTCATTTTACTTAAAAACTTGTCTTTTCTCCCCAATATTCTTCAATACTTCTCCATGTTTTTAGATGATTTTATGTTCTATTTCTGGAGTAAATATTGAATATCTGTAATGAATTTCTCTTTAAATAGGCTGATAACACTTTGAGGTTAGAAACCAAAGCATGTTTGTCTTTATATCCTCAGCAACTATCACAGTTATCTGGTAGGTAGTAGGAATACGATTGATATTTATTGAATTCAACAATCCACAAATATTTGTAGAACGCAGTTTGTTCTCAAGATACTGTGGGAATAAAAGGTGACTTAAGAATGGGACCATTCCCTAGAGTAACTTACAGAATAAAACATATCAAGATTTTATTAAAATACTGTGGAACAATTATTAGAACCCCTTTCTGGTTTTAGTATTTTTATTATTCTCCTGATTCTGTCATTATTTACATCATCTCTTAATATTTTATGATGGTATAAATGTTGTTCCCAAGGTAGTGTTTTACTTTTCTCTTCTTCCTAGTATTTACTTTATTTCTACTCTTTCCTTAATTTCCTCTACCACTTTTTTTTTTCCATCTTGGATTCTTTCTGACTTGTTTACACCTTAACACCATTCTTTATTCTTTTCATTTATCTACTCTTCTCTCCCTATCTTTCCACACCCCTCCTCATACCAATACAATTTAAAGTTCATTTTAAAATTATTCCTGGAATTCTCTTCATGAAAATTTGCAATTTAACCAACCAGCAGCTGTTAAGAAAAAATTCACTAATTATAGTAACTCCTCTGTTAGAGTTATCAATGTAAGGACATTGTGGAAATAAATTTTATAAGAGTTTATTAGAATTTATTTGAGCCAAACAGAGCACACTCCTGGAAGCAGGATCTCAATAGACTGAGGAAAATGCTTTCCAGAATGATAGTCTGAAGTTTCTTTTTATGTATTTAGAATTAAGACGGGTAAGTAAGGAAGTTTACATGGGAGAAAGCAAGGCAGGGAAATCTCTATGATTAGATTGCAAGATAGTTAAGATTATGTACTCTCTTGAGGGTGATTCAGTACCAAGATGTCTGAAAAAGAGGCATTTCAAAGGTGTGTTAATGTAAATGCACAAAAACAATAACTGGGCTTGCCTGAGGCAAAGATAATCTTGTACTAGGGAAGTTACAGGCCTGAGGTGTGACTATCTCCCATGACCTACCAGGTTTAGGATTTTATGATTGATCATCCTGTGAAGTTACTTTCAGTCCCTGAACTTATACAAAGCCCCCTTTTCATTTACAGAGTAAAGGTTTTAGAAATAGCTGGTCTACTTGAGTGGTTTAGTAAGGTAATTTAAAGCTCTGGGTTAAAAATTTCAGTTTTTGCACTCATTTTCCATTTTCTGTTACTCTTAGCTCATCTCTGCTTGATCTGCTGCTTCTTGATATCCACTCCAATTTCATAAAGGCTATGTCTTTTTCCATTCCCTTCAGGAAGCATACATATCTGATTCTTAAAATATTCTTTTTCTTATTTTTATAATCAAAACATTTTCAGAACTTTCCTTGCTATGCATGAATTATTGACCCCTCAAAGTTTATATGTCGAAGCCCTAACTCTCAACATCACTTAATGTTTGGGCATGGGACTTTCAGGAGGTAAAGTTAAATGTGGACATAAAGGCAAACCCTAATTTTGTAGGACTGGTGCTCTTATGAGAAGAGGAAGAGACACCAGAGTTCTAGCCAGGAAGAGAGAACTCACCAGGAATCAGCTCTCATCTTGATATTGGACTTCCAGCCCCAGAGAGTTAATGTAATCTTTTTCCAGAATTTTCTAAATAATGCTTTCTCTATCCTTATAAATTTTATCCTCTAGGGATAATGTTGTTGTGGGATTTTCCCCTCAGTTTTCAAATATAGGAAACATCCTAATATGGAGATTAACTGACCTTGGGTAAGTTTATGGCCCCTTCTCTGATGCAGAAGTCTGAGGCTATATTAATATACAGAATACTTAGCCCATTTACAGTTTTTGTCATTACTTATGCCACTCAATTTAATTTTATCTGAAATGAAATTGGTGAATATCCTTTCATACTCCTGGGAACCAATTTTAGTGGGGACAAATTAAGTTGAGAAACACACACTTACCAGACATTGAAGTAGGACATAGACAAGAGTCTGGCCTTCCAAAGAGGTGCTATTCATTTTCCAAAGTAGATTTGTGTATTTCTTTTTTTTTAAAAGTTTTTCTGAGTATTTTAATGGATAATCAGGTGAAAACTAATAATAATTTTATGTTCATTGATGATTATCATTTAATCTGCACTGTGTAAAATGCTTTCTAAGCCAAACATTGATCTTTATAATTTTATGTATGAGCCATATTAATACTATTATTACTAGTTTCATTTTAAAGATGAGGAAACTGAGGCATAAAATGTTAAATAATTAGTCCTAGTTCACCATTAGCATATGACAGAACTAGGATTCAATCCTCCTATGGCTGACTCCAAAGCCTAACATTTAATCGCTATTAATACATCAAAAAAATCATTTGATTTGCTAAATAAAAATTGAGACCAAAAGTTTTTCTGAAATAAAGGGTTTACTGAGTCATATGCTAGCCAGAAAAAGGACCAGGTCCTGGGGCGTACAGTCTAAACCACCAACAGCAGAGCAAGATTGAGAAGACAAACCTGTCTGCTGTCCTGGAGCTGATGGGGTTCTTTTATACGTGAGTTTGAGGAAGAAAGATGCAAGTTGTTTTAAAACAATTTACATTGGCTAACAGAATGGATGGAGAAAAGTGAAGCATGGCTAGTTCTGGGATAGGTGTATAGTTCGTAAGGAAGAAATATTTGCTGTGTCTGGATTGGTTATGACCATAGATCTGGAAAGTTCATGCAGAAGCAAGATACCTTAGCATCTGGTGGTGGACTCTTCTATCTAGATAGCAGCCTGGAAGTTGATTCAGAATTTCAACATACAGTCAGGAATGCAGGCTGGTCTTCTGTTGGTTTCAGCCCCAGCCTTTTAACAGAGTAACCTTTCTTGTCTCTTTTTCTTCCCCTCTGGCCTACTATAATTTAATTTAGGACATCTCAAATATTTTCCTTGTCATCTTAATATTGGCTCAAACAAAATATTTAAACTCTGTACAGTGTTACAGATCTTTATCCCTGGAATTAAAATGCCATTCAGGAAAAAAGTTTAATGGTGAAATATAACATAACGAGGGGGCCATTTTAAGCAAAAACAAGCAAACAAAAAAATACATCTTCCAATGACATCATTAAGGGTAGAAATAAATGGGAGGAAACCAAAGATGTAATGTTACAACTGGCTAGGCTGCCACAGGTTTTATTCAAAGAAACAAGCCAACCGGCATAATGATCGAGTGCTAAGATACCAGCATTTAAAAAAGAATGAGGAGAATGACTTAGGTTTTCATTGATGTCATTCTTCTCCCATCAGTACAGAAAGATGATGGAAAGCTTCTATTCCCTTTCAGTCTTACTTTGGTGGGGGAGAAAAAATAAATTTCCTTCTACCCGTCTAGATTCTTGACTGAGACAGCCTGTATAATGAAACACAGATTAATAGGAGAAAAACAAACAGAAATTCAATAACTTGTGTACCCTCCTGTATCCAGGGGGAGAATCCAGGAAAATGGAATACCTGCATGAAATGGCACAAGCCATCACCTGCGATAACATTTCCAGCTAAAGACAAAAGAAAATGTTGGAGGAGAGGAGACCAATTATGGAACCAGAAAAAGCATAGTAAAGGACATGGTTGTTATGCAGATTTAAGTCATTGCCTTCTAGAGGTTTAGGGTTGTTCTTGATACAGAGAGGGAGAAACACTTACAAACTGAAATTTCTCTTATAAATGTAAAGGTATCTTATTACATTTTCAGAGCTCGTGTCTGCTGTTCTTAAAAATAAACAGCTCGAAGTTATCTTAAAACCAGAGACATATTTTAGGGTGGCAAATTCTGCTCCCCTTTACTTTCAACTTGCTTTTATGCCAGCTTACTTTTTATGTTTTTGTTGATTGAAGAAATAAGCATATCATCTTTGATGTTCAAAAAGTTTAATATATTTTTTATTGCCAAGTATTTTCTAATGAAAGCAGAAAGAATACAGTTTTTGCTCATTTTAAGAGAGAAACCATTTTTCTAGCTTTTTTACAAAGTTATATACTTCTTTCCAGATTTTTTCACTTTTTCTGTTTCTTCAGAGGTAAGAAAATAATTTTGGTTTTGAGTGAAACATACCCCATTCAACCCTAGATCTGACACTTCCTAGTTGAGAGCTCTTGGGTGCATCGCTTACTCTCTCTACAGCTCCAATTACTCGTTTCTAAAATGTAGACTAAAAGAACTATTTTAAAGTTCATTGCCAAATAAAACAAGATATGAATCAAGATCTGGGCACATAGTGGCAAATCAGTAGGCACCCTTTGTTTTTCTCCTCTCTTCCATGTCTTGTGCTGTTGGGATATTTTATAGTCAAACCAAAAATTTTCTATTATTAACACGTGAAAGATAAATGATGAATGTCATTGAGACAAGACTGATATATTTTCAAAACAAATGAGTTTCTCAATGCAACTATTCATTCTTTGTGCAATTTTGACAAAAGGTATCCATTTATATTAAATACATAAAATGTAAAATATACATGTTAGTATAAGAATAGCAAAACTGACCTTAAAAAAGCTGAGCTAGAGCAAATTTTTCGCTGACTATAGAGAGATAGCTTTCAGTTAGAAGATTTACATAAGGCGAGCACCAGTTTTTGGTTGTATCTCCATAGCAATTTCTCTTCCTTTTTTCCCCCCACCTTTAAAAAACGTTTTCTGTTTCCCCTGCTGCTGTGGCCTCACTGCAATGTTTTTATAGCCCATTTGGTTCTTACAGGATTTCATCCTGTTCCCGTTGACACTAACTGTTCTGAGGCGTCCCAGGGGTTCCATGTAAGTCCCGGTACATAACCTGAGTCTGACAAATCTAGTTTTACATCGTCCAGATCAATCTAAGAATTAAAAGGAGGTTAAGGGTGTTAAATCAACAATAGTTTTCACCTAGGCAGAGAGATGAAGATGAAATGAAAACTAAAGGGCTGTGTGTTTTTCAGAGATACAGTCAACCCCACAACAGAGCATTTGTGTCACATAGAATCCTAATTGATCAAGTTATTTACTCTAGGGAGGGAACATTGCAACTTTCCATTGGGAGGATATATTTGCCATTTTTTTTTAAGTTGCCAGAATTCTAACCTCTTCATTGTAAGTTTTAGGTGATTAAATGCATGGCATAGTGGAAAGAGCTGGAAAAAAAGTAAGACTCAAAATTACTGGTTAAATTTCTTTTTACTCATCAATCCATTCATAACCTTTTTTTTTTTTTTTTTTTTGGATTCACTTTCCTCATCTGGAAATTGGCTTAACTAAATTCAGTCATTCCTACCATAGCCTTATGAAGCAAAAACAATGATGAATTAGTTAATGTAAATGTGTTCTAAAAATTTTATGGTATTCTAAACATATGAGTTATAGTTCTTTTGTTATTGTAAAATAAGTTTCGTGATGATAAACGTGGAGAATAGAAAAAACATTTCCATGCCCGAGGAGCAAATATATAGCAAAAACAATTCCATAAGGCAGGCTGAAAGTATAATAACTAAAAGAGTGTACATCAGTGTAGGTGTGGGAGAGAAAAAGTTAACCAATAATGTCCAAGCTGGACTATGAGGCATCTGAATACAAGGTAAAGAGACTGGATTCCATGCTGTAGATGATGGGGTGTTATGTGATGCTTTCAAGTAAAAAATAAGAAGATAAACACTTAGTAAAGAAACTGTGGTCATTTAGAAGGTGGATTAGAGTCCAGAGAGTAGAAAACAGTAATTGCTCAAGCATAAATAAATGACCGACCAAAGTTTGTGGAAGGATGGAAAGAGATACATTGAAGATTCTGAAGAAAAATTATCTCATGTTTTGGGTCAGCTTTAACCTAAGAGTCTATGTGTCTTTGCACCGCTGTATCTGCAGTGCCCAAATCAATACCCAACACATCTATACTCAATGATTATGTGTTTAATAATAAATATGGATGAAAATAAATGCGCAAGAGAAGCAAAAGACGGTCCTGAGCTGTTCATCTTGAGAAATTCAGAAAACACACAACTGATAATCTGTACACATAATCAATAATTCTGAAAGAGATATTAACTTTTGGGAAAGAAAAGTTTAATTTCAATCATATTGCATTTACTTATCAATAAGATGTCATGACAGAACTGTCAAGCAAGTAGCTGAAGATGCAAAATAGGATCTTGGGAGAGAAGTCTGTGGTTTGAGATAAGAAAGATATTTGATGAGAAGATATAGTCCACAAAGACTTTTTCAAATGCTTTGTACACAAGCATGCATGGCCCTCGCCCCCCACACACAACAGGCTGGCAGAAGCCTTAGGTAACAAATGAGACTGGTAATTGCCTTCCTCTTCTTCTCACAAGAAGCAAGAGACAGAGACAGGCATTTTGCAGACATGATAGGATGCAAAAACACAAGCACTGTATCCATAAAAATACTGGCAACATAGTACAATGTGGAGAATTGGTTGTTTACTCTCATGATTGCACGTTTGACTGGGAGCTGTGGCTTGCTGCCGCTGCCCAGCTTCACGAGAGTATCATACTGTATATTGCTACCTGAGGAAAAGATCAGAATTCAAAGTTCAAAGTAAGGTTTCCACTGAATATGTATCGCTTTCGTACCATCATAAATTGGGGACTGTCTTGCTCCTCCCTGAGGCCTACCTCAACTCTATGAAAATACTTTAAAGTAAAAAGCAATATTGAGTTGAAATTTTTTTGAGGAGAGGGGAGGGTCAAGGGAGATTATGTTTGTCTATACATAACACAACTTCCTCAAAAGCTTTTTTTTGTTAATTTTTTTTTCTCAGTGTCCCACATAGCCCAGCGGTAGTTCCAGTTTCTTTTCTCTCTCTCTTAAAGATGTTCTTTTCATGCCAACTCTTTTAGTTCTGGAATCTTTTCTTTTCTTCTTACCGCCTACTCTCCATCTCTTGGTCCTTATTAATAATTCTTCTGTTCTTCAGAATTACAAGAGTAACACAAAAATCTCAGTGCCCAAAACAAAGGATCCTTTTTTTATATGGAAATGGAAAGTGAAAAGATTATAAACATTTTAGTTTCATGTTTTTTTTCTTTTCCCGTGCTGTTCAAAAATCCTACCATGGCCCTTTCATCCTGTTCAATGCAGTGGCAAGACACAAGGAGAAAACAGGCAGGTCATTCAAAATTTTGTCAAGAAAATGTCTCTGTTTTGAGGCCAAAGGGTCATTGTGCAGTATGTTTTTGGCAAAAGATAAATGACATGACTACTTTATCTCCTAAAACTCCTTGATAAGCTTACCTTTAGTTTCTGAAATTCTGGAATTGCCATTTTTTTTCTTTTTTTGTAATGGCTAGAGGGAAGGCTGGACTTTATTTGCTGCCTCAAGTGAAGCCCATAGTTGACAGCCCATGATTACAAGGACAATTCTACTGCATGCTCAGTAAATAAGTAAATATTAATAAGTTAATAAAACATAATGAATAAAAACATTATTAGGGACGTCTTTGAAAAGCAAATGTTCCAGTGTTTGGAGTTAACAAGGTCAGGTCTAAGAATTGTTTGTCATCCTGTACTCAGTGCTCTGGCCTTCAATTCAAGGGTTCTTGGGCTTTGGTTTTTTCAATGCTCTAGTAGTCTTCAGTAGTCTGAAGTTTTCTTTTTAAGAATGATACTTTTAATTCCTACAATAAAACGTGTGGCATTATAAAAGAAACCCATAATATTCATATATAATTATATAAATATTTATCAATTTTGTCATATACTAATATATACCCTTTTTTATCAGTACGTTAAATAACAAGATTTAGCAGTCACTTTAAAAGAGAATAACTAATATAATTTTTGAAGTAGTCACAATGTAATATGTTGAGGTATGATATATTTGTGACACAGATGTTATTTGACACCCATGTTATTTTTATTGTTGTTATGTTGCCAAGATATATAATTAAAGGGCATGCTATATATCAAATACGGGTTAACAAAGGCTAATTTTTTTCCTATTCATGCCAGTATATTCTGTGCAAAGATTCTACGAACCCCAGGATAAGAACTCTACTCAGTTTAGTTTCTTGGCTACTTTCTAGAAGTGGGGCTAGAAAATGGATGATGATAGTATTGGCAAGCATGGTAAGTGTTTGCTGAAATCTTCACAGAAGATACAGAAGCTGGAACCCAGGTTGCTTGCCATGTAAAGTATTTCTATGGCAACAAATCACAGGTGACAAAATAAATAATTTTACTATGATCAGATTCATAAAAAGGAAAAGATCTGTGTAGTCTGGAAGAGAGGTAATAGGATGTTTGAGTCAAGACTGGGACCATTCTTTAGCATCTTTGTATTGGTATATGTTTATTCCATCTTACCCAGAACCAGAATCATTCAGTTTTGAAATAAATTTGGAGATACAAGGACTATTAAGCGACTTTGTGAGCAACATGATGAAATGAGACAAGCACTTATTTGTGAATTGCACATATGTGGATTTGGATCTGTATCTTTTGGAAAATTGCTTTATATCTCTCTATGTGCCACAGTTTTTATTTCTGTACTGGAGACAATAGCTGCTTCATAATTTAGCGTAGTATCTAGCATAGCACTTGGCACTCAAAAGGCACCAATATATCATTATTGGCCAAGTTTACATGACTAATTAGCCAATAACACTTACTGAGCCCTTACTGTGTGTCAATTACTATGCCAAGCATCAAACTGCATCATTGATTCAATCATCTTATGAAGTGAAATATATAATTATCAGTAAACTATATGTTCAGGATTTGAGATTTCTAAATATAAAGTAACTTGCTTAAATTTAAGATGCACTGTTGCAAGTACTGGAATTAGAATTTGAACCCATGTCTCTGATTCCAAATCATCAACACAAACTATATCCTACCAGCTAAATTTCTGGTAGGTCCAGTGACGGAACTAGAATCTTCTAACTCTTAGACCAGTGTTGTTTTCCAATGTGTCATGAATAGCTTAACTCTTCAGAAGTTGTCACACTCTCCTCCAACAGTACTTATTTCAATCTAAAAATATTCTAGTTAAGAATTTACTATTTTATGCTTATGTTAATGACAGATTTTTTTTTTTTTAATTTAGTTTTGAAGCTTATCCCACAAATGAATTCCATTTCCTAAAATGTGAGAACAGGCTGTTCTTTTGGCTATTGACATTTCATTTGGATTCCACAAAGGGCTTTAAACACAGTCACTTTTGCAAGCCTTTGATGCAAAGCGAGTGACTAATGTTATTAAGCAGCTGAAGGGCAGGTAAATTGGCTGTGTTTTCTAAAAAGGAATTTCATTTTCATCTAGAACATGATTGTACATTGTAATATAGCACAACGAAGAGTCGAGCACTGAAAAAATAAGCTTTAAAAGAGAATATAAATTCCTAAACCACAAAGCCATAGTTTTTAAAAAATGAAAATAATAAAAAAAAAAAATACATGTCAGAAGGACGTTTCTCTCATAGCACTGAAAAGAACTCTGCATGCCTTTCAGGTGCTTTCAACTTTTTAAAGCTGGTTTAATTGCAGCATTATTTTTATTTAACAATTTCCATTGAGTAGGTTTTTTGAGCTTGAAGAAAATGTGAGTACTCTGGGAAATGAAAAACTATGACAAAGAAAGCTTGGCTAGAGCTGGAGGTCATGAATGTTGTTCAGCAGTATGTTTCAAATGTTCACAACCTGTAATTGATGAGTGATAAAAATCAAAAAAGGTTCTTACAAGGGTAGAAGGTCACTATTTCCAAAAATAGCTAAAACCTGTTGCTGTTTTTTTTTTTTTTTTTAATCCTGGTTCTTTACACTCTATGAGAAAACTAATGTAATTCCACAGCTTCAAACAGAAAGCATATCTATTAATCACAAAGTCAAATGTTTTTAAAGGAATGTAAGAAAATGCAGTTTTTAACAAAGACATTCTTAAATGTGATTATTTCCCTTTGCTGTTCTCATACATTGAACCAAATTGGCAATGCAGTTTAACAGGTCTGCAAATTTACTTGAAAAGTTAAAATGGAAACGGTGAATTAAATAGTCATATTACTTATGTCTGGCCAAAAATAAAATTTTATTTTACTGGTCATTTTATTCATAAAATGAGTATAATCATTATATTTATTACTGACTATCCTGAGCAGAGGTCATTGGACCTAGAAAAAGCTGTCATTCATTTTTGCTTACATTTTTTTTAAATAAAAATATGTGATTTGTTTCTTTATGGAGTCCTAGGTTGTATGCAATATTTTCAAACTTGGGGAAAATCTTTGTGATGTCTCTTGCTCACTTCCTTGGTCTGCCAGTGGCTTTAATAGTTGTCCAAGACAGTTTGAGGCAGCTGTGTCTCAGACCTGACAGACATATGATGTTTTTTTCCTCCTCTAGCAGATAAAATCATTCATTCATTTATTTACTCATTTGTTCAACAAAAAATTATAGAACGACTCCTATGTGTGAAGCACTGAGCATTTTCCTTTGTGGAGCTTATAAATCAGTGGGGTAGGAGAGGCAAATAGACATCAAAGAGTAAAGCAAACATGTAAAATGAAAATTTCGACAAGTACTATATAAGGGAACGATACATGGTATTATGAGAGTACACAGGGTTAATTTCGACGGTGGTCTCAATTCTCTGCCTGCTCCTATATCTATACATTTTGCAAGGTATCTTTACAGGTCCTCCCATTAAGAGGCGAAATCTATTTTCCTGCTCTTGGAACCCATGCTGGTCTTGTGACTTTCTTTGGCCAATAGAAAGTGGAAGAAGTGATACTGTGACAATTCTGAATAATGTAATACTTTTTTCTTTTGTAAACTAGCAGATACTGTAAAAGCATTAGTTATTATTTCTCTGGCTGAAGCCACACCTCCTCCGTAAAGCCAGTCCTAATTATTCCTAATCACTTTTCTCTGGTATTCTATGGCTTGTCTCTGCTACATAATTAGCACTGTAATGACATGTGTCAGTAGGGATGCTTATGGCTGCAAACAGCAGATAACCTTTTTAAAAATGACTTAAACAATACAGTATTTTGTTATATCATTTAAGTAGAATATGGGAGTAGCTCGATTCGTATTGGATCAGGGCCATCAAGGCTCTAGGGCAATATCTCTGTCATCTTCTTGGCCTTTTTTTCTGGTTTGCAAAATATCTTTCTTATGATCTCTTGGCCAAAATTGGGTCATATGCAAAACCACACTTCAATATCTGGCAATAGGAATGGAATTTCCCAGACTGGCTTAGTCCTACCATTACTCAGTCCCTCAGTTGGACACATTGGGGAGCTATTGGAGGTAAATGACTGTTGAGTAGGCAGCCAACAGTGTTTGCTGCTCATAGTTTAACGATCATTCATCTTCTTATCCTCATCTATCTTCTCTAGAGAAGATAGTGTGCTTCTCTAGATTTTTAACCTCAAGCCATTGCAATTTCCTATAGCTCTCATATCATACTCTGGTTTATTTCTCTGTACCTTAGCACAGTCTCTTTTCTCTATTTAGAATGCCAACACTTTGTACCTAGGAAAATATTTGACTTTTAAAGCTTTATAAAATCATCACTTCTTCTGTAAAACTGTCACTGAACCCCACAACCAGGTACACATTTAATATATCTCTTCTTTGAATTACTTTTTTTTCTTAATACATGTCTATTCATGCTTCTCCCTACCCCCAGTGACTCATTGTCCTTGCTTGACACATAGTATGGTTTAAATTAAAATATAGTGAATGGTGCCAAATCTAAAGTACCACATAGTTTAGTCTTATAATGTGTCAGGGATATTTCCTGTAGGCTCCTTTCTACTTGATGTCAAAAACCAAATACTATATTTATTCAAATTCAAAGCACTTGATATGTTGCTAGATGATGCAGTACACACTTTTTCATTGATTATTTTTTTAAAAAAATAGAAAGAAAGCAAGAAAGAAAAATAACTACATAGGAAAAGAAAGAAAGACAACTACATAGAAGACAAAATAACTGGTGTGCTTCCACATCATAAAGGAGGGAGGCAGCAAGTATGTTATTGTGAGAAAAAGATCTTGAGAAGTCTAAGTCTTGATGACCTGTAATAGACACTTCTGTTTGGTAAATATAGAACCCCTTGGGCATAACTGGCTGGTTGAGAAAGAAATTATTATTTCACAAAAGTTAATAGGAATTTTAGGATTTGATTTAGTATCAGGAATATTGAGGAGAAGATGTTCAGAGAATGAAAAAGTCCTTAGAGAATGGCAGTAAGGTGGAGACACATTGGGAGACCATGAGCATCCCCTTAGGAGGAATGGCCCATGATAGGTCAAGATAGGTAATGCAGATTGTTTTCTGTAACATTCAATGCTAAAATTATTCACCCTTAACCAAAACTACAGTAAAAATCTGCTTCACACAACAGCTAGTATCAATGGTACCCAGGGAAATTAAGAAAATCATATCTAATAGGTGGGGAAGTAGGAAAGAAAGAATCCAGATATCATAGGGGCCATTTTATCATTTGTAGATAGTCTTCCTCATAGAGAAGTTGTATTTTTCATATAACTTCTAAATTCATCAAGTAGCCTAATTAATAAAATATATAGAAATTTCTACACTCTCTCCCCTTTCGTTCTGAGTTGTGGTAATGGGAGGTTGTTGGACAAGGGAAAAGAAGAGAATTATGAAGTGTCAAGCAATAATAATGGCACCTACCACTTCTTTAATTCAATAAATATTTCCTGTGTGCCAGCCATGTGCTGGGCATTATGCTAGTTACCAAAGATATACATATAAATAAGAAATGGTCTTTGTTTTTTTTCTCATTTTCTTTCATTAAGTCATTACTATTCTTCATTTTTCTGCTTGTTTCTCCATATAGAGCACTCTTCCCCTTAAAAGTGTGTGCGTGTGTGTGGGTTTTTTTTTCTTATTTGTCCTTCATTTGTTTAGTTCGACTAACTAAAGGAGCACTGTGGGACTCAAGTTTTGTTTCATGTTTTGTTTTCTTAGTGATTTTAGAATAGAAAAGTAAATAGGTTGGGACTGAGGAGTGAACTGATTCATTTTGCCTGAGGAAAATGGCGTTACATGCCCTGCTAAAGCATTGCTTCTCACACTGTCTGTGGTGAAGAACTTGTTTATTCTGTCTGTCTGTCTGTCTGTCTGCCTGCCTGCCCACCTGCCTGTCTGTCTGTCTGTTATATATCTAAACTGTTATCTATATATGCAATCTGAAACTGACTTTTATAAAACACAATTAAAGTGATGTACTAAATGAATAAAATAAAGAATAAGGTCTTAAAATTACAAACCTATATATTTTTTTTTTATTGGTGGATTCAACAGAGATTGGCAAATTGCTATCCGAGTTTCTAAACGCTTACTCCCAGCACTTCATTGATGTTGCAGACCCCTGGCAAAGCGCTCACGCACTGGCACTGTGCCTTCAGAGCAGTGCAAGACTTTGGCAGTGTAAGTTCTCCTTTCTGAAGCCTCTTCACCAGATAGTATTAGACACAGTTTGAAAATGGAGCTAATTGTTCCATTTACATTGAAACTCAGAGTCCACTCGTATCTTTTGCTTTGTTTTCAAAGTAAGAAAACTTGATTCCAAAGATTGTAAAGTGCCCACTAACCCTTATGTTACTTGTTTTCTTCACTACAACATACTCAGCAATAGAAAGTTGCTAATGTAGCCAACTAGTTGTAGGTTACATGCATGGTAACTCTCTGGCTTCTACATGCAATTCCTTCTGAGTAGGCCATGGTTCACTCAGCTCTAAATAATTGGTGACAGAAGGTAAATTCTTTAATAATTGACACTTCGATACTTTATAAGTTTAGTATTTCATAATTGATGATTATTTGTTTGTGTAAATCTATAAAGTGTTAAGAAATTTTCAGGAAAGGATAAAAGCATCTTCAGCGTAGAAAGAGAAATGAGTTTTGGTTGTGGTGGTGGTAGTTTAGGATAATCTTGAGGAAAAGTAACAGGAATTTAGTCTGAAAATCTATATTCTATTTTTGACTTCCCGGCTGTATAAAATTTTAAATTTTCTAGTAGCCACACAACAAAATAAAAAGAAATAAAAAGTAATTTTAATGATATATTTTATTTAAACCAATATATCAAAATATAATTTCAATTTAAAAACAATAAGATATTTTATATTATTTTATTTATACTAAATATTCAAAATCTCATGTGTGTTATATTCTCACAGCTTAATTTCAAGTGCTTAATAGCTGTGGAGAGCTGGGAGCTACCATACTGGACAGATCCTAGGAAGAGAGCCAGGGCAGATTCAGTTCCTTGGTGGGATAAAGAACAAGGCAGAGAGGGAGGTTTGACAATCAGAAGGTAGACTTCATGGTGAATAATGAAGAATTTTAGAGGCAAGTCCTATGTTTTCTGCGTGAGTGTATACCTGCCCTCTCCTAACACACATGTTTTAATAAATCTTTTGTAAAATATCCGTGTTTTGATAAATTCTTGGTGAATTAAAATTTCTTTTTGGCAAGGCAGAGAATTGCTAAATACCATTTCAAGGCTCTTAGGCCAAAGATACATTTGTAAGATGTAAACATATAAAAACCTATTATATATCTTGCTCATAAACTCTGATATTTTTTTTTTGTCTTCACGGATTCTTGCATATATATTTATAAAAGTGTTCATGAAAGTTATCATTTATTTAGGCAAATTCTTCATGTTGAGCATGTAGCATATTTGTAATTTTTTGTTATAACAACATTAAACAAATACCCTTATGAATAAGTCTGTGTGCTTATCTCTGGTTATTTCCTTAGGCCAGATTTTAGGAATCAGACTTATGGAATCAAAGGTTATGCAAACATGTAAGTCTCTTGTCATCACCTTCAAATTTATTTTCACAGGCTATGCAGTATATGGCAGGGCTCAGTTTATAGCACTGTATTTAAATAATTACATTTTGATGAGGAAAAATGGCATATTATCATTGTTGTTGTTATTGCTTTAAGTTTTGAATATTTATAGGGGTGAAAATTTATCCTTGGTCTTATTAGTCATATTTGGTCCAATTTTTCTTCTGAATTGCTTTTGTATGTCTTGTGCCTATAGGCCATGTCATTACTTTTTCATCAAACTCCTGCAAACTCTGTTCTGCCTGGCTGAGTGGGTGTGCAGAGCGGTAAAGGGAAGAGGCCCCGCTGCTCGGCCGCAGAGATCTCACCATTGGACTGTAGTCATAATGAAATATACTGCAGTTACAATCAGTTAAACCTCTGTAAGCAACTAAGCTAACCTCTGGAATCAATCCATATACCCCCGAGGTCTGTCTGCTATAATAGCTCTACTAAAAAGCAGACAAATACTTTGAGTTTTATAATTTAAGCTTTGCCATCTCCTCAGAAGAGGATTGCTTTTCTGAAAGTATATCTGCCTGCAAAGAGCCTTGGGGCCTATGTGCTCCTTTTGTATTTAACCAGCTATTAAACAATCCCTGGGAAGCTGTGACCTGCACAGGTTCAATCTGCTTTGGCTAGTAAATCAGTTAAGACTGGAAGTTCTCTATGACTTTTAAAGACACATTAGAGATCCTAAAAATAATTCATCTTTCTTAATAGAGGAGGGAAAAGTAATTCAAGAGTGTTTCAAACATAGCCAGAGTCTGCCCATACCGACTCTTTGATCGTTCTTCCCTGCCAGAACATACTTATTCATTTATATAGTATACATTTGCATGTCTGCTCTGTTCTATGGACTTTTCTAAAGAAGGGAGCTAACCAGAAATAAGATATTCTTTGTCCTTGGAGAATTTAATGAAGAAATAAAAATACATATAAATAAATAGAGTATTAGGTGATAAATACTGCATCATAGGCATGTATAGGAAGCTGTAAGAGCATAAAGTAAAAAAATAAGCACACAGATGGGGGAAGGACTTTATAAAGGAGTTGATATTTGAGCTGAGTTTGGGGAGATACGTAGAAGTTCGCTGAGTAGAGAAGAACGGGGTAAAGAAAAGACAGACCTGAGAGAAAAGAAACAAGGGCTGACCTCATAGTTAAGGACTCATCGGAGGATTTTTACTAGGAGAGTGATGGTCATCAGAACACATCAGATTCTTGTTCCTTTTGGATTGCTATCACCACCCTGGCATGTTATGCTTCAAACAGACTCATGAAACACTTGTATGTCAGGTTAAAAAGAAAGCACATTGTCCAATTTAAATGCTAATGCAAATGAAGAAAAAGAGATAAAAGAAGGTTCCTGAGCTCCCAAAGACATTGAGGACTGCTGCTGTATCATTGTGCATACTCCTCCCAAGAGGACTATGAATGAGAAGGGCGAAACGGTATCATTGGCATGCTGGACATTTCTCTGGATCCAAATGCTTTCTGTTATATTTGCAAATTTCAAACCAAAACACAACAGTAACCAGACTAGAGAAAATGCAACTGACAAGGAGCACCATGTGATGTTTACAGTACACTCCTTTTCTCCACGTGCGTTTTCAAATTTGTATTTTAAACAGGAATCTAATAGAATTTGGCTAATAATCCCCATGAAAATAATGCTGGGATGTTCTTTAGCTTTTGATAGACTCTCAAATACTCAGGCAGTATAATCTTAAAAAAGAAGAGAGAGCAATTTTCTACATCGGGAGAAATAAAGCATAATGTAACACTCTGACAACCTTGAAGGTGACTTTTCCAAGCCATCGATTAGCAGGTCCATGCCCTGAAATTCAAGTCAGGGAGATTCATTATAGTTCTTTCAGCCACTAGAGTATTAAGAACAAAAATGCATCATTAACTCAGAAGTGGGCTACACCATTTGGCACTAAGGGATTGACTTGACTTTGGCGACAAAGCCATCTATACAGATTCTTTGGACTTCAACACAAAAGGAAGTAATTGCTTTTTGCATGTTAGAGATAAAAGCAATCATTTTTTCCTACTGTTATTCACTTTTGTCTATTTAGTCAAAAAGTGTAGATTTCTGGGGAGAGCCTTGGCATAGATGAGCTCTCATGAGGAAAAGTAGCATTGGACTTTGTCCATGAAAGAATTTCAGTAGATTTCTACAGTGATAGTCTACCAGGAAGAAATTGAAAGGAATTTAGGGAGTTAAAGTAGGGGAGTGGAGTGGCCAACAGGAGGTGCAGAGAGCAATTGCTCTTTTCTTCTTCTCCCGTTGTAGTAAAAACAAAAACAAAAACCTTAATGAAATGGTCTTTTCTCTCTGGTTTTGTCCAGCAGTGAAAATGAAATAGCATTAAACAGATAGCATAGTTTTTATATAGCTCGTTTTAAAAAAGGACACAGTGCTGGTCAACAGCAATTCACCTATTAAAAGTGATTAAAAACAAGCCTTTAGTCAATGTAATCCTGTACTTCTAAAGTAGCGTGGTAGGAAAATCAGTCTGGCGTTTATTCTACATTTTGGGTTTGGTTTCTATATCCACTGCTCATTAAGTAAGCCACATTATCTCAGGGAAGCCTACCCCTCCTCCAACTTACTTGAACCTCAGTTTTCTTCATCTGCAAAAAGGAGATATAATAGCACTACTTTTTCTACTATCCAATAGATGGTTTCAAGAATCAAATAAGAAAATGAAAGCATGTGTGTGCTATAATCTCCTATATAGATTCAGCATATTCATAGCTATCTTGTGTATGCCTGATAGGCATTTCTAAGTCCATTAGCTTTTAAAACTTTTATACCAATACTGTGAGGTCAGTAATAAAGCTCATAGAAGTTGTGACTTAATAAAGAGGTGTTATATTCTATGTTAGTTATTTAGGATATAGAGGTGATTTTCACACAACCTTTGACTTAAAGAAACAAATGGCCTAGTATGGGGATATACATGTAAATAAATTGCAGTGTAGTGGACTAAAAAAAACACTGGGATGAAAAGGATAGATATGAGACTGAGTTTGCACAAAGGAGCAATGTTTTTACTCTCCTTGATGCCAGGGGTAGAGAGTGATGGAAGAGAAGAAAGGAGTGTGTGAGCACATGTGTGTAGGAAACAGCATATCAGAGTATGCTTTCTATTGTAGAACTTTCAAATATCTCTTAGTTTATCCTAAGATACTAAATTCACCTAGCAGACTTGAGGTGGAGAACATTTCAGGTTGAAAAAAAGAAGATTCCTAGTAGGAAGATAAATGAGTATTATACAAATACTAATTCATATTAACTTGTATTAACATAAGTGTTTAATAATAAAAGAATGAAATTAATTAGTTAGCCAAGCAGAAAAATTTAGAAGTTATCTTTTACTACCAATAATTGGATCTTTCTTTAAGACAATATAACAACAAGGTTCAAACATATGCAGTCTTTCCTTTTTCTTCCTCCTGCTTCAATAGCATTTGTTTCAGAGTTATTTCGTATTATTTGGAGACTAAGACACTCCCCATATCTTTCTTTTCTATGGCCTCTATGGCCTCTGATAAGAATTTAACCAATCTTTCCCTCCCTGAAATCCATGTAAAGAGTCAGGCAACTTGGGCTCTTGAAAGCCAAGATAGACAATTTGGTGCCATAAAGTCTGAGCTTATCAAAACATCTTGGAGTTGGGTAGGACTGTGTTCAGTGGGCATCAAAATATGGAGCCATGAAAGGTGGACATTATAACAGTGGCACATTGGGTCCTTTCTCCCAGTTATTCACTCCTTTGGCATGTATTTTTGCATTTCCACCCACACTGGGCTGGATATACTTCTCTAACCATAAATCTTGACCTTCGCCACATGGCTTGGTTTTGTCAAGATGTGACTTGAAGAGAGCATTTAAATTTGCTTGCATGACTTAGTTCCTTCTTTGCTCCTCGATCCATGAGAAGAACATACCTCAGATAGTGGCTGCCCCTTTAGCCTGAGCCCCAGAATGAGACAGATGGAAAACACTCAAACCTGATCTGTAGCCTGGAGCCAAGTACAGCCAAACTGTGGAAATCACCCAAACCCCTGCCAACTGACAAATCTATATTTCAACAAAATCAATATTTGTTTATATGCAAGTCTCTGAGATTTGATGTTAGTTTTTATGCAGCAAAAAATCAATTAATAGCCACTTTGGCAAATAGCCTTTGTCAGTTGTTTATAAAGTTAAACGGATACCCTTTCACTCAATAACCCCACTCCTAGAGATTTATATTAGAGAAATAATATATTCATATTATTGGAATGTATTCATATTCATAATGGAATATGTTAATATTTCATTTATGAACAAATTTTTTCATAATAGATAGAAATTGAAAACGATCAAAATGTCCATCATCAAGTAAATAAACACATTATATATCTATGCAATTGAATATTGCAATTAAAAAAATACCAATACATAGAACAATATGGACGAATCTCCAAAGCATTATGCTAAGCCACAGAAAGCAGAATTGAAAGACTATATGCAGTATGATTCTATTCATATGAAATTTTAGAAAAGGCAAAACTGTATTGACAAAGCCAATCAGTGGTTGCCAGTGCCCAGAGAAGGGATTAACTACAAAGAGACATAAAATAACTTATAGGGATGATAAAAGTATTGCAAATTATTATTGTGATTGTATTCCCACAATTTATATACATTTGCTGGAACTCATCAAATTGTACATTTATATTTGGTGAGTTTTTTGAAAATATGATTTTGAAAAAGTAGAGACAAAAAAATGACAATTTCACAAATTGTGAAAAGTATTATTATAAAACAGCAAATTTAACAAATTATTAAAATGATTTAATGTAGATGTTTCTTTTTAGTCCATGGTATGCTTAGGGACTCAGAAATTTTTCTTTCTTTTTTTTTTTTATGATACTCCTAGGTCTAATGTAATACCTAATGGTTCCTTTTACAAAATATGTCAAAACTTTAATAAGTATTTATATTCTAACAATTTAATACCAGTGTTTAAAATAATCTTCATTAATTAAAATAAAAATATTTTTTTTCTTTAATGACCACAATTACTAATGTACTTGTTGAGTGCCATGAAACTTCTTAAACTTTGGAATCAGGTTAATTATTGTTACCCTCATTTTTCCTTCCACATTGAATTTTATGTATTGCTGGCTTTCACCACAGCAACTACTGAAAACTCACAAAGATACAGCTTCATCAAAGGGAATGTAGCACACATGAGCTTATGTTGAAACTACCACAAGCCACCAATTTGCACAGTGTCTGACATATGTCACTGTGTTTTCCTAAAAATTCTAAAATAGCCTCCGTGCCACTTTAACTTTGATGTACTGCCATGTGGACCTTATATTACAAACCATGAGACCAATACAAGAAGCGTTTCTACCACACTCCACATTCGGGGAGAGGAGATCTTTGAGATCTCTATAAACATGGGTTAAAAATACTCTTTTGAAATGAGCTTGAAACATCACATTGATTTCTCGCATAGTGTCCTGTAATTTAAAAAGGGTAGTATAATCTCCCAAATGACCTCCCCCAGTGCAGGACTTCAAAAAGAGTTTTGGACGATAGAACTTTAAAAGCACGTTCAAAGACTCTTCTCAAGGAAGGTACTAAGAGTAGACACACAGGGAAGAGAGAGACTGTCATGGACCAAGGACATAATATGAGCTTGATTTACTTTGTGCAGGTGCAGTTCTAAATGATTGAGATAAGAGAAAGGTCATAAAATGGTGTGAAAATGATGTCAAATCCAGCCATAGAGTTGAAGACCCAGAAACCAGCTATAAATACAGCATGATTACAATCCTTTTGTTTGGGGCTTAGCAGAATTTCAGTGAAAGAATAGAAGACATTTAAGTAAAAATGGCCCTGCTTGTCTTCTTGCTAATATTTATGACTTAAGAAACAAAAGCTACAGATGGAGACTCCTAAATTCAGATATGAGGAATATGTCACAGGGAAAGTGAAATCAAACAATATGAGTGAACAGAAATGGATTAACTCATTTCATTTGGTGATAAAAAATTCCAGAGATCTTACCAGCTTTCTTTTGGGACCTTCTATGGGTTGCTTAACCTTTTTGGGCATCAGTTCCCCACCTGTAAGTAAACTGATGGCTTTAATTATGAATATCTCTTTGGCAACTTCCAACACTAACTTCCTATAATTTTCTAAAGTGCTATGTATGAGACCCATTTTAACTTCCACAATTATTTACAAGGACAATTCTAAAATCCCCAATTCATGGAATTAAAAAAAAAAAGATTCTTTTATAGCAATCTATACTATGTTTTCATATTGACTATTCAGTACTTAAAATACAAACACAAAAACTCTTTTCTAAAGGAAAAAATACACTTACAAAGTTTTCTTGGAATAAGTGTATATCAACCTAGTGATAATATTTTGGTTTGGGACTAGAAGAAGATTTAATTATTCATCTAACCATTTTGCAAAGATGGCCACATTTTTTTTTCAGTACAAAAAGTTGGAAGGTAGAAGTTGCTCTTTTTTAATTCTCTGAGGAAAAATAAATCATTTTTTTTTCTTTTTGTGAAACATAACAAAGTCAGAAAGATAACAAATTCCCAGATTCAGCTATTTTTGTAAGCCATAAAAGTCTCTCTGTAATAAAAATGAATAAGATACTCTGCTATTATCAACTAAAAGGAGGAATAAGATAGTTTGATGGCTGCAGTACTAAGGTACTTATTTCCCCATCATTTTTTTACTACAGTTGTCTATTGTAACCCTGGAGTGTCTCTTCTATTCTGTGATAAAGCTCTTTATTGAGTTAGAGGAATAAAATACAAGCAAAACTGATAATTTGTTAATAAAGGGGGTAATCCTTTCTGACAACTGTAGACTTCTATTTAACTTACTGAAAATTTTGAATTCATCTGTCCCAAAATGACATTTCTGTGTGTGACTCCATGTAAATGTGTGTGTTTATAATAGGCCCAGCATCTTTTTTTTTTTTCCATTAAGATGTTGGCAGAATTCTGCACAAATTCTTCCATTTATTATTTTATTTTATTTTTAGATTTCTTAAATATTGAGCTCTTATTATGCTATGGTCATTGAAAATACCAAGATTTAAAAAACACTGCCTGGTTGGAGAAAGTGGTATGTAAAATCCTACAACAAAACTGAGATGACTCTAGGGACTAGAGGGATGTAGGTGAAGGATGAATAGTGATCTGCATGAGGGAGGTTGTAGTAGTGGGTAACTACAATCTCTTTACTCTTTGTGGCCCATAAACCAGCAGCCTGGGCATCATCTGGGAGCTCATTAGAAATACAGAATCTCAGGCCCCACCCTTGAACTGCTGAATCTGAATCTTTATTTTAACAAGATCAAGAGATTATTATACATCGAAGTTTGTGAAACACTGTTCTACATAAAGTTATTTTATACATTAAATAAGAGACATTAAAAAAGAAATCTATATAGAGAATGAGATTTGTGGATAGACCACTGGGGCAAGTTTGGAGAGGAAAAACCTAATGAGAAACTAAAGAGAATGTAATAGACACTTTGAGAGTGGGAATGTGGCCAACCAGTGATTTCACATCTGGATATTGATAGAAACCATATCAATGGACCCTGATTTACAGTTTTCCCCAACACTGCATTTTTAGCTGAGAATTCACAAATATTAAATTTTCCATTTTAAGTTGTTGATTGGTTCATAAATTAAACAACAACAACAAGTTCCCATGTCAACATATCTAGAGAAGATGAATGGGGCACACAAAATGGATGGAAATTTACTCTTTAGAACAACTTTCTTTTTTTGCCCCATGTACAGTCTAAAATATGTTGCTGAAATAATTCAGATTTCCCTGTAATGGAATTACATTTTGAGGGTAAGTTTAGAGTCAGTGTATAATGTGAAAATCTTGTACGTCACAATAATTCTTGGGGGTTCCTTAAACATGCATGAGTCAGCAAATCCAGCTCCTCCTTCAGTATTAAAACAGGTTATTTTCTTTTCTGATAAGCACGATATGAACTGGCTGGCTTGTGTTTAGGGACAGTTTTATAAGATAAAAATAAGTTTTTTAATTTTTGAATCACATTCAATCTTGAACCCTTAATTAAATATCAAACTATTTCTTTTACAATTTTTATAAGCAAATGCTTATATGATTTGTCTCCACTCTATCCATTCATCCTCATGAACCTACTTGAATGGTCTCCTCTCCAACCTCAATGTTTCCCATGGGAGAGCTCAAAGATACAGCATCTTTTTATCAAAATGTTGAAATTAACAATTGCTTTAAGCAATATATTTACTTTACCGAGATGTAATCTTCATACTACAAACTGCACAGAACAAAATGCACAGATGTATGATTCCTTGAGGTTTCACAGTTAAATATATTCATGTCACTATCACTTGAAACAAAACATAGAACATTACCATCTCACTAAATTAAATGGGCCTCTTTCCAGTCATCTTCTTCAACTTTTTTTGATGTCTGTAACCATAGATTAGTTTTGTATATTCTTGATTTCATACAGTGGAATCATGTAGTATGTGTTGTTTGTGTGTCTCATTTCTTTTGCTTACTGTGATATTCTTGAGATTTATCCAAGCTGTTTTATGTATCAGTAGTTCTTTTTTTTTTCCCATTCAGATATTAGTTCATTGTAAGAATATGTTATAGTTTCTTTATTCTTCTGTTGATGGATATTAAGGTTGTTTCGCATTTGGAGCTATAACAAAAGAAAGACTTCTATTGATATTGTTATGTACTTTTACGTGAAGATACATTTTTGTTTTTCTTGGATAAATATTTTACATACTTCCTACTAGATCATCAAAAGGACAATCAGAAAGGTCTGAGAATTTTATTTGCTCATTAACATTAGTTATTATTGGGTCTTTTGAATTTTAGTCTCTCCAGTGTATATGTAATGATATTTCAATTTTGGTTTTAATTTTATTTCCTGAATAATTTAGGATTTTAATTACCTTTATATACTTATCATATATCTTCTTTTGTAAAGTCTGTTAACATCTTTACCTATTATCTGGTGAGTGGTTTTCATATTACTGATTTGTAGGAGTTTGTCCTATATCCTGATACCATTTTTTGTCAGATATGTTGGCTAATTTTTTTTTGTCTGTAGTTTACTAATTCATTTTAATAATAGTAGTTTTCGATAGTATAACTATTTGATTTTGATGAAAGCCAGCTAACACTTTTTGTCTTTTATAGTTAATGCTTTTTGTGTCTTATCGAAAAGTGCTTTTCTACCCCAAGTTTGCAGGGATAGTTTTCTATATTTTATTCAATATGATTCTGGTTTTTATACTTAGATCTATGATCCATCTCAAATTAATTTTGTATATGAAATGAGATAGAGATCAAGTTTTATTTTATACACATAAAATATTCAATCGTTACAGCAATATTCGTTGGGGGAAAAAAAGGAAAGGAAAAGATGACTTCTTTCTGTTCATTGAATTAACTTCACACCTTAGTTAAAAATCTTTTGGCTGTATACGCGTGGGTCTATTTCTGGACTATTTTTGATTCTTGATTTATTAGTCTATCTTTATACTAATAGCACACTGTCTTCCTACATAAAGCACACTGTAGCTTTATTGTTAGTCTTAAACTTAGGTAGTATAATTCCTCCAACTTATTCTTTTTCAAGGTTGTTCAAGCTATTTTAGGTCTTTTGAATTTCCATGTAAAATTAGAATCAGCTTTTCAAAAAAGTCTGATGGAATTTTGATAGGAATAGTGTTGGATCTACTAAGCAATTTAGAGAGAATATTGAGTAAATATTGTTTTGGTCTTCTTTATGCATAAATGTAAGTCTAATTATATACTCAAATTGAGGAAGTAGGAAAAATAAAATTATAGTTAAAAATAAGATTTAATTTCTTTAAACAAGAAAGAAAATACATATATTGTTCCTTTTTGTTCTTCTGATGAGAATAATGTTTTTTTTTTCAATAATGTCATAACCATTGGAATGGAAAACAGAAATTTATCTCTCTTGTCAAAGACCTTACAATTCTTGAGACTAATGTTTCTGCTGGAGTAATCTGATCCATAGTCTGTTTGGCTTTATAAATATTCAGTTAAATAAAGTATTTTCAGTAGTTTAATTGAAATGTTTGGTAATAATTGAATGATATTGGGAATACTAATTTTCATATTTTTCCACGTTGAACATTGTATGAGCAAGGAAGATACAAAAGAGTCTTTGGGATTTGCTATTCTTTTTTCTTTGTCAGTATAGGTTTAGATCGATAATTTTTTTTTTAAATAAATAACTACGATTTTTAGTTTTCCCCAGCCCGAACTCTCACACTGACTTTTCAGTAGCCAGCCATGTTCTTTCCTGTTCCTGGGCCATTGTATTACTTTAGCCTTCAATGTTCTTCCCAATCCTTCCACAGCAAACACCTCATTCATTGTTCAGAACTCAGCTCAAATCTAACCTCCTCTGGGATTGTCCCTAACTAGTACACATGAAATGCTTACCTCTATAATTATTTATCCCAACACTCTCTGATTTTCTACTTAGTTTTTTGCTTTCTAAAATTGCTTTTTTATTGTATGTTTACCATCTCTTTCCCTTCACTAGAGTGTAAGCTCCAAGAGGCAGGAACCATATTATATTCAGAATGCCTAGCGCATCATAGCAAGGCAATTAATATCTACTATTTTAGCTTACCGCCAACATTATATGAAAACATCTGTTCTACTTTTTCAAAGGTGAACTTTAAAAACAAGGTTAATGTTTGTAGATGGTTATTTTTATTTGTATTTCTGAGATTATTGACAATGCAGGACATTTTTACACATTGTATTAATACTTACATTTCCTTTTGTGTAATAAAATGGAATGGGATCTGATCTTATATTCAAAACAAGGAGTTCAAGTTTTAGTTTTATAATTTAATAATGTTTAAGCTTACATAAACACTTAATCTTTCCATGCCTCAATTTCCTCATATGTAGATTTTAAATAACAATGCTTACTCTATTCATTCCATAATATTTTTTGTGAATTTAAAATTACATAATATATTTATGAAAGCACACTATAAATGGAATATGTAAAGCCTTATTATTAAATTTAATGCATTAACTCACTGCTTAATGGACTGAAAGAGTTAATCGTTCTTCCAAAATTATCTAATTTATTTTCAGGGTTGGGGAGAATTATATGCAAGGTGCTACTAATAGACAATAATAACTCATTCGTTCCTCTATCACACCTTTACTTAGAGGACTCGGACAGCTTTATTCTATCTCATTAATCTTTAACAATACCTCTGAATCGTTAGACAGCTTGATGATAAGCACTCTTCTGATTTTTACAGCTGGAGCAAATGAGGCACTGAGAAGTTATGTGACTTTTTCAAAGTCACACAGAAATTGGTGAAGCTGTTGTGGAAAGGGACTTAAGACCTCTGGCAGCACCCCATGTATCATTACTAGCATATATCATTACTAAGCCCCAGAGAGAAATACAAAGAAGAACATAACAGGTGTACTATTCTCAGTGAGCTTCATTCTTAGAGTGAGAATAGGGACATAAATTGGCTGAGATGAGATAGAACTGAAATGCTGTGAATTGTTTTTTAAAAAGTATTCTGAAGTATCAATGTGGGTACATCTTATTAGTTAAATTGGAATAGATTTAATAGAATAAGTGATGTTTCCAATAGATCATAAAATATCGATGAGTTCGAAAGTAATAAAAATGGAAAGAAATTAGATAATACATTTATGAAAGCACTCTGTAAACAGAGTATATAAGGCCTTATTATTAAATTTAGTGTATTAATTCATTGCCTAATGTACTAAAAGAATTAATTGTTCTTCTAATGCAAATGAAACAGAATAAACGAAATATAAAAGGAATCATGGAACATATCTAAGAAAAAGTAACTTATACTGAAGAGTTCGGTATATGTAAATAACATAACACTGGTAGCTAGATATATACTAAAATCACCTCAAAAATGATCATCTTTACTATTATTATAAGTAATTACACTAATTACTGATTCATAGTTATCATCATAGTTAAAATCATTTTATTATCACTTGCCATCAAACATTAAAGAAAGTAGTATGTAAATAAGGCTGCTGTGATACTTTGAAGAGATGTATCTCTCTTGTGTCAGAATATGCTTCTTTGCCCAGACTTTGGACTTTGGAGTCATCCATGGGATTTTCTTTGGCAAATGGAACATAATCAGATGTGATTCAAGCTGAGATTTAAATATGCTTACACAGTTTGGCTTGCCCCTTTCCATAAAACTGGCATAAGAGTTAAAGTCCCAAGGGTAGCTTCTGTTCTAAAGAGAATGAGAGATGCGTAGAACAGAACTGGATGCCAGTGCCCAGGCTGGATCCAAAGCCAACCAAATCCCAACCTGAAGCCAAGCTATTCCACCCAACTCACAGACATGTAAGTGAGAAAAAGAAATGCTTATTTTTCTAAGTCATTGCACGGTGAAGAGATTTATTATGCAATCATAGCTGATTGATCTAGTGGTAATGTCTACTAGAGATATATGGTATAAAATCTCGGGTGTGCTACCTCTCAATTTAGTGAACATTAAAGGTCCTTTATAGCCAGAGTCATTCCTTATAAGTTCACTGACAGTTAAGCCTATGGATGAGCTCCAGTTTTCATAAATGAAATAAAATGTTAATTTAAATGTAGTATGTGCATTTTTCTGCTCTATCCCCAAATGACCATTATCCTAGGACCATTATCTAGGACCATTATCCTAGAGTGTTACAAATGGGAAAGTAGCATAACTAAAGGTTGACTTTAGTAAGAATCATTTGGCTGAGTGTGTAGGACAAATGTAATGTTGGGAGTTCAGGCAGGAGAGTTTGCCAGCATCTAAATGATAGGCAATGATTAATTTCAGTGGAAGTAGAAAAAAAATGACAGGAAGAAAATGCATGCAAGATGCTTTGCTGGAGTTGACTCTATTGGATGTGACAGCCGATAGGATGATGAGGGTAAGAAAAGTTGAAAGTGACAAGCTTTTGAGACAGTTGTTGTTTGTAAAACTGGTGATGTCGTTCTCAGAAATGAAGGAATCAGAGGAGAACAAGTAGGTGATTTGAATGGTGGAGAGATAATGAATTCCATTTTTCTTCTCATGTTGAGTTTGTACAGACAAGGGATTTGAGGAACTTGTATAAAAGGCCACAGATTCCACTTAACTGATTGTCAAATGATTTTAAATGGAGAGTGTTCTTCATGCCAAGATGGAAAGGATTGCTCATGTATTATTTTTCAAACTCCAGAGAGAGGTTTTAAAAAGCAAAATCAATGGACTCCTGCTTGAAGCCAAGAACATTAGGTTGAGCGTTTGCGTTTCATTGAAATTCTATTTCCAGGAGCATCATCCATCTCTTCATACCAAGAGAGGAAGCCTGTTTTGGCCATACGTGCTGCCTTTGGGGGACACTGTAAATGTAGGACTGATAGAAAAGACATAGCACCTGTATACTTTATCACAGGAAACAAACTTGAAAATTACTTTTATATTTAAATATGAAAATGCTGTGCTCTACACCTGTTAGTAGTCAGTTGATGATAAAGAAATTTGTAGAGGTTTTTTTACTGGCAGGTAAATTGAGATATTTTAACAAATGATCATTTAGGATCTATAGACTTGGTATAAGAGCATGACAGTTAAGAACATTGGCTTGGAAGCAGCCGACTCTGGTTCGAATCTGTGCTCTGCCCATTGCAGCCTATCAATTAATTCACTTAACAAATATTTGTTGAATTCTTCTCATGTTCTGTGTGTGAGAACAAAAACATGTAAAGACCACTACTTTCAGGAGTTTACATCTTAATGGAAGGAGATATTCAACAAATAATAAGCATAATGAATAAATTGCAAAGACTATTAAAATGTTATGAATGGTGTAGAGAAAAAAGGGAGAGTGGGGAATAGGTTGCATTATTAAATAAGGTAGTCAAGATGGATCTCATTGAGATGGTGATATTTGAGCAGACTTTCAGGAGTTGAGAGAGATAAACAGGAAGATGTAAGCAGATAAAAGGACTAGAGCACAAGGCCCATGGTAGAAGTGTGTCTGATACATTTGATGAACAGCAGAGAGGCTGCAGTAGAGTGAGCCATTGGAAGAGCAGTAGGAAATGAATCAGAGAGACAAATAGGGGACCAATTAGGAGGGATTTTAGCTTTTGCCCTGAGTGACAAAAAAGAGTCATTAGTGACCAAGGAAGGAAGTGTTCTGGGAATCTAGTAGAAGATGTACCTTGTGGAGGAGGCAGCCATTAACACTATCAAAAGCAGTTTTTATATAAACTAAAATGAGAATTGTGATATAAGAAAATATTACTTATTCATTCTTGTAATTTTGTTTATTTAAAAAATATTGCCTACCTACTATATTCCAGCCATTGATTAGATACTGCAGATTAAAATTGAACAGGGCATCATTTCTACTATTAAGAATCTGATATATCAGTGGGGATGTAGGCAATTAAAAGAAATTATAAAACTCTATTATAACTTGCTTATCTTCTTTATGCTTCATTTGGTTCACTTATAAAATAGGACTAATTGTACCTTCATCATTTGTCATTGTGAGAATTAAATAATATTATGCTTACATAAGGATGTGCAAAAATTATTCCCCCCTAGATTTATTTGGTTAATTACTCTTCTTATTTAGAAAGAAAAAAATTATCAGTACATTTGTGGTGAAGGATAAAACCCAGAGGTCAGGTTTAATTAACAAAAGATCATTTTTAGGTCGTAGGCTTAAGGAGAGAGGAGAACTGTGACTATCTCTAGAAAACACTTTGGAAGGAGAGTAATATAAAAAAATAAGTGGAAAGAAGATAAGATCATTGATTGGTGAGAGGTCAGAAGGAGGAAAGCTTGGTGGTCCATGGTTGAAGCAGGGCTTGTGACAAACAGAAACATCTAAGTGGGAATTACAAATGGAACATTTTTAAGTTGTGGAATTGGATTGATGTAAGATGAAAACCGGGACAGCTTTGAAGGGCACAGAACCAGTTTCTCTAAAATTCATAAAAATGAAGAAGAGGGTGTAGTATTGTCCTAGGCCTTAGAATGGAGTTCAGTTAAATCCAAACAAAGACTTTAAGAGCCATAAAAAGCTGAGCTGACATCTGGGCTAAATATATAGAGAGCTTAGCATGGTAAGTATTCAATAAATGGCAGCATTTACTGTGGCAACATATACCCCCCCCCCAAACAAACAAACAAACAAACAAGAAGTCTATAAACTAAAGTGCTGGTAGCAGTTATCTCTTCATCAGTGGAAATATGCTTGCTTGCTTTTTATATTTTTTTGTGATTATATTTTTTATTTTTCTGAAATACATATTACTTTTGGAATAAGAAAAACAACATTGAAAACTTTATTGGAAGAGAAATAAGTTAGCCATTTTATCTAGTTCATCTAGTTCTTACGGAATCAATCTATAAGTGAGATAAATCCACTCCTGAAATCATCTTGAATGAAATTTTCTAACACTAATGAGACCCCAACGCTTTTCAGGGACAATAATACTCCCAGCATTAGTGGTATCCTGAGTCAGGTGTCCTGATATTTTCTGTTTGCACCTAATTATAAGAAAATATGTGCATTTACAAATATAATCACAACTTCCTTTTTTTTTGTATATTACTATAACTTTAATTTTTTTAAAATTTTTTTAATTACTATTACATGCAAAGCATGTGCTCAGGTAAAGGGTGCATAGACATATACAATTTTCAAAATCTTCTCAATAAACTTTCAGAATATATTACTTATAAAGGTAATATTTGAAGAGATTATTCAATTTAACAAAAAAAAATTGCATTGACCTATGTTGGGTACTGGGAATCTAGAAGTGAATAAGACATGAGGGCTCTCTCCTACCAAAGGCAAAGGACATGTAAGCAAATAAGTGAGAACGTGACAAATGAGGTAGTAGAAACCTAGAGGAATTACCTGGAAGTCAAGTGTAAGAGTGATTAATTTTGTCAGGAAGTTCAGGAAAATATATCTGAAGTCAGGGATCTATTAGCTCTGGACTAAAAAGAATATCCTTGTTCATCCAAAATGGAAAAACTCATTCTGGATAAGAAATCACACTTAATACTTAATGGAATGTGTTAGAGCAAGCAACAGAGGACAAACTCAAAGACCCTTGTGTGTTATACATATACGCGATAAGGTGCCTTTGGCAATATGGAAAGAAATGGTTAAGAAGAGCATCTGGTTCAGGCAGCATGTTGTATGAACTGAGGAAGACATATTGTGTAACAAGATGACTATCATCCATCAAAATTCTTTAAGCAATGAAATATGTGTATGTACTACACAGTAGGGATGGAGAGAATAAGTGTGGAATTTGGGCAACTTTCAAAAGATGACAGGGTTGCACAGAAAGAAAAAAAAGAGAAGATATAGGGAAATAAGAGTTTTGTGATACATGATTGGAACACTGGGGAATTTGGGACAGTAGAAGATTTTTTCCAGAGGGCAAATAATATAAGATCAAGAAAACCTTCAAAGCTTGAATACAGAAATCAAGAAAGCAACAAGGAATCTGCAATGACAGATTTAGTGGGATTTAAGAATTTAAAAAGACTCCTTAAACATCTATCTATAACATTCTTAGGTTCTTTATAAATCAGAGGGGCCAAAAAGAGCATCAGAGGGAAAAAAAACAAAAACAGAATTTGTTGGCTTTAAACGGATGAATGCCATAAAAAGTTTCTTCAAAATTTTACTCCATAGACATTTTTGAGTACCTGTTATATGTCATAAACTGCTCACTGAGATATTAGGGATATAAATGTGTGTAAAGTGTTGTACTTACTCTTCAGAAACTTGTATTTTACTTCATTTATTTGATTTATAAACTATTACGCTGAAAGATATTCTACATGATAAGATATATAGAGAAAAAATAAAAATCCAAAACTCTGTTGAATTCATTAATTCAGTTAGTGCAGTATACTAAGCAGGTAGTCATCGTGGATTTCATCATTATTGTGTAAATTAGCTTAACTGTGTCCCATGATCAGAATATACTTCTATAATCCAAGCTAATATCCTTACTTTATCTTTGGGAAAAGATGAAATCCATCATAGGAGTGTGGCTACAATCACATACATTACTAGAAAAGCAATTTAGAGCAAATATATGGCTGGAGTATGATGAATGATACTAGTCAGCGAGGTAATAATTATCATTTATAGAGTACTGTTCTATGCCTTTTACATAGATTTTCCTCATCTAATTCTTATATAGCCTTTACATAACAATATAAAGTAAATTGTGCAATGTCATATGTGTGTGATACCTGATGGAGGCTGGATTTGAACCCAGGCAGTTTGGCTCTGGACTGTATAGTATTAATCAATATGCTAGCCTCTCTCTCAAATATCATAAAAGAAAATATAAAAGATTGAATTGGATTAAGAAGCACAGGTGAAGAATAAAAAAATAATGCATAGGAAATATTATGTGGCTTTTTGAATGGGAGAACTATTGTCTTATGTGGTAATATGTCTTATATGGCTGTTTCAAATTTCTAATGTGGTCCTTCCAGCTTGAATGGAGAAGAATAGGTATGAAGTAAATATGCATGAACTATTTTGCTGTGGGATTCTAGCACTTGCAAATTCTTGTGTTAATCTTATGATTATTCTGGGGACATCCTGTGAGGAACAGAAGGGGGAGACTAGGAGACCACATTCACTTAAACGTAGCCATTGCCTACAGTAGTTCTCAAGCTTTATGTGCATCAGAAGCACCTCTAAAGTCTATTAAAAATACATTTTCTGGTCCCCCCTGCCCACCAAAGTTTCTGATCCAGCAGTCTGAATCAGAATTTTCATTTGCATTTCCAACCAGTTCTTGGTTGATGCTGATGCTTCTGGTTCAGAGACCACACTTTAAGAACCAGTGGTCTCTGCTGTTCTCATGCCTTTTTTATGCTTATAAAAGGTCATAAGTAGCCATCCTTGCCTCACCTCACAGCCTGGTTCTGACAACAGTGTGACCTACTCAACTCAGAAGTACATTGGACCATCTCAGCCCTCACTTCCTAACTGGGGTACTAGCAGGCAAATTGATCTTCTAGCAGGGGCACTATCCCAGAGACCTGCATCCACCTGCTCTCCACCAAGTGGAATAAGGAGACTCATGCCCAACAGACTCTGCCCACCCTCTCCCCATTGAACAAGCCCAGTAACACCAAGCAAGTACTTTCTATCCCTATAGATGACAGCAGCAGGGATTGCTTAAGAGCCCTGAAGTACAAAAAAGAATGAAGTAGACCAAAGCAGCATTGCCACAGCTCTAAAACTAAACTGTCAGTAAAACTAAACCCCACAGAAGTTAACCACAGTCCACCCACTTAAACTAAAAGGGCATATAGTGGTTAAAATAGGAGATTTTAATAAGATTAAGAGTCTCCTAATATAATAATGAAAATATCCAGGATAAAGTTGAAAATTATATGTCATAGCAAAGACCAGGAAAACCATAATTGGAATGAGAGAAATACTCAATAGATGCTAATGCTGAATCGAATCAGGGGTTGGAATTATCTGACAAGATTTTAAAAAGCTATCATAAAAACACTGGAAACAAAAGCAACACATAAAAATCAGTTGCATCTATGTATACTAATAATGAGCAAGTGGAAATCAATATTTAAAATACAATAATACCACTTACAATTTCTCCAAAGGACAAAAAATGCTTAGATATAAATCTAACACTGTATAGAATTTATATATAAAAATTATCAAATGCTGATGAAAGCAATTAAAACAGGCCTTAAATTGTTGTGAAACATACCATATTTTTGGATCGGAAGACTCAATATATAGTAAAGATGTCAGTTTTCCCTAAATTAATCTATAGGTTTGATACAGTTTTTTTCTTTGTAGACAAGTTTATTCTAAAACTTATATGGAAAGATGAAGTCCCTAGAATAGCTACAAGAACTTTGAAAAAGAATAAAAAAGTGGAATAACCACTTTTCCCAATGTTAAGGATTAAAATATAAGTGCACAATTACAACAGTGCAGCATTAGAGGAGAAATAGACATATAGATCAATGGAACAAAATAGAGAATGCAGAAATAGACCTGCACAAAGATATCCACTTCATTTCTGATGAAGGAGCACAAGACAATAGTATTGGAGCAATTGGATGTTCATTGGCAAAAAATGAATCTCTACCTAGATCTTATCTCTCATATACAAATTAATCAAAATGGATCATGGACTTAAAAGTAAAATGTAAGTACATTAAGAACATAGGGAAATTTTTTGGAGACCTAGGACTAAACAAAGAATTCTTATATTTGACACCCAAAACACTATCTATAAGAGGAAAAAGTGCTAAACTGGACCCTCACGTAAATTTTAAAAATTTGCTTTTTGAAAACACTGTTTAAAGGATAAGAGAAAAAAAACTTAGACTGAGGGAAAACATTTTTAAATCAATCTGACAAAGATCTTGAATATAGAATATATAAAGAACTCTCAGAATTCAATGTTGTAAAACAATTGATCCAATTAGAAAATGGGCAAAAATATGCACAGACATTTCACTACTATACAGAGACAAATAAACACATGAAAAGATGTTCAACATCATTAGCCGATAGAGAGATGAAAATTAAAACCACAAGGAAATAACACTACACATCTATCAGAATAGCTACAATGAAAAAAGTGACAACAAATACTGGCAAGGATGTAGAAAAATCCATATATTGCTGATTTGAATGTGAAATCAGCCGATTTAAATGTACAGCCAGTCTGGAGAATAGTTTCTTTTAAAACTAAAAATGAATTTACTGTATAACTCAGCAATGGCACACTTGAGCATTTATTTATTCCCAGTTAAGTGAAGAGTTACTTCGTGTAAAAATTTATATGATAGTTCTTAACAGCTTTATTCACAATAGCCCCGAACTAGAAACTATCCAGATGTCCTTCATAGGGTGATTGGTTAAACACACTGTGGTACATTCATACTGTGGAATATTACTCAGTAATTTAAAACAGTGAACCATTTATACACTTAAAAACTTAAATGAACCTCCAAGAAATTATGCTGAGTGAAAAGATCAATCTGAAAAAGATACGTAGCTACATGATTACATGCATGTAATATTTGTGAAATAATGTAATTATAAATATGGAGAACAAGTTAGTGGTTGTCAGAGGCTAGGAAAGGGAAAGGAGAATGTCGTGGCTATACAGAGTAACACAAGAAATATATTACTACCTTCTATATCTTTAAAATCTATTTTACCTGACTCTTAAGGTTTCCTTAGATTTTTCATTTATTGCATAAGGACCTTGACTTTTGTTATATATTGATATGGAATCCAATATATAATGATGATATACAGTTGAGTGTATTGATTGTGGTGATTATACAAGACTTCACTTGTGACAAAATTGTGTAGAATTGTATACACACAGACACAAATGTATGTATATATATTTAGTGAAATCTGAATCTGCTTTTTGTATTGTGCCAGTGTCAATTTCTTGGTTTTGATAATATAACTCTGGTTCTTTGGGATGTTGGCATTTTTTTTGCAAACTACTGTGAATCTATAATTATTTCAAAATATATATGTAATTTTTTTAATGGTTATGAGTAGAACTGATGGGTGGTCATGAGTTTCATTTTGTCATCTTCAAACAAAGCCACTGTATTCTCAGTTCTGGGTCCTAAAGTCTTTAATATCAAAAATACAAATCTTAGGAGCTCAGGCTGAGGTATAGCCAGAGATTTACATTAAAGAAATTATTTGCAGAATACCAATGTAATTGGTTACTTACTCGCTTTCATTTTCATTTTTCATCAAGACTAATTGGAAAGGGGAGGGGAATTGAGATTAGTGGAGAAAGGAGAATAAATAAAATTCAAAGGACAAGCAAAACTTAATACTAAGATGAACCTTTTTGAAATAATGGGCACAATCTTTAAATTCGGTGCAATATTTCCTTTTTGTATTTGTGAAGCCAACATTTTCATGTCCATGTAGCCAAATTATTGCATTTATCTGTTGCTTATACCAAAATTTTGGATTCCATATCAATATATAATAAAAGTCAAGGTCCTTATGCAATAAATAAAAAGTCTAAGGAAACCTTAAGAGTCAGCAAAATAGATTTTAAAGATATAGAAGGTAGTAATAGTCCTATATTAAACTTCTATAAGCTTTTCTCTATTTCTTATTCCAACATCTGCCTCTTGAACCTTAATATACATCATTTCCTCCATTCTCAATGAGAAAGAACTTAGACTAGAGGTGAAAAAGTTGGAGTACATAGCTCTAGTTCTGCCCTATATTAGCTGTGTGATCATAAATTCATTAGCCTCAGTTTCTTCATCTGCATCATTTTTAATGGAAGGAAAAATGGCGCAAGAGAGCATTTTGTATTGCTGCAAAACTTTTAGAGCACAATTAGTAATAGCTTCTCAGCTTCTAGTAAAGTGGCTAATTTGAAAATCAGAAACGGAAATGTTCATATTAAGCCAAAGAACAGTATGAAGGACTTCAATAAGAGGAAGCCCAAATATAAACCTGTTTGCTGAGTAAAATTCTACTCGTGTCTCGTGTAAAGAATATGCGGCAAAAGGATCTCATTGCTTATAATATCACCTTATCTTGAAAGTTTTATGAGTATTGATAAGATGAAATATATGTAGAAAACCTATCATTGAAGAAAATTTAGATAAAATTAAATTTAAAATATAATTTTAAAAATATGGTTAAAAATAAAGAGATGATCAAGAATAGGGAAATATAAAATAAATACAATGTTATATGTTCTGAATTTATATATAAATTGCTTCTTATGTATAAATTTGCTGTAAGTTGGACAGTAGTAATTTATTTTTATTGGAGTTCATCGTTTTTCTTGATTTTGAACTCTGTATTCTGACAATTCTTTGAGGAGTTTATAACTGCTCTGTGGGTAAGAAGCTACAAAGTTTATATATAGCACTTCAATTCTGCTGTATTAACAAAAGATAACAATAAAGTGAATTGTGCTTTCAAACCCAGAAATGGCAAAACACTAAACCAGACCTTAATGAAAGATAAATGATGAGCTCTAAAATATTCCACAGCTAAGAATTTGGTGCAAGAGCAATTTCAGAGCAAAAGAAAAGGAGATGGTTTTGTGAGCCAAAGATTTACAAAGTAGCTACTGCATGTTGCAGCTCACATGAAAGACAAAAGAATCACCAGTTTCACAGATCAGCCAGCACTACAATGTAGGTGGCTTATGGCCGCACAGGGCCAAGACCCAGAACTGGGCCAATGGAGCAGGATGGCTGACGCGGTCATCATCTCAGAGAACCCAGATAGTAATTTACTAAAATAGGCCATTTAGAGAAATGGAGCCAGGATAGGCCATTTCCCAGAAATGGATAGCATGGCCTTTCTCTGTATGGCTTTGCACATGAATGGCCTAAAACATTAGAGGATGATGGAGGGAGAGTCTGAAAAAGCCATAAGGTCATAGATATTGAAAAACAAGATGGAGAAAAGATTTGAGAATCTTCAGTTTAACAGAGGCAGCTGAGGCATTGGAGCAATTTTAAGACTTGCAGCATATAGTGTGTGGAATTTCCTGTCTTATTGGCAAAGGATCCTGAAAAAAAAAAAGTTAATAAAATGAAATTAGTTATCTGATACTATTTTGCAATATAGAAAGTTATTTAGATTTGAAATGATCAAATTATTCCAGTACCAGAATCTCATATATTAAGTAGTCCCTATCCTTGTATCCTGATGTTCGTTGTTTTCTTGCTGATTCCTTTTCTTATGCCAAGCCCTTCCCCATAACTCTGTGATAAGCCTGAGGAAAAGAGAAGATGCATGGTAATTCATTTACATAAAAATTTTTCTTTCCTGGCTGATATCAGAGATTTTCATTGGAAAACCCTATCTAGAGATCCAAAGATTCAATGTAGATTTCTCTGCAGAATGAGAAAACCCATCACTGCCTTATCTCCACATAGCCATCCCTAATCTTATTCAATCTGTTCTCTCTACCTGAAATTACACTGCCTTCCTCCCCTTGTTCAATTTTTCCTTATCCTTCAAGGCCTAAGTCAATTATCAGTTTCCTCTGAAGCCGACTCCAACCTTCTTCCTTTCTCTGCTCAAGTACTTAATTGTACTTTGTAGTATTTACTTAATAATGTGTCAATACTTGGATATTTTTGTCTTTATTATTTTACTTATAATAGTTTTCTTCTCCACTAGAATGAAAAACAGTGTCTGACATTGGATTAGAGTTAAAACCTTGATTCAGCCACTTCTTACTGGATAATCTCAGACAAATCACAAAATGTTTTGTTCCTCAGTATCTTCAAGTATAATAAGATGGTAGTAATAATAATAATAATAATAATAAATACCGCATGATTATTAGCATAATATAAATTAATATGATTAAAATACTCCCCAAATACATATATAAATAGTAAGTACTCAGTAAATGTCAGCTCTTACAGTTTTTAATAGTTTCTTTGAGGGCTTCCTTATTTTTACAGCTTTGGCACCTGATAGGTTCTCATTTTTTTTTCACTTGTGCCTGAGCAACCCTGATTTTCTTCTAACACACATAGGCACTTGATCAGTATCTCCTTGCTTTGATATAAGAACAGTGGGCTTCTTTGATTGGTTAGCACTGTTCGATGACTCATGCCCTGGAAAATTTGTAATCTATATTTAAAACACTAATTTAAGATAAGCAGGTCAGTTTTAAGGGTAGTTCAGGTTGGGAGAGTTCAGGTTGAGCATTGAGATAATGAGGGGATGAAATTTGGACTGAGAATCTAGGAATAGGGCCACAGCAGGCTGGAACATAGAATGTGGTTTGAATTTTCAAACTTGGCAATGCTCACTGGCTATCTCCTCTAGCTTTAAGCAGCCTCCCTGGTGTGTACAGATAAGGAATGGCAGGTGTAATTTACTTCCCTGGGTGAGGGAGAAATTTTCAGATACCAGTGCCTGAATGGAAGATTCTTCTCACCAGGGAACTAACAACTGATATTAAGTGCCCAAAGCTAATGAAGGATTCCTAAGGGCAAAGACACACTGTGCTAAAATGCTTAGTCAAGTATTAAGTTCAATCATTCTAGCAAACTCCAACTTTAAAGACAGAGTGCTTACTGAATTCGTTCAATCATCCCTCCATTATCATGATTATTTTCTTAATGTAGCTTCTTCTAAAGGTCAGTCTATAGTCATTTACTCAAGTTCTTATTTTTCATTTCCCTCACATTACACTGTTTCTTTTATACAATTGAGATTACCTTGCTATAAAATCATATTTGTCATTGTCTGGTATAAAGAGATGACAATTTTTTTTTCTTATCTCCTCAGCCTGTGTTATATAAATTTCACACATCTTTTCTCAATATGTTTTTCCACAACTCATATTGCTTAAGTAGTAGGCCATATAAAATTCCTATCTGCCTATAGTCACTTTATTCAAGAAATCAGATTCTTTCTCCTAGAGTTTTGTAAATGAGATTTAGATACTCTAATTGCTCCTGTGGATCCCTTGGATTGGGATACTGTTTAGGCTGCTATAAATCTTTCTCCCATGTGTACAGAGATGTAAATAAGGCTGTTACATTAGGACTTTTGGTTTTATGAGATAGACATCTAATTAATACTAGGTTAAACAAAAGAGGGTGCATTGTTTCACTGAACAATCCAGAAGTAGGTAGTTTCATGAATGGCTAGGACAAGGTGTTTATATGTACTTCTGAAGAACTTTTCATCTTTTGGCTCTTATTTTTGCTGTTTATCTGATTCTCTGTCAGGAAAAATGGCTCCAACTTCTAATGTATATGTGATTATGTGATTGTGATTCTTAATTTCTTGATCAGAAAGATAGTCTCTCTATCTAAAACATATAAAGAACACTTACAAATTAATAATAACCCAATTTTTAAAAGACAAAAGATCTGAACATTTCACTAAAAAAGGTAAGTGGATTGCAAATGAAGATATAAAAAGATGTTTAATATAATTAGTTATCATTCAGTAGTATGATTGAGATGAAAAAAAAAACTAACTATACCAAGTATTGGAGAGAATATGGAATAATAGAAAAATATGATACTTTAAAAAGTTTAAGAAAGTTGAATTAACTGTTAATAGGATTCAGTACAAAAGAATTAGAGAGAAAATATATAAAAGGAAATGTAAGAGAAAATAAATTTTACCATAGACCCTGAAGATATTGAAAGGATAAAATGAGAAATATTATGAACAACTTTCTGCAAAATAAGTTCAACAAACTAAATGAAATAGACAATTCCTAGAAAAACACAGTTTGGCAAAATCAAAGACATTTGAAAATCTGAAAAATATTTTAAAAAATTAATTCATAATCAAAATTCTTATCACAAAGAAAATAGACCAGATAGTTATAAGCTATATCAAAGTTTCAAGGAAGGAATTGTACCAATTTTATACAAAACTCTTTTTTAAAAGAAACAAATCCCAACTTCTTTTATAAATCCAAATAACTCTGGTAAGAAAACATGAAAAAGACTTTAAAAATTATTTTAAAAAATTATAAAATGGCACCTCTTATTAATGTAGACACAAAAGATGTTTACAAAAATGTTGACTTGTAAAATGTAGACGTAAAGAAGTGAAAAAGTAGGATTTATTGCAGGAAGTCATTTGGTTTAATAATTTAAAAAATCAAGCAATGTAATTTATGTCCTTAACATAACAAAGGAAAAAATATACATCAGAATACCAAAGTGAAGAAACAGTTAATTTTATTCAGCTTGTATTCATGATAAGTAATTCTCAGAAAACTACAAATAGAAAGGAACCTTCTCAGTTTGTAAAAGGTTGTCTCCTAATAACTACAGCCAAAATCATCCTAAATGGTGAAATATTGAACTCTTTCCCCTTAAGGTGGAAAACAAGACAATAATGTTGAACCTCATTACTTTTATTCAACATTGTACTAGAAGTCCCAGCTAATGCAATAAGACAAGATAAAAAAATAGAAGCCATAAAATTAAAGAAAAAATTAGAACTTTTTTATTTGTGGGTGAAATAACTTTTTATCTTGAACATTTTAGGGAATATTCAACAAATACTAGAACTATTAAGTGAATTTAACATGGTCGCATGATACAAGATCAACAATAATTGTTTTTTTATATATAAGCAACAAATACTTGGAAAATAAATTTCAAAACACAGTTTTATTTATAATTACATCAAACAGCATAAAATAATTCAGAATAAATTTAATAAAATATATAGAAACATATCAACTGTAAATCAAACAATTGGTAAAAGAAATTAAAGTCTTATGTATGTGGAAATGAAAAACTCAATACTGGAAAAATGTCAACTCCTTCCAGATTGGTGAATATAGTCCATGTGAACCCAATCATAATTCTAAGACTTCTTCATAAAAATCGACTAACTGATTCTAAACTTTATTTGCAAAAAGCAAAGGATCTAGAAAAGTGAAAATATTGTTGAAGAAGAAAAAACAAAGATAGAGGGACCAACATTACCTGATCTTGAAACATTGTATAAAACTACAGTAAGATATTGTAATCAACACAGTAAGATATTAGCCTAAAGACAAGTATATCAATGGAACAGAATACAAAGCTCCCAAATAGACCCACATGTATATGGTAAACAGTTATTTGACATAAGTGCTAGCTAATTTAATGAAAGTGTTTTTTTAAAAAAAAAAAAAAATCATGCTAGACAAATTATACATTCATGGGAAAAATGAGCCTTCACTTGTTACTTGTACTACCCACAAAAGTTAATATACACATTGATTATGAACACTGGTGATTACAGGGTAAAAAAAGTCAGAATTTTCTGATGAAGTTACAACATAAAAAGCTATAAAGCCTCTAAAATAAATATTGGAGAATACATTTGCAGTCTTGGGGTAGCAAAAGATTTCTTAAAGAAAACACAATAAACACTAACTAAAAAGAAATAATAAATTTCAATTTATCAATTTTAAAAACACCAGTTTGCCTTAAGCCACTATTGCAAAAACAGGAACCTGGCAAGCCACAACCTGGGAGAAAATTTCAACAATAAATATTTCTGATGAAGAGCTATATCTAAAATATATATCTACAAATTAAAACGCAAAACAACTCCATATGAAAATGGGAAAAAGACTTCTAGAGACATTTAAGAAAAGAAGATACTTAAATGGCCAATGAGCACATGATATTTCTGGTCATTAGTGAAATGCAAAAATAAACCCACAATGAGATACCACTACACACATACTGGGATGGCTAAAATTAGGAAGATTGACAACATGAATATTGGCAAGAGTGTGGTGAGACTAAAACTCTCATATATTGCTTATGCAAGTGTAAGATTATATGGTCATTCGGGAAAATTATTTTGGCAATTTCCCACATAAAGATTATTTTACACTGTGATACAGCAATTCCTCTTTTAGGTATTTACCTAAGAACACTGAAGACATATATCCAGAAAAAGACTTGTATAAGAATGTACATAGCAGCTTTAGTCATAAAAATTTTTTAAAAAAGAAACACTGGAAATAATCCAAATGCCCATTCATAGTTGAATGGATAAACAAAATGTTGAGTGGTCATATGAATAGATACAACTTAGCAATAAAAAAATTAACTACTGATACATGCAACAGAATGAATTTCAAAAACATTAAACCAAAGAAAACAGACACACAAAGAGACATCATTATTCTCTTTGTAAAATTTCAACAGTAGGCAAATTAATTTATAATGATAGAAATCAGACAGTGATTGCCTGGAGGGTGAGACTGACTGGAAAGACGTACAAGGAAATGTCCTGGTGTGATAAAAATGATTTTTTGGGGGGGTCTGATTTTATGTGTGGATAGATGTGTACAATTGTCAAAGCACATACATGTGTTTCATTGTAAAGATTCCTTAAATTAAAAGCAAACAAGAAAGAAGAGATTTGTTTCAAAATTACATTTCGGAGGAGACAACGATCAACAAACTTCAGCTAAAGACAATAATCTTTCAATTCTTTTGCAGTTTAAATTTTCAGGGAGCTTGGAATAATTGGACTCAGCTGCAGGTACATATGAATTTCAATATCTCCTTTTCTGCTTTTTGGCTGTGTGACCCTGGGCCAACATCTTAACATTTTTGGCCTTACCCTGTAAAATGAAAAAAAAAAAGGATTAAATGCTAAGTTTTCTTCGAACATAATGAAATACATTTTAGACATATGTTGAAATTTAGTCTCCATTAGCAATATGGCACTAAGCCAAGTTTGCAAATATCTTACAACTGGCACATCACTTGTCATCCAGACATTTGTTATTTTCGCTCAGTACTGGATCCATCCCAGTTAAGAAAAAGAACTAATAATGTGTCCCTAGGTACAGAGTTAACTTTCTACCTGTGCACAGAGATTGTTTCCTGAGGGTGGATTTGGTCATAAGAAAAAGAATATGACTGTATAGCTTGTTTTGATTTTAAACAGAATTTAAAGTTGCAGGCCTAGTTCTATGATTTTTGGATGAGCCACTTAAAAATAATATACTAGACCTTATTTTTATTATCCTGAAAATAAAGAGGTTTTCCTGGAGGATATCCAAAACTCATTTCAGCAATTATAAGTCCCTTCACACTTAGAGTCTCTGCACTTCAGTCTCTTTAACTCTATAGGATTATTTTTTTTCTAAATGTCAGACTAATTTTACTACTCCTTGGGTTAAATCTTTGACTGACTTCGCATCCTACCAGAGTACCATGCAGAGTTTTGCACCTGCATGTATTACCTGTGTTATTTCCAATTACATATCCACCTGCAGTCTTTTAAACCATTGAGCATTAGGTGTTTCTCAAATATACCAGAAAATTAAATGTCTCCCTAACTTTCCTCATCTGTTCCTTCTGTTTGAGAAACCCATCAATAACTTATTGAATTAGCTGATTTCTCTCTTCAAGCTTCAGCTCAAGGTTTTCCGGTCTTTGAAGAACGATTTGACCACTTGTTTCCCTTCTGCCTAGCCACCCTCTCTGTGACTCCTATGTGGAGTTTGAAGTCCCTTCTTAGTGCTATATTTTCCGGAGTATTCACATAACTTTTCATATCTCTATTGAGAACAAAGACCCCCACCATAAATGTGTGCCTGCCTGCCCTCCCTCCCTCTCTGTTTCTGTGTCTGTCTGTCTGTCTGTCTGTCTCTCTCTCTCAACATTTATCTGAAAAGAAAGCCGAATTCACTACTTCCTAAGGAAAGGAAGCCTGCACCCCGGGACACAAACTCTGAACAAAGCGAAGAGTCGAACTTGGTTAAGGTTAGATGCTTGCTGCTTAGGAGTTAGCTGATTTTCAGAAGAAACCAAGTTCAGGGAATAGCTGATGTTCCCATGCCTGGGTTTTAAAAGGAGGCTGCCACTGATGGGGTGGGATTAACGCTGGTTCTATGGTTATTTATAGTTTGGGACTAGAAAATAATAGATTTTTAAATTCTTACCTTAGTGATAATACTTAACATTTTGTACATTAATTATAGATTATTTTTCTCTTCTCACTTAGTTAAACTCCCTGATGATAAGAATGCCGTTAAGTTCATCTTTGTATCTAACAGATACTCAATAATGAATAAATTATTGAAAATGTTTTATAATAAAATAAAAATTTAAAAAGTATGGAGCATATCTCTATTCACCAAGGGAAACACACAAGTCTAGCCCTGGTATGATGGTTCTAACTCAATATATAAAAGTATTTATGATATACAGCCCAAAAAATGGAATAAAGTGCATCTCTAAAACATTAGCACCAGTTATACAATTCTGATATTAGCAATTTGGAAGATATTTTTTTGCTAATGCTTCCCTCACTCTTTTTAAAAACTTATTTCTTAGTTACACCAATCTCTATTGGCTGTTTATCTATTAATCTCTGTTTACTACTCCCACTGAGATTATAGCTGGTGGAGAAAAAGGGAAGAGACCCATAGTTAGAGGACAGGCAGCCTAAGAATCAAGGATGTATGAAATTTCTTTCCTTTATGTTTAGGATTTCAAAATCCAGGAAAAAGAAACTACAAGGAAGGGAGTGGGTTTCTTTGTCGTCAGATAGTTTTCATATGTAAAGATATAAGAAAATGAAGCCATTCTGTTCTTATTGGTAATATGCTATTTGACATATCTTATATGTATTATCTCACATTTGCTAAAAACACCTTGGTAGTTAGGTGTTTTCAGGACCACCTGTGGAAAGATGATTTCCCTGCTGTCTCCCAACTATAGAGCTCTAAGAGTTGAGATTTATCTGAAAAAAGAAAAGTTACTTAAAAATGCATCACCCATTAGCACAGAATCACAGACACAGAATAAGCTCTATGGCATTCATGATATGAGAGAGACTATTTTCTGTATAGAACAATGACACAGAATGGGTGAATCGGACAGCTCATGTTGGCATTCACCTTTACATCAGACTTTATTGTTCAGATAATTTTTCTAAAAGGGATCTTGCTTATTCTCTGTCACTTTTTTTAGCTTACCTAAACAGTGAATTTAGAGAAACATTTTATATTTCTATAAAAATACTAATAAGCAATCGGCCATATTGCTACGGCCAAATGGTTTTTTTCAATCATGTTCCAAGATATATTGTATACAAAAATATAAGAAAATATTCCCCCAAGCATCATCGCCTTTATATGAAACAACTTTCGAAAGTGCTTTACGTACATATAATTGTTCCGCTTTCTCCTAGTATTTGTGAGCTCACAAAATGGTGGCAATAGGCATTAGGTGGTGTTCAGAGAGACCTTTATTTGGGTCATCATTTTTTTGTGTTAACACAGTAAGATCCAGCAGACATAATCCTTGCTTTAGAATTCAATGTGGAATTGAACCTGAGTCTTGCTCTGCTTTGGGAAACCTTTGTATGCCTGGTGTTCAAGCTCCAAAAATGGCTCCAACCTTCCATATGCCCTTGGGGATTCTGGGACAGTGATGATGGCCTACCAAGTATTCTATTTGTGATAAGAACACTACTGGATTCACCCATTTGAAGTTTTAGGAAAGGTTCTGAGTGCAAATTATCATATTAGGACTCAGAAATATCCTCAAGAAGGTAACTAATACCTGAAACACTATTCTTAACAGCACCATGTCAAAGTAGTACTGTTCTCAACAGAGCCGGCTTCATGAGTCTGCAGTCTGTGTAGTCACAAGGGCCTCGCTCTTAATATAATGCCTTGCTATCTGTTGTTTTGAATTTAATTTTTTTTTTTTTTAAAACAAGAGGCTCCACATTTTTGTCTTTCATTGGGTTCCACAAATTATGTAGCTGGACTTGCCTCTCAAGCCAAGAAAAATTCAATGACAGTCTGCCTTGTTCCAGAACAACAAAATGGTATGAGAGAGAAGCATTTCAGGTTTATGCTAAATAGATTTACTAATCTGACACTGAGAAGCTGTTTAATTCACACAACATGGAAAATTGTACAAACCCTTGCAAGGAAAAGGTAAGCCCCTGGCGTTTGCACCCATGCTGGCAGTGAGAAGCGAGGTCACTTTGGGCTGCCACTGAGAGACCTGAAGCTTAAAAACAGCCCTGGAACTGAGGTCTGAAGTGTGTCTGGGCCAGAGAGACTCTTGTTTTGGACACTCACATGGAAGCAATTTGAGCCACTTAGGACGCATGTGGAAAAGAGGACTGTCATGATTGTCCTCCCAGATGTAACGTGACATTCCAGTACAAATGAAGGGAGCTCGAGGGGTCGAGGGTGGTAGGAAGGGGAGACCTACTGAAAGCAGAAGTTAGAAATTCTAAGTAAAATTGGAATCTTGAAGAATGGGAAAGAAAATCGAGACGGAGACTTTCTTCTGCCAGGTATGATCTTGGAAACAAGTGTCGGTGTTACAATTTCTATGATTTTAAAACTTGTATAAAAATAAGCTGCTCAGGGCTTGAAGAAAGTCAAAGAGAGGCACTTAACTTTGCATTCTGTTATGCTTTGCGGAAACTAGAAAGAAAATAGCTATTCTGAACTTTTTCTTTAGTAAAAATCCAAGTATTGTGAATACACACAGGTTTGCATAAAACAGTCTGCAGGAGAAAAAACTGCGAAGTTGGAAATTTGTGAAGCCTAGTAGAAATGTGGACATAAGATAAGTCTTACACACAGGAATAAACAGATTTTTAAAATATGTCCATAAAGCTGGCTTGGACTCTGTTATAGAAACAGATGGTTTTGTAGACAGTTTGGATTGGAGTGAAAAGAAATATTGCTTGCCATGAGATGGCCCAGCATTTAGATGAGAGCTGAATCTCAGTTTGAATGCAGGGTTGACATTTGACCATAAAAAGGCACATGGAGGCCCAATAATTGCTTTCTTGCCACCCTTTAATTGTAAACTAACTGAGGGCAGCACTAGCATCTATCAGGGTGCTGTCGATAACGAATACATGTGCTTCATGATGATGACCAGAGCTGTGTCCATGAGCAGCAGCATCAAAGAACAAATAAAAAGGGGAATATTAAACCAGTCACAGAAGTTATTTTGCTTGTGCAATGGGGCAGGACTCCAATTTTTAAAAGTCTAATTAATCACCAGAAACCTTCCCTGAATTATTCAGTGTCATGCTGGGGCTAAGTTACTGAAACACTTTTCTTTGCTTAGTTATCATGACATCTGATGAAGAATTGCTACCAGAGAAATTCTGCTCTGCCATCATAATTCAGAGGAGAAATAGATAACAGTAATTAGCATGTAATTATCCTCAAAAATAAAATATAATGTGGTACAAATACTCATTTGTAAGAGATGGCTTCAGAATTCTGGGTGATGCCACTGTTTATCTATTGGCTCCAAATTTATCTATGGACTTTGGACATTCAGAAGGCTGAGATACTGCTCATCTTGCAAGTCAGCATGGTAAAGCAGAAACAATAAGCAGCTTCAATCAAATAAATTTGGATTTAAATTACAGTCCCATCCTGCACTAGCCATGTTATATAAGTAACAATTAACGTTTCCTCTCATGTTAGTGGACACGAATTCTTGATAGGCCAGATTATGTTGCTGTAACAAGTAGTCTTCAAATCTCAATGGCTTTACTCATGTTTATTTCTTGCTTATGATACATGTTTGCCCTGGGTTGATGGGGCTCTGAATGTTGTAGTCACTTGAGGATCTGGGTTTATGGAGTTTCCATCATGAGAGGCACTTCCATGGAACCATGAAAAAAGAAAAAGTCACATCGCCATGACAAATTTCAAAGGGTGTGGGAGTATGCTATCCCACCATGTGCCCAGAGGAGAGGAGAATGTGAATATTTTGAACAATCCCAGGGGCTACCACACAAAAATAATGCCTATGCCATAGCATTATTGTTTAATCATATCTGTAAAGCTTCATAACAGTAGTAGAGGCTCAGTGAATGGTAGTTATTATCCGAAGTAGCTTTGATTAAATGAAATAGGCTTTTATATGTAAGTGTGGTAGATTAAACAATCATGCTTTACTGCAAACTTTCTCCAAATTTAACTAAAATGATAACTATAGTTTAATTACTATGCCCTAAAATTATGTTATTTTTTTTAAATTATAAACTCACAATGATAAGGAAAGTAGGAGAGTAAATGAGAAGATGAAAAATACCAAGGATTTTAAAAGATGCCTTAAGGCATAATAAACAAGCATATGAGTCAAAGCCAGAAAACAAGTGTGAATGCCAGATCCGCCTTGGGATTTTAGGAAATTTGGAAATTTTAAATCACAAGGAAATTGGAAGAGTAGGTTTCGGGAATGTGCTGAACTGACAGCTACGATCTGAGATCTACACATTTAGCTGGAACTTTTGAAGGGCCAAGAGCTTCTGTGAAATATGGATCGAAAAAAAAAAATTTGTGTGCCAACAAAGTCCACAGGAAATCTATCAATCTCTGTCACAGTTCTGAATGGAAAAACAACTAATGAAAATATTCTCTTATAGAATGTTTAACCAGGATTTGTTCCCAAGCTGAACTTGGCTCTTAATTTATACTATCTAAAGAGTCTGGGAAAATCAGAGCAGACCTTAAATTAAATGCTTCTAGGTTGGTGGCACCCAGAAGAAGCAAATATTCTCTGGAAGAAAAGTTGTGGGTGCTAAGACTCCTAAGGGTTAAATTCAGTCAAAACAATGAATTTACTAAATTTATTAAAATTAACAGACACAGAGAGAAGTCACTGTGAATAATAGTAAAAGTTAAAAACCAGAACATAAACCTCACATGATTTAGGCCAGAGGCTAGCAAACTACCAACTCAAAGCTAAATTTGTTCGGCTGCTTGTTTTTATAAATAAAGCTTTATTGGAACTCAGCCATTTTCATTCCTTTATGAATTGTCTGTGGCTACTTTTACTCTATAATGGCAAAACTGATTAATAATAAAAGAGATTGTGTAGCCCACGGTCTAAAATATTTTCTGTATATCTCTAAACAGAAAGTTAGCTTACTTCTGATTTATTCGGTTAAGAATTTCGTATTTTAGAATTATCAGGTAGAGAAAATATAATATTTCTTTGAAGTGAAAAAAAACATACAAATTTTTTTAAAAAGTGAATAAATAGACTAGACTACCAAAAACAACAAGGGTACTCATACTGCTACTAGAAGTGTAAATTATTGCAATTTCTTGTTAATACAATTTGGCATTATTTTCTCAGTATGGAGATACTATAATTTGATCAAATTCTTCTATTTTTAGTAAATCTATTACACGTGTGACATACATAAAAGTATGCATAGTGATGTTTTCAATAGTAAAGACCTAAGGATACCCAAATATCCACAGCCAGAATGACTAAATAGTTTGGAATATAATCATATAACAATATCATGGAGCAGTGAAAATTAACCATAGTTACAAACATATATATTTAGTAAGTCTTAATGCATTGGGAAGAAAAATATAATGCCACATAAAATTTCAAAAACTTGGAAAAATTATTATATTTAGAAATTTACATATCTTTGTATATACAGATATAACACATTTATCATCTATAATAAAAGATAATAATAAAAACAATTTGAAATAGTGATTCCCCTTGATAGAGATGAAAGAGAATAAATGTGACAAGAATAATATTGGGACAAGAGCTTGAAAGTTATGAGTAATATTTCCATTTTTAAGCTGGATGGCATTATACATATATATATGACCATATTCAGCTTAGAAATAAAAATAGTTGTGTTTGTGTATATATGCACACACATAGAGACTATTATTATCGCTGTGACATAAACCACTTTAAATTTCACAGAATAAAATGACAACTATTTTGTTATATATACTTTGAGTCAGGAATTCTTGTAGTGCGCAGGAGGATAGCTTGTCTCTACTCCGTGATGTCTGGAGGCTCAGCTGGGAAGACTTGAATGCTGGGGATGACGAAAAGGCCCAGAGGACTGAATCATCTAGTGATTTCATCCTCATAGGTAGCACCATGGCTAGAATGCTTTGATAATTGGGCTCCTCTGAGGTCATCAACTAGAATACCCACATATGATCTCCACATATGCCATAAGGAGGATGAATTTCAAGACAGTGCATTCCCAGACAACCAAGTGGAAGCTGCATGATGCTTTCTACCTGGCCTTGTGAGACAACATCAGTTCCACTGACTTCACTTGCTGCAAGAGTGTCATAAGGTCATCTCAGTTTTGAGAGAAAAAATAGACTCCCTCCACTGCTTGATGGGAGAGTGACAAGGTCCCACTATAGAAAAGCATCTTCAAATTGGCATATTTTTGTGGCCATTATTGAAATACAATATGTTACAAATTATTTTTGTTTTAATAAAATATATACCACAAAATTTTATATAAAATTATGTATATATACATGTATAATATTATATACACATGTATAAATATGTACACATAATTTTATGCATGCATATATAAGTATATGTTTATATGTAAATATAATTACATACATATGTAAATACCCAAATGTGTATGAATACTTATATATGTATATAATTTTGTATGGGGTAATTTTTATAGTCTATTTCTTATTAAAAAGCATAAACTAAAACAGAAACCAAAAATTAAGATGAAAAATGTCAGTAGACAGCTGCAATCTTCAGTCACTTATGGAATCACTTGTGATCAAAAGAACACTCCATGTGCCAAAAATCATTTTAAAATAATTCATGTTTTTTATTTGCTTTTCTTGAATCCCATGAAATTATTAATATCTTGGAATATTTTGAAAATTTCCTCCCTCCTCTCACTGGCTTTTATCCTCTCCCTCCCTGCTCTGTCTTCCATGTTTTTCCTCCGCTTTGTGTGTAGTTCTTCCTCTGCTCTCACTTCTTTATCTTTGCATTATGTGTTGTTGAGACAATAAGGCCTGGCAACATGTGCCTTTCCACACCCCTGCTCCCTCATTTGACCTGAGCTTTGTGGAATGAGAAGGGGTGGAGAGAAACATTATGGAGTCTCATATATTAATAAGATTTGCCTTAACATTTACTGTCCCCTGAATATGTCATCATCAGATAAAATCCTCAAATGTACTATCATCTTTCCATACCATTTAAAAGTTCTCGTTAAGTATTTCTTTCCTTAGCATGAACCACATTCTAAAAACTAGCAAATACCTTTTGCTGCTATAGTTAGCTCTTTATTGACATATTCCATTCCTTGCTATTTTGGGGTTATTTTGTATTGTTCTATAAACACGAAGCTTTTTGATCTTAATCTTTGGTCTTCTTTAAGTTCTATAGGCCCTTAATTGTTCCCCTGGATAGATAGAAACCTAGTTATCTAAGTAGATAGATAGAAGCAGATAGACTACTTTATATTTTGCAAATTCATATAACTAAAGAGATACAATCTGAAAAAAAAAACCTTTTCTTGCTGCTATTGTTTTACTTCAAATCTATGTTTTAATAAATATACCTAAGCTAGTCACTTTAGGTATTAGCAGAAGGAGAGTTAATAATTGCCTACAGGTGAAAATAAGATGGTTATTAGAAATAGAATCCCTAATGGGAATTTTCTTTCTCTTGATGCTTCGATTTAGAGCTCATCAATGTCAAAGCTGACTTGAGTGTGACCCCTTGCCGAGGGACACATTTTCATAGCTCTTCTTTGCATCTCAACTCTTTACCTAGAACTTAATTAGTCTAATTGCACTGATTCAATTTAAAGATATGATTTCTTCGTTTATTATTTCATTTAACCATGATTTTGAAAAAATTTTATTGAGGTATAATTTACATGCGGTAAAATTCACTCTTTATAGTCTACAGTCATGAGAGCTTCGGCAGAATATGTGGTTGTGTAACCACCAACACAATTAAAATACAGAACAGTTCCATCACCCGCATAAAATTTTCCTCACATTCCTCATTTGTCAAACACCTTTGCCTACACCCTCAGCCCCTGGCAACCACTGATTGCTTTTCTGTCCCTCTAGTTTTACCGTTTTCAGAATAAATAGAATCATAAAATGTACAGCCTTCTGAGTCCGGCTGCTTTCATTTAGCAAAGTCATTTGTGAGTTTCATCCATATTATTGTATTTGTATTTTGTTTTCTATGTTGTTGAATAGTATTTCATTGTATGGGTATATGACAGTTGGTTTATCCATTCTCCAGTTAAAAGAACTTGGGAATGTATATTCGATACTGGGTGCTATTCTCAACCTCATAGAGCTCATGGTTATAACTCAACCCTTGGGTCCACTTATTCTATAATGGTTAATTTATAACAATAAATTAATGAGCTCTATAGTACTGTGTAGGACTATGGTAGTTGATGAAAGTTACAAAGATAAGAATAGCAGTCTCAGCGTCATATAGTTTACAATTAAAATGGGAAAATAAACTATAAGACATCTATAATATAAAAAGTTTACATTAGAGTTATTGAGGAGGAATTATGAGGCACAACAATAGAAATGGTTAATTTGCTTAAAAAGATCCAAAATATTATTGTATGGTATATGTAATAAAATATAGTAAGTTATGGCATATTAAAATTGCTTCATGGTATAGTTATTTGTGAAGTATCTCAGAGTTTAATTTTATAATATGACTTGACAATCAAGATTGAATGTGATGCATGCAGTACAGTGAAGGATATTGGAGACTGAAGGTGTCTTTGCTAAGTCAAAGGAGAGAAGGAGCACAGCATTGGAATACCGTTAAGTGAGAAAAATAAATGGCTTATTTATATATTTAAGTAACAAAATATATATAATATGATATTTTATATGTGATATGATATGATATATTGATATTTTATATATCAACATATATTACATGTTTCATATTTTGATATATTGATCAAATGATATATAATATATCACGTACCTTTAAATTTATATAATGTCCTCATTTTTGTCAATCATGAAAGAATTACGTGGGTTTAATTATGTAGATCTGTATATAATAATGAGGTTTTATAAGAAAGAGTTTGGTGACTTTGAGGTAGATTTTTTTGCTTCTTACTCATAATTTTTGCAACGTGAATGTTATAAGGATGATTTTTACTTTTTGAGGAATATATTGAAGTTCAAAATTTGTTTTAGAAAATTCCATGAACCCTCTGCATTGAGTATAATAGGGAGCTTCAGCCAGAATCAACTTTTAGTTCAAGCGCTAGGTTCTGTACTTATTCCTGTGGAAAATGGCAACTCAGTGAATTATCAAATGGTTTTAAGGAGGGACTTCTTATTACTTTATTTACTTAGGAAAAAAATTCTTCACACCCTACAAATATGTATGACATCAAAGATGGTTGTTCTCTTTATGTCCCATTGAACATAGATTTTAGCTTAGATTAGGCATATAACTGAATGAGATAAGAGACTTAAGAACTGTTTTCTCAAATATGCATATTACAAACACAGTCCTAAAGTCACTTTTTTACAGCACTTTCAATCTTTAAACATTACAAGTACTTTATGCATGGCCCAAGTAGCAAAAACTAAATAAAAGACTCTAAAGGACAATGCCTGGTTCGATTTGTTTTCCAGTTTGCTTTTTTTGAGTTGACATATCCTATTCCAGTATTTGCATTTGTTTCCTCTTCCATTTTTAATGGTAGCCATATACTGAACTCATAGCTTTAAGGATTTTCTATAGCACCCTTAAATCTCATTATAGTCATTACCTACTTCATGCAGTGTTAAAGTTCTTTTGTATCACCTAAATTGTTTTCTTTAATTATCTGTAACACCTCTACCCTTCATTCTTTCTGGCTGACACTCCCCTACCTAAATTTTAATTACTTACATATGTATGGGAGCCTCACAAAAAAATATGACACTCAAAAGGTGATCAGACAGTTGAGGCTGATATACCATCTGAGCTAAGGAAACAAATAAAGGTTTGGGGTTTCAAAGGAAAGTAGGCAATTCATGGGAAGTTGAGAAGAGCAAATGTTTGATAATCAGAAATTGTCTTGCCTTGTATATAAACCTCCCAGAATAAAAGTTATCTCTGGTAATTGCTCTGTTCCTAGAACATGTTCCCTTTCTAAAGTAAGTTTTTCTTACAATTGGGTAACTTCTCCTTTGTTTGCAGAGTTCCTCCTGTATTTGTTATTTCTCAAAATAGTCAACTAAAATTAATCCTATGCCAAAGAGGCATATTTTAGGGTAGCATATTCTGCAACTCTTTAGATTTCTATGGCAAGGGCTGGGCAACTGCATTTTTCACATCACTGCTCAGATCATCTACACGTGCAGGCAACATTGAAACCACTGCCTAAACTCCAAATTGTGGGGCTGAACTCAGGAACTCAGATGTGCCTTATCTGTAACTTGATATAATAGCTGACAATTTCTAAGTGTTTTACATACATTAACTCAAATCTGAAGACTGGATTAGTAGACCTGCCTTTCACAAACATCGAGCATTTTTAGTAAGCTAGCTAACTAGTAAACGTGATTCTTGGGTGACCCAAAATTTAAACTGACATAAGACAGATTAATAGAAGAAAAGCATACAAATTTATATGTTTTACATGCACAGGAAACCTTATATGGAAGGAAGACCCTCACCCCCTCCCGCCCTCCAAATGGCAAAATCTACATGTTTTTGTAGTGAGTTGAACAAACAGAAGCAATTGTGGGAAAATAACTAAACCATGTAGGGTGTTTAGAGAATAAGAATTATTTTAATAGGTCTATTTGTGTAGAATTCTGTAGGTTTCAACTTCTCATCTTTAAGAATAAGAATGTCACTTTCCTTCTGGTATAGTGTGGGCAACTTTCACAAGGGAACTTCATCTCCTGCTTTTAAGAAAAAAAGAGAACAGGATAGTTTTTTACATTTGCTATTTTTGAAATGCTTTTTACTCAAAATAATGCCAAAGTGATATATTTGGGGGCAGCTTTTTCTGCCACCCTTCACTACATACTAGTGTTATAATTGCTTTTTAATGCATTATTTTACCATTATAACAATCCTGAGAGTTAGACAATTATCATATACAGGTGAGGAAATGAAAACACAGAGCATCCAGGGCATTAACAGAAGGTTGCAAAGCTGGTAAATATCAGAGCTGAGATTCGAACCCAAACTCTGACTTACAGTATACCAACTTGAATGCATTTTGCCTCACTTCAAAGTTATTTGGAAAGGACTCAACTCTGATGGTGCTACCATCTTCTACCAAAGTTTTACAGTATCAACTGTAAAACTTATGTAAGACTTTTATACAGACCTCTGGAGAGAAGCTGTCTTGGATAGAGACAGAGTTGGAGTGGGAGTAGTAAGGGATTAAAGGAGATTTGCTGCAACCCACTTCCTACTCACCATTTCCACTGAAACTTGGAAATATAGCATGGCTGAAGAATATTTCTATAGTAAGAAAGCTGACTTTGGTCCAGGGTTTTGCCTAGGGATAGAACTCAGAGAAGTTTTTATATTGATGTTATCATAATAAATGGGAAATTTAGACTTTAATTTTATAATTTGCTAGAACCATCTGGAGATTTTTATACAATAGTGTGAAAATTTGCGAAACCACATTGTGCAAAACCTTTTCCGTATAAAATCTAAGCAGAAAATATTATCTATAAAATGAAAATAAGATTATGGGTATGAGAACCACTTATCTAGGCTTCTTTTGTCAATCTTACTTTTGGCTCCTGAGTTAGAAATTATATAATTAAGTGTTCCTCGAGAGCAGTTTCATAGCAGTTCCTGCTGCTTTTTGACTGTATATGAAATTAAATATCTTTAAAACATTTTACAAAAAAAAAAAAATCAAGGTTGTATCAAACCTAGATTCTAATTGGCTTGTGTCTATCAAGCCCTGAGATCAGGGAAGTAGCTGACCTTCAATCTGATGCCTAGGAAAGCTCACCCATTCAATGCTGGTGACTTTATTGATTTCCAGCTCTGGATTTGAGAAGATTGCTTTTAAACATCTCCTTTGGGTAGAGTCAGTTTTAAGGATTCTCTTGCTTCAATAGACATGATCAGATAGGTGTCTATAACCTTGGTCCTCCGAAGGATTGTCTCGATTGGTTTTCTGTATAAAGTAATTGTGGAGACTATCTCTATAGACCACATGTAATGCATTCTGCTCTCTCTTTCTCCCATCTCTTTAGTTGTGCTCTTTCCTTGGCTCATCTCTTACAATGGTCTCTGAGTTGGTGAGAATGTACAATTTTCATCAGACATACTACACGTTCAGCAATCCATCGAATGCTTGAGCACGGAATATATTATGGCACTGCAGCCACCACTCTATTCAAGGGGCCTTTTTCTGAGTCAATCTGGGCAAGATTTATGATTCAGCTATTTTGACTCAAATAAGGCTGAAAATTCCTGGTGCTTACACAATTTTAACTTGATTAAAATTTGGTATAAATATGTCAGGCTGTTCTGGTACAATATATAATATTTTAGTACAATATACCACCACAGCAGGACAGGAAAGGAAAGTACCTGGGATTTTTCTTGAGACTGTCAAATGGTGTGGTGTTTGCTAGCTATCTCTGCTTCCATGGGTATATATTTTTTCCTCAATTATTCTATGTAAATCTGATTGATTTGCTTTTAAAATGCCATATAACTGTTCTTTATGGTAAGGATATTTTGAATTATTTAATTCAATGACTGTAAACTGATACAGAAAACGATTTACTTGTATGAAAGATAATTATGTGACTAAAGATCCTGATTAATTGTATTATTCAGTTCACGTGAATACTGAATCTAAAATGTGGAACCATTTTATTCCATTTAAATTGGGGAAAATCTAGCATTGCTTTTTAAAAATGAAAGTTGAAGACAGGGCTTTTGTTGCTATGATTATGTTTGTGATTTTAATTGCTGAGATATTCATGTTTGAAAAGCATCTGCTGTCAAAGCAGAGAAGCAGTAAATGTTCATAATGCTTTTTGTACAATGACAATTACATTGACAATCCATTCGGAGAATAACCGAAATGGTTCCAGTTAGTGTGTGTTCAGCAAAGGACCATCGGGGTCAATATAATGCCTATGAAAATGTCTGATAGAACAGATACTTCTATTATGTCATTTCCACTGATGTTTTAAGGGATAATGGAGACCTGACCCTGAAATAGTAAAGTAAAGGAGCCTTTTATTATGCTACTGTTATCACATCTGGGAGGCACTCCCTTGGGAAGCCACGCAGCAGAAACTTCCATTTGAACTTTTTAATGCTGTTTTTCTTTAGAAGATTGAAAAGGAAAAAAAAAAAGAAACACTGATTTTTAAATACATGCAAAAACTCTGAGAAACATTGTTATGAAAGCAGATTAGTGACCCACCTCTCTATTATTTCTTAAAGTCCTGCTTGGAGACTAGAGGAAGAATAAAATGAACTTTCTGACCCATTTTGATCCTCGGATAATATTATACAGAGAAGTTTTTTGAAAACATAACGCAATTAACATCAGCCTTGAAATAAACACTAAAACAAAACATTTCAGAAACCCTAACCAACCCAAGTTAGTTTATTCAATTCCAAAGTATCTAAAATATCTTTCCGGTTTTGTACTGCTACTATTGAGAGTGCCAAAAAAGAAGCCATTTAGAATGAAGGTCAAAAGAGGCAACAAAAATTTCTAGACTTCTACTTCTCCTTTTCAAGGTGAACTGAGTGAGCCCTAAGGATAGGCTGGCATGTTTGTACCTATAGTGACATGTTGCAGCTGGTTCACTAGCCCAGGAGAGTCAGTTGTTAATTTTTAGGAATTTCATGAGTTGTTCAAGGAAAGCAAGATTTGAAAATAAACTATCTAAACATAGAATTAAATTGTATTGAAACTAAAGTAATCAATATTTAAACTCATTTTATAATTATTTTGTTACATTTTACTATTATCTGTGCTTTTGTGATCATTTATGTTTATCGTATATGTATTATAGAAATACTATATAATGGTGTGCTTCTGCATATTTCTTCCCAAGACTACGTTGATGACTTCTTGGTAGTGTGAAACCAGCTATGATGGGAGTATTTGCAAATGTTCATGGTGGCAGTGTTTATGCCACAGATATCAGATATTGGCATATGTTATCATCATAATTCAAATTTAACTTAACAATATGTATTGTTGATTTAAAAATTGTCTAAAGACCATAATAGATACCATATCAAAGAAGATATACAGATAGCAAATGTGCATATGAAAAGATGCTGCACATCAATACCATCAGGGAAATTCAAATTAAAAAAAAACAACAACAATAAGATATCACTAAACACCTACTATAGTGGCCACAATGGACAACATCTAATGCTAGAAAGGATGAGGAACTCTCATACATTGCTGGTGAAAACTGAAAATGATATGGCCATTTTGGAAGACAGTTTGGTGGTTTCTTACAAAACTAAACATAGTTTTACCATATGATCTAGAAATCTTTACTCAAAGGTGTCCTTCAGTAGGTGAATGAATAAATAAACTGTGGGACATTCAGACAATAGAATATTATTCAGTACTAAAAAAATAAGTTTTGAAAAGACATGGTGGAACCTTAAATGCAATTACTAAGTGAAAGTAATTCTCATATTACTGAGAATTCTAGATATTCTACAAATACGCTTATATGACATCCTGGAAAAGAAGAAACTATGGAAACAGTAAAAAGATCAGTGGTTGCCACAGTTTGGAGGGGGGAAAGGATGAATAAGCAGAGCACAAAGGACTTTTAGGACCGTGAAAATGTTTTGTACGATATTATTATGATAAATACGTGTCATCCATTTTTCCCAACCCATAGAATGTACAACACCAAGGACAAACTCTAATGTAAACCATGAATTTTGGGTGATTATGTGTCAATGTAGTTTTATCAGTTATAATTAGTGTACACTCTGGTGGGGATGTTGACGATGAAAGAGCCTATGTCTATGGGAGGCAAGAGGTATATGAGACACCTCTATACCTTTCTCTCAGTGTTTCTATGAACCTAAATAAAAAAAGTAGTAGCATCTGCTGCTATTACATTGCTAAAAATGATAAACCCAAGGCCATGGGAAGCCTGTTCATTGCCGCAAGTGAGAAATTTCTCGGAAGTCTCCACTTTCAGCTTACAGTTGACATGAATTGACTGTGCTATTCCATAGCTTATATATATATATATACACACATATATATATACACACACACACACACACACACGTGTATATCTATATATCTATATAGCGGCTTTTTAAAAAATAAGGCAGTGTTGCCCCCAGATCTTTTAGGAAAGATAGGCCATTCCCAGCAGATGCTTTTGAAAACATCTTCCAACATCTTCCAAGAAGTTCTGCTTAGCTCTGGCCCAGGGTGGACACGTAGCCCTTGTTGGGAAGCAAGAGGCAGTGAATGTGTTCTTTTTCTCCGAACTAAGAATGTGGTAAAGAGGCTATGGATAGAGGGCACTTACCCAGGGTCACAGAGTTTGTAAGGAGCCTGCTTGTACTTGAGCCCCTGCTTCCAAATGAACCTTGCTGTAGACTGGGCCTCCATGAGCTCACTGGCAGACATGAGAAGGCCAGCACATCTGGTCAGAGCCCCGAGGTGTATGAGACACATCTGATTCTTCCATCACTCCACTCAAGTCACCCTTTGGACTGCACAATGCCTCACCGGAGTGTGTACGAAGGGGCTTCCAGAGCCCAATTCCACGTGGTCCCTTCTTATCTCAGAGGCCCAGGCGCTTCTTCCTGAGGCCTCAGTTCCTTACTGCCTTCTTCATCTGAAATAAGACTTCTGGACTGGCGCAAAAACCTCCCACTCCCTCACCTTTGTGCCTGGGTGGTCGCAGTGGTCCTTTGATACGCATTTAAAATTGTGAACACTGAGCTGAGAGAGGTGATCATATATCTTTTAAGTGACAGAGTCAGAATTAAGACCAACAGGTCTCTGAAGTTTCCAGAACTGACATCTTTCCAACAGTTTAAGCTGCCAGTTTGGCTTCTTCCTCAACAAGGTTGGATGTGTGGATGGGACGATGGAAGGGTGGGCCAAAGCATCCCTGGGCACTCTGTCTGTCGCTGGCCCTGAATTCACCATGAGGATACAGAGAGGAATGAGACATAGTTTGTATTCCAAGGAGCCCACTGAACCTCAAACTTCTGTACCCAACTACTGCAGATGACTGAACATTCCCTACATTGACTAGGTGGGGCATCAGGGAAGGGAGGAAGCAATTGGGGGGATTGTTTTAAGAACTATATAGATATCTAACCAACGTATCGTATATTTGAAACTAATTAAAAATTTTAAAATAGTGGAGTATTTTATATGTGTGTAAACACATCCTTGAAATTACAATGAAATGTATTATGCATGGGATCTTGCACAATTATTAAGAAAAGACTTTAGAGATTGATTTACAGGGTTCAAATCCAGGCTCTGCCAATAATTATAAGCTGTCTAGCTTTCAGTAGTTATTTAAAATCTCCAATCCTCATTTTCCTTAACTCTAAAATTAATACACATAAATCTCTAGGCCAGTTCTGGCCCACAAAAATATAATTATTATTAATTGGAAAAATGAAATAATATAGAAATATGAATTTACATACTAGACTATATAGATATACTTGTGTTTAATTTATATAGTGTTTTATAGTTTAGAAAGTGATGAATGTACATGAATCTGTTGGAACTTCACATCACTATGAGCTTTTTTGATATACTGTGATCCTCATTTTACAGATGGGGAAACTAGTTTAAAAATTTTATTAAAGATTATAGATAAATGACAGAGCTGGGATTCAACATGTATTCTGATTTCAAAGCCCATATGATTTCAATAGTATAAGACTGCCTTATAAGCAGTTTCTACCTGCAAACTCTTCAGAAATTTTAAATTAAAAAAATAAAAGTTCCAAAGATATTGGTCCAAAGTTTTGTTCTCAACATTTTGTTACATTATTTCTCACAGAACCCTTAAGGAGATCGAAGAATCGACACTGACTTCTATGCTTTGCAAATGAGAAGGTAAGGCTCTCAGATTTTTCTTCTTTTCCCATTAGATATTTGCTACAAACTAAGAGAAAATCTACCTTAAAACACTAACTTTTATTATGGTCCAAAATGCAATTGATCTGTGTTAAGACATGGACAACACAATAATGACTGCAGTAAGAGTTTGGCTATGTATCATCTATGCCTTCACCAAAATCTAAATTAGGTGATATACTCCTCACATATGCATTTAATGCTTAAAAGTTAATATATCATAACAGGATTATATTTTTTACAATTAAATATTAAAGAAAACATAATCATGAATTTTTTGTTTTACAAAAGACCAAGAAATCCAATTTACATAGCTTTATACAGTGAATTAATTTGTTGCATAAATTTGAATTTTCTTTAATTATATACATGCATTTGCATACATGTATAATTTCAATAAAATATACATGCATGTGTATAAAGTGTGTATGTATGGCACTGGCAGACCATGTATGAGGGTACCGTGTAGAAATATACTCCTGCAGTCATGTAAATATAATAGTTTTGTACATAGTGGAAGAGGGAAGATGGAAGCCAAGATTATAATAAATCACAAGTTTATTATTTATTATTGTTTAACAAATTACCCCAAAACTTAATGACTTAAAACAATAAATATCTTACAGTTTCTGTGGATAAGGGATCTGGATGCCTCTGGCTCAAGTTGTTTCAGGAGATTACCAAACTCTGTAAAGATGTCATTGTTAATGCATTGCCTTCAACCTCTAGTGTGAAATTCTAATTAAACAAGTAGGAAGATGAAGGCCCAAGTTAAAAGCTTTAGGTCAAAAATTAGATTTAAGAGCGAGTAATTTCGAGGTACTGGCAGCAAAAATAAATTCAGTTTGCTAGGTCTGTGGTCTCATCTGAAGGCTTGATTCATGGAGGGTTGGCTTCCAAGCTCACTCACATGCTTGTTGACAAAATTCAGTTCTTTACCAGTTTTTGGAGGAAACCCTCAGTTCCTCATTGGCAGTTGGTCAGAGGCCTTCCTTATTCTTAGACACTTGGGTTTCTCCACAGGGTAGCTCACAACATGGCAGTTGACTTCCCTTGGAGTCTGAGAGCAGGTGAGTGACCAAGGAAATCAGTCTTTTTATATCTTATTCCTGGAAATGACCTTCCACCACTTCTGCCATATTTTTTTGTAGACTTCAGTCATTGGATCCAACACATACTTAAGGGTAATAAATTACACAGGACATGCACAGCCAGAGGTAGGGATATTGGGGAGTCATTTTAGGGTCTATCACATAAGCATAATTTTTGTAGGAGAAAATAATGAGAAACACTGAAGGAATGGTGCCTTTATTTGGCTCAGGGATAGATAATGTTAGATGGCAGAGGTGGCTCTGTGGGGCCAGCTGATGTGTATCTCAGATGTCTAAGTGAGATATCGGGAATATTGCCTCTTATCTGCAGTTGCAATGCATGAGTTGACAGATATGTCAGACCGAATATTTAACAAACTTGATTTCTCTTGCTGAGCACACAGCTAGATAAAATTCGCAAGCATTTTTTGCAGGTAGGTGCAGACATGTGACTGAGTCTAGACAAAATAATGCAAATAGAAGTTATATGAACCACATTCAGGTAGATACAAAAAAAAATTCCCATGTACAATCCTCTATGTTCTTTTCCACTTCAGGCTGGAGAGGGTGGAGACAAACTCAAGGGTGACTTTGTAAGGTCCATGTTGAATTGGTAGACCTCAAGATGAAATGAATCTTGGTATCTGAGTACATGACTGGAGGGAGCCAACTACTGATCAAGAATAGTCATTTTAAACATTAAGTGAGAAGGAAATGAACTTCTACTTAATTAAACACCAATGACATAGAGTTCATTGATTACAGAAGCTAGCTACTCTGATTACTACAAGAAACAGATATATGAAGTAGCAGCCCTAAACCAAACAATTAAGCTCCAATAATGCAAACAAATCAGAAATGTAAGACCACAGCTTAATTATCCTTTAATCCAATAACCTAGTGTAGTTTTTGGCACAAGGCAAGTTCTTTGTAATGTTGATAAAATGATAGATACTGATCCACATTAGTCAGCTAATAAGGGAAGCTAATGTATGTAAGCTTTAAGAGCTAATAGAATTTGAACCTACAGCAGTATCCTAAATTTTCCATGGTGGCATTTTTTGGTTTGTTTCATCGTTAATGCATTGCCTTCAACTTCTAGAGTGAAATTCTAATCAAACAAGTAGGAAAATGAAAGACCCAAGTTAGGAGCTTTAGGTCAAAAATTAGATTTAAGAGTAAATAATTTAGAGGCACTGGCAGCAACAATAAATTCAGTTTACTAAATTACCTACCTTACATTTTCACCCAGCTTTTATTATCAACTCAGATATATCACTACTTGTCTTTTTCCCAAAGCATTATAGACTTTTGATTCCTTTATAGATTACATAATATCTTGTAAATTCATTTTTTACTATGTGTTTATTCTCTCCTATTTTTATTTAACAGACATGTATTGAGGACTTACTGTGTGCCAAGTATTGTGCCAAATGTTAAAAATGTTGAGATGGAAAAGATATGGGCTGTGTCTTTAAGGAGTTCAGGCTAAGGAATTTAAGAAAAACAAAGGTTGACAGTTGTAACATGCTTTAATGCGCAGTAGCTAAAGTGCTAGTATTAAGAGCATAATCTTCACAAAGTATGAGTAGAATACCACAAATTGATGTTAATATCCATCTAATTTTCCTCTTTATTATTGCACCCCTTATTCTTAAACTCTGTACATTTACATGTACCAGATACTTTTTAACCATTAGTACTTTCCAGCATATTTTTCTATATCATAACATTGTTTCATTTGTTCTGTAGCTAATAAGGAAAGAAAATAATACATGCCACATGACACCACACTTCCCATATTGTTTGGATGAAATGTTACAACTCGGTGATCAACAGGATTTTGCTTTTCTTTCTGTGGCAAATAATAAATCTCGGGGCGGGGGGCAAATATCTGGCTGACAGCTTTGGGCGATGAGGATATAGGATTTTTGTAGCCTAGGAAATGAGGGAAAGGGAGGTGGGCATTTAAGAAAGGAAGGCCTCTCTCTGAACCTAAAGATGTCCTATGGGTTTGCAGAATAGTCAGAATCCTGTCGAGGACCAAAGTTTAATGTAGCCGAGGAAGGCAGGACTGCTTTTCTATATATAGGCCAATTCTTCATTTTTTTCCTCGATGTTGTTGTTTTCTTTGCCACTTTCTTGCTTGTCCTTGGCTAATAGCTAGTGCCCTGAGCACTTACATGATGCCGGACACTGGTCTAAGTGCTTTGCTTAGCATTGTCTCATATAACACTCATGACAACTTCATAGGGAAGATACTGATATTATCTTTATTTTATCAAAGGAGAAAGTGAGTGAATATAGGCTTAACTGTTGTATATTAAATAAATGACGTGGCAGTCTGGCTCTGGTGGACTGTCCCTTAATAATTTTATTTTCTGAATATTACTCCACTCTTTTCCAAAAATTTATCTTCTCTTTATCGAAACTGAGAATTAGAATTGCCCCCAATATATCCATAGTTACTAAATCACCTGCTTATTTTGATAATTTAATTTTTTTCAAGAGTAATTGTGATTAACTTATAAAGCAAGAGAAAGAAACAAAAATCACCAATAACCCTTCCATCTGAGAGTAAACACTGTTTATGTGTTTGATATAAACCAACTTTGGTTTATATCAAACACATAAACGCATGTAGCTGACATCCACTGAGCCTTTCTAATATGGCCAGTCTTATAGGTAATAAAATGTTGTTAGATTTTTCTTTCAAGTTTCAAGTCACAGATACACACTCAAGCTAATTCAATTGATGATATTTTCTTGAATGAGTAGTGTAGAACATCCCGAGTGGATAGAGCTCTCATGCCAGATTACCTTCAATAGTGTGAATTTATTCTGGAGTTGCTCAAATAGTCTTGTTTCAAGTCTGTTGATCCAGCATAATTAGCAACATTCTTTTTCACTATCAGATTTTTCCCAGTCTAGATAATAAATCATACGGTTATCTTGTTCATAGGCCACTGGCTAGCCAGATGAAGACTATTTAAATTATCAGTAATAGATCCAAGAAATGGAAAAATAGAAGTAAAAACTTTATAATAAGATTCTCCTAATTAGATTGATAAAAAAGAGAAAATTAATTTTAAAAATTTTACCTGAATAACAAGATTGGTAGAATAGCGTTAACCATTATTTAGAGAGAGCATAACAACAGGATATGAAAAGGCACTTCCTTTTCAAGTGTACAGGGATCTTTTCACAAGGATCACATACTGGAATGAAAATGTACCCAAGCAATTTTTAAAAGCTGATATTCTAGCGACAGAAAGCTGATCATATTTTATGCTACAATACATTAAAAAAAAGAAGAAAATAATGAGAATGGAATTAAAATGTGCCAAAGGCATGAAAACTTAAAAAAAAAAAAAAGTGTTCTTGAAAAGTGCCTAAGTTAGGGAAGGAATGCAGAATGTAATACCAAAAAAAAAAAAAAAATGAAATGAAAATATAAATACAACATGTAAAAAAGTATGGAATTCTGCCAAAATAGCACTTAGGAGAAAATTTATCACTCAAAATACCTCTGTTTGTATGGTAGAAAAGGGGAAAAAACAATGAACTAAGCTTCTACCTAAAGTATTTAGAAAAGAATAAAGCAACATGTCAAGAAAATTTTTAAAAAGGAAATAATAAAAAGTAGAAATATGTAGAAACAATAATAGAAAATAAATCTAATTCAAATAAAGCAAACATTAAATGCTTAGGAAAGAATTTAAGAGCTGAAAACTATGCATAAAATCACCAAGGTTTATTGGGAGAATACTGAAATAAATGAAGAGGCAAACTATATTCTGAATATGAAAACAATGATATTCTCAATATGTCAGACATTCCCAGCTTTCAGTACAGTTCTGTATAGTCTTAGTGAAAGAATAAAAATGATTTACTTTATACTGTAAGCTGACAAAAAAATTCTAAGAATGCATATGAGAGCATAAATAGGTCAAAATACCAAAAAGTTTTTTGAAAAAGAGTTGAGAATCTTAACTCCCATTTATTAAAGTCAAGAGAAAATGATTTAAAAAAAGCAATATTTCCTTTTTTGTGTGGAAATAAAATACACTTCAGATATATTAAAAATTTAAATGTAAAATCATGTTAAATAAAGAAAATAACTATTTACTAGAAATTTGGAATGGTTATTTTTTAGGCAGAGAAGTTATAGAAAATATCAAAATAAAGAAAAACTACAGATTATACTATAATTTTTAGCTTCTATACAAAGAAGAGATTGCAATGAAATTAAAAGTAAAAGTGCAGAATCTGTTTCCGAAAAAAAAGTGAAAATATTTTACATCAGCACTATATCAAGTCTTTGTTTAACATTTAAAAAATTATAGCAAATAGAGGATATTATAAAATAGTTACTTAGTTCAACAGATATTTATTGAACATCTACATTCTCACAATACTTATAAAAACATTATCACTACCCACAAGGAGCTTGCAGCTGCTAACTATGTAAATATATGGCAAAGAAATGCAAATTAGAAGACTATTAAACCATTTTGTACTTACTTAACTGATGTAATTAAAGCTAAATATACATCCTTACTATAGATGATTTTTTAACATGAATTCATTCACAATACAGCTATCAATTCTAAAATCTATGTACATTTTTGTACTTTAAAAATTTCACCATAATCTATATTAACCATTGAAATGTTCAGAAATTTATATTAATGAAAAAGAGAACATCGCTTATGACATCCAGAAACAACTATAGTAGATATTTAGTGTATATTCTCACCTTTTTTTGTATGCATACTTATTTATTTAACAATGTAGTATCATACAATAATGTTTATAATCTCTTAATATTTAATTATATAGAATAAGTATTTTTGATATTAATAGTATACTTCCAAATTATAATTTTCACTTATTTCATCAAATTCTATGGCAAACACAAACCATAATGTTTTTGACTAATCCCTTTTTGTTGGCCTGATGGTTCCAGTTTTTTATTATCATCTAATTCAGTCAGTAAATATTGCATTAATTAATGTCTTAGGTTCTGTGGATAGAGTGATGAACAGAGCAGATAGGTGTCTTTCTCCCAGGGGTCTTTTATTTTGGATTGCTGTGTTGACCATGCTGCTGGCCTTGGGCTTCAATTTGAGGAAGCATGCCAATGCAGAGACCACATCCTATTGCTATAGTATTCTAACTTCTGAAGGAGCCCCTGCAACCATCTCCCACGCCATACTGTTAGACCACAAAGCTCATGTTCCCTAGCTGCTCCCTGCTGCACTCCTCCTATAGAATAAGAGAAAAATATCTGACTCCACATTAGAGCCACTTTTCCTTTTACTTCAGCCTAGGAATGAATTCTATAAATTCAAATTGCTCGTTATCTTCGAGAGATTGTTAAGACCAAATTCGTCGTACTTAACTTCTTTTTCAACTTGGTCATCTCCCCAAATGTGTTTTTTTGCAGGTATCAAACTGATTCCTATATGTATTTCTCAAATGCTCAGTCATGCCTTTGTCTTAATGACCTTGTATTTTTATTATTTGTAAATAGTGTGCTGCATTTCCTTTCTATCAGTAAATTGATAATAGACATATGCATGTGTGTACATGCATGCATATATTTTTTTCTGAGTCTATTGTTAAATATTACTACACACCACTGTCTATCTAAATGCTATAATTTCAAATAATCTAGTCTAAGAACTTCTCTCTCCCATTTACCTGTTCTGAGGCTTGAAATTTATATTGTAAAGATGATCTCAGCTTAAAATGTTGAGCCCTTTCAAAAGGCAACTATTTTTCAAAAAGGTATTGATGGAAGTTCAATCACTTACACCTTAAATTGGAATTTGTATATCAGATAAGGTTCATTTTAGTGCCTTGACAAAACTTTAATTGCAATTTTATGATTTTTGAATCACAGAAGGATAAAACTAAACGAAACTTAGAGGAGGAAACTAAAGCTCAAGTAATCACAGAAATATTTAAATAATAATAGTATTAAGAGTCTATTTATTGAATGTTCATTATACACTATGGTCTGAATTTTTATGTCTCCCCAAATTTATATATTGAAATCTTAAACCCTAAAGGTGATGGTATTAGGAGGCAGCATCTTTGGAAGGTGATTAGATCATGAGAATGGAGCCCGCATGAATGGGATTAGTGCTTATGTAAAAAGGACACCACAGAGCTCCCTAGCCTCTTCTGCCCTGTGGGAATACAAAAAGGAGTCTGTGCCCTGAAGAGGGCCCTTGCCCAGATCATGCTGGCACCCTGATCTCAGATTTCCAGTCTCCAGAACTGTGAGCAATAAATTTCTGCCATTTATAAGCCAACTAGTCTATGATATTTTGTTAATGCAGCCTGAACAAACTAAGACACAATATGTCATTCAATATACCAAGAACTTAGTGTAAGTTTTTTAATTTAATTCTCGTATCGATCCTGTTAATATTTCCTTTTGTTTATTTTATAGATAAGGAAATGGAGACACAAAGACTTCTAAAGTAATATGCCCCCAAGGTCCCACGGCCGGGATCATAGAACTAGGATATGGACCCCAACTATATAATTAAACAGCCTTTACTTCCCCCACCCCAAATTAATTGAGATATAATGTAGCATTGTATATGTTTAAGGCATGCAATGTATTGATTTGACACACCTGTACATTATAAAATGGCTGCCACCCTAGTGTTACCTTCATTGTGACATATAATCACCATTTATTTTTGTGGTGAAAACATTTAAAATTCATTCTCTCGGCTACTTTCAAGTAACAATACAGAATTATTAGCTATAATCACCATGCTTTACATTGGGTCCCTAGAATTCATTCATTTTATAACTGAAAGCTTTTACTCTTTGACCAGCATCTCCCCATTTGCCTCAATCCCCAGCCCCTGGTAACTGCCATTCTACTCTTTCAATAAGTTTGACTTTTTAAGTTTCCATATATAAGTGGTATCACAGAGTATTTGTCTTTCTCTGTCTGACTTGTTTCACTCAGCATAATGCCCTTGAGATCCATCCATATTGTCACAAATGGCAGAATTTTTTTCTTTTTTATGGTTGAGTAATATTCCTGCGCATGTATATGTATGTGTGTATCAATCACATATTCTTTATCCATTCATCCATAGACGGACACTTATGTTGTTTCCATGTCTTGGCAAATGTGAATAAGGCTTCAGTGAACATGGGAGTGCAGATATCGCTTCAAGATTCTGTTTTCATTTCCTTTAGATATGTACACAGAACCAGGATTGCTGGATCATATGGTTTTTCTATTTTTAAATTTTTGAGAGACCTCTCTATATTGTTTTCCATAGTGGCTGGATCAATTTGTATTCCCACCAACAATGCATAAATGTTCCCTTTTCTTCACGTCTTCACCAACACTTGTTATTATCTTTTGTCTTTTTGATGGTAACCATTCTAATAGGTGTGAGGTGATATCTCATTACAGTTTTAATTTCCATTTTCCTCATGATTAATTATTCAGAGAATCTTTTCATGTACCAACTAGTGGTTTTTATATCTTCTTTTGAAAAATGTTTATTGTTTGTTTGTTTGCCTTGGTATTGAGTTGTATGAGTTCTTTATATATTTTGGATATTAATAGATATATAATTTCAAATATTTTCTCACATTCCATAGCTTGCCTTTTTTATTTTGTTGTTTCTTTTGCTGTGCAGAAGGTTTTTGGTTTGATGTCTTACTTTTAATTAAAAATCTCACTTTTAATTTTTTTTGGTTGATCGTGCTTTTGGAGTCGTATCAAAAAATCATTGCCAAAATCAAAATCAAGGAGCTTTTGACCTATGTTTTTTTCTAGAAGTTTTATAGTATCATCAGGTTTTGCTTAAGTCTTTAATCAACTTCAAGTTAATTTTGTGTGTGGTATAAATTGAGGTCCAATTTTATTCTTCTGCATGTGGTTATTCAGTTTTCCCAGCACCATTTACTGAAGAGATTATTCTTTTCCCATTGAGTATCTTGGCTTCAAGAGCCTGTTCTTTACCCATTACTTTATATCACTCCTAGAATCTAGACCGTCAGTTCCTGAGTTATGGTTTATTATATAATTTTATGCTTCTCCCTTTAGTATAGGTATTACTTAATATAAATAAAGGATAAATACAATGTTATGAATTAATAACTGATGAGAAGAGGTTCAAAGTTTGATGCCCAGGTCACTCCATGTTAAGGAGCTATATAGAATAAGAGAAATAAGGAGAAGAGACTACATCTGTTAACTCAGGCCACAATAATCCTGCATACCAAACAATCACCAAAATCTCAGTGGTATAACAGTAATTGTTTGTTTAGCCTGCCAGTCTTAGAAATAATTGTTCTGGACTGGGCTTAGCTGATCTTGACTATGCTCATCCATGTGTCTGCAGCTTAGTAGGAAGCTTTGTTTTAGGCAGGGCTGGGCCAGGACAGCTTATCTGCGGCAGCTCTGCTCCAAATTTCAGGCCTCCGCTGTGCAAGTCCAATAATGTCCTTCTCACAGCAATGGTTTTTTTCATGACTCTTCTTGCAAAACATTTGCTAATAAACCATTGACGAAAGCAAGTCACCCAGTTTAACTCAAACCCACACAAAGGAGAAATGAGCTACACCCACAATGGGTGAGCATTATAAAGTTTTGTTTTTTGTTTTTGCAGATATGTATGTAAGGGAGATGAATGAGTTGATTAGTAAAATCTACCTCAGAAACTAAGGCTGAGTGACCAATGACATTGGAAGAAAACAGTATTTCACTGGAAGCCAAGTTAAGAACATGCATCAAGGAGAAAGTGATCTATTTTTTGTCACACTTTGCTGATGGGTCATATAAGATGAAGATTGAGACCTCTAACTGAACCTTAGAGGTCATTAGTAACTCTGAAAAGAACAAGTTCAATGCAGTGTTGGGGACAAAATTCTGACTGCTAAAGATTTAGGAGAGAATAGGAGGAGAGAAATTAGAATAATTATAAATAATACTTTCATGGATTTTTACTGCAAAAGAGCATAGGAAGGTGGACTGGTACCTGACAGGGAAATGGAGTCAAAAGAGATTTTTATAATTATTTTAATGTGGGTTAAGTAATAGGTTTGTATGCTGATGGCAGTTACTCAACGGATAATAAATTGATGATATTGTAAAAAGAACAGGGCATTGTTAGCATATGTCTTCAAATAGGTAGGATGGTACAGGAACTAGTTCATTATTAGAATTGTCCTTACATAGGAGCCTGGAGATTTTATCTATAGTAACAAAAGAGAACAGACCCCCAAGACTATTGCTATCCAATATATGCTGGTATTGGATAGCAATAGTCTTGGGGGTCTGTAGAAGTTCCCTAGGAAACCACAGACTTCCAAACTCTGGAATTCTGTAGTTTGTAAGCGAAAGAACCATTGGTATAATCATCTACAGCTGAAAACTTTAACTTTTTGTGAAAACTCTCAATTGTACTTTTTATGACTTTCAACTAGCCTATATACATACTGGAAATCATTATAAAAAAACATCGCTCCTTACTCTCCAAGCACAAGAAATCACATTCGAGTGCATCGATTTTTCAATGCTGCTTTAAATCTGAGAGTTTAAAAGTCTTTTTATCCCAACTTAACCAACTGCTTGGCTAAAATTACTCTTGAAGTACCTCTTATAGGATTAAACATCTAAAACATTTACTGACAAGAATGAACTGTTCCCTTTGTACTGATTGGGTATTAAGAGTTTTCTTTTTCCTGAGACTAGGGCTTGATTGACTCAATGAACAAGAAGTTCCAAGTACACTTATAGTAGCCAAAAAAAGAAAAAAAGTAGAAAAATAAAAGCTAAGGATGAACGAAATGTTCTATAATATCTTGAGACCGAAGTGGAATTTTCCAAAGATGATATTCTATTTATTACAAATTTCATTTTCATAAAGTAGCAAAAATTGTGTTCCTCCTGAAGTACTTGTGTTCTTTAGTTAGAGCCTCTTCATATTTAGTCACGGAATCTCTGCTTTTTTTTCTTTTCCTGCTATCATTGAAAGCAAACTTTTACAATAGCTTTTATACCAGATTGTTTAGCCCAATGTTGGGATGAAAACAGATAAGCTATGATATAAATCTGTCCTTCTAATAAAAAATTGGAGATGATGAAGGGTGGCAGATGGATTCCAAACTAAAGGAATCCATCCTCCACAAGTTTTGGCATTAACAATCAGATTCTATGCCAGGGACAAGATGGACATTTGGGACACTTTTGGCCAAGGATCTTATTCTCATTCCTGTCACTAGGACTATTCTTGTGATAAACGCTTCTATACTTATGCTTCATGGTGTGACTTTAGCCTGCCTCCTTTGCCAAATTGTGCAGACTTTCCACGGGGGCTCTCAGTCATCATCATCATCATCATCATCACCATCATCACCTGATTATTTGTTTGGGTGGAAACATTGCAATTGCAATGTTTTCTAATTCTATACTGTAGAAAATTATTTTAAAGCCTACTTTAACACTGAGCTGTCTCTGATAAAATTTTGAGATTTATTTACTTTACAAAAAGGGCATACCCATTTAAAATTAAAACCAATCTTAAAAATAAGCTAAAACATTTTTTTTCCATTTTAATGGAAAAAGTCATATTCTGGACCCATTTTGCCGAAACATGTGTAAAGATAATAAAGAAAAAAATGTGGGACTGCTCATGGCAATGTCTGGAGACATTTTTGCTTGTCATAGTGTAGGGAGGGGTTGCTCCTGGCCTGTGGTAGGTAGAACCAGAGATACTACTGAACATTCCACAATGCCAAGGACAATCTCCACTGCCTTTCTCCACCCCACCAAAAAAAAAAAAAAAAAAAAAAATTATCCTACTCAAGATGTCCAAATAATAGTGAAGAGATTGGGAAATCCTCTGTAAGGTGATAATCGTGCCAGATCTTCATGCCACTTCCTAATGAGTCCAGAAAAGGTTAATTTCCCCCTCTAACACTTAAATAGATCTTCGGTGGATTTTCACTTCTAGTGTAGAATGTGAGAAAACATAGAAGACCTTCACTTGTAGTAACAGCAAGCGAAACATAGGTAAGTAATATAAAAGTCACACATATTTATGTGACTATTTAAGAATTCTAGATACAAGAAAGCCTTGATGAACTGATTTCCAGAGAATGGAGCCCTGCATAGTTGAGCAGTGAGGTGTAGAAGGTTCTGGGTGACAAATGAGTCTGGATATAGACAGATGATGAAGAAATCCTGCCAGAGACTTCAAACTTTGAGGGTGAAAAGTAAGCAGCTGAGCCACTGGCAACAGTAAGAGAGGTAGAAGGATTAAAATCTTGAAAATCCCCAAACACAATACTTAATAGTTTCCATGGCATAACAAAGTTCTCTGTGTCTCCTTTTCTTTAATTTTTATGAGAAAAAGAAAATGAAAGTGGAACTAAATGAGCAGAAAGAACCTGGGCTATCTCACACACTCTCCAAGTGCTTGGAACTGCTGACCTGAATCATTCAACCTCAGCCCATGTATTCTTGGCTTCAGGCCCAGATACTGATTTAAAAAAAAAAAGTCTAGCCCCTGGGTGACAGTAGGGGCAGTAATGGCAGTGAAAGCGGCAGTAACAGAAGTAGTGGGTCGTGAATCACTTTTCTTAATATTGTGGCTCAGTCACAGACTCATGGTGAAATCTCTTTCCTTTAGCATACAGATGGCTAAAAGAGTTTTTACTCTCAGGAATAGTGATAGAAGTAGAAGTAGTAGTAGTAGTAGTAGTAGTTGTAGTAATAGTATTGACAGTATTCCTCAATCTCTATTATTCTTCCATAGACAATCTCTCTATATAATAAAAAAAAAAATCGCAAGACGCGCAAAGAAGCAAGTAAATAGAATTTATATTCATGAAATAACATTCACTTGGACTAACCCACAGGTAACACAGATAGTAGAAGTAATTGACAAGGCCTTTAAAATAACTTTTATTGACAAGTTGGAGAATTCATAGAAAGAGATGGAAAGAATGAGAGCACAGAGAATTTTATTAAAGAAGTGGAAACTGCAAAAACAGCAAAAGAGAAAACCTAGATATAAAATATAGACATATGTGAAATTTAAAAATACATTAATTTAATAGCAGAATAAACACTGTAAAATAATGGATCGATCAGCGTAGAGACAGATCAATAGAAATTATCTGAAATGAAGAATAGGGAGAAAAAAAGATTGAAAAAGAGCAGAGTCTATGTCAGCTGTGGGATAACGTCAAATGATCAAACACATGCACTAGGATTAACAGAGGGGAGGAGAGATTTAGCATGAAAAAATTATGAGGTAAAAGAGGACATACTTTACATTTCTAATTTTTTATAATTTCAAGATTGTTTAAAATTAATTATTAATTTATGGTATAATAATTTATAACACATTTATAATATAAATATATTTACATAATAATTTATAATATCATGTAAATATATACTTATAGGGATAACAATCAGCATACCGGTTCTGGAATTAAATAGATTGAAAATGAGCATGAGGGAACTTTTAGGATAATTTCTTGTCCCTATATTTTGTTTAGGGTATTGGCTACAAGGTGCATACATTTGTCAAAACTCATTGTATGCACTTTTAAACATTCTGTATATGTATGTATGTGTGTGTATAACAGTTTCATTAAAGTATAATTAACATACAATAATCTTCACATAAAATACACCATTTGCTAAATTTTGACAAGTATACAGTAGTCCTCCCTTGTCTATGTGAGGTACATTCCAAGACCCCCAATGGATTCCTGAAACCACAGAGTACTGGACCCTATATATACTGTTTTTTCTTATACATAAATGCCTATGATAAAGGTTCACTGATAAATTAAGCACAGAAAGATATTAACAACCATAACCAATAATAAAATAGAACAATTATAACAACATACTGTAATAAAAGTTATGTAAATGTGCTCCCTCTCTTTCTCTCTGATAACTGATCTGATGACCAAGATGGCTTCTAAGTATTTAACTGGTGGGTACCATATTCAGTCTAAATACTCTGGAAAAAGAGATAATTCATTCCTTTGGTAGGGTGAAGTGAGGTGGGATGAGATTTTATCGCACTACTCAGAATAGCATGGAATTTAAAATTTATGAGTTGTTTATTTTTGGAATTTTCTATTTAATTTTGGGACCACTGTTGACTACGATTAAATGAAACCATAGAAAACAAAGCTGTGGATTAGGGGGGACTATTGTAAACACCCACAAAATAGTCACCACAATCAAGGTAATTAACATATTCATTGTCCCAGAAAAGTTTCCCTGTGTGCTTTTATAATCTCTTTCTTCCATGTCTTCTCCCACGTTCAGATATTTGGTTGTTTCAGGGAGCAGGGTAAATCTGATTCCTGATACTATATCTTGGCTGAAAGTAAAAATTGTGTGTGGTTGTATATTGCATTTCCTTGATGGTAAATAAAATTGAATGTTTTTTAAATTGACCCAGGTATTATTATTTGGTTTTCTTTCGACTATAAAGAAAAACATAATCAATGGAATCTCTAAGATAACCACACAGGTGGAAAGTTTATCATTTTGTTCTATGAGATCATGTATCAGCTGCCATCATTCACCTGACATCAATTTATTCATATTTTATGCATAGTACTTACCATATCTTGAGCATACAAATATGCCAGTGATCCTCTATAGATCTCAATAAAGAAAAAAAAATGATTAAATTGAGAAATGGGACAAAGGAGCGAGGTATATGAACAAAAAAAAAACTTTAGTAAGCTGATAACGGAGGACATAATTTAAATACGTGAAGGAAGTAATGTTTGCAGTTCTAAACCTGAACTTGAACAGCTTTTCCCCATTCAGTCCAGTCAGCACTGGACTGAAGAAAGCTTTCCTCCACACGTACGCACGTGTGGCATGGAAGAGCAAGGGATTATGGGGAATATATGCTACTCAGCAGCTTACTTCCAAAAAAGTGGGAAAAGACCACCCATGCTTAGATTGTCCTTCTAAAACCAAGAATTTTATGTCACTCCTGCCTCTCCTTAGGAGAGCAGTGAGACAGAATTGTCTTTGCAGTAGAGTTCAAGAAAAGGACAGAAACTTTGGGTGGAGAATAGCTTTTTATTTTTTTAATCTACTGGCTTAAACATTAAATCTGTGTTTAACTAAGAATGAGGCTATCTGCCTCAGGGTGGGAGAACTCAAACTGTCAGGAGAATTCAGCTCCCACTTTCATGAGACTAAGTCTCCAAGAAAACCCACTGCTCTGTTGGATATCCTCTTGTGACAACTGCTAGATGACAAAATTTTGCCTCAGAGGGCTCTAAAGTGGCTTAGAACTATTATTTCATTAAATCAAACTCTAGGCTCCAACCAAGGCTGAAAACCCAAAGCTCACTATTTTATTTTTTCATTCCAAATTATATCTAATGTTGTTCAACTAGCCCATCACAGTTTCTGCAACAAGATAAGATAAATTCATAAATATCTAAGAATAAAATTGTCGACAATAGCATTTTTCATATATGTAGCATTTTTAATATAAGTCCCTACTGTTACAGATTTCATGAGGAGAAATTAAAAGCCTCAAATTAATGTTTTTATAAGCTGAAATCAAAGAAATTTAAAAAATAAGCCATCTTACCCTTATGAGTTAAAATTCAAAGAATTTAAATCCAAAATTTATACTCTTCAAGTTTATGTTTGCAGTTGTAGCCAGACCTGTTTCTCTGTGGATTGCATATGTTTCTTTTAAAATTCAAAGTTTTGCTTCATACCAAATCTCTCATTTGTCTCATTTTAAACAATTCAGAAATTACAAAGATACACAGTATTATCATGTACTGGCTTCACTGACACGAAAGTTAGAAAATGCTAATTCTCAGCTCAAAAACTGTTATTCCAGGCAAGATCATGTTTCTAGACTCCAAGACTTAGTGTTGACAAGGACCATCGCAAAACTTGCGTGGTATCTCAGTGAACAAGGTTATAGAGAAATCTTGGTTTCAGCCTTAAATGCTATCTTATGCTGATTGTTTGGAATAGTTGTGAGTGAATTTAAACTAAATTGAGAGAAGTCTCTCAGCGACAGATTAATATTGGCACACTGTGTTGGGGGAGGAGGTGTGCATACTGTTGTCTCTCAATCTGGAAGTGGTATTTGAGACTCAACGACCTTCTTGCAAAGCTTAGCATTTTGCTCTAGCCACTAGGCTTTAAAAGAAGTTCCTTTCTTTTCCTTCCTTTATTTCTAAAAAAACCCTAATCTTCTGTTCACCTTGGCACACTTTTTCTGGCATCCCAGTGCTGCATTGAGGGTGACTTTAATCTAGTCAATGACACAGCCTTTGCCACAGTGGTTTTTATTTTGGCAGTGGATTTTAATTGTCTGGGGAGCTTTAAACTACTGATTAGCATATTACCCTGGGCAATGGAGTTTATAATAGCTCCCCAAGTGATTCTAACATGCAGCTAAGATGGAGGACCCCTGCTCCACTCTGGTGAGCAAGCATATTTACTTCAGACTCCACTGGCAGCTTCCATTATTTCTTGCTTAGGAATTACTACAGTGGATGAACCTGCCTCCTATGAATGTTTTCTCACTGAACACCACATTGGTTCTAACTGGAGAACATTTTCTGTACATGCCTGAATTGCTGTTATTCATGTTCATAAAACCTGTGTCTTAGGAATATGGAATGTCCAATCTTTGAATAGTATTTTTTATAACATATTTTGCCATCAGTGGTAAGATACGTCTCTAAAATTTCAATTCTCTTTGCCATCTCTGTCCTTTCAACAAGGCTCAGTTGAGCTTCTAATGGTTTAATGTTTTTTAAATAGTGGCTATATTCATTTTTATCACATGTAAACTCAGCAATGTAATGGATTTTAGTGCAATATTTTTTTCGTTTCTTTGATTTTTGATCCAGATATTCATCTTTCTAACATACTCTTCTTCATTTTGCAACTAAAGCATACTCTGGTTCCTCCTGTGGTGATATACAAAGTTCCAAGTCTATCAAAGCATCAATTGTTCATTTGAATCTTGTCCAACTTCGCTTCCGTGAGTTAGATGATTCTACCCAGAAGGAGATTCTCAACCATAAAGTCAATATCCAGCTCAGATTTGGACTAGATTTGTCATTGTCCTTCCCAGTTTTGAGGCAAAGATACGTCATCTTTGTTGAGATTTTTCTTAGTCATAAATTTCAGGAGTACGTTTTCCTTAGACACAGGAAATGTCATAGCTATGTAAATAATTGAGAAAACCTTCCTATAGTGTTTTAAGTATTCTATAATAATCTTTCATGCTTCCCTTTCAAATCCATTCAAAACTTCTGTAATCACTGCTTTTACTATTCAAATCTTTAAGAGATATTCCTCTACTTACTCTTACTATAGACTGCATTTGGTATCATGATACTATTTCTCAGTTGATTTCTGGACCTAACTGCTTGGTAAAATCATATCAGGCTGCTCTATGAGAATATGCAAATATTCTTATTTTATTACTTTGGAACCTGCTCCAGTAATATTTAAATTTCCTCTTCATTTCTTTTATAATGCATTCAGAATATATGTCTGTCAGCTGTTAAGATTATAGTCATTCTGTTAAGGAAATCTCTCTTTTCCTCTGGCTAAATCAGTGTTTTACTTTTTATTTCCTTTTGCTCATTACACCTTTTTTAGTGGTAAAACTAAAGCAAACTTTTCAAACCATCTCAGTTCCAGCTCAATTTCCTGAGCAAACAATTTTTGGAGACACAATCAGAACTCTTAAGTTGCTCCTTTGCTTTTGAAATAATAATAATTTCACTGCATTTCTTCAACCCAAGAAGGTAGTGTATCCTTTTTAAAGTAAGCTTCCTCATTCCTCTCTATTTGTTTGTGAATACATTCTTTTATCCTTTATGGGTGAAGGCTATGTTTGTAATTTTAGAAATCCAAAACTATGGTTAATATTTATATAATTAACAAATCCAGAAAAATTAAGACTATGGAATTATAGATCAACCACATATATCGCAGACTGTTCCTTCCAGATTTCTCCTTTGAACCTGAAGACAGTTCAAAAAATATAAAATAATGGCCCATTCTGGTACAGTCTATGTGTGCTACATGCTTAAACTTGCCATAAATACTTTTTTCCAAGCCTGACATTATTTTCCATTGTTATAAGTATGCTTGCTGAGAAAAAGATGTATAATTCAAAGACAGACTATAGCAACTATGTCATCTTCAAATAAAAATGGTTTCCATTTAGTTAGCATCTTCTTTGTCCCAGGTGTTGATATCACTTAGGTAAAGTAATTGTCAACCTTTCTCTAAAATCCTGGTATGATTTTGTTATGGCAGAATAAATTATATGAGGAGTAGATATGTTGCTTGGAGAGGTTAGAAGAAAATAAAATGTTAAAGGAAAAGAAAATACATTATTGCTGGGAAAAAAAGAGTATTTATAACATTGAAGATCTTATCTCAAAATATATTGTTGGAGACAAAGGAACAAATTCTTGTAAAGTACTTTGAAGGTTTCATACCTCTGGAAGGAGGGGAAGATTTAGACTATATGAAAGCAATATGCTGGCATTTCTATAACTCTTCTCATATGCTAGTACTCTTCAAAGCATGTTTAATATGTTAAATATTTAATTCGCAGAAAAATTCCATAAGATCTGAACTATTATTAGCCTTATCTAACACAGTGACTCTCAATCAGAGGCAGTCTTACCCCCAGAAGACATTTGGAAATATCTGGAAACATTTTGATTGTCAAAACTTAGGAGAAGGGTGTTCTAAATATTTAGTGGGTAGCAACGCCAGGGATGCAGCTAAATATCCTGTAGTGTGCACAGCGCAGCCTCCCACAATAAAGCTTTCAAAACAAATCTTGAAAATAATTGAAAAAAAAAAAAAAGAAATTAAGTGTCTATAATTTGCCCAGGACTACACAGCAAGTTAAGTGTCAGATATGTGAGTCTGTGCTCTTCTGTCACATTGTACTTCATTTTGAAAGGTATCATAAGCAATGGGTCCAGCAAGAACAAAATACTAAGGTAATAGAACAGAGTAAGTGTGTGCATGCAGGCACACATGCGATGGTGGTATGGTACCAAAAATAAAGCATTAAGTATTCAGCTAAGAAATATATTTATTAAAAGAGCAATAGAAAATGCCTGCGCATATTAACTAGATAGATATTTTGAAAATAATTTTAAAAATATATCAGAATGAGGATAGAAATGTTGTTAGTTATTATGGACTTAGACTAGGGTGCTGAGAGTAAAGAGATGATTTTAATCCAAGAGATAATGTGAAGAAAAAACAAATGAAAAGGGCTTGATGGATGAATGGCTATTCCAAGTAAAGAGAAGTTTTTTTAAAAAAAGTGTTTTTGCTATTCTAAACTATAGGAGCTAAAAGGATTATGGTACAATATACAGAGATGGAAAAATTGAGGGAACAGGCTGGTTTGGGAAAAGAAACATGATGCTACCTTGTAGCTATCTGGGGTTACAGGTTTTAGGCTTAACATAATTTGGTTCCAGACCTTATATCCTGCTTTACTTCAGAAAGTCCCAGTTTAAGCCTTTATGTGGATATTATTTTTAATATTGTCCTTGCCCCTTTAACTTGTAAAAGTGTCCTGTTTGGGCAATAAATTATGCAGTAACCTTAACAGAAATCCAGTAAGGTATGATATCTTGTAATCTTCTGGCATTTCTAGATGATGCTAAGTTTGAGAAGTCATGCTAGAGAATTTTAATAAATACCACAAGGACATAGAGGCATGGTTGTCTTATCAGATGGCAAATTATACCTTAGAATGTGGAACATCTCTTCCAAGGTAACAATAAAAATCTGGAAGCTAAATTTTTATTTTTTGTTTTCCAGAGATATGAAAACACCATAATTTACATGTAATTAAGTAGGAGAGGGGGTGGAGAAGAAGGTAATACTGGAAATATATCCTGTATGACAGATTGCAATTGGGGATGTTTAACAAGACAGACAGGAACTGAAAACAATGGGTCTGAGAATAGCTTTAATTTAATTACCTTTAACATTGAAGTATAACATCTGTACTACACCTGGATGGAAAATTAGTCTCTACCTGAGTTTGAGAGAAACTAACTGTCTTGACACAACTTTAAACTTTATTTGACCCTAGGTTGTTCAAAGTATATTTAAAACAGAAATAAATATCTCCCACCTGGTTGCTGTCTGATTTTGGCACATTTTGGGTCAGGAAGAATATTGGGAACAGAAGGAAACTAATTTTAGCTTGATTGATTATAATACTATATCTTCAAATCTTTCTTATTCTCACATACTTTACATATTGCATCTGTTTAGGGACCTTTCTCAATGGAGCAGTAAATAAAACAGATGCAGACTTTGGAGGATGGTAGAAGCACCAAGAAGGTCATATGGACTTCATTCAGCCGAGCACAAAATTCGACATCTGGATAAGTCAAATTTTGATCCCAGTTCTGTTGTTGCCTTGCAATATTACGCAAGGAAAAAAGATTTCTCATTCCCTTTGGGTTCCAATACTCTTATTAAGAATGGGAAGCACCTTGCTATCAATTGTATGAGTTGAATATATAACAAATTAGTTAATTCTGATAGGAGTTGGGAGAATTAACAAAAACTACTACTAATGTAAAACTACTATTAAATTTAGGTCAAGACACGTAATTTATCTTTAGAAATGCCATTGACTTCGTGCTCTGCTTGCTATTGTAAATCTGAAAATTCTGCTCCAGGTGGGGTTTGTTTGTTTGTTTGTTTACAAAATGTATGGACGATAAGTTGGGAAGATGCTCTTTCCATGCAACCTCTTCACCTGATTATTCCCGATACTGGACTTAGCCAAATTATTGTCTCTGACTCATAAATTAGTACCATCTTAAAACTCTGTTTCAGTTCTTAAAAATTTGATAGTAAAAATTATAACTTTTCGTTTTAGGAAAAAAAAAGGAGATAAACAGCAAATTTTATCTCATTATTCAGGGATAACCTCTTTTAACACTATTGTATATACTTTGTCTTATTTTTGTGAGTAGATTTGTATTTATAAGTGGTATATGAATATATAGAAATGATTATGTGTGTATTCTACACTTTTTCTGATTAGTTTACCCTTTCACTTTCTAAAAAAGCTTGATTCAAATCTTTCCCATGCTCTTTAAATTGTTAATGCCTCTTTATCCTTAGCAAATGACCTCACCTCTAATATTGAGGAACAAGAGGCCATCAAGTGGGAATTATTTAAACTTCTTGATGCCAGGCCTACAAATTTGATATCTTCATCTATCCTTTCCCTTGTCATCCAGGTATAGTGGAGAACATGTTGCTTTTCCTTTCAATGACAATAGATCCAATTGTGCATATTCTCAGGAATCTCATTATAACAATTATTCTTTCAGCCTCCCCTTCTTTAGTTGGTTCCTTCACAGCGACTGGCATTTAATGATTTTTTTTTCAGATGTATAAAATGTTTTTATGGCTTTCAGATGCATATTTGAATTACTCACACTCCTCAGCTCATGACTGGCAATCGACAATTTCTAATTTCTTCCTTTACCTCCAAGCCAGTGCCCCTTCAACCAGGGGAACTTGCTCCAATGTTTATACACACACACAGTCTTATCCTTGTATACTTATAAAATATATAGTATATTTGTGTTGGAATTTCCTGCCTCAGATTAGAACAAAAAATATTATTATTAGATGAATACGAAAATATTAATTTTATAAATAGAAAAATAAACTAGGTAGAAATTTTGGCTTTAGTGTGAGGCAAAATGGACTCGTTGACAGTCTTCTTCACATAGCACTTTTTAGTTCCTTTTCTTCTCTTGCATTTTTGAAAATGTTGGGACTGCCAATAAAATCGAGAATCACAATTATGAGATTAGACATCTTTTTCCCATTCCCAATCTTAGAGAATATTTCTTTCACTATTTTTAGGATATTAGCTATAGGTTCCTTTGCACGTGACCTGTTGTTGTTGTTAGACTGAGGATGTTTCATTTCATTCCTAGTTTACTGGAAGTGTTTATCAGGAATTTTGTAGATTTTGTCCAATGCTTTTTCTGAATCTGTTAAGATGATTGTTTGTTTCTTTGCTTTTTAACCTGGTAATATGGTGAATCATATTGATTAATTTTCTTGTTAACTCTATCTTGCATTTGAGGGATAAACCGTATTTGGACACGATTTATTAACTTTTTTATGGATTGCTGGATTCAGTGTTTATAACATTTTGACAAAGAATTTCTTGTCTATGCTCATAAGGGATATTGGTGTGTAGTTTTCTTTTCTCATAATATCTTTTTCGGGTTTTATGCAAAGTATGTCTAGGAGTATAACATGATTTGGGATATGTTTTCTTACCCTCTGTTTTCTGCAAGAGTTGGTATGGAGTTAGCAATATTTATTTTTTAAATGTTTGTTCATAGTCCTTGGCCTTCAATTTTCCTCGTGTGTTTTATTATTCTTTTAATAGCTATGGGATCTGAAACAATAACAGTAACCTTCCCTTTCATTCCCATTCTTAAATTAGAAACTGAGATGGTTAATTTGAGCCTTTTTTTCTTATCTAATATAATTGTTTAATAATATATTCCTTCTAAAAACTGCTTTAGCTATTTTAGAATCTCACATTTTGGTTTATTTTCATTAAGTTCAGTTTTTGTCTAATTTTCTTTGCTATTATTTTCTTCAATCCATGGGTTATTTTAAATAGTTTACTTTAATTTCAAAATACTTGCCAATCTTTCAGGTATTACTTCTATATTGATTTTTACTTTAATTCCCTTTTGGTCATAGAATACACTTTTCATTATTTCCATGCTTTTAAATTGTTCAAGACTTATTTTATGACCTTGAACATGTATGATCTGTCTGGGCAACAATCTCTGGTGCCTTTGAAAGAATGTGAAGCCTACTGTTGCTGGAGAGATTGTCCTATACACATCAGTTAGATCAAGTTTAATGGAAATGTTTAACTCTTCTACATCTTTATTGAATTTCTATCTGCTTTTATTCTATCAGTTACTAAGACAGGAGTGTTGAAATGTTTAACTCTATTTTTGGATTTCTCTGTTCTTTCAGTTCTATTAAATTTTGCTTTGTCTTGCAACTCTTTTATTAGGTGACTACACATTTAAGGATTATTGTATCTTCTTGAACCAATTATCTAATAAAAATTTTCTCTTTAATCATGATAATATTACTTATTCTCATATATTTTGGTTAATAATATAGAAACTCCCCTCTTTTTTTGATTTGTGTTTTCTCGGTCTGTATTTTGCATTATTTTACTTTTAAACTTTTTATTTCTGTAAAAGAGGGCTTTTTTATAGATAGCATATAGATAGACCTTTTTTGTTTTTAATTCTGACAATCTCTGCCTTTTAATTAGAATGTTTAGACCATTAATATTAAATGTAATCATTGAAATTGCTGGATTTAAATACTACATGTTGCTATATATATATATATATATATATAAAATCGAGAATCACAATTATGAGATTAGACATCTATATATATATAGATGCTATATATATATATATAGCAACATATATATATAGCAACATGTAGTATATATATATATATATATATCCCATCTCTCTCTCTCTCTATATATATATATCCCATCTAGTTTAATTTTCCTTTTTTATATATTTTATTATTCTATTTATCTATACTATTGACTTAAAAATTAATTTTTAGTAGATTTTCTAGGGCTCACCTATTCATTTTTAACTTATAACGGTCTACCTTCATATACTATTATTTCACTTTACATATATTATAAAAATCTTATGAGAGTATATTTCTATTTCTCTGTTCTTTTTGCTATTGTCGTAAACATTTTACTTCTATTTATGCTCTAAACCCAATAATACTTCACTATTTTTGCTTTAAGTAGTCGACTATGTTTTGAAGAGATTAAAAGTGAGAGAATATATAAATTATATCTTTCTACACTTTAACCATTCCCTGCAGTTTTCATCTAATTGAGCAGATCCAAATTTTCATTAATATTTTCTGTGAAAGATTTTCTTTAAAATTTCTTTTAATACCAATCTGTCAGTGATGAATTCTTTCAACTTATGTTTGGAAAAGTCCTCATTTCATCTTCAAATTTTGTTCTCACAGAGTAAAAGATTCTTCCTTAAAAAAAAAAAAATTTGTTTTCTCTTATCTAAAGACATCCTTCCATGTCTTCTGATGTGTATAACTTCTGAATGGAAGTCTGTTTTAATTCTTGTCTCTGTTCTCCCATATGTAACATGTCTTTTTTTCTATGTCTGCTTTAAGATAGTTTTTCTTCATTACTGACTTTCATGATTTGATTATGATATTTCTTGATGTTTTAATTTCTTCTTTAAGTTGAATTTTACTGAGTTCTCTATCTGTGGATGTATAGTTTCACCAAATTTGGAAAATTTTTTACAAACATATCTTCAAATATCTTTCTGTTCTGTTATTTCTCTTCCCTCCTTTGGGACTCCAATAACACATGTTATTTCATTTAATATTATACCACATATTACTGATATGCTTTTTGTTTTGTTCTTTTCTCTCTTTCTTCATTTTGGGTAATTTCATTTGCTATCTGTACAATGTTTGCAATACCTAATTGCCTCTTAACTTCATTCATTATATTTTTCATTTTACAAATTATATTTTTACCTCAGAATTTTCACTGGCATTTTTTTAATACCTTACATTTCTCTCTACATTATGGTCATGTTTTCTTCTACTTTCTTGAACATACAGAACAATATCTATAATAGTTATGTTAACATCTTTGTCTTCTAGGTCCATTATATCTCATTTCTGGTTCTGATTCTACTTTTGATTTTCTCATGATTAACAGTTATATTTCTGCATTCCTTCGCACGACTGATAATATTTTATAGGATGTCAGATGTTGTGAATTTTTCATTATTATTTCTTAGATTTTTCTGTATCCTTTTAAATATTGTTGGAGTCTTTCCTGGTGTGCAGTGAAGTTACTTGGAATTAGCAGGATATTTTTAAGGCTTTACTTTTAAGTAGGACAGGTCCTACTTTTCAGTAGGACAGGTCTTAAGCAGATTTAATCTAAGGCTCCATAAATCCCAGTTACTAAGGTGATAGTCTTCTAAAATGTGTTCACTGTGCCCTCACACATTACAAGGTCTTTCTCCTCTGGCTGGTAGGAATACAAATTATTCTCAGCCCAGTGTGAGTTCTACTCCTTTTCCCTCCTACTCCTCTCTGGAGGGTCCTTTTTCAGTATTGGATAGTTTCCTCCCCTATTGCACAGATCCATATTTAGCTAAAGACTCCGAGAATCCCTCTTTAGAGTTTCAGTCCTCTCTCTCTCTCTCTCTCTCTCCCCACGCCCCCCTCCACCTCTTTTTCTGTGTGTGTGTGTGTGTGTGTGTGCGTGCACGTGCGCGCACACACGCCTTTTTTTTCTAGTACTTTGCCCTATAAATTCTAGCTAACTTAACCCCCCCCCCTAAAGTTCAGCCTCTGCCTCCTGAATTCAGTGAGATTATTGGGTTGTCTCTGGGTTACCCCTCACTTTGCTGTGCCCTGGAAACTGCCTTTAGTCAACAAACTGGTACAATCATAGATCTTTTTGTTTCTCTTTTTTTTTTTTGAGGATCACAATCTGGCATTGCTTGCTAACTGATGTCTGAAAATCATTACTGCCCATAGTTTGTTTGGTTTTCTAGATATTTAAATCAGCAGAATAAATCTGGTCTCAGTTATTCCATGTTGGCTGGAATCAGAAGTCTCGCTCTATTATTTTATCAGAACTCACTTTTGCCAACATATTTTCTAACTTTCATTAACATACTTTCTTTTTCTTCCCTTTACTCTCTCTTGTTCTATAGATCAATATTTTTCAGCTCCTTTGAAAGTTAGAGTCTATTTCATCTACTTTTTTCTTTTATAGTTTCCAGTTTCCACTTTACAGTTTATGATACATAATTTGTTTCATTTTTACCCATCAGTTAGTTAAATTCACCAATATCTGTATCTTTACCTCAAACTAGCTAATTACTTGAATGAGTTATCCTTTTCTTCTGGTCTTTCCACCTACCTAATCCCTGTCCCCTGACTAATGTTATGTATTATCATCCAAAATATTGGATCTATATTATTGTTGGTATACATTTGTGCTCTTGTTTGATTAGACAATAGAAAGTGATAAGATATTTTCCTACCCTTGCTCTCAAAATTTCAGAGCACTTTCCATTTGTTTTTCTTCCTTGTGGGATACTTTTTCCAATAATACTTTCAAAGAGCATGATTATATAATAAAATTTCTGGAGGATTGCATGACCGAATACATTACTTTGCTTTCACTATTAAATAACTACTTTTCTCAGGCTAAAATTCTCTTTCATTTTGATTTACTGTACCATTCTAAATATTCTTTATCCTGCATTCTTTCTAATTTATTTTTTTGTCCTATGGTAGGATTATACTATTACTTTATGAAAATATATGGAATTTTTTGTGTATGATGATTTTTAACATTGTAGTATCCTCAGGAATGGCCTTCAAAAATTTGTTCAGTGTGGCATTCGGCTAACCCTTTCATTCTACAATTGTGTATCTTTCTGTGAAAATGTTTATATCAATGATTATTTCCTTTGAATAAACATAAAAATCAAAATATTGAGTTGAAAGATATGATCTAAATTATTGAAGGGAAAGCAGATACTAAAGTAGTAGGTCATGTGTGACAAACTAGAATGATACAGCCTTGGTCTCATTAAAAGCTACTCCTGTGTGGAAAATCTTTGACTCTCATGTGGTTGGTATCAGTTTGTGAAAATTTCGTACAGTGTTTTCCTGTGTATGGTTCTTCTATTCAGCTTAAGGACCTTATAGTAACTTTGCTTAATAATAATAAATTCCATCTGTGATCTGGAAGGTTATTGATTAATTTTCTAATGTCTGGTCCTGTTTAAAATTTTAATTTATTTTGGGACTTTTATAAGTAATTGTTAGGAACATGGAAAATATCAAGTCAGGCTGTGCTAGCATTTAACCACAAACATCTCAAACTTTTAAAATACCTTTACCTCAGACTTATGACTCAGTCCCTTGTAGACCGTTTTGCAAGTGCTATTCTGGACAGCCGCTGTGTTTTATTTCCCCTGCACTTTTCTTCCACCCTTCCCTTTGGAGAACTATTCTTTCTAGCTTCCCTTGAGTAATGGTACTAACAAATGTGCCTTCCATGACTGCAGCTCACCCTACCTCTGCTACAGATTAAGCACTGTCTCTGACCAAAACTAGAATAATGAGAATTTTTTTCCCCTGGGAATCTGAATATGAACAAACTGGTAAAAGAATGGAAAAAGTTGAAGAATTTTGGAGAGACTCTTGTTTTTGTTCTTTCAAGCCCCATTTGTATAAATTATCTTTAATCTGTGAGCTACCCCCTATCCTTCCAATAAATTCCTTTTTTTATATTTGCTATGTAAGCCAAATTTTACTGTGGTTCCTTGGAGAAAATTTTTTTGTACTATTAATAAGATTTATATAAGAGTTGGCTGCAGAAAACAGATCCTCAGAGACATGTGCAGTATTTGTTGGATAGAGATGAAATGAAAGACATTAAGACTTTTGTTCATTTTTTAGGGAATTCATAATCAGCTAATTATGGTCTGTCATCATATGAGATTAAATATGTAAGTCTAGGATACCAGGTAGATGCTGCCATAACACAATTTAATGGCGATGATTTAGGGAAAAAAAAATATAGGATAGTTGTTTCTGATAGGGTTGGATAATTTAAAGCAAAGGAATGACAAGAAACAATGTCGAAATTCTTGCCTTGAGGCAAAGAATGACACTTCAATGTGAAAATACCACATATTGTGTATATGTTCAGAAAATCCTTATCCCAGTGAAGGATGTAAGGTAGAGAGAAGCTCCCCATGAGTTTCAGCACTCATATACACTATTGCCCACAAATAACTTGCCTAATGCAATGACTTGATGAAACCTTAATTTCAATGCCAGCTGGGAAACATTGCTTTGCAGGGTGAGGGAGGTTGTATATACCCTGAAACAGGGAAAAAAAAAAGTGTATATATCCCCTACTCAAAATATAGATCTAGTAATCAATGATCAACAATTGGGCAGTACTTTTTCTATTTATAGAAAACGACCCTCATTTTAAATATTTGATCCTGTCACCTTGAATCTAGTATCTGCTGGGTCAGAGTTTTAGTGACCATTGGTTTGGAAGCTGAGGCTACCATTTGGTCATTGTGGTCTCCTTCCAAAGAGGGGTTAAGGCATTGAGAGTAGAGATTGAACTCTATCTGCAAAGGAAAGCACAATTGCTTCTAGATACAGCTGATAAAGAGGATATGGATGGAGCTCAGCTATTACTTGTGTTTTTCTTTGTACTTTCAGTCCCAGTGGATACAATTACTAGACGACTAGGACAACCTTACACAGGTAGTATCACAAGCGTGTATGGCCCTGGGGCATAAATGTTTGGATCACACCTATCTGCAAAAACACCTGACCAACTTGAGGACTAACTAAAGGATAGAGAAATATGGAAAATGTTGCAACAACAACAACAAAAAAAGTATAAAATATTAGCTACAGCCTTATGAGCATTTGACCAGATAAAAATCATAGTGATTAGTGGTATCTTCCTGATTGCTATATCACTTTTTCCCTCTTCCTTTTAATTTCTACTCAATTCCAGATTTTTGGGTGGGTGCTGGTTACATTTATCTGTAGACCGTGGAATAACAAGATGGAACAATGAAATTAGAAGAGAGGTAGATATCGACACAGGACTGGTTGTTGAAGCCATATGCAAGAACCGTGCAGTCTTGGGCAACTCTCTTGGGGATAAGGAAGAGTGCTTCTTTGTTTTGTTTGTCCAGCATTATTTCCCTTTGTTTTAGAAATGAAATGCTCCATTTCTTTTGGGGATTACACTTCCTCTATTTCATGAGACTCTGCTGGGATTTGCAATTCTCTGGCACATGAATTGAATGATGACAACAGGGCAAAACAAAGACATCTGAAAATGTGGCTCTTGAAAGGTTTACCACAAGGCTGTGCAGAGTTGGAGCTCAGTCCTTGTGGTTTGAACCCCATTATTTTCTCCCAGTTGGTGTTTGTGGTTTCTTTTCTTTCTGTTCCTTCTGAAGTTTTACAGTTGAACTTTTTCCTTGGAATTTATGAGCTTCCCAAAAGTCTTTCAATAAATTCTCTCTGGTTAATTTAGCCCAAGTTTGGGAGTAAAAAGTCTGACCAGTACTTATTCTTAATCTATTTCACAGGCTTTTGCACTCTGAAAACAGTATTGCATCCTGTTTTCTCATACTTTCTCTCTTTTGGTTCTTTTATCAAGACTGAAAAATTAAAGGTATTACTAGTAGCTGGGCAAGTCATTAGGCTCCGTAGGCCTCAGAGTCTTCATATATATAATAGGGTAATTTTTTACCCTACCTAATTTGCAGAATGGTTGTGAAAATTAAATTATGTGCAGTGGGAGAACATATTTAAAGGTACATAAGGTATAACATATACCTCTCATAGGTATAAACCTAATTAAGACAAGCTTTTATTAGAAGCCTATTTCCATAGGTTTACTTTCTCTTGGAGTGAGAATATTGCTGATAAAGGTATAGCCTGGATAGCCTAGGTATGTATTCACTATAAGACTATCTTCTAATTGAGGTCTTCTCCAATGACTGTCCACTTCTTTTTTCCCAAAGAACATTTTTTTTCCTGTTTTGTTTTTTTGCCTTATATATTTATAGCATTTTGTACTAACCCCATCACAACCCTTACCACACTTACAATTAAAAACTTGCATGTCTTTCTTTCACCTCTTAGTGACTGAGAGTTCCTAAGAGACAGTCACCATATCTTAGGTATCACTATAGACTTTTCTTGTATACTTTCAGTTTTACAACTAATAAAATAATTAAAAATGAAGAGAACAAAAAAAATAATGGCAATATTAACCTTTCACTTTTGTACTTCGATAATTTTGCAACACTAAGCATGATGTCAACAAATGCTACACAACTGAACTGCTCTTACTAGGAGATGGATGCATGAAGGTCTTCAGAAAGTGTTATTATGAGACACAATGGGAACATTTTTCAAAAGAATAGGTAGTTGATAGTTTGGTTTGGTAGTTCAGTTTTAGGGCAAATATTTTGTTGAAGAGTTTGATAGAAAGAGCAACTGTTAATGACATCGAGAAACATTACCAGTGCTACTGGGAGTACCACATTCAATGGTAGGTCACCCAGGCACTCCCAGGACTACCATAAGAACAGAGAGAAATTTACTACTGAAATGAGTAATTCTAGCATTGGTAGGGATCTCTATCTGAGCAAACTCTAACCATTTATAGACTGTAACAGTTAGGGAAGTAACTCATCTTAGGCACTGCTTTCTAAGAGCCCACAAACAATGTAATTGCTCTATGCTAATTTTCATAACACATAAAAGGGTTTTAGTGATTTTGTGCATGTGATTTTGGTGTATCAAGACAAAGAACCTATATATGGAGGAATCTGTTATTGTACAGAGCAAATCAATAAGAATCATATTAAGAAAAGGATGCTAAGTTAACTTTTTAAAAATGTTTATATAGGTTTTAAGTTCAAAAGTGGAATTTCAATTTTAACTAGCTTCTCTGTTCCAGCAAAGGGCATGGACAATGGTTAAATTATATCATGGAACTGCCAACTCAATCATCAATAGTAATTTTACTCACTTCTTTGGTAGAAAAAAAAAATCTTGCCCAATGTAAATTTAAATCAAGTTAACTTAATAGAATGAAAAATGTTTTAGAATCAGAGTAAACCTAACTTTAAATCTAGGCTCCATCAGTTAATAACTATTATTCGAATATATTACTTTACTTGACTATCAGTTTCGGCATCGATAAAGTAAGAATTTTTTTAAGGCCTATTAGAATCTTGGAAAGATTAAATGAAGAAAACAGAAGATCTGCCTCATAGTAATAGCTGATTAGATAAACTTATTTTTACTTTTCATAATATTTTCTAAGAGATGGAAGGGAAAAAATACCATCGGATTTGAGGGCAAGTAGATGGCAAAGCAGCCCCAGATCACAGGAAAGGAGAATAAACATAACGTGGAACCACATTTTAAGTTTCCCCACTGTGATGGTGGAGCAGGAGTGTGAATGAAAGCCCCTCACATCACGCGAGAAGTGGAAATGACTGTTTGCCCCTGCGCCTTGCCTGACTTCCGGGAACTCCGCATTGTGCAAGAGCTCTGGTGTTCCAGTCAGTGACTGACTGTATATTTCTTGACATTTGTTTTATGAAATATGATTTCTATTTAAAAGGTATAAAATATGATTAATGGGTTTCCTTTTCATTTTCATGATTTGAGAATGAAGCCTTTTCTATATAACATTAAGAAAAATGAATTTCAAAAGTTTTAGGGGAGGACTTTTTTCTCTATTTAAATATTTTAATTCATGTTGTTAGTAATGTTGGTCTAAAAAAATTTTCAAATTTGCTAAATATCTATCCATGCGAAATTCATCTTTTGTTTAATTTATTGCGATTTTCCCATTCATTTCATACCCTCATAATCTTCGACATGGACATTAGTTTTCTATTGTTGCTATAGCAGATTGCCAAAAATTTGGTAGCTTAAAACAACAGAAATTTATGTTTTCTTATGGTTTTGTAGGTTTGAAATCTGACACAGGCTCACTGGGCAGAAACAAAGGTATTTTTTGATGCTGTTTTCTATTCTGAAGGCTGTAGGGGTAAAGAAAGAATTTGTTTCCTTGTCTTTTCCAGGTTCCAGAGTCTGCATTTTTTGTCATGGCCTCCTTTGTCCATCTTCAAAGCCAGCAATGGTGAGTGGAGCAGTCTTCTGCTTCTGCTTTCTTATTGTACTTTTAAGGGCCTGTGAGAGTATATTTGGCCCACTGAAAAATTCTCCCAATCTCAAGGTCCTTAACTTAATCATATTTGAAAAGTTTCTTTCCCCGTGTAAAGTAACATATTTATGGCTTCCAGGCATTGTGATATGGACATTTTTGAAGGACACTTCTGTAAAATAGCTGTCCATAGTTTTCTTTCTCTTTTCATTCTTTGTCTTTTTCTTTCACTTGACATATTTTCCATTTTGACATATGTTAATTTTCTTACCATGTTTTAATTATCCATTCCTCTTTGACAGACAAGTAGGTTGATATTTCCTACCACAAACAAAGCTATTATGAACAGCCTCATGCATATCCTTTTGTAACCAGCATGGGTTTTTCTGGAACATATACCAAGGAACAGGATTACTGGGTAGAATAGTATAAGCATCCTTAATTTTCCTTAAATACTGCCAGTTCACTCCAGACAGGTAGCACAAGTTTACACTGACCTCTCCCACAGCACATGAAGGTTCTTACAAACTCCTATCCTTGCAAACATTTAATGGCATCTGATTTTATAATTTTTGCCAATCTCATGGGTATCATGAGTATTTAACACTCTTTATTTCAACGTTACATACATACATACAGAGCAGAGCACAGATAATAAGTGTACAGTTCAATCAATTATCACGAATTGAGCATACTTATCTAACACCCCTAACATATGGAAGCCTACACACACACACACACACACACACACGCACACACACACACACACCCCTTTTGTTTTTGTCCTTTCCCAAGTGTAGCAATTACTCGGATTTCTGTCTCTATGAAATTGTCTTCTAAGTAATCTCAGCGGAATCACATAGTATATTTTTGTTTATTGTTTGTTTGGTTCTGACTTCTTTCACTCATCATGACTTATGAGACTTCTGCATGGATTTGAATGTAGCAATAGTGTTCATTCTTATTACTTCATAGAGATTAGGTAATTCAATGGCAGTGTCTAGCACGTGGTGAACATCCAGCGAGTGGCGGCTGTTGTTACTAAGCTTTTGTGTTTCCCAGTCCCTTTCTTGCCTAGCCCCTAGATGTATGTACAGCCCCTGAAATGGGGTTCTCATACAAACTACTTTTATTGCCAAGTTCAAATTAATTGGCCCTTCCGCCCAGCTGCCACTTGCCTCTACCTTCATTTCCCATAACTCAGCCTCCACATTATTTACTGTTAACTTACAAGAATTGTTCCCACTACCTGAAATAATTTGTCTGCAGCAATAAACTTCTACAAATTTATTGCATGATTTATCTGTTCTACTAGATGTACATTTGTGTTTCTTTAGCATATTATGAATGATAGCACTAAAATAAAAATACCGGTAGATGATCTTTGGTGAATATGTGTATGCATCTTTAATGGGTCCATACCTGGTGATAGAATGGATGGGTCATATTGAATGAGTATGTTGATTTGTGTCGATATCACCAAAGAGTTTTCTGAAGTGGTTATATCAGTAGCTATTCACATGATTAGTGTATGAGAGTCCCAGTTGCTCTATAACTTTGTCAATGGTATTGTTTGACTTTTTCATTTCTTCATTCTAGCAGATGTGTAGAAGCATCTCTTTGGTCTTTTTAATTGCCATTCCCTTGATGATGAATGAAGTTGAGCACTTTCTATATGATTATTGGATATTTGGATATTATCTTTTGTGAATTACTTGTTTAAGTATTTGGCTCTTTTATTGGGTTGTTTGCCTTTTAAAAAGTGTATTTGTAGTAGTTACTTATATATTACAGCTATGAATCATTTGTTGGATATATGTGTAACAAATATTGTCTCTAACATTGTGGCTTCATTTTTCACACTTCAAAATGGTAATTCTTGAATAACAAAATTTTTACTTTAATTTAGTCAGACTTAGTTTTTCTTCTAAAAATAGAGCTTTAAGTATCCAGTTTTAGAAATGTTTACTTCTGAAAGCATTGTGTTGCCTTCACATTGATATCTATTATCAATCCAGAATTGATTGTGTTTTACTCTAAGGTTAGGGTCAAGTGCTGCCTTTGATTTAGCGTGATCTATTGAAAAGAGCCTACTCAACCCAAAGTATTCTAGTTATCACCTTGGTCATAAATCAAGTGTTTATGTTTCTGGATTTCATTCTGTTGCTTTGACCTCTTTGTCTATTCTTTAATCACATTCTTAATACCTATAGCTGTATAACACAGTCTTGGTATGTGGTGGTATAGTCCTCCAGCTTGCTTTTTCTTTAAAATTGCCTTTGATATTCTTGATAGCTTTTACTTCTATATTAGTTTGTTCAAGCTGCTATAACAAAATACCATAGACCGAGTGGCTTATATACATCAGAAATTCATTTCTTATAATTCTAGAGTCAGGGAAGTCCAAGATCAAGGTGCCGGCAGATTCAGTGTCTAGAAGGGACCCATTGCCTGGACAGTCATTTTCTCCTGTCTCCTTACAGGGTAGAATTGGCAAGGAAGCTCTCTGGGGTCTTTTTTGTAAGGGCAATACTCCCATTCATGAAGGCTCCAACCTCATGACCTAATCAGCTCCCAAAGGCCCACCTCCAAATACCATCATATTGGGGATTAGGTTTAAATATATGAATTTGGGGAGAGGAGGTCACACACATTCAGTCTATAGTCTTCCATATGATTTGAAGAATTAACTAGTAACTATCTGCAAAAAATTCTGGCATTTTTAACACTATTTTAAAGATGTATAGTCTTTTTGTGGAGACTATACATCTTTCAATATATAAACATAGTATCTAATTATTTATATTACTTTTCATTAATTTCTCTTTAAAATGTTTTATGTCAACAACAACAAAAAAACAAATAACCCAATTAAAGTATGGGCAAAGGGCTTGAATAAATATTTCTCCAAAGACAATATAAAAATGGCCAATATCATATGAAAATATACTCAACGTTACTAATTATTAGGGAAATTCAAACCAAAACCACAATGAGATATTATCTCACAATCATCAGGATTGCTACTATCAAAAAACAGAAAATGTCAAGTGTTGGCAAGAATGTAGAGTAATTGGAACTCTTTTTAATTGTCACTGGGAATGAAAATGTTGGAGCCTCTAGGAAAAACAGTATGGTGATTCCCTAAAAATTAAAAATAGAAGTAACATATGATCCAGCAATCCCACTTCTGGGTATACACTCAAAAAAATGGAAAGCAAGGTCTTGTAGATATATTTGTAAACCCACATTCATCGTGGTATTATTCCCAATAGCCAAAAGTTAGAAGCTAATCAAGTGTTCATCAATAGGTGAATGGATAAACAAAATGTGATATCTATTCAGCATTGAAAAGGAAGGAAATTCTGACACATGCTACAACTAGATGAAATTCGAAAACATTATGCTAAATAAAATAAGCCAGTTACAAAAAGATAACTACTGTGAGATTTCACTCACGATAAGATACATAGACTAGCCGAATTCAGAGAGACAGGAGGTAGCATGGTGGTTGTCAGGAGCTGAGAGGGATGGGAAGTTGCTGTTTAAAGGGTATGTAGTTTTAGTTTTGCAAGATGAATTTTAGAGATTGATTGCACAACAATGTGAATGTACTTAACACTACTGAACTATACACTTAAAAATGGTTGAGGTCATATTTTATGTTATGTGTATTTTACCATAATTAAACATTTAAAAATGTTTTGTAATTTTATTATAGAGATTTTGCACACTTTTCATTAGGCTTATTCTTAGACATTTGATTTCTTTTTAAAATGCTATCATTAATGGTTTTATTTATAATATTTATTTCCTAAGTTTTTGTTACTAGTATAAAGAAATAAAATTGGTTTTCTAAATTTAGCATCTCTTCAGCAATCATACTAAATTGAGTTCTTTATCCTAATGTTTTTAAGATTCGTTTATATGTTATATGTACACATCTACAAAGAAGAAAAAACCTCTAGAGATTTTTTGAATGTGTGTGGTAATATTCATTACAGATTTAAATTATTTAAGAGATCCAGGTCAATATAAGCTTACTATTCATTTTTATGCCAGTTTTAGAAAGTCACGTTTCTTAGTAATTTCACTATTTAATATAATTTTTCACATTTATTGAATAATTTGTGAGTAGTAACAGTAATATCATTTTGTTATTTGAAGGACCTTTAGTTTTATCCCTCTTCTAAATATTAATATTTTTTGCTTTTCTTAAAATCTTTTTTGACCTTTCTTAATTTTCTCAAAAACTGTTTTGCTTTTAAAGTATTTCTTCATTGTACACACACACACACACACACACACACACACACACACACACTTTGGTTAATTTCTACTCTCATCTTTATTATTTCCTCCCATCTATGTTTGGAGAGAAGGAGTTAATTTTCTGTTCATTACCTAACTTCTAATGATGAATATTTAGATCTCCAATTTCGGCCTTTCTTTTTTTCTAATATGAATTCCCTTTTAAGCAAAGCTTTAGCTACATCTAATACATTTTACCATATCCTTTTTTTCTTATTGATTCAATTTAAAATATATTCAAATTTGTGAATTCTTTGACATATGAGTTATTTTAAAGTATATTGCTTTATTTTTAATTATTTAGGGATTCTTCTAATTTTCTTGTTGTTAAATTTAGCTTAATAATGTGGCAGAGAATAGTCTCCTAATGATTTCAAACCTCTGAAGTTTATCGAATCTAGCTTTTTGACTTAGCCTATTTTTTTAAATATCCAATATGCACTCATAAAATAATACAGCTCCCAGATCAAGAACAAAATATTATCATTCAAGGAGTTGAAATTGCTTTCCAGTCATTATCTCTGCAAGAATCCCCAACCCCAGAGCCAAGGACCAGTAGCTATCTGGGCCTGTTAGACACTGGGCTGCACAGCAGGAGGTGAGCGGCAGGTGAGAGTGAAGCTTCATCTGTATGCAGCCACTCCCCAGCACTAGCATCACTGCCTCGGCTCCACCTCAGATCATCAGGCATTAGATTCTCATAGTGGCACTGGTCCCTGGTGCCTAAAAGGTTGGGGACTGTTAAAGGATAACTACAATTCTACCTGCTAACAGCATAAAAACATTTTATGTATGTTTTAAGTGTGTGTGTGTGTGTATACACACATACTATGTATTCTTTTGCATCTTACTTCTTTGGTTGAACATTATGCTTTGAGATAAAATCACGGCATAGCTAGGTTTTATAGATTATTCGTTGTCATTGTTGTTTAGTATTCCACTTTGTGAATATACTAAGATTTATATCTTTGTTTTACTGTTGATGGGCATTTGAGTTATTTCCAGTAGTACTGCAATAAATATTTTAATATTAACATTTTGGTCAAAATGTACAAATTTGGAGTGGATATGTACCTAGAAGTAGAATTGATGAATCTGGATTTAGCATGTGTTCAACTTTAGTAGATATCTTGAAAGAGTATTGCAGAGTGGCTGTTTATACTCCCATCAGCAAAGCATGAGATTCTTGTTATTCTTTTGTACTCAGAATTGTGATTATTTTCTGACTTTTTCATTTTAGCCATTCTGGCAGGTGTATAGCAGTTTATCATTGAGGTTTTAATTTGCATTTCTGAGAAAGTTTAACACCAACTTATATGTATGGGTATTATCTTTTGCGATGTTTCTGGTCAAGTTATTGGCCTGTTATCTACTGTGTTATCAGACTTTATCTTATTGATTTGTAAGAGTCTTTTATTCTAAATGTGGTTCTTTTGTTAAATGTGAGAATAGTGAATATATTCTCTCATTTCATGTGTCACCATTTCAGTCTACTAATGGTGTCTTGATAAATATGTTATTTTCTTGTAATGTAGTCAGTTACATATACAAAAGATTTTCTGTATGGATAACACTTTTGTGCCCTGGTAAGAAATTTTTGCCACAAATAGGGAATAAATATTTTCTGTTTTTCTCCAAATGATTTATTATTTTACATGTCACATTTAACATTTGATTCATCCAGAACTGTTTTTCTGGTGATGTTAGAGATAGGAGCCAAAATACATATTTTCTTATGACTATTTCCTACATTACACTGTCACCTTTGTCAAAAAGCAGGTGACCACATATGTGTAGGTCTATTTGTGTGCTCTCTATTTTGTTTCATTGCTTAGTTTCTATTTCCTTGCACCCACACCAAACTTTCTTAATTATTATATCTTTATAATTGAACTAGCTATCTTATAGTATATGCCCTCATTACTGTATCTTTAAAATTACCTTATCTACTTTTTATTTACCAAATTGATTGGTGAGAAGTGATATCACAGTATTTTAATTTTAATTTTTCTGATTACTTTGAGGTTGAGCTATTTTCTTATGTTGACTGAAAATTTATTTAATCTATTCTTATGCACATTTTCTTCCTTTTCTGTTATGTATTGATACAAAGTAGACATTTACAAGTTCTAGATTTATCATTTTAAAATGTTGTATATACTTTTCCTAGTATGTGCCTTGTCTCTTCACTTTTGATCTGCCAAAGATTATAGATTAATACAAATTTATCAGTGTTTACTTTTATACTCCATGCTTTTGTGTTTTGTGTTATCTTTAATACTATATTTGCCTCTTAAATTTGTTAAAGTTTGTTTTACACATATAAGTCTTGAGTACACGTGAAATTGATTTTTCTTTATGATGTGAGATGGATCTCCGATTTTTTTCCTTATGGTTTGTCAATTGTAACATTAATTAGTTCCTTCTTCATTTGCTTCTCTGAACATGCATCTCAATTATATTTCAGTCTTTGTTTATACTTGGGTTTATTTCTGAGCTTCCTATTTTATTTTAATAACCTATTTTTTAAAGGATCATATAGTGAATGCATTTATTAATACAAAGACGGCAATGAGTGACAATTTTGTAAATACTCACAGGCCATATTATCATCTATTATTTTTCTGTGATAAAAAACAACTTCGATAGAATAGAAAAAGCAACTATATTTCTGTATTTAGATATATTGCTCACCAAAGTTAAAGAGATTCTAATGATGGTATGATATGTGGTCATCATTAAGTAGCTTAAGTTACAGTGAGACAAATAACTATTCATCCCATATTATATTCTATAATTTAATTTATTCATTTTTAATAATTTTAATTTATTTTTTAATTTTTATTTTTCAATTAGAGTTGACAGTTAATATTATTTTATATTAGTTTCAGCTGCACAACATAGTGGTCAGACATTTATATAATTTACAAACTGATCCCCCCAATTAATTCAATAGCCTATTTTTAAAACCTTTCACCAATATTTCTCATCTTTTATACTCCCTTAATTTTCAAAACTTTATAAAAATATGATTTTGATCTCTTTAGGGAAATTACTTCCATGCAGTAATTTTAGTTATAAGGTCTTTAAGGAGCAAAGGGATTTTTCATTATTGTTTTGTGAATACTTGAATCATAGATAGGTATTGAAATTCATCTGTTGCTTTTACTGTAATTCCTTTTATAAAAATACTAAGTGTTTTATAAAGCAATTATTCCTGTTTCTCAGTATACTTCTTTTATTAATTAAAAATAGATCTAAAAGAGAAGTTATGTAAAAAATTACATTGTGGTGGTTCTCAGAAGAGTCAAAATTATTATGCTTTTTTGTTTTGTTTTGTTTTCTGACAACAAAACATTGTCCGAGGGACTATTTTATTTCAAAGCTTAATTAAAATGATAAAATCCATAAAAAAGAAACACTGATTTGCCATTAATAAAAGTGAATTTTAATAGCAGTCGTACCAATCACCGGTATACATCTAAAGACAAGTTTTCTCATTTATCAATTGCAAGGATTTCTCTGGTGATGTTTAGGCCCTAGCTGATTTTATTATTACATATTGAAAAATAATGAATTGCTCGTACTAGTAGGAAGAGTGAAATATCTATTGTCATGAATAGTTTGTGAGTAATTACAAAGAGTTATTTTGAAAATAAGATCAAGGTAATATTTAATATTAAAGAAGAACAAATAAAAATAGAAACCAATATGAAAAATATCCGATGGAATCCTTGTACTGCATGTTTCCGCGTTTTATCTTGTAACAATATTTAGGTTAATTAAAGACAACTTAATTTAACTATTTTAATTTCATGAATTATTATTTCTAGTTGGTGACAATAATTTGAAAAACTTAAGACAAAATATTTTTTATCTGAATTACTTCATGAAGTAAATGGTAAACTTTAGAAAATGAAGTTTGGCTGTATTGTGGATATCTATCATAGGTGTTTACTCTTTTTACTGTATATATCAAGCAATAGTACATCTCATCAATATTCAAAACCATGAGATGTTGTCATAGGATATGAGATTGATGAATAGGAATACTTAATTTTATTGGAATAACATACTACTAGAAAATACAGTCTTACATTAAATAATTAATGGTTTGTGTCTCATTTAATTGTTATATTGTAGGATTGATAAGATTTAGCCTTTTATCTGGAAGAATAGGTCTAAAGAACAAAAATGTATGTTCAAATGAAAAGATAATTTCTAAGCATTGATATATACAGAATACTTTCTGATGACTTGTGAGTTATAATTTAAAGAGCCTAATATGATGTCAGTGTTAAGGTATTTAAAAGATATTTTTCAAGTACGGGGATTCTCTAGTTTATTTTGAAAATATGCACTGTGAGACTACTGGATAGACAATGATGGTGTACTTAAAATCCCCAGGAAAAGGATGAAGAAACCTACATATATATGTAGAACAAAATCTGGTGAAAACATATCTTAGTAAACCTAGAAATAGAAATGTCTGGAGACAAACTAGTAACAGCTAAACAAGTACTATCAATATGTGTGTAGTGTGAAACAGATGCAACGAATAGGACATCTGGAAGACCTAAGAGTTCTCATAGTAAAAATAACATTCTTGAGAAAAATTAGTCCTGCATTCCTAGCCTCTGGATTGGTCTGAGTTATCAGTCAGATGTCAGGCAGTATGAATGATGGATGTCAGGTGATCTGAATACCAGTCCTTCAGGGGGTAATCAGAATGTTATCTGGAGGACTGATTTATGTCCAGGCATTGATGCAGGACTGTAAGTTCAAAAGTTTAAGTTTCCAGTCTAGTTAAAGCAAGAATAGAATCCTTTCCTATACCTCAATCAACTTGATTTTAATAATTCAGCAGCTTGACAGTAGTGATTCTATTTCTTTTTTTTTATTCCTCAAGATCATATTTTTTAAACACTTCACGAAAGCAAGAGAAGGTGGTACTCTGCAGTATAAAACTGGAAAACTCTTCTGATCCAACTTTTTCTTAAAGTTCAGAAATATTAAAGTTACATAATTAATATAAATAGAAAAATATTGTGTTTTAATACTGTTCAATTGTATTACAAATTTTTTTAAAAGAACCACATAACAGATCTATAGACAAAAAATAGTATGCCAAATGGATAAAACTATAATCCACTATTTCAAAATGGGGTGCAATAGACTAAGAAAATAATAGAGGACATGAAAAAACAATACAGATTGAAATCAGGAAATAGTTTATGTAAAAATAAAACAATATCAAACATTTTTAATATGATTAACTAAATTGGCATGTATTTGAAGACATAGAAAGGGATTATTCTGACATTTGAAACACATTAATTTGATGATTTTGACTAATGTGTTACGATAAATTACAAGAACTGCAAAATAAAAATGTATACACTTTTTAGTAATTATATTATCAATGGTAGTTGTCAATATTATAATTGTATTTCACTGTGTAATATAAGACAAAATTAATAAGCATGTGATATTTTAATTCTAGCATCGTTGATATTCTTGACAACTGGAATTTTTCAGCATTGAAGAAAGTAGATAAAATGTAAGAAACAAGTATGTAAAAATCTTGTAATTATGACTTAGATTTTAAAGTGTCTGCATTATTTTATTACTTATTATGTTAGAAAATTATTTCTTGATATTTCCAATGAAAAGGACTAAAAACAACAAATAACCCAGAAGCACTGAGTACACTTAATTCTCATATTGTTTCACATCATGAGAAATTAGGATATTTAGGAAAATTGCTGACTTCAGATCTGGGGCAATAAGTGTATTTAAGTCTGAAACAACTTTACAGATCTGACAGCAAGGAAGTTATCAGTGACCACTAGGGTTGTATCAAAATAATTCAAAAGACAAATTTGAAGAGGTTCTCATGGGCCAGAATAAAACAATTTGTAAACTAATAAAAGTAATAACTATAAGAAATTCATAATTCAAATACCTTTAATTCATGATTTGAAAATCATTCAAAAAAGATTTCTCACCATTGAAGAATAATAATTAACTCATTTTAAAAAGACTGTTAAAGGAAAAGAATCATTTATCCTTCCATTTCAATATGAACTGTACCGTGGGGTAAACAAAGAGGGTAAATGTCCTTTTAAAGAAGTATTCCAAGTAATAAATCAAAGAGAAATAATAGAAATAAGAAATTACAGTTTTGTAATGTATATGCCATTGCATATGATGCGCTAATGTGTATTTACTTTACATGCTATTCTGCAATATTTAAGAACTTAAAGGCCCTGAGGATTAACAGCTGCTGTATCACAAAATGACAGACAACTAGACATTTATGCACTCAGGAGTATGTCTGAGGTAATATGCCCAAACCCAAAGCAAAATCAAAGCAATCTTACATTTGATCGAGGTTCTAATTTCAGCTATCAAATTGTAGGGCATATACAACCCAATAGACCATGTTAAATACTATGAGGTAAACACCATGTCAGCAAAATAGAAACCATAGCAATTCTACAAGATCACATGTCTTGAACAAATATATTCCAAGAAAAGAGAGAGAAAGAGGGAGGAGATAGAGTAAAGAAAATAAAAGTCTTAAAAATATTGACCATTTAAATCCCAATTCAAATAAACAAAATGTAAACATAAAAGATCTTTCACATTTGTGATGCAACTGAAAATTTGAACTGACTGCATTTTTCATGATACTAAAAATTTTTAGATGTTATCATTATGATTTGGCTATGTTAAAAAAGAGCTCTTATATTCTAGAAATGTAAACATTTTTACAGATAAAATTATACAATGTTTGATATTTGAGTAATTGGCCATAAACTGATTTTAACACTTGCTTGGTGGTACAGGTGGGTCTATTTTACCATTCTCTTTAGTATTGTATATACTTGAAGTGGTTCATAGTTAAAAGTTAAAATTATACAATAGTAAGTATATATGCTGATCTTGGGGACAGCAGAATGCATAAATGGCATACGTGGGAAAAAGCCTTGAACCTTCACTGGGGATATTTTTATTCTTCTTTCTTCATGAAAATTCCTTCCTTTTTATATGCTATATTTGCTCAGCTATTCAACCTCTCCTCATGAAGCATCAGTCTTAGCATATTATTTATTGCTCATTTATTTTGTCTGTCATTCATGGAGCTTGTCAATCTTTCATTACATTTATTATACTAGAACAAACCCTGTTTCTGAGACCATCTGGGGTTCTCTTCCTTAATAACGGTTCTTTCAGCACCTAGTAGCTCTGAAGTGGTTGTGAGCATGCTCCTAAGCTAAAATAAACATCTATTTCATGGCCAGGTTCTGTCAAATTTATTCATTTAAATATTGTGAGATCAATTTTTGTTAGATCATTGTATTTTAATTGGCACTAGATATGCGCTGGATTTTAAATATACCCTTAACATCCCTAATTGCAATACTGCTTATTACCCTGTTCTGGTAAACACCTGCTTGAGAGCAGTCATCCCATCCAAACTTCAGATATGTCTACCAGGTGTTTCAAAAGACAGTACCTGTCACCAGGCTATAAATGACAGTCATTTTAAATCCTCTGTAATTATGGAGACTCTAAGAATTTAAAAGAAAAAAATTGACTTATTCAGCAATAACCTGAAATCATGAAATAGTCTGGTTTGAATATGAGCTCAGTTCTAGAACGGAACTGGTGAGCAACAAAATAATTAACTTCTAAAAAATAAAGAGAAAAATGCCATAATTATTAAGTTTTTAAACAAAGGTAGTGTGTTTTTTCTTATATTTTAGAAGCAAATTGATTATTTAACAGGAAAGATCTTATTCATTTTTTCTGTATTAAATTTTTTTTTCAAGATGACTCAACTTCAGGATCCAAAAAATTAGAAAATTTGATTTCCAGTTATATCAAATTATAAACTTAATCATTGTCCTTTAACTTGATATATACATTTCTTGTAATTGATTCTTTCAATAATTTTGCTGCATGTTCTTTCTTCCTGGTGACATTGGCAATTTGATCATAATCAAGGTCATAAATATTTTAAAATAAAGTTGCTAAGTCCAAAAGGGCATAGGTTTTATCCCTGGAGTATTTTGAATACAATGAGAATAGTGCTCTCTGGAATTGTGCAAAGTTGTGCCACCGATACTTAAAATGTATAGAAGTAGCTCCCATGATAGCCTGAATGTTTGTGTTCCCCCTAAATTCATATATTGAAGTCCTACCCACAATGTGCTATTTGGGGGAGGGTCTTAGGTAGATGATTAGGTCACGAATGGCAGTGCTGTTTTAAGATGCTAAAGAGAACAAACTTGTACCCTACTCCCTATGAGGACATAGTGAGAAATGTCAGAAAATACCCCATCAGACATCAAATCTGTGGACACCTTGATCATGGACTTCCAAAGCTATGAAAAATAAATTTCTGTTGTTTATAAGCTACCTACTCTAGGGTATTCTATTAGAGCACTGGAATGGACTAAGACAGCTCCCTTAAAATAGAACAAGTTAATGTTTCAAGTTTCACAAAACCTCTAGGAAATATTCTGAAACACCTTCTCCAATTCTGAATCATTTTTGAACTTCACAGTACATTTTCTCTTTGATTGAAAACATGGATTTTTGAAACAAACTTAATTAAAGATAAAATGTTTCTATAATCAAATAAGAGACTGTGATATTTAAACTATAAAGATTCCTATTTGAAAGTAATTGTTGATTTGTTTCTAGGGCTATGAGGGGAATAGAGTAGAAATTTAAATGGCAGTCTTGAGGAAAGGGGTCAAATGTTGCCACAGGCAAATGGAACGTGAAGTTTAAAAGCTTCCATGCTACACTGAACTTCAAAGCTGTTATTTTTAAGAGGGTTCTAAAGTTGGCAATCAAAATTTTCCCATCCTTAAATGAAAAACAGTAAATTTAATGTAATGCTCTTAAAAATAAATATACTCTAGTGGATGTCTTATCTACTTTAGAACTGGATAATCTGATCACAAACTCCAGAAAGAAAAAAGGAAAATGCATTTGGGAAATGTTTTTGAAAGTGAGGACTTTGCTCTCATCCGATATATTTCGTTTAGCTTTATCTCAGGATACTACAACAACAGATCCAGATATTTCTCCATAATTCTCTAGTTCGCCAATGAATTTTCCCATTTTTTCACACACGTTCATATGTTTGTATGTCTTCTGTTGGTTGAATCTCAATTTCGTGGGTTTCTAAAGTTGGGTAAACCTGTCTAAAACAACAGTTTGTCTACAAAACACAATGTCTAATATGATAAATTTGACAGGTCTGCAATGTAAACCTCTGAAAAGGGTGAGAAATACACATACATTTTTTAGTGTTTTCATTATCATAGTTATAATCAGATTTTCTGTTTGTTGGTCAAGTTTAGGAGATAATTTCTAACTACCTACTATTCTCCCAAGAGGTGCCTATGTGTGAGTTAAGACAAAAATCTCAACAACCTTTAACACATCAATCACTAAACATCTGTTCATCCACATTTTCTGTAAAGTTTAGTTCTAAGAGTATTATCAAATGTAAAGATTAATCTAAATTGCTGTGAAACAGTAAAAATGCAAATGATTTTTCTTAGGATTAGTAAAACTTCTCTTGAAGAGTTCACAATCAGTGACTCGGACTTCAACATCTTAAAAACAAACAAACAAACAAACAAACAAACAAACAAATCAAATAACCACGTTTTTTGCCTCTCCTATTGCTTTCAGGTTCAAATATGGTACAAACTTCTTGATATGGAATAAAAAAGGCCTTTTACAATTTGGTAATATTTTTACTAATAGATTTCAGCCTAATAAGCAAGAGAACTTTCAATAGCATTATGTAAAGATGGAACTAATTCCTCTCAAAGGTGGTGTGCTCACTCTATTGGACAACCACTTGACTGTACAGTTTCAGATGTGATGAGTGTGCAAATGGAAAGCTAGCATAGTAGTTAATGCATGGTTAGATTTCCAAGGTTGAAATCACAGCTTCTCTATTTACTAGCTTTATGCATTTAGGTACACTACTTTTGCATATTTATCATCATCATACTTACTTCATATAATTGTGTGACGATCCGATGCCACACATAAATGGGGCAATCATAAAATTTATCATCCCAATTGAGTTACTTTTGAGGTTGAAGAGAAGATTGTTAATAATTATGTCAAAATAACAGGTGTTCTATCCTAGGAATTCTACGTATAAAACATTTTAAAATTTTCTTGGCACAAACACATAAGGAATAAATATTAACTCATAAAATTGTTGTGATATTATTATTATTATTATTTTTAATTGTTGTCTTTAAAGAAATGGTCCTTAAAGTTTCTTCTCAACCTTAAGATTCTAAGATTTGCTAATAAATAGCTGTCATTTTCCAGCCCTGGTGAGTTCATTACTAAATGATCAAGCTCAGAAGGGAGCTGAGAGAGGGAGAAGCAAATGATAAGTGTGGGGAAATACATTTATGTGCTTTGTCTTCATACTAGCTAAGCATAAAATGGAGAATACCTCTGTCAAATGTGTGAGGAAGACCATTTTGTCACATTGGCAACTTTCTTTCTATCCATTTTGAATCATAAAAGATAAGTAAATTGTGTTAAAGTTCTATATTATGACATGAACTGGCCTGATTGATATGAAGCAACCATCATCTTACATAAGAGAAAATAAAATAATGGCATCTTGCAACCAATGAAGAGTATCAAGCACAGAAGATCTCTGAGTCTGTTCAGAGACCCAAACATTTGTGTTCTTATTTCTCCTCAAGCTAAGAAGTGAAAAAGGTGAAATTATATTTTTACAAGGTTGGGTATAGTATAGGGAGTATGCTAACGATTTTTGCCATACTCAAGATAACTTTCCAAAAAGGTAATACAATAACTCTTAGGTAAAATGATTTTATTTAATTTATTAATGAAATAAGGAGACCAGCAGATATCAAACAAGTTCAAAGGAGAATCTAAAGAACAGACATAGGTGAAAATCATAACTATTGAAATGAATGTGCACATGGAGGACAAAACTGGCTTCAATGAGAGAGGAAATGACAAGCAGAATTTACCTATGAACATGAATTGTTTTATATTGCTGTCAGTTATCAAAAACTAATAGTGATGGTTGTAAGATAGCTCCCATAGAGTCAGAATCAGATAACTTAAAGGTGGGCTTTAGAATAGGAGCTGGCACACTATAGCTGAGGGTAAACCACCTATTTTCATGAATCAAATTTTATTGGAACACAACCATGACAATTTGTTTATATATTGTTTATTATGATAAATGGCAGGGTGAATAGATGTAACCTTATGGTCTGCAAACCTAACATATTTATTACTGGGTCCTTTAAGGAAAAGTTTGCTGGTCCTTGCCATGAATAATACATAGATTTCCACTGAAGCACAAATTTTCTCCTATATTGTGTAGTTATAAATAAAGGATTTGGAACCTAGATGAATTTGGATTAGAATTTTAATTCCTTTACTTAATACATGTATCATTTTAGGTCAGTTACATAAAATTCCAGGGGTTCAGCTATTAAATCAGCATATAAATGTTATTCTTTATTATGTACATCTGATAATTCTTCTCTTGTATGGTTATCGTTAGGGGGAATTAAAATAGTAAGTATAAAAAGCCTAGTAGAATTTCCAGATAAAAAGTGGTAACAGGTTCAAAAATACTAAATCCTATTCATCATCATTTATCAGAATTCATCATTAAGGGCAAAACTACCTATAAGTTAAATAGCCTTAAATTTTTGGGCTTCTCATCAAAAGAGAGTTGGCTGTTCATACTGCCTGAAATGGAATATGGTGTTGCTATTCTTTCAGATAATAAAGAACAGCCTAGTGTATCAGCCAACATAATGAACTGGGGATTAGGAGACTACAGATCCAGCCTGGTGAACTTGGAAAACTCTCAAATCTCTCTGGTTGTCAAATACTTTATCTCTAAAGTGAAAGTGTTGAGCTAGAGGCGGAAAACTGCTGGGGTCCTTCAAGGCTCTGAAATTCTGTGAAACGATGCCATAATAGCCTCTTTCTCCTACCGTTTCACAGCTGAAAGAGTAAACTTTAGGATAAAGAGAAAAGATGACAGAAAACTGTGGCCATATAGAAGGCAATTATATTATTATTATTATCATTAATTATTAGTTTTATCATTATTATTATTATTATGACTTAATGCTATTGCTCGCTTCTTATATTTTCTAAAAAGTATTTTTTTAGTCAGAATATAATGTATGATATATTCTTTGTTATCCATCTATTCCGCTTCTTATAGAATTATTAGACTTCTACACACAGTGGCACTTAATTAATACCCAATGAAGACAAAAATAATTCTTTAATGATTATTATCATTAACTGTTCCTCATAACATCCCTGGGAAGCAATGTCAGTATAATTGCCTTGGTTTTACAGGTGAGAAATCTGAAGCCCAGAGAGGGTGGAGCCACATGGCAAATGTCACACAGTTAGCAATTAGAGGAGCTGGGAATAGAATCCAACATCTCAAGTCCTAGGATTTTATTCAAAGAAAATTATTGCCACAGCCTGCCAAGGGACTAGGAGCCTTGGGGAAAGGCATTCCCCTGTAAAGACCGAAGGCTTTCTATTGCCAGCCCAAAGCACTGAGCAGAGTGGGCTTTTGGGAAGGCATTTATTTCTCATGCATTAATATATTATTTTAGTCTTCATGATGACCTCTATATAAAAACTGTTCTTGTAATCTGGCTACCTTGTAAACATGGCTTTCTAATTCTTGGGTGAATTCTCTAAGCTTAAATGCATACCCTAGAAATGAGGTTAGCGAGTTTAAAGTACCGATAAAAAAAGTAGGTGGCACAGGAAGCATGATTTATTTTATTCATTTATCCAACAAATGTTTATTTACCTCTCAGGCACTGACCTAAACATTAGGTATATAGCCGTGAACCAAAATCTTTCTCCTGCTGGACTTTACAGCTGGGAGGGTACAAAAATAAGTAAGCAAATATAGGCAGATTTTAAGTGGTTTGCTATTTTTGTACACAGTTGTCAGGAAACACTTTTTTTAAGGAGTTGACATCTAAGAAGAAGCTGAAATAAAGTTAAGATGTGATGCTGGAAAAAGTAGCTGGAGGTTGTAGGGTTTGAGGCAAAGAAGTAATGTGCTCTAATTTCTATTTTACTTTGCCATTCTAATAGTGCTATAAAGAATGGACTGCAGTGGGTATAGTATGAGAGAAGGGAGAATTCAGAGGGCATTGCAGTAGCTGAAGTAAGAAATTATGTGGTGGTTATTGTGAAAGTGGTTGATAGTTTTGAATTTGGATATATTTTGATAAAGCCAATTTACTTTCTAATGTATCGGATGTAGAGTGTGAAAGAAAGAGGTCATAGAATTTCAAGTTTTTTAGCCTAAGCACCTAAGTGACCAGTGATACAACTTACTGAGTTTGAGAATACAGCTGAGGAAAAATGGGGAAATGGGGTAAAATTTCATTTTTTGGACAAGTTAAATTTGAGATGTTTATTTGAAATCTGAGTGAAGCTGTTCAGTAGGCAGTGGGATTTGTGAGTTTGCAAAGCAGAGGGGAAGTTGAACTAAACACATTTTTGAAGTAATTAGTATATATGTGGAATTTAAAGCCACAGAACTGGTAAAGATCATATCTAGACAGTTGAGTCCTAGGACAATATAATGATTCAATACTGGGTAGTAGGGGAAGATCCATATAGTAAACAGAAGGAAGAAAAGCTCAGTAAGTCTGAAACTCCAAGGGACAGGTGAAGAGTATTTCAAAAGATGGCAAGATTGCCTGTGTCCAGTCCTTTTGAGAAACTAAATTAGAAAAAGACTGATAAATAACTGTTGAATTTGGTAGTGTGGACTTTGATAATGAGACTTGATGAATTGACAAAAGTGGTTACAGTACAGAGGTAGAAATGAAAACATTCTCAGAGAGCATTCAAGAGAGAATTATAGGAAAGATATGGCAAAAAAATAAATAAATAATTTTTTGAGACGTCCTTCAAAAGGATCATAGACATGGGGCACTAACTGGATCATGATGTCAGGTAAAGAAAATATTATTTTTTAATGTAGGAGATAATATATCATGTTTGAATGCTGATGGGAATAATATAATTAAGAAGGGCTTGCCAGGCAAAGGGATAAGGTATTGATTGGAGTAATAGGTAATGAAAATGTATAGGGCTGATAAATTAGAAATTCTTGTGGATTTGAAAGTTTATTGTATTCATGTTCCTGGAAAGAATGAGTTGGAAATATAAGAGACAAGAAAGTGGAATTCTCAAAGTTGAGATCTTCTTAATAGGGAGTAGAAGAATGAGGTTATTGTCTCCTTGTATATTACACTTAACTGACTGGTCCTAAGAGGAGAATATGAGTTGTGTTTTCTCTTTTCACCATAAACACTCAAAACATAAGTATCTAGAATAAAATCTAAATATGACTAAAAATTTCCTTATTTAGAGGTTACAATTTATATATTTATAGCATTCTGCAATAGGAATTAAAAAAGCAGAAAGTATAATTTCTGGAGTCAGGGTGTATATAGGCTCCAAGGAACAGGTTGATGGACCGACTTTAGGATTATAGACAATTTATTTACTCTATTTTTAATGGATAATACATCCATTCAGTAGTATCTGAAGAGAATAGAGGGAAGTTGATAAACTTGGAAGAAGCATGAGGATATGGAAACTATGTCCTTACTGTAATTTTCTCAGTGAAATGAGAAGCAAGAGCTGGAAAGGAGAGTGAATTGAATGGGAAAATAAAGGAAATTTGTAGGCACCCCTGAAGGCCTGTTTAAGGTTTATGGTCATAAATTTAAAGCCAGACCAGCCAGCACAGTTATGTGTAGTATAATATTAGAGTTTTCTGTTGAAATAAAAATTTTTATTGAATTCCCACTTTACCTTTTCTTGTTTATTGCGATCCAACATAATATCTTCAGGCAATGAGGAAAGGATTTTATTTACATGAAAATTTGATGATAAAATTAGGTAGTCCACACCCACTCTTATTACTGGAAGTAAATAGACTCTGTACCTAAACTAAATTTCTTAAATTACTTAAATTTCTTCTAGAGATAAGCATGTTAACAAATTTTTATTTTATGTTAAAATGTCAGTTAAAAAATGTAAGTACATAAAAATCATCAGTGTTCCTATTAACCAGAGATAATCTCTAGTAATGTTTCAATATATTTATTTTAGGAGTATCTAGGTAAATAGATTATTTCTCACCCATTGAGGGCCTTACTTTAAAAAGTTTTGTTATCCACTTTTTTAATGTAATTATGTATATCCTAAATGTCTTTCAATATCATTCTTCTAGCATGCCTTTTCAATGAATTCATTTATGTGATAGTCTCAATTATATTGTGCAAAGTTTCTTCATAGAACTGACAAATTAATTCTAAAGTTCAAATGGAAGAGGCAAAGTACGATAATATCTAAGAGCATTTTGGAAAAAAAGGAAAAAACATCAAAATAGTGCATATTCTTGAACTTAACAATGCCATTTCTAAGATATATATCTTTAGTAATATTAGAACTTCTTCAAAATGATGTTTGTATAGGGAAACTTACTGAAACAATAATTCAAATTTAGAAATTACTCAAACGTTTTTCAATAAGTGAACAGGTAAATAAATGATGATACATTCAATTGAAAAGACAGGATTTCCAAGACATATTGTTCAGTGAGAAACATGCATCTAGTAATAGGAATGAATTTTTTATATGAAAATGAAATAAAGAACAAACTTTGTATATTTAAATGCCTATAAAAGAAACTCTACAAGTCTATATGCCTTGAGGTATAAAGTTGGGTTGTTTATTTGAGACCTTTATTTTCTTAATGTACGAGTTTAACACTATAAACTTCCCACTTAGAACTGCTTTTGTTTCTACTTCTGTTTGCCTCAAGATTTGCTATTAATTTTTGTTTTGATTTCTTCTTAACTCTGAGGTTATTCAGTAACATGTTGTTTAATCTCCATACATTTATGAATTTTCTGTTTTTCCTCCTGTTCTAGTTTTGTACCATTGTGGTCAGAAAAAATACTTGGTTTGATTTAAATCTTTTTACATTTACTAAGGTTTGTCTTATGACCTAACATATATTTCATGTGGGCTTGAGAAAAATGTATGTTCTGATTCTTTGGGATGGAATGTTTTGTGTTTCTCTATTAGGTCTATTTGGTCTAAGGTATACTTCAAGTCTAGTGTTCCTGTATTGATTTTCTGGCTGGATGATTTATGCATTGTTTAAAGTGAGGATATTAAATTTCCCTACTGTTGTATTGTTGTCTATTTTCTCTTAAGATCTTCAGCATTTGCTTAACATATTTTGGTGCTGCAATATTGGGTGTGTATATATTTACAGTTGTTATGTCTCCTTGATGAATTGACTTAATTATCATTATGTAATGACTTTCTTTATCTCTTGTTACAGTTTTTGACTTCTGTTTTGTCTGTTATAAGTACAGCTACCTCTGTTTTCTTTTAGTTTCCATTTACACAGAATATCATTTTCTATCCCTTCACTTTCAGTCTGTGTGTGTCCTCAAAGCTAAAGTGAAGCTCTCATAGGCAGCATATGATGAGGTATTGTTTTTTAATACACTCTGGCATTCTATGCCTTTGATTGGAGATTTATTCCATTTACATTTAAAGTTATTATTAGATAAGTACTTACTACTAATAATATCTTATTAATTGTTTTCTCTCTGTTTTGTAGTCCCATTGTCTCTTTTTCCCTCTTTTGCTGTCTTTCTTTGTGAATTAATGATTTTTCATGGAATTCTCTGATTCCTTTCTCATTCTCTTTTCTGTATTTATATAGGTTTTTGCTTTGTGGTTACCATGACTCTTACATAAAACATTATTTATATTTTAAACTGCTAACAAATAGCTGGAGTGAGTCAAAAGTCGGAGTGTGCAGTGTTGGCCTGGTTCAGGGTCCAGCTTGGAACCTGGGTTAATAGGGGCTGATTTTGAGCCTGATGCCACAGGAACCACGCAGGGCTATTGGAACTGACTGGCGAATGGATAGATTGGGAGCCAGGATTTTCTGGAGTCCACTGGGAGCCTGGTATCACATAAGTCACCTGGGGCCACTGGTTGGCAGGTGGCTGGCTAAGCCAGGGGTTAGGTTCACAGGAATCTCCTGGGAGCTTCTTAGGGCCACTGACATTGGCCTGGATCTGGCATGCATGGGGATAGGGTTACATTGTGAATTTGGATGCTCACTTCACTCTTTTTCTCCCATGGGTAGAATGCATCTCTGCTCTGGGCTTGGTGGAGAGGTGATGAGGTTAATGTGAATATCTTCCTACCCTCTTCAATCTGGCTTTTTTTAAATTTCTGTTCTTCACTTAGGACTATGATCTTTAACAGGAATCCTTAACTCTTGTGATGATATTTTCATGCACTGATAGTTGTTCAAATAGATGAGTTTGGAAGGCAATGGGCACTAGGAAGTCATACTACCATTTGCAAGTGTTACCCTCTCTTAAAAGCCCAATTTAAAAGTGGGCAGAAGGCATGAATACCTACTGCAGTGTGTGTACGGTGAATAGGGTGTTCTCAATAGGATCCAGGAGCTCATCTGGTTTTATAGAAGCTAGCTGCCTGAGAGAGGGTAATCCTCTTCTTCTGGCTGGAAGGACTGGACTCAAACAGCTTCCTATAGTTTTAATAGCTTTCTATACCTGAAAGTGAGTCTTCCTCTTTTTAAAATTAATACTCCCAGAGAAGAGGAGGAACTTCATAATGCTTTTATCGATGCAAACTTGGGTCACGTAAAGACACTAGCGAAGGGAAAAAGTAGCTCATTCTCACCCCTCCTTTATATATATATATATATATATATATATATACATATATATACATATGTTTACATATATTCACATATATATATGTAAAATTGTATTGAGATAAAAGCTTGATTTAACATGAAACAACCCCCCACACCCCCTCCCTGCCCTGCAAACCCCAGTGATTAATTAGTGTTAATGCTGATGCAGTTAAGATTCTGACATTAGGTTATGTGTCTGTTTTATTTTTCAGTGTACCAAGAGTTTTTATTTTTACTTATGTTTTCATTAGAATTAACTTTATTTTCTTTTTGTTTTAATAAATTTTAAGCATGAGAATGGAGGTTGAAAGCTGCATTGCCTATTAGCCAGATTCTGCTTTTTTTCTTTTATTCTTCCTTGAAGTATAGAAAACAGAGATCTCTTAGTGCAGGCAAGATGCATTTCTCCATTTATGAGAATGATGAAAGAGAGCAAATTAGCTTAACTGCAGTAGGGATATTCTGACTGAGAATTGTAAAGACTGTCTTAATGGTCTTAAACATAAAAATTGAAATAGGCTACTGAAAGCGAATGACATAGTTCCATCTTCAGAAATTTTTGAGAAGGGAAAAGAAGATAATGTGATATAATACCATGTCAATGTCAGGGAAGATAAATTCCATGAAAAATCAAGGCAAGAAAAGGAGAGAGAAAACTTTCCCTTAGTTCTTTGAGAGAAAAACTTTTTCTTACACCTAAATTGACTTGTTTCAGGTCTTTCTAGAAAGGGTTATCTCTCAGGTGGAATCAAGTCCAAGCCTCTTTTCCTGTTCTAAATGACTGGAGAGAAGTGGATAAAGAGGATAGGATGCTTCATGTGGGCTCCAAACTCTAATTCCTTTCACCGTCAAACGGAAAGCTCCAAACCTCAGTGACATGGGCTAATGTTTATTGTTTATTTTACTTGACTAACCCATCAGTATTCTTCTTTGAGTCCCTAGAGTGAATGAAGGAGAGAATCAAATTTTCATCCTGCTCTACCTGTAGATTTTTAGCAGTGGTTTCTATTTCATATTCATAAATGGCTTGAAATAGTGTTATGAGAAAAATTTTTTTAACTTAAAGCTGTGTAGAATTGATTCAGGAGACTCAGTTAGGATGGGAGTGATAAAAGTGGGGCTCCTAGCTTCCTATTTCTTTCTTGTTTAAAAAAAAAAAAACAACAGGTCACCATTTAAACCATAAAATCCCATGGTTTTTAGTATGTTCACAAATGTGTGCAACCATTACCATAGTCAAATTTAGACAATTTGGTGATGGAAGGAAATCTAACTCAGGGTAGTACACACAGTGTAATATATATATGACACACTGTTGAATTGTACATTTGAAACTTTTGAATTTTATTGATCGATGTCACCCCAATAATTTTTAATAAAAAAGAAACCCTGTGTCCTATAGCTATGACCTCTAACATCCCATTTTTCACCCCCTCTCTAGGCAATTACTAATCTACTTTGTGTCTCTATAGATTTTAATTTTGTAGAAATTTTGTATGAATGGAATCACATAATATGTGGCCTTTTGTGACTGACTTATTTCACTTAGCATAATGTTTTCACACATTGCAACATGTAGTTGTACTTCATTCTTTTTTATGACTGAAATTATTCTAAGTGTCTTTTTAAGAACATGTCATTACGGGCAAATTTTTATTTTAAGTAAAATAATTTATAATAATAAATATAAATAAACATTTGTTCTATACTAAAAATAATAATTTGAATACTAGTGATGCGAAGGTCTCTAAGTCCACTACAAATCTATAATCTTTGAGCTAATAGTTTATCTTTTCTGTAACTAGAGATCCTTCTGAATATTCCTGGTGAAGCAGTGATCCCAACTCCCTTTGCTCTAAAGAGGAGTTGAGTTAGTATGTGACCACCTTCGATCATCTTCATGTTAAAGATAGCTATGCCCAATCAAGTCTCCCTCCTTAACAAAATTTAGTATCCAGAACCTTCCCTGATATGCTAAATCTCTTAAAAACCTCCAGGTGAGATAGCAAAATGATCAAGTCTGTCTTCTCTCTATAGTTCACTGGCTTGGTTTTGAATTCTGGTTCCATTATATTCTACCTTTGGGATCTGGGGCAAATATCTATTCTAAGCTTCAGTTTCTTTATTTCTGAAATAAAACAAGAATTATATCAGTATCTTAGGGCTTTTTAGGAGACAATTTAATGAGAAAATGTACATGAATTTCACGTACAGTTTCTGGTATACCGAATGCTAGTAAATATTTAATAGGTATGAGTTGCCATTATTCAGATTATTATTATTATCTTTATTATTATGCACACTTGAATACCAATATGTAGCACAGTGCTTATTACATATTAATTGCCCCTAAATATTTGTTTAATGAAAGATAAGTTAAGGAGCTTCTCAAGACAGGGAACCTTATATTATATTTTTCACTTTGTTCACCCTGGACTTCACAACAGAGTTATCCATTTTGTGTGAGTCATTGGGAAAATCACTAAAGGAAGTTCTTCTCAATGACAAAAGTTACTACTAATGAGGAAATGTGCCAGCTTCTCTCCGAACCTCTCAATGTCATCTCAAGTAAGAGAGCAGATATCATGATATTTCATTTTTATGTCGATAAACAGTGATGATGTAACATCCCTTGCCCTTCCTCCCATGGTGAGGTGACAATATCAGAATCCTTGGAAGCATTTCCTCTAGAACCACCTAGCATTGATTTTTTTTTTTTTTTTTAAGCTGGCCTTTCTGAGGACTCGGCAAATTTACAAAGTAAAAAATGCAGTAAATCTATGGCCAAGAAACTATTGAGATAAAGGCATGTGTTCTTTTTATAACCACTGGTGGAACACAGAGCCAGCCTGACAAAATGCCGACGCCCCTACTGCTTGAAACTGTTAATTTCTAAGGAGTGGAGACCCTCTAGTTCTAACTCTGTATTTTTTTCTTAAGTTCTTGTGAGCATGTGTTTATTTCATTTGATTTTCAAAGTTTTGAGGTGCCTTGATTTCAGACAAGGTAAGCCCAGAGTTGTCTTTCGGAATAAATTAAAATTTATTGAAGTCTTGCTTTTTCTTTGCAATTTTTAAAGATACATAATAAAACATTAAAAAAATAGCCATTTCAAAACATAGTAGGGAAAAAATGACACACTTCTGCTGTCCTCTGAACTCCTGAATCTAAGCAATTTGAGAGGCTATGTGGATATTTTTTAAGAAAGTGTATGAGTGAAATTTTGGAATTTTGTAAGGAGAATTAATGGGAAGAGAATGAAATTTAGGAGAGAGGGTCTCAGCTGATCACAGCTGTCTCCCTGTCTCTCCAGGGCCTTTCTTCTTGTGGACCACCAGCTGTCCTGGGACTGACTCTGTTTCCACTCTGCCTCTTCTTTGGACTCACTACAGCTCCTGGGTAGAATGAGGACAAATCCTTTTTATCTTTCAGCAAAGAGATGGGCAGTTTTTTTTTTTTTTTCAAAAGGACCTTTCAGGGAAAAGAAAAAAAGGGGAACTAAAACAAAACTAAAGAAAACTAATCTTTACCCTGAAAAAATAAAGAAAGTATATAAAAACGCAAAGGAAATGGAGCCCATAGAGGCAGACTCATTGTTCTCGATGCAGTCATAGACTGGCTTTGTGACTAAGCCCTAGCTGTGGTTCCACGCTTAGTTTCTTCTGTTTTCCTGAAACATTTGCCCTTACTTCAAACCCGTGTTTGCCCTGGGCTATCTAAGCAACACCTGCAAAATATTTGCCTAGTTCAGTACCTTTTGAAGCTATGTGACCTGAACAGTAAGTGTTACCCTTGGAGCCTCTGTGCCATGTGATGCTTCTTAGTTGGTCTTGCTTAAATCCTGGATTCACTACATTCTAATTGTATAATCTTTCTAGGACACAATTGCATCAAGTAGAAAGGACTGGAATTCTAACAACTACCTTGGAGGGCTTTTGTAAATATTGTTGATATCATCTTCACTGTTGTTAGTAGAAAATCTGGCACCATGTAGAAACTCAGGAAAATAGTAGGTATTTTTATTATTACCATGGCAAATTGGAAATATTGATCTCTTCTTATGGCTGAGCTTTGACACCTATTAGAATGTTTTAAGTTTCTAGCTTTTAGTTCTAAAAGCATAAAGTGCCTAACAAATTATTGTGAACCACTTCTGTATCATTTCTGTTTGTTGTATATCATTTCCAATTATAGTACTCCCTGCTACTTTAGGTACTCCATGAGATATCATGTATAAAGTTCCTTCCACAGAGTAAAGCACACAGTAGGCATTTAATTATTTCCTTCTCTGATAGCAATGCTTAGTGTTTCCTGTCGTGGAGATGCTAGAGATGCTTTTACTTTTGTGAGGACTTGGCTGTTTATCAGAACTGGAAAGGAAATAAACATATAAAGAGTCAAAGTATATGCAAATTTTGCTCTCCTTGTCCAAGTTTAATTGTCTAATAGTGAATTGTTTAATCCACATTTAAATTTCACTTTTCTGTGTTCCATTGCCATTACCTTAAATACTGAGTAATACGATAAGCCATGTGTCACACTATATTATCTTTAGTTGGGCATCAGCCAGGCTAGACTTGAGCAGTAGTGGACAGGGTTAGAAGATAAAGCCCATGAGATTCGAGATTTCAAAAATGAAGCATGAGGTGAAGGCAAACACTAAATCTACAACCATGTGACAGATTGAAGCCAGTAATAAGCAGAGCAGAATATCATAATGGAGTGGAAGTCAAGAAAGCAGAAGCAATTACCAGGGAAAAGAAGATATTCATAGAGAAACAGAGTGTTTTTAAAATAGGATAAAAAGAATTTGAGTCTAGGGCTCAGATCAACATTTAGTCTTCTCTATTTCCTGGGTATATGATTATAACCAAGTCACTTCGCCCCTGCAAATTGCATTTTAGTCACCTGTAAAATGGCAATAGTATTTATATTACCTGCCTTCCAAGACTCTAGTGATATAAATAGTAAAGTACTTGATAAACAATCAAGTGTTATGTACATTGTAAGATAAATGTAGCCTATAGGTTGGATGCCACATGTAGATGTACCTTGTTTGCTCAACATGTGGCATCCAACCCCTGGGCTACAGACAATATAGATTTCCTTGAAACATAAATATCTTGAGCCTCTGGGCCAGTGTTACTGTATAACAATAGGCTGGGCATTTGGGTTTGTAACCTATAACAAGAGAGTCTTGTCTCCTCTCTACTCAGGTTCCAAACTTGACAGCCCAGGATATGATTAATCAGGGCTCAGGGCTCAGGAAGCATCTCTCCACACCTGGCAGAGCCTGATAAAATCTTTACAATCAGATTAAGAGAGCAGTGATATGATGTCCTGTCAGTGGGGGCATGGACATGTAACATCATTATGCAGAACAATTCATTATCGTAGTCGACCTTGCACTGGACTTTTGACTGCATATTGATGTTGTACACTCACTGAAGATGCCTGGATAAATGCTGTAGCTAAGGCATGAGAGCATTTGGTAGCAGCTGGAAAGCTCGCTCTTTCCACCCCAAATTCAACTCGAAGAGAAACACAGATCTGGGGACAGCATTCATTTTGCTATTTCTGAGTCCTTTTATCTTTGCTTCAACAAGGTACAGTGGCTTCTTTTCTTTTCTTTTTCCTGAATAAATTGTTTTGTTTCTCCTTCAATTCTTCTTCCACCCTGGAGATTTAGGCGATCACTGGGATGGGAAAATAATGAGGTCGGTAGTTTTTGTTATTTTTTAAAGATATCATTTCTCCTCTTCTCACTTTTAAATAGTCCAGGACATACCTACCTCCCCCAGAACCCCCTTTCTCTCAAAACCAGTTCTCCTTATTCAACAAGTCTCTGATGTCATTCATGGATTATAACATGAGGGATCAATGGTATGATCTGTGAATGTATCATTGAATCTACATTAGGCCACTGTCCTTAAGCACCAGTATCTTTTCATGACTGTTTACTGAAATATACAGCAAGAATTTTAGAGTCATACAGAGCTTCAGTCATGTTCCATCTCTGCTATTTAATAAAGGGAGGGTGGGTCTTGCATAATTTGATCAACTCTTTTAAGTTTAGTTTCTTTTCTCTTTAAATGGCACTTACAGGGAGAGGGAACTATAAACCCTGCTTCAGCTCTACCTTCACAGCATTAAAATGTCATGGATTTCCATGTGCATACTGAGACTGTGACTAGCCAAGTATCTGGGTTTCGGGGTGTTTTACAGACATGGTGACCTTAGACTTGGGAGGGAGAAGGAGTAAACCGCATTCTTCAAATCATATTTATCAAAGGATTCTTGAGTGCATAGCTCTCTTATAAGAAGCAATTGCAATGGTAGGGGAGTAATACTAGTTTTAGTCACACAACAAAAATTCACCCCAACTAATGCAATATTTGTAAAATGTGTTCATTGTCTTCAAAGAAAAGATGTTTGTGTCACAGGTCAGCCTCTCCAGGAAGTATGCTCTGAGGTAGAGGTTTGTATATGGTAACTTTATTAGAAAATGTTCTTGCGAGCAATATATCTGGAACAGAAAGGAAGCAGAATTGGGCAGAAGGAAAGCTGGGGCTATCATGTAATCTCAACTTAATTTTTAGCCAATATCATGGATAAAAATAGCTGAGATAGCTGTTTGGAAGTTCCCTACACATCAGGTGTGAGGGTCAGACCTATATATCCCATACGGACCATTATTGGTTGGGCACTGCGTCTGAGAAGGGAGTTTAACCTTCGAAGAGGCAACACTATGCAGGCCAGAACAATTTGGGGTTGGGGGTATGAGGCAGTAAAGCTGGATGAATGATAGATTTTATGTGTCGTCTTTGCACAGTTTCCCTTTCAAACACTCAGATCTTAACAGGTTACAACCCCTCTTTTGCATAATGCTTTACATTCTTTAAAGCTAGTGAAGCAGATATTATCTCCATTTTAAAGAAATTTCCAGTCTTTCTAATCACTCCTTCCTTCTGAGCGTTCGACAAATTATAATCCCTGTGGGACTTAGCTTTCTTTTTGGCAAAATGAGGATGAAAAAAACTACATTGTGTTTCATCACAGCTTTAGGATCTGTGATTGTGTACCATGCACAAATTTATGTGTTTGCTAAGTGGAGAAGCCAACCATACCATCGATGTCTTGTGGACTACTGCTCCAGGGGTCTTCTGACTCTCCCATCCTGCCTGATGGGGCTGAGGTCAACAATGGGAACGTGCTCCGAGTCTGCAGACAACAGCATGTGAAAGAACTAGAATGCAATCTGAGGAAATTTCCCCGGTGTACAGGTGTCCTTGGAGTGTTTCGAATTGCATGAATAACAATGAGTAATGTTTCTGTGTTACCTGTGTCCTGCGATTTTTTTTTCCTTACAGATAAAATGACTAGTGCTCCTAAAGTGAAATCACACGGAGCAGATTTGGCAGGATTCTTGCAACACTTGTGCCTAGGTTTTATTAGCAAATTGTTGGCACAGGCATTTCTAGAGTATTTAAGCTATTCTGTAAATTTAGCTTACTCTATTAATGAAAGACAAAAACCATGTCATCTAGCTCAAGCATTTTTCGTTCTATTCTCTGGATATTCCAGTTATACTCGTTTCAACTGAGAGAGTTTGCAGAACCACTCTATACCCGTGGGTAGCATCTTTTTTTTCCTATCCATGGGAGTGACGTTTAGCCTACCAATTTTCTTGCAATTTCAGCCAGCATTTTAGTGCCCAAACAGATTTCCTGAAAATGAGAGGCTGGAGCTGACCCAAGTCAGACATCTTCAGCATTCAGCAATACAGGTACAAGATGAGTGAGAAAAATAGTTAAAGACACATGGGAAAGGGTTCTGATCAAAGGAAACCAGGGAAGCAGAAAATAAGGACATCTCCAGGTTTTTTGGCTTCAATTTCACATTCCTTACAAGCTGTTTATTACAACAATAGGAGGCTTCCTGATCTACCTCAGTGTGACTTTTCTAATACTATAGTTCCGATAGTTTGGGAAACCTGGCTGTGTTGTATATAAACTTTGTTTTTAGAGAAAGGAAGTACAAATACGAATTAAGATCATTACTTAAAGGAAAGAATGCTTCTAGCTCCCTGACATGAAAGAAATGCCATAAGGCAGGAAGGAAGAGGAAGTAGTTCTGTTCTGCCTTTGTCCTTGGCAACCATTCTGGGAAGCTTAGGCTGTGAATTACCTTCTTAGATTTATTTAGATGTACCCTTTTGCATGTTTATTCCTTGTCTCAGGTACTTTCTTTAATTTTCACTTTTGACTTATAAATCTCTTTGAGAAAATTTCTTAAATCATGATATTGATTTAAATTTCATTAATGCATCAATTTATTTCTTCATAACCACAAGTATTACTGAATGATGCATATCCTATCATTGGAAGGAGCCAAAGTGGTCCAGTGACAATAAGTAGTGAGTTTCACTTTTGTTTCTTCTTATATGCTATAGTAAAGTGAGCTAAAGCAAAGTCATCAGAAAAATATGTAACATGACTCAGCCTCAAGTCACCTTTTGATGGGCATAGAAGCTTATCTGTCAAATTATGGCATTTAGAAATGAAATATAAGATTCGAAGTGAAATTATATGGACAGCCTGATTCATAGAAGTGCTATCATAGTGATAGTGGACATGAGCTAGCAGTAATAACTTCAGCTATAAGGTCGATGTCCATTTTTTAGAATGGAAAAGGAGACTTAGAGCTTCCTTAGTGTGGTGTGCATTAAAACGAATAGAACTAGACATATCAGTTTTATCTAAAACCATAAATAATGTCAATTATAAACTCTCTAAGAGGTCACCTCTCAAGGCTTTCTTCACGTTCTTTCTGTCTTCGGGATTGTTTTAATTATCCTTAGACATCAGGCCTGTCCCATCGTAAACAAATGGACAAAACCAGTGAAAGGAATCGGTAATTATTCAAAGGGAAAGAGCGTTTTAGCCTCTCCCCTAGCTATTTATTTAGTCATCGTCTTTTCTGTTCAGAGTGCAATACCTGAAAACAGTGTGCTCTGGTGTCAGATTTTAATAATAGGAGAACTGGGTGTGGAGTACAGGGGAACTCCGCACTATGTTTGCAATTTTGCTATAATCTAAAAGCAGTCCAAAATAAAAAGTTTATTTAAAAAATAAACAAAACCATTCTCTCCCTTTACTACTTCCATTTTCAGCTCCCACTCACTACTCAAACAGCGGTAGCCCAATTCACTCAGAACTGAAGAGAAATGACTCTGCAAAATTACCAATAATCTCCATGTTGAGAAATCCAGTGATCACTGGTAGGTAGCTCTGTCTGCTTCAACTTCTTAGTCATATCGAACACTTCTGCTTACTCTTTTTTGAACATTAACAATGGAAGAGACGTCTGTTCTTGATTTGAAACAGAAAGCCAAATGTGTTGTGTGCTAAGTAAGGGAGAACTATATTTGAAAAACACAGTCTCTTTTAACATCAGTATTCTGGGGAGGTTTGGAGTGCAAAGACAGACAGATGTTCAGAAGGGAATTTTTAGAAATAGGTTAAATTCAGCTTCTGAAGGTTGGTTATTGGAATGAGGCTGTTGCCGGGTGGCTGACTTTTAAATGGAAGGTTACCAGAGCTGGTTGTAGCCATACAAGTCATCACCGACCAACTGAGTGGATTTAAAACCAGCTCTGGAGATTATCTTTCCTATCCTGGACTGTTGCCAAAGGGCAGTCTTTTTTTCTTGAATTATTGGAGTGAATCAACTTTTTAATTTCTCCCTTGGCCTCTGTCCCTCTCCTAACTTTCCTCCTATGTCATTAATATCCCCTTTCAAGTTTTACTTGCCTTTTAAAAATGTTAGACATTTAAATTAGAGTTTCTAAATTCCATATACTTTATGTGTATGCAATTTCATCCAGCCCTTGGACCTCTTCTCTCCTCATCAATCGCTTGATGATTTCATTTTGATGATTTTATCATAAGGTTATATGGCTTTACACACAATTTCCTTGCTTATATCACCCCAAAGTAGATTTCTAACTGAGACCTTACCCCTCTACCCCATATTTCTATATCTAACTGCTTAATGAATACCTTCACTTGATCTCTAATGCAGATTTCGAGCTCTACATAGCCCAAATGAATCTTTCCCTCTAAAATTCACCTCCATCCATAGCCTTACTTATATCAGTTAATGGCAGTTCAAATATTTTAAAAAATTATTTTATCGAGATATCATTGACATATAACATTGTGTAAGTTTAAGGTTTTGAAGTTGCAATATGATTATCACCGTAGCATTAGCTAACACCTTTATCATGTCATATAATTACCATTATTTTGGGGGGAGAACACTTAAAAGTCTAGTCTCTTAAAAATGTGAAGTTTATAATACAGTATTGTTGTCTATAATTGCTATGCTGTGCATTAGGTCTCCAGGACTTCTTTATCTACTAGTTCCAAGTTTATTCCCTTAAACAACATCTCCCCAATTTCCCCACCTCTTAACCTCTGATAATCACGATTCTACTCTCTGTTTTTAATGAGTTCAGCTTTTTTAGATTCAAACACAACTGATATCATACAGTATTTGTCTATTCTGATTTATCTTACTTTTCAAGATCCACCCAGGTTGTTTCAAATGACAGGATTTCTTTCTCAAGGCTGAAAAATATATTTGATATATAAATATGCATATATGTATATATATATACACACACACACACACACACACACACAGAGAGACATATGTGCATATAATATATGGTCACTTCTTTACCTATTCATCTGTTGATGGATGCTTATATTGTTTATTTTGGTTATTGTGAATAATGTTGCAATATACATGGAAATGCAGATATACTTTCAATATCCTGCTTTTATTTTCTTTAGATATGTACCCAGAAGTAAGATTTCTGAAAACATGGTAGCTATATTTTTAATTTTTAAAAGAAACCCCATACTTTTTTCCATAGTCTCTGAACCAACTTAACTACCCACATGTGCACAAGGGTTCGCTTATCTTCACATCCTCTCAGATAGCTATCTCTTGTTTCCTTGATAACAGCCATTCTAAGAGGTGTGAGGTTATACCTTATTGTGGATTCGATATGCATTAGTGATGCTTACTGCACTACCACAGACAGAAAAATAAAATTAGACCCCTATTTTACATTACTCACAAAAATTAACACAAAATGGATTAAAGACTTAAACATAAGACCTGATATCATAAAACTCCTTGGAAAAAATATAGAGAAGAAGCTCCTTGACATTGTTGTGAGCAATTTTTTTTTTTTTTTTTTTTGGATATGATGTCAAAAGCACAAGGAACAAAAGCAAAAATTGACAAGTGGAACTACATCAAGCTAAAAAGCTTCTGCACAGACCCCCCCCCCCAAAAAAATAATAATAATACAAAGGTAATCTATGGAATGGGAGAAAATATAAGCAAACCATCTATCAGATAAGGGGTTAATATCTAAAATATATAAAAATCACCTTGGATTAAAGAACAAGTAGAAAAACTTAATGAAGATCCCCCCCCCCCGCCCATAGAGGACATCCAAAAATGGCCTACAGGTACATGAAAAGATGCTCAGCCATGGGATAATTCAGCCTGATACAGTGTTGCCTTGTGAGAGGGTGATGTGTGTGGCAGTTTTAAATACATATTTGTGAAATTAATTAATGAATGACTTCATTTACCATCTACACATGGAGTGTTCTCTCTTTCTATCTTTCCCTCCCTTCTCCTCTCCTCCCTCTTATAACTATTTCTTTCTCTCATCCCACCTAGACAGTTCAGATCTGTATATATTTCTTCCTTCTTAACTATATCACTGGAGTGTCCTACTGGAATTTCAGACTCAATTTATTCAAAGTTTAATTCCTTACATTCTTGCTGAAGCCGCACCTCCTACAGTGCGCTCTATCCTACCAAGTGACCAACCATATTTTATGCCTGATTATGTAAGCTAGAAACTTGAGAGTTATCTCTGAAACTCCTTTCTCCATGATCTATCACATCTAAAATCCTGTCATTTCTGAGTAAGTGGAATCTTTTCATTTTCTTCCACCTACACTATCAACAACTATGCCCACACTTCTATCATTTCTCAGCTGGCTACATCAGTCCTTAACTGATCTTTTATTTTATCTTCTCTGTTGTCTTTTATTTATTCTCTATCCTGCACTCAAGCTAAAACACACAAATATAATAATGTCACCTTGTGAATACACACATACCATTGTCACCATGCTAAAACATTTAAATATGTTTGATTGTCTTTAGAATAAACACTAAATCATCAATATGGCCTTTAACACCAGACACTGTTTGGCCCTTGTCTACTTCATCAACTTTACCTAGTGCTAACCTCCCTTTAGCTTTTCTAATTCTAGCCATAGAAGTCAACTATGTTCCTTAAAACCTTTATGACTTTTCTGGCTTGAGTCTTTCACATATGCTTTTCCTCTGTCTGAAATGCTCTTCCTTTCCACCTTTTCCTATTCAGTACCTGCTTCAGAGCTCAGCTCAAAAACAGATCTCTCTCTAGAGAATGTTTTATGACTCTTCAAACCTGGTCACTAGATAGGTGCTCATAAAATTATACATTTCTCTACATAGTCCTTTCAAAAAATAACAAATAATTAGGCGATTGCTTTTTGAATATTTATCTCACTATTACAATATCAGTTGTATGAGAGAAGAGACTTTATTATTTTCATGGCTGTTTCTCAAGTGTTTAAACAGTTTGTCTTAGTCCATTTAGGCCGCTATAACAAAATTCCACAGACGGGCTAGCTTATGCACAACAGAAATTTATTTCTCACAGTTTCTGAGGCTGGAAGTCCAAGATCAGAGTGCCAGCATGGTTGTGTTTTGTGGGAGGCTTTCAGTTGGTGGACTACCAACTTCTAATTCATAAATGGAAGGGGCAGCTGAGCTCTCTAGATTCTCTTTTAGAAGAGTAATAATCCCATTCACGTGGGCCCCACTCTCATGACCTAAGCACCTCCCAAAGGTCCCATCTTCTAACAGAATCACATTGGGCATTAGGATTACAACATGTGAATTTTGATGGAACACAAACATGCTAAGTTTTGAGAACTTAGCATGATTTTTTTGTACATTTTATGCATTCACTAATATTTATAAATGAATGAATGAATGAATGAATGAATGTTTGACACCTCCCTGATCTCATGCTTTCTCTCTCCTTTCTCTTTATGATATATTGCTGAAAGTCATCCAAACTGCATGGTAGTTATATTTTGAGCACCATATCTATGGCAGCCTTATTTCAATAGTGATAAAAAATTACTTTCCTTCCTTTAATAATCATAGCTGCAAGTTAATCAGTACTTAATTTTCAAATGTTCATATGTATAATATGTATAAAACAATAAACCTCTGCATGCTTTCATCTCCGAAATACCAGGAAACTAGAAGCCTGGAAGAGCCTCTTACCTAGGGGACTTTAGGTGAAAGAAAGTGTCATATGGTCAAATTAGTCAAGTTAGGATGATTATAAAATGTTTCAATAGAGACACCAAGTGCTGATTGGTAATAGTTATCAGAATTATAAGCATAAATAAAAGCAAATATTAGTAAGGTGAATTATACAACAGAAATTTTCTATTCAGGGAGAAAACACTAGACGAATTGATTAAATTCTCTTGGGCAGAGGTTGAGACTTTTAAAAGCTTCCGTCACCAGTACACTTGACTTGCCAGCCATAATAAGAGAAATACCTTATTTCTGGTTATTCCTACCCACTCACCCCCATGTTGTATTCGTAACAGAAATGTACAAATTTGAGTATATAAAATTTCCAAAAAGATTGTGGAAATATTTTTTAAGAAACAGAATGTTGCACTTGTTTCTGAAATGCAAGAATGCCAGTAGCATGTCAGGATGAAGATGACAGAGAATCAAAATAATGATGGATGAAACAATAAAAAACATGTTTAAAAGTGTAACAATATGTGCATAAGTGGTCCAGAGCTGGATTCAATTTTTCATCATGTTGGGACCAAGATATAGCTCCTGCTACTCCATCTCCAGGATGCAGCTGCAATCCAGTTCTGACAACCCATAGCACAGCCTGTGAGAGGGGCACAAGGGGAAGGGGAGATCATGCTCCAGAAAGTGCCCACATCACTTTTGCTCACATCCCATTGGTCAGAACTTAGTGGTGTATATAGCTGGCTCCAAGAGAAGTTAATAAATTCACTTATCATGAATGTGCCTGCTTAAAATTGAGAATACTAATACTATAAGAAACAACGAGGCACATATTTCATGTGAAAACAAACCATGTCTATTATAGAAAGTGAGTCTGATCTCATTCATTTTTTTTACAAACTTCTCACTCAATTTTTTTTTTCTGGAGTTAGTTTTAAAGGAAAATACTTTTTTGGAATACTTTCTGCTTTTAGTTAAAGAAACCAATAGTAAGTAAAAATATTGATATCTAAGGTCAGCATGAGAATAAGTGGAAATTCTTAAATGAAAAATAAATGCCAAGAAATGAGTAACACCAGTCAACCGAGTTATTGTTTTTCGATGCAAACAAAAATTGTGAACATAGACTACGAGTGCTGGAGGCTCCATATCCTTTTTATTTTCTCTACACATCCTGAGTGGCTTGTGTTTTTCCTAGTTAAGTCTGGCTCTGATTTGTGGCATCTACTGAATTAGGGAGAAAACCATCTTCAATCCAACAATGGCACCTCATTTATACATTGCTAACACTCAGATGCAGAACACAGTCGATCTTCTTTGATTTCTCCAGAGACATCTCTCACACAAAGTATGAATGTATATAGTTAAATTTACTGAAGAATTTTTTTGTGGTGCTATGAATTTGTTCATGTTATTCAACCCTATTGAAGACAACAAAGCATTTATTATTAGTTTAGTTGTTTCTTCAAGTATCTCTCTAAAATTTCTGCCAGCTTAGTCTCAAGCCTCTCCTCTTCTTTTTCTCTCCCTTCTCTTCTTTGCTCTGTATCCCTCTTCTAAATTCCTATTTCTTTCCTGTCTAGAGCAATTTAGCTTTCTTTTGTTTCTTATTTTTCTCTCAGCTCTCCTCATATAAAAGTATTCTTTTAAGCATAGATGGTTATTAACTAATTTCAAAGATCAAATATTAAATATTGGTGTGCTTTTTGTCTTAGTATATATGTTCTAATTCTATGAATTTCCTGGATCTAAACTATCCAGTAGAAATATAATGAGAAGCACATATTTGACATTGTCTAATATCCATGTTAACAATATAAAAATGAATGTGTAATTAATATTCTGGTTTATTTTATTTAACCAAAGTAATCTAAACTATTATAATTTTAATATGTAATCAATTTAAAATGATTAAGACATTTAATCTCTTTTATACTAAATCTTTAAAGTCTAGTGTGTATTTTAAATCTCCAGTACATCTCAATATAGATTCTAAGTTTTCATTAGATATGATTGATCTCTATTTAGATTTTAGAACATTTGTAGTTTAAAAACTAAATTTACTTATTCAAGTCATTCCCAACATAAATAAAAGTTTTCTAATAATTAAATTGAATACCAAAAAAAATGATTTACCTTTAATATCACATCTGGATCGATAAAACTTGTTTATCTTGTATAGAAAAGTTGATTTGATTTTGAAACAAAAAGCATGTCAGTTTTAAAACTATATCTACCCAAGTGAAGTAAATTTATAACTCTTGTGTCAGTTTGGGATTATTAACATTGCATTCAAAGTGGCACTCCATAAATTGAAGAACAATTCTAAATCTGACAATATGATCCAAGCCTTTAAATATTTTTTATAGTTTTTCAGCTAACCTATAGAGCACAGTCTATTCTGCATATTGATTATGTTAGAAAATTTTCTGAAATCAAATTACTGATTTATATCTTTTAAAGTCTTATTTTAAAAATTAATTCTAGTACCTCTAAACTCTTCCTTTTTTTGAAGCTTTTAATTTAGTTTGTTCATATGTAGTGCAAAACAAAAAACCCTAATTTATCTTTGATTATTAAATATTTGGATAGCAATATTTTTTGTTTCGAGAAAACTTTAAATTTCGGTTAACAGTACAGTAAATCTTTTAAAAGTCTTCTGTGGCTAACCAATCAGCGCTGGCAAAGAACTCCACATCATTAAATATACTGTCTTATAATTCTTTCAAAATTTCCAAAAAATGACTATGATTTATGTATTTGTAACACTTTTCATATTCTACTTCAAAAACCTAAGTGTAAATATTTTAACATGTATCATACAGTGGAATAAAGCAATAGGGAAATATCAATCTCTTGTTTGAAAATCTCAATAAATCTGGGTTCTTTATCTAATTCAGAGCAACATTCATAATAATTAAAAAATGTTTTTTTTTTTTTCCTATCTAGTTGAAATCCTCTTTGGAAGATGTAAAATATTCAAAACTATGTATGCCCTGAGGTTGATACTGTAGACTGCAAATTGACAACATTGTCTCATAAATTTGAACATGCCTAAATAAATAATTTATTTTAACATCTCTTGATCTAAAATTTGCATTTTGCATGTGTGCAAGGATCCAAGCTGTTTTATAGCTAGCCAATGTCATCTTAATCCTGTTAAAAAATAATTTATACATTTTTTGACATTTAGTTTTTATTTTAGATGATTAATTTCTTTAGTATTTTTTGGCTTTTGAGATAAAATTTCTTATCAAATTTATCACATCCAATTAACATTGTTATTTGTATTATCCCTAAAATTGTTCTTGTGAATCATGCAACTTTCTCATTTTGCTTTGCTACAGATAATTTTAATTGCCACATTGATTTTTTAATTTAAATAATTTATATATATTATCATTAAAGTAACAATAAATAATTCCATTCAATTGCCAATTACAATTCCCAAGGGTACCACTATAACTCTAGCTAATCTACATAAAATATTCTAATACATTAAAATGCTACTTTAATGCATTAAAAAAATCATTCAAGCCAACTCAATCAATAGACACCAAGTGAATTGATGATGGCTTTATGTGTAAACAAGAAATGACTAATATTTCCATCATGTGCACTATAACAATAATATTGTACAGGAGCCAATAGTTAAAGTGAGATGCAGCTCTACTGAAATAATAAAATTGTGTAACACAAAAATATCTTACACTGCTAAGTTTTTAAATACAAATAAATTAAAATTAAGTTAAAACTTAAATTCCTCAGTCTTACTAGCCACATTCAGATGTTCAGAAGTCATATATAGCTAGTGGCTGCTGTATTGAACAGGACAGTTCTAGGTGATACATTGACATCAGGTGATACATAAGTATTTAACACCATGTGATTTTGTACATTTCTTAATTTCAATACCTTTTAAAGAACATATTTCTATGGATTACATCTTTGTCATTAATTGTGCCTTCTGTGTATTCTTCCTGCCTAGCACATTGCCTTGGCCTTGAAAAATATTACATGAATGAATAAATAAACCTATACTTTTCCATTGTTTTTTTTCCAATGACAAATTTTGTCAATATATTTAGAGCAATCTTTTTGAAGAAAGAGAAACCCATTTAATTCTTTATTATTTATCATTTATCAGTATGTTTCAGAAAATTTTATTTGATTTTTTTCTTAAAACCTCTTATTCCAAAAATTTCAAGTACAAGAGTACGAAGTATTAAAATCTTCCCAAATCACCAGATTTAACAATTATATAGCCAATTATATAGCCAATTTATATTACCCAAAACCCTGCTGCTCCACCAACCCTACAATCATCACCGTGGGGTACCTTACAGAGAATCACAAACACATTCGAGTTTTATTCAGAAATACTTTGGTATGTCACTCTAAAAGATAGACTCTGTTGAAAGCATAAACACAGTACCAATTTTACATATAAAATATAACATCACAAAATACTTGTTAATGTTCAAATTTCCAAAATTGTCTCATATAGGAGTCTTAAAGCTGGTTTGATCAAACCTGAATCTAGACAAATCCTACACATGTCAGTTAATCCTCCTTTCATCTGTTTCTTCTATATCTATTTTATTGATATTTGTTGAAGAAACAGGATCTTTTTTTTTTTTCTTTGTAGAATCATCCACATTATTTTGTTGAGGGCATCCCCATGATGTCATTCAACATGTCCGTCTATCTCCAGCATTTTCTGCAAAGTGGTGTTCAAATCTAGAGATTAGATCACCTTTTTGGCTTCTCTGCCACAATCAGTTTTCATTTCAATTCTCTTCAGTCATCTCAATCATTATTACTCATTTAATGCTTTCAAGCCACTAAATGAGTGGTGGTGCTGTCATTCTCCCATATCCTCCCAGTCTCAACCGGTTTGTGCTCTTTAAAATATTAATTCAGGAAGGTGTAGAAATAAATACTCGTATCCAATTACAATGTTTCCCTTTTTCAGTACAACACGACCTGTGTTTGGGCTTTCTCTTTATCATACATACTCTCTCTAAAGTTATCAATTACTTCCACTTTGGCAATACCACTGACTGTTTTCAGTACCACAATATTTTATAAAAGACTTTTATTCCTTCATATTATCGAGATCAATTTCTTCTGGTTCTATTTCTGAACTTTTACTTTAATTCTTTTAATTATTTCCTCTTCTATTTATCTCTTAAGAAGCTTCTATTTTCTTGACTAGCCTTTTATTTTTCTTCTTGATTAGAATACTTCATTTTATTTATTTATTTATTTATTTATTAAGTTTATTGGGGTGACATTGGTTAATACAATTACATAATTTTCAGATGTACATTATAATTTGACATCTGTATATTTTATTGTGTGTTTACTACCCAAAGTCCAGTTTCCCTCAGCTACCATATATTTGATCCCCTTTACCCACTTTACCCTCACTCTATCCTCCTGTATTTGACCCCCTTTATCCTGTCTACCTACCCCCTCTTCCCCTATCTCCTACCCTCTGGTAACCACTAGTCTATAGTCCATGTGAATGAGTCTCTGTTTGTCTTGTTCATTTGTTGCCTTTAGGTTTATATCCCACATATAAGTGATATCATGTGATTTCCAGCATTTTCTGTCTGGCTTATTTCGCTTAGCATGATTATCTCTAGGTCCATTCATGTTGTCACAAATGACAGTATTTCACCTCTTCTTATGGCTGAATAATATTCCATTGTATATATGTAGCAAAGCTTCATTAGCCAATCATCTATCATAGGACATTTCGGTTGCTTCCATGTCCTGGCCACTGTGAATAATGCTGCTATGAACATCAGTGTGCAAATATCTTGGGTTTTCAAGTCTTGGGGGTAAATACCCAGTAGAGGGATTGATGGGTCATATGGTAGATCAATTCTTAGTTTTTTGAGGAACCTCCATACTGTTTTCCATAGTGGCTGTACCAATTTGCTGTCCCACTAGCAGTGTATAAGGGTTCCTTTTTCTCAGCATCCTCTCCAGCATTTGTTATTACTTGTCCTGTTGATAATAGCCATTCTAACAGGTGTGAGAAGGTATTTCATTGTGGTTTTGCTTTGCATTTCCATAATAGCTAGCAATATTGAGCATCTTTTCATATATTTGTTGGCCATTTGTATCTCCTCTAGGGAAAAGTATCTGTTCAGGTCCTCTGCCCACTTTTTGAATGGATCATTAGTATTTTGGTTGTTATTGAGTTGTATGAGTTCTTTGTATATTTTGGATATTAGGCTCTTATCAGAGGCATTGCTGGTAAACATATTTTCCCATTTCAATTGTTGTCTCTTTACTTTTGTTGACAATTTCTTTGGCTGAGCAGAAGCTTTTTAGTTTGATGTAGTCCATTTATTTATTTTACTTCCCTTGCCTTTGAGGTCAAATTCATAAAATCCTCTTTAAGTCCAAGATCCTTGAACTTAGTTCCTATGTTTTCTTCTATGCATTTTATTGTTTCAGGTCTTATATTCAGGTCCTTAATCCATTTTGAGTTAATTTAGGTGTGTGGTGATAGACAACAGTCTAGTTTCATTGCTTTGCAGGTGGCTTTCCAGTTTTCCCAGTACCATTTATTGAAGAGACTTTCCTTTCTCCACTGTATGTTTTTGGCTTTTTTTTGGTCAAAAGCTATTTGCCCATATAAACATGGATTTACTTCTGGACTCTCAATTCTGTGTCATTGGTCTATGTGTCTGTTTTTATGCCAATACCATGCTGTTTTGATTACTGTCACTTTGTAGTATAATTTGAAGTCAAGCAGAGTGATGCCTCCAGCCTCATTCTTTTTTCTCAGGATGGCTTTATCAATTCGGGGCCTTTTGTGCTTTTGTGCAAATCTGATGATTTTTTTGTTCTATTTCTTTTTTTAAAAGCTGATGGAATTTTGAGGGGGATTGCATTAAATCTGTAATATGGTCATTTTAACTATGTTGATTCTTCCAATCCAAGAACATGGAATATCTTTCCATTTCTTTGTATCTTCTTTGATTTCTTTTCAAAGGGTCTTGTACTTTTCATTATATAGGTCCTTCACATGTTACATTAGATTTATTCCTAGGTATTTTTTTTTTTTGCTGCAATTGCAAAAGGAATTATTTTTTCTATTTCTTTTTCTAATGCTTCATTATTAGAGTATAGGAACAGTATGGATTTTTGAACATTGATTTTGTATCCAGAAACTTTACTGTATTTGCTTATTGTTTCTAATAGTGTTCTTGTGGAGTTTTTAGGATTCTCTATATAGAGAATCATATCATCCACAAATAGTAACAGTTTGACTTCTTCATTTCCTAGTTGGTTGCCTTTTATATCTTTCTCTTGTCTGATTGCACTTGCTAGGACCTCAATGTTGTATTGAATAGCACTGGCAATAGTGGACAACCTTGACTTGACTTGTTCCTGATCTTAGAGGGAAAGTTTTTAGTTTTTCACCATTAAGTAAAATGTTAGCTAAGGGTTTGTCATTATGGCCTTTATTATGTTAAGATAATTTCCTTCTATACCAATTTTGTGATGTGTTTTGATCATAAATGGATGTTGTATCTTGTTGAAGGCTTTTTCTGCATCTATTGATATGATCATGTGATTCTTATTTTTTAATTTGCTTATGTGGTGTATCAAATTAATCAATTTCCATATGTTGAACCATCCCTGTGCCCCTGGGATGAAGCCCACTTGATCATGGAGTATAATCTTATAATGTGTTGCTGTGTTCGGTAGGCTATCATTTTATTTAGGATTTTTGCATCCATGCAAAAATCTCAGTTTCAGTCCCTGTCAGTTTTAATATCAGTTTTGGTAGTATTTGCTAGAATTCCCCCAGGGCTCCATGGTGTTTGGTCTCAGAGGGTATGGGAGGAGGAGCCCTCTGGATTGGGGGTTGGGGGCTGCAGCTCAACTCGGGTGGCCAGTAAAAATCAACTGTTGTTTCTGTTCCATTCGCTTTTCTGCTTTCTGCCCTGATGACTTGGCCCTGCCACTGGCTGCATGGAACTCACAAACTCTCCCAGGCAGGGCTGTTCAGGGAAGTTGCCACACCTTCTCCCCTCCCCCTCCCCCTCCAGGGAGCTCCAATGGCTGCCAGAGGCAGCTTCTTTATTTCTCCCAGTCCACTGCTGGACACCCTAGGTTCTCACCTGTGGTAGCTCTTATGCACAGATCCCACGTTCAGGCATGCTGGTGTGCAGTTTTGGTATTTTTTATTGAGTTTTAGATGTTCAACTTATTGTTTCAAGGAGAGAGATCTAGGGACGTCTCTCGCTCCACCATGTTTCCTTTCAATTGACTAGCCTTTTAAAAAAAATTTTATATGTACCTTTTTATTTTCATTCAACTTAAAAGACTATCCGAACTGGAATTCATCATTTGCTCACAAACTCACCCTTCCCTTGTATAAACTCTATAGAAGCAGGAAATATGTATTCCATGTGTATAATTTTATTCTCAATTCTAGCAAGCACCTGGCATGGGGTAAGCATATAATAAATGTTGCTGAATGACTTAATCAATAAATGAAAACTCATTTTAAGGGATATGTTGTTTTCTTGCATCTCTAACTAGATATCTTAAATTTTCTTCTTTGCATTTTCTTTCTCTGCCACCACTTAAATATTCTCTAGTTTTGACGCTAGGTCTTCTAGTCATCTCACTCCAAACTCCCTTTCTGTTTTCTTTTGGAGAGCCATGACTGTGACTACTATATTATATTGATGCCTATTTATGTTTGAATTTCGAGTTTCAAATTTACAAAAAGCTTCAGACTCCAAGGTAGACTCTGCCTTTATCTTCCCATATCATTGGATCAGTCGCCACATTTTCAATTTCCTACTGTATACCATCAGAATCCACTAAAACTTAACACTTAGTGTGTCCAACAACCTGTTTTTGTCATCCATCACAATCTACTCTATGTCTTGAATAATGATTATGGAATCATTGTTCATATTTGTCCAAGATAGACTCTGCCTTTATCTTCCCATATCATTGGATCAGTCGCCAAATCCTATGTTGCACAATTCATAAAATTTCAAATTTAGTTACCTTCTTATGTTAAATGCTACTATTTGATCAATATCACTTTTTCCTTTCCTCACAGCAACACTCTCCTAACCATCTTTCATATTTCTGTTTTGTCTAGATGATTGTCCTTTTAAAATCAAACTTGACTATATTTCTCCCTTGACCCCCCCCCACCCCACTTTCGGCTCCTATATTTACACATAACCTATTTTTCTAGACTTTGCTCACGACTCCTCTCCACTCTTAACTCTTTCCTTCTTTAGCAAGCAATGCTGGACCCTCTATCAGTAAACTCAGTGGAATTTCTTTATCTATCCCTGACCATGCTACTTCCTTTAACATCTTTTTGTATATTTTTTAGAGAAATATATGTATTTTCCTCTTTCTGGAATAGCTTTTTGTCTCACTTTCACCTGAGGAATCATTCAGTACCCCTTTCAAGTAGATATTCAGAGCATATCTGTAGATTCTAACATAGAAACACAGGTATAAATCTATCATTATTTGAAAAACAATCTTCCTTTACTTGAGAAAGTTAGTCTCTTCTGCAAAGTCTCTAGCTTCCAGAGGGGAAAAGTATGGGAGAAAGATGGATAGTACTGAACTACACAGGATCAAACAAATCAATCTTGCTAAATAGTGGAATAGCAGGAGTGAACTCTGGCCAGGCTCACACATAGCTTAGAAGCAGCTCAAGTTCTCCTTCTGCTCTGATGCTTTCTTGCAGGCAGTTGGCTACTTTCTGTGTTTCCTTAGCATTCTGTTCATAGTTCCATTAAAGCACATATAGTATACAGTTTTCTAGTCATTTGTTGACATGCCTACTGAAATGGGAATTTGTTATGGAGAAGTTCAATTCATCTTTATATCCCAGGACATATGTTTACTCTAAACTCATTTATTTTGTGAATATATTTAAAAGAAAAAAAAAGAAGTAAGAAGCACGTTGAAAACCTATAATGAAAAACATATTATTCATACCTGTCAAGTTTCTTAGATTATATATTTCTAGAGAGTAGACTGTACCTGCCATGGCATAAATTTTTAATAAATGGTTCCTCTTAAAGAAAGTCTTTAAAATATCAGTTTCTTATGTCTGCAGATTGATATTTAAGTTTATCTGGAACAGAACTTTTGTTTAGGAGCCTTTTAAACAGCTTCATGTATTGAGATTAGCTTCTGATGGACACTTTTGTGGCATGAGCAAGCCCACACATTCTGTGATCCCTGGTATATAAAATCACTTAAATAGGAAAGAGAAGGAGGACTTGCCCCAAGAATCCCAGGCTCTACTTGGAAGAAAATGAACAATATTTTTCTTCTCTCATTCAATATAAAATAATATTTTTATTTAAAATGCTTACCTTTGTAGGCACTGTGTAAATATTATTTTAATCATCAGATTATTTAGTAAAAAGTATGATATTGGCTTTTATTAGAAATATATAACCTAAGAACTTGAGAGTTATCAAGAATAGGTCTTTCATTGCAGTGTTAGGGAGATTTACTTTAGTGAACTACAGAGCCCCAATCAAGACTGAACGAGGTATGTCTAATAAGGTTCCTGGCATAAGATCACCTTAGAGAAGCAGGAACTCAAAGCTTGAGTAATCTGAGTTACTGCGGACAAGTGTAGATTTAACTGCAGCTACTTCTGGTAGTTGCTTTAAATCAAAATACTCAGCAAGAAATTTTCTTTGGGGAATATTGTCTGTATATATTGTGAACTAAAACAACTACAACTTGGAGCCCACAAGTGGTACCACATCAAAAGCATTGTAGGCATATGGACCTGGTATTATCCTGCAGACAAGTTTCCAAAGGATTTTGCAGGATTCTACTGCACAATAAAGGCAATAATACTTTCATCAGTCTCCAAATTGTTCTATGGCTGGTGTCAGGAAAAAGCTGACTTACCTTTGGACTGGGTAAGTCCCTGGAATTCCTTGAGAATTAAAAGGCAGGGAAAAGTAAGTCTTGATGGGGACTGATGAGAATCCTGCTAAATCAAGAGGAATTTGAATGATTAAAGAATAAAGAGATGTCATATTTATTCTTTGCAGTTATGGTGAGGCTCATAGTAGTTAACAGAGTGCTTTGCAGAAGTACCTATTTATATTTTGTAGAAGTCCAGGGCATGACATCTTTCAGTGAAATTATGAAATTGTGAGTATTTAATAAGTAAAAAATACATGCACATGAAAAAATCCGTTAGTATGAATTTATAATTTACATAATAAGAACATCTAACAATTTTATAGTAACAGTTACTCTGAGTAGAATTATTTTTTATTTTCTTAAATGCTGGGCTTTATATACATAATATTTTTATGTATATAAATATTATATACATAATATTTTTAACATTTTATTTTTTTATTTTCCCCCTCCCTCCTGGTAACCACTAGTCCATTGTCCATGTCCATGAGTCTCTGTTTGTCCTGTTCATACGTTGCTTTTAGGTGCATCTCCCACATATGTGATATCATGTGATTTTCAACCTTTTCTATCTGGCTTATATCGCTTAGCATGATTATTTCAAGGTCTACCCATGTTGTTGCAAATGGCAATATTTTATCTCTTCTTATGGCTGAGTAAAATTATTTTGAATAATTTGAATAAAGTAACTTTACCATTATTTCTCTGAGCTTGTACAAAGAAACTATCCCAGGTGTACATCAGTCACAAACTATTTATCCAAGGCTGTGACGCAGATGTGTTTAACTCTAAAATACGAATGACACACATTTAGGAAAAAAACATTTTCCAACTAGAAGAAAAAAGGCAAGATTTTTGTTATCTTGTGTGACACATTTAATAAAGTGGCTCTACATTCATTATGAATATCTCCGAAGAGTGCCAAAACAGATAGGCGAAAAGGGAAAGATTAAGTCATGTTTGGTCAACCACTTGTTTGCCCACATTGTGCCAAAAATAAATATGCCATATACATTTTTTTCTTCACTGAATTGGCTGATTTTCCCCCTCATTCTCATCTGTATTATTTTCTTCCTTCTTCTTGCTTTGAATTTAGTTTGCTTTTCTTTTGCTAGTTTCTTAGAGTAGATGTTTAAGTTATTTATTTAAATTTTTTTCTAATATAGTTATGTAAAGTCTCCTTCTAGCACTACTTTTACTTCATGTCATAATTTCAGTAACATATAAAGACATGCTCCTATATAGTTTCACTTCCCTTCCTCCTTTATACTGTCATTGTCATAGATTATATCTTTAGACATTTTGTGCCCATCAACTTAGATTGAGAAAAATTGCACTGAGTTATCCTTTAATTTTGTTGATTTTTATAGAAGAACATACTTTCAAATGTCCTTAATCTTTCATTTTCACTGAAGTCACCATAAATGATTTTTTAAGAAAATTATAATGATGTCGAGCTCAGGTAGGCATATAAAAGGGTATTTTAATAACTCAATCTCCAACTTAAAGTAATTATATCTTTATTGAACATATGTGATTGGCAATATGCTAGGGGATTTAATGATTTGTCAGATTTAATCTTTTTAATACCTGAAACTGGTTAGGACCATTACTTACTTCCATTTTACACATGAAGAAACAGAGAGAGAGAGAGAAGAGAGAGAGAGGATGAATTAATTTGCCTAGGACTCAAATCTAGCAGGCTAACTTAAGATCCATTGCTTATATTAACTATCATGTTAGGTTATATTTCAAAAATTCAAGTTTAATATAATTGGAAATGCTCAATAGGATAAATAATTCCCTGTTATGGATGATATTGAGAGCATTTTTACATTATATGAATGGTAGGTTCTAATGATTTTGAGCATTTATTATACAAAACACTTTACCTATAATGTCATAGTAGACTTTAAAATAACTTAATGAAATACTTCTACTGTTCTTATTTTTAAATTGGAAAAGTAATACTTAGAAAATTTAAGTTGCTTCCTCAAAATAAGTGCCATAAATGAAATTTAATTCAAAACTGATTCACTAAAAAATCTCATTATCTTCATCTTAAATCATTGGCTTTAGTGATGTATTTGGGAGCCAAAAAAAAAAAAAATCAGATTATTCTTTCACATAGTAACCCATTACTTTTCAAGAAACAATTGAGAAAAAATGTATAGGAATTTTTATCTTATATTAATGTTAACTAACATTCATTTAACATCTACTGTATTCTTGCCATGCATTATCTCAAATCCTCGTATCAATTTAGTAAGATGGGTATCTTGATTCCTTTTCTTATATAAAAACTAAAGGTCAGAAAAATGTAAGTATTGCCTAAAATTGCACAGTTAAATGGCTGACTTGAAAATCAACTGCAGACTTACTTATCTCAGAGCACAAGCATTCTCCATTGTGTACAGCTGCTTAATAATTAGTAGACAAAATACTTGGGAGATATTGTAGGCGATAAATGAGTATCAATAGCACACAGTGGCAAGGCACTATACTCATACAAAGACTTAACTTTGTTGAGAATGATTACTCTTTATTTTTGAAGCTCAAAATGGAGAATTCCAAACTTAACACAAATAGAAGCTTATATTCTACTAAGTACTTCTCAGACACTGGAAAGTACTCAAATATAATCCAAAATGTGCTAATCAATTCTACTCTTTTAAAACCAAAAGAAAAGCAAGTTAAACAAAAAAGAATGTTTTCTTCACTCCTCCACTGGTACAATAACAATCCTCAAAACTGCAGCTGGTTCTCAGTACTATGTATTATTATAATGCTCTTCTAATATTCTGCTAGGTTTTTGGTATACAGAAGGGAAAACCAAATCCCCAATCTCAGAGAGTTCCTATTATTTATCTAATGCATAACCTATCACATCATTTCTGTAAAATAGAGTCACATATTCTGGATATGGAGAAAATGACAGGCTGCTAGTCTTCCTTTGCTCTTCTCCAAATATTCACAGCCCATGATTTTAAATCTCCATTTATCCATGCAACAGAGTAGAAAGATTAAAATACTATTTTAGTTTTACCTGTATTATCACCTCCTACTATCAATAATACCCTTGCTTTTAAGATTAGAAAATTAAAGCCAGAATGAGTTAAGCAACATACATAAGATTATACAGAAGATGGACATGAGGGATGAGATTTGAACTAAAAAATTTTAGCGCCAGAACCCTTTTTGTACCACTGCATTATAAGGTCTGACATATAAAACCAACAGTGGCAAATGTGTACTATTTAATTTAATAATGGTGCATTAAGCATTAGTAAAGTATAACTCCACTATGATTAAGGACATAATTAAAATAAATTATAAAATAGTACATATTTGGAAAAGTATTTGAAACCTATGTGATGGAAAAAAATTGATATCTTTAACATAAAAGTTATTTGAAGTAAATAATAAATTGACACATTACATAGTAAAATAGATGATAAGAAACAAAAGAAGAGTTATAAGTGGCCAATTACCTCAAGAAAATAGGTTATATTCTCTGGTATCTAAAAGAATGTAATTCAGTCTCATGAAATGCCAGTTTACCTATGCAATTAGCAAAGGTTAAAATTTTTAAAAAGTAATTTACAGTTTTGGAGAGAATATGAGGAAAATTACACACAATAATTTTATAAGCTTTTGCAAAAAAAAAAAAGACAGGAAACAAAAATATAAGGTAAGCAGAAATACAACTGTCTACATTAAATAAAATATATATAAAGTCAACATGACTAAGGATATAATTAAAGCAGGATACAAAAGTAGACATATGATTAAAACCAAAAGTCTGAAGTATGCCTTAAAGATACATAGATAAAACAAAACAAAACACTGTTCCCTCAAAAACTGTATTCTCTTAGATCTTAGATATGTTTTTAACAATGGCATGTTTTTCATTCAAAAATTCACATACATAATTTTTATTTTAATGGAATGTGAGGAGAAAGAAACTTTCCTCTGCCCTCCTAGATTCTTTTGGTTGGTCTCACAATTATACCTAGACGAGTGAGATTAGATTAACAAGAGACAAGAACCAAATTTAATTGCATGCAAACATATTGGACCCCACATTACAAGAGAGAGTCAGAGACCCCCACGTACATGAGAGATTCAGAGACAGAAAGTTAAAATGAGGAATATATGATATTCTGAGCTAAGGACAAGGTAAGGTGCCTTGGGACTTCAGAAGAGAGGAGGGTCATTTTCAGGATGATGAGAAGAGCAGATTTTCAGGAATTAAGTGTTTGTCCTTACCCTATAGATAGGTCATAAAAAATTTTCTCTGGCAATAACTCTTATTATGGGCAATGCTCCAAATTTAAATTCTTCGTGGGAGAGATAAATGTTTCTCCTAAGTACACGGGGTCTAAATTACCTTCAGCTTAAAATAATTCACATGCCAAATTGATACATCTTAGGGTGGTAACTTCAGGAATGGCACTATGCTTTATAGGTTTTAAAACTTCAGACTTACATCAAATGTAAATGACTGGCTCCTAAAACTAGTTCAACATTAAGCTTTTTAGTTATATAGAGTGAGTGTAAGAGACATAGAACAAATTTGAGTCTGAAAAGTGTATGTTGTCTCATTTTTTAAAATGTTGTCTTATGATAGAAGCAGTAATTACATTACTGCTGTAAGATGAAAGTCTAATTGAATTCTTAATGTGATTTAGCATGGAAAGAAACTTCTTAAATGTCCATTAAATAATTCAAATGTACTAGCTGTAAGCTCAAACATTATTTAGAAAGAGCTATAATATTTTCCCCATTCAGATATTAAATCCCTAATTTGCAGGTATTTCTTTTCTTACAGTATTAGAGCACTTATATACTTTCCTAAAGTGCTTTAATGTGTGTTTTCACATTTGACAGCCATAATTATGTAAAGAATGCAAATGTAATCACCTTTATTTTGAATACTAGGAAACTGAGGCATAATGACTTCAAATGCTGTATGTAAGGCTCACAGAATGTTGGTGACTGTTTCACAAAGTGTAGTGTTGGTTTATTTTATTTTATTTTTGGTCTATTTTTTTTTCCTTTTTTTCAAGGGTCATTGAAGCCTAGATGGGGGAAGGTGCTACCTTTATTCATTTGTACATTCATTTAAAGACTAACATGTTTAAAATTCGATTGAACCAAATTGACCTTTCTTTTTCTTTCATATTCTCTTGTCAAATTTGCTTTTCTGCATAAGGTTTTATCAACACATATCTTCCCCCAAACCTGAATTTGGTTCTTCAATAGGAATGTAATCCTAGATAATTTAAATTTTCTAGTAGCCGCATTTTAAAAAATTAAAAGAAGGAGGTAAATTAATTTTTTATTATATTTTATTTAACCCAATATATCTAAGATGTAATTTGGACTTACAATTGATATAGAAATTATTCATTAGATATTTTGCATTCTTTTTCTGTGCTGTCTTTGATGTTTCGTGTATATTTTAAACTGATAGATAGCACATCTCAATTTGAACTAGACACATTTCAAGTTCCTAATAGTTAAATGATTGGACGCCACAGTCTGAGAGCAATTGAGAGCTTTGAATGTCTACTTTGACTCTTAGTTAAATAAAATTTAAAATATTTCCAGACTTTAAATGGACTCTGGGGAGTTACCATTGAAGCTCTGCTAGTTAGTCTTTGTTCACATAATCTGTGCATAATTAATTAATAGAAATGTGAACTTTTTTTTTAACTGACTTTGTACTTTCTTAGCTTCTCAGTTTTTTCTGACCTTCTTTCTTTTTTCAGTAAGATCTTTCCTATCTTCACAAAGACAGGAGCAGTAACTTACATGTCTTAGAGCAAAGAAAGTTTCTTTGCTCTTTCAAAAGAATCCCATTTCCCTTATTGATGCCTGATCTCCACAAAAGTTATTTAATTCTTCTTTTTTGTTACTTTGTTAATCTACTAGATTAACAGACATCTGTAATAGACAAACTAAAATTTCAGTTGCTAAATCCAAAATTTACTTCTCTTTCAGATAATGGGCCAAATACAGGCTACTTTTTAACAAGGGCTCTGGGGAAGGGATGGTGGTACTTCCATTGCAAAAAGTCATTCAGATTCTAAGCAGACTAAGGTCTTGCCTTTGAACATATAGTTTCCAAGATAGTTCTTTCAAGCATTCAGTAGACAAAGAACAAGCATAAAAAAGGCAATACATTCCCTAACCACCTAAATCGATAAGCAACACGTATCATTTTTACTCATGTTCCATCACAAGAGCTAGTCACATAGGAGGTTGGGAAATATATTGCCTGGCTGCTCTGTGTTTCCTAGCACCAGCTCTTGTAAGTGGAAATAGGATATACATCCTTGGTGGACACCAAGACTTCTCTACCACAAATACTGATCTCTTTCAACTATAAATCTTCTTTTGAAGGTTGCACCTAAACTAAGAAAGCAGCAGTGATAAACTAGAGTTGTAGAGACTCAGATCCAAATTCTTATTCTAGCACTAGAACAAATTAATCAGCTTCATTAAATCTAGTTTTTCCAATTTGTATCAGTATGGTTAGGAATTTTGGCAGAGATGGAAATTGTTTTCCTAATATTATCCTTTTCTTATATATTAAATAAACCCAGTTTTGTTGGGGGTGAGGAATTCATCCAGCTAATACCTATATTTCCCAATTATGGGTGAACATATAATTAATTTTTGGCCAATGACAAATTTGATTATTCATTATTTTTGATTTAGTTGATGTTTAGTGATGCTTCCACCTGAAAGTATAAAAAATTTTCAGAGGTTCAGGTCCTTTCTTAGGAGAAGTATATCATAGAGAGTAGGTAAATATATACAAAATTTCTGAGGAATGAAAAAATGTTGTATATAAGGTAGGATAGGCTATAATATTCTCTAATAAAAAAACAATTCAACAATTCAATGGCTCAGTTCAATAAAAAATTATTTATGATTCACACAAATTCTGCTGCAAATTTAGGTAATTCTTGGTGGCATCTATTCTTCATGCAATAGATAAGCATCCGGGGCTAACAATGTATTTTCTTTCCTTCGAATTTGGAAATTCCCAAGAAAACAGCACAGACATTAAAATCTTGCTGACAAGACAATGAAAAAATGTTTACACATGTGACTATATCTCTAGTATCCTCCAGTTTTGTGTACTGTTTTCCAATTTCTTAATATGTGTGAGGTTTAGAAAAAAAACTCCTTTGAGAAGCTTTGAATAATTGTTAATAAGTAGCTTTCGTTTCAAAATACTCCGTGCACAATTATTCATCCACTTTGCCACTAACTCTGTTTCAGTTAACTAAATATGATTCTCATGTAAAGGCCTTTCCTCAAAAGCTGTCTTCAAATCACTGTTTTCTGAAAGCTACCAGTTAAAGAGTGACATCTTGCCAAAGTAGACTAATGGAAGTCAAATCCCACTGTAAAAGCAGAACCGAAATTATGTTTTGTGCACATCTGGCAACACATTCACTTGTACATAAGAAAGGCGTGAATAAGATTATGTCCCAAATAAATTATCCACTGATTATGACAATTAACTAGCTGTCATAGGTATTCAGTTATCTAATTATCTGCTAAAATTGTGTGCCAGGTGTTTCCTATGTCCAAATTTCTATTATGTTAAATTTTATTAACACATCTGCTTCATTTTGAGAAACATTCCTACTTATGGTACCTGGACTGGATGAAACTATTTCCTTTCTTTTTGTTCATATTTACAGACCCCGGTTTATAAAGGAAGCCATCTGAATAATGCATGCAGAGTGTGTATAGATTCAAACTCATTTGTCCACATCACAGCAACTGTTTGTACTGGCCCAACTGCTTACTGTGCATGCAGATGTTAAATTGTGCATCCTTGATCATCTGTTCATAATGCAAAATGACAGGTTGACTTGTTTTTATCTAGCAGAAATAACTCAAGCATCCGCATTGGCAAATTTGACCCAGAAGGTTTTATGAAATGTTTTGCAGTGGAAACTGTGGATGAATTAAAATGCATTTCATCATTTCTGTGTATGAGCATATGTGTGTGTTCATTGCACAGTGTTTAAAAAATACTAGAGATTTTCCTTCTTGAGCTCCAAAAAGAAGCATTTTTCCCCATCCATCAAAAGAGTGTAAATAACATTGTTTTTCCTTTTTGGTTTTACCTCCCACCATAAAATAGCTGTGAGCAATATGCTCAAGACTACAGGTACCTGCTTTAGCAAATGTAAAGAAACATGTTCTTTGAAACTGCATTTTTATTTATACAGAAATTCATGTGAGATTTTACAGACTTGTTGGTCTCTACTCTTTTTATGGTAGTGAATATACCTCCTACTGAAGCCAGGAATAAACCTTGTTCTATAAAACAAGTGATTTAAAAGGCTTTTGATTGCATTGTCCAATGTCGTGTCAAAAGTACCCATTTGTTGTCAATCATTGATGAATATAAAAAATACATATATAAATATAAATGTAAAAAACATGGGTAGAAGGCAGAAAAAAGAAATTGCTTTCTATATGCATGGTTCTGATTTTTGATAGAGCCAGAATTAACCATAATTTTTTCCTCATTGTCTCTTCCTACTTCAAATTCTAAATAATTACCTAGATGTATTCCACATCTAGCTGATTTTTCTGCTCCCTGTTCTCTGTTCTCAGCCCTTAACCATTTACTCTTCCTTATAAAATCTAAATAGAGCTTCAAGAGAACATCTTTATGAGCCTGATCTTATCATCTTATGCTATTTTCCCCTGTGGGGCTTGTGTGGGTTTGGGGTTAAGTATAATCTTTGTAAGGCTTATATTAAAGAACCAAGTCTACATTATTCACTTAGCTGTTAGAAATTCTCTTCTATAGAACCACTAACTGATTTTCTGGCCTTACTCTTTGCCATATTCCATGCTTTTCCTTTTTCTTATCCATTTTCATCACCTCAATAACACTCATTTAAACATTACTCTCCCAAGTAGCATATATATTGCTTCACTTGAGAGTCCTTGCTAATATATATGATATGTATTTCTAAATTGTCCTTTTCCGAAATATCCATTTGTCAAAACATTAACATATTTTAAATTTCCCCCCCCCTTTTTGATTCTCTGCCCTTACCACCACCACCACTTCCACCCCTGACGTATGGATGTTGCCATTTCCTCTTGAGAACTGGATCTCTGAAGGTGGGGCGTCTCCTCCCACACACTTGAGGCGTGCACCAGGGGCCTGGCGCACCCGGGATATGGTCCGTGGCTCCACCTGGGGTGCGAACCCAGGCCTTCTGCGTGTAAAGCAGACATACTAACCACTACACTATGGAGTCACCCCTGACATATTTTTATAGATCTGCCAGTTTCTCTAATCAACCAACTTTGCCCACCCAAGCACAGCCACAACACTTTATTAATTTTTATTGTATTAATTCTATATCTGTTTTTCATCTATCAGAGGTATTTATATCTAACTACACTATTAAATTATAAGTGATTACATTTCACAATGGAAATGGTACATTTTCCTTTGTCCTGCCTTCACAACTATCAATATGTTGAACACAGGAGGTAATGTTTGTGAAAACTGAACTGAGATCATTTGTTTATCAAGCAATGATTAGCCACTTAAATGCTTGGTGTGGAGCTAAGAGTTTAGACAGAAAATATGAATGAAACACAGAAATATAAAATATGTAATTCAGGAGTTAACATATGCATGATGGAAGAATAGGAAGTCCCAGCCCTTGTCCACCATGGAAACACCAATTAATAACAATACACAGACTATAATACCTTTATGAGAACCCCCAAATCAGTTAAGAAGTTGTAGCAGATCAGAAGAACACAGGACCAAGACCAATTACATTTACATGGGGTGGAGCAGGAGGGAGGTTTCACTTTATCCACAACTCCCTCTTCCTCAAATCATCACAGCTCAGCACACAATAAGATCACTTTGATGATTTCTTCCATGAGGGAAAGAGAAAGTGAGGGGTGCATTTAACGTTCTCAGCCTCTCAGGGTGCTGCCTGTGAGACTCACTCCTCTCTCATCTTGCCCAGAGTACTAAAGGATTCAGTAGAGTTGGAATGTCTTAGAGCAGCTAAAACAGCAGGAGGGGTGGGTTGCCTTTAACAAATGGCAAGGATTTTAGCAGCTAGCTTGGGTGTGCAGGACTGAGAAATGGCACACGGTCCTGAGATTTCTCCTTCAGGAGGGAGAGATGTGGACCTTACTTTCAGCATCTCAGTGTACTGCCCTAGAAAAAACAGGAGGGAAGTTCTCATTACCTGGCAAGCTCAACTGGACTGAGAGAGGGTGCACTATCCTGAGTTTTCTTCTTCAGGAGGGATGGAGGGAGAGAAAGAAAGAAGTGGAGTTTTCATCTATTATCCCAGCAATTTGGTACACTATAATAGGGGAAGGAGCAGACAATTCTCAGCATCTGTCCTGGCTCTTTGGGATTGATAAAAGGTGCAGAACCCTGAGACTTTCACCCCAGGAGGAGGAGAACATGTGTTTCCATAAAAAACGTTTGAGATACTCTCAGAATCTCTGTCTGGGTTGACTGGTGAAGGTCTTTTTCTGCCAAGGCTAGTCCATAAAGACTGGAAGAGGTGGCTGCTTCTTCAAATGTGCAGAGAAAGATGCAAAGCTATAAGGGACACAGCAAATTAGTGATATATTACTCTATCAAAGGAACAAAAGTAACCAAACCTGACAATGAATCACCAAACAATCAATAAAAATAATTGTCTTAAAAAACCTCAGTGAGCTGCAACAGAACACAGTTAGACAATTAAGTGAAATTAGGAAAATAATACATGTACAAAAAGAGAATATCAACCAAGAGATGAAAACATTTAAAGAAAAAGAACAAAAAGATATTCTTGAGCTAAGGAGTACAATAGCTAAACTAAAAAATTTAATAGAGAGCTTTAATAGCACAGCCAGTCAAACAGAAAAAATAATCATAGAACTCACAAACAAGTTATTTGAAATTATCCAGTTAGGGGAACAACAACAATAAAAATAAAGAGTGAAGAAAATTTTGAGATACGTTCAAGATAATCAATATATACATTATGGGAGTCCCAGAAGGAGAAGAAAGGGAAAGAAGCAGAAAGCTTATTTAGAGAAATAATGGCTAAAAACTTGTGTGAAGGAAAAAAGACATCCACATTCAGGAAGTTTGAAGGACTCCAAACAGGATGATTCCAAAGAAGTTTACATTGAGATCCATTATAGGCTAATTTAAAAATCAAAAACAAAAATGTCACAATCATCTCAATAAGTGAAGTAAAAGCACTTTACAGAATTCAACACCCCATCATGATAAAAATGCTCAACAAAATATGTATAGAAAAAATGTATCCCAACATTACAAAGGCCATGTATGACAAATCCATAGCTAGCATTATATTCAATGGTAAACACTGAAAATAATTCTTCTAAGATCAGGAACAAGACAAAGAGGCTCACTCTCACCACTTTCATTCAACATGTACTACAAGTCCTAGTGAAATTTGGCAGAAAAGATAAATAAAATGTATTTAAATCAGAACAGAGAAAGTAAAATTGTCTTTGTTTGCTGATGATATAATCTTTTATAGATAAAAATCTTAAGACTATGAAAAATAATAATAAATTCAATAAAGTGCAGGATATAAAATTAACATAAAAATTATTTGTTTTTATAAACTAGCAACAAATAATCTGAAAAAAATCAAAAACATAATCCCATTTACTATTGTATCAAACATTCTTTTTTAATATTTGGGAATCAATTTACCCAATGAAGTGAAAAACTTGTATAGTAAAAACTACAGTACATTAATGAAAGATATTAAAGACACAAATAAATGGAAAGGTATTCCATCCTGGTTCATGGATTGGGAGGCTTAATATTGTTTAAATGTCCATACTACTCAAAACAATCTACAGATTCAATTTTATTCCCATCAAAATGCCAATGGCATTTTTTACATAAATAAGAAAAAAAATCCTAAAATTCATATGATATAGCAAAAGACCCAGAATAGCCTAACAAATCTTGCAGAAAGAAAGAAAGAAAGAAAGAAAGAAAGAAAGAAAGAGAGAGAGAGAGAGAGAGAGAGAGAGAGAGAGAGAGAAAGAAAGAGAAAGAAGGAAGGAAGGAAGGAAGGAAGGAAGGAAGGAAGGAAGGAAGGAAGGAAGGAAGGAAGGAAAGAACAAAACTAGAATTATCAAACTTTCTGATTTTAAAATATGTTATAAAGCTACAGTAATTAGAAGACTGTGTTACTGGCATAAAGACAGACACAAAGACCAATGAAATGAAATAGAGAATTCAGAAGTAAACCCACATGTACATTGTTAATTGATGATCAACAGGTCACCAAGAATACACAGTGGGAAAAGGATATTCTCTTTAACAAATGGTGTTGGGAAAACAGGATATCCACATGTGAAAGAATGAAATTAGACCCCTCTCCCTTACCATACCAAAAAAAAAAAAAAAATCTAACTCAAAGTGGAGTAAAGTCTTAAACGCAGAAGTTAAAACTGTAAAACTTCTAGAAGTAAACATAAGGGGGAAACTTCATGATGTTAGTCCTGGAAGTGAGTTCATGGATATCACACCAAAAGGATAGGCAACAAAAACAAAAATGGACATGTCAAACTACACCAAACTACAAAGCTGGCGCACAATAAAGGAAGAAATCAATAGAGTGAAAAGGCAGCCTACTGGAGAAGAATATTTGTAAACCATATATCTGAAAAGGAATTAATTTTCAAAAAATATAAGGAACTCCTATGACTCAGTAGCGATAGATAGATAATAGATGATTAGGTAGATGATAGATAGATAGATAGATAGATAGATAGATAGATAGATAGATAGATAGATAGATAGACAGATAAATAGATAGATGATAGATAGATAGATACATAGATAGATACATAGATAGATAATAGATGATTAGGTAGGTAAATGATAGATGATAGATAGATGATAGATGATAGATAGATAGATAATAGATGATTAGATAGATAGCTGATGGATAGATGATAGATAGATAGATGATAGATAGATAGATAGATAGATAGATAGATAGATAGATAGATAGATATAGACAGGTAACCCAATTTAAAAATGGGCAAAGAACCTAAACAGACAGTTTTCCAAAGAGGATAGACATAACCGACAGCTTATAAATTTTGCTCAACATCACTATTCATCAGAGAAATTTAAATCGAACCCACAATGAGATATCACTTTTTACATGTTATTATCAAAAACAAAGAGATAATAGGTGTTGGCAAGTTTGTGGAGAAATTGGAACCCTTGTATACTGTTGGCAGAAATACAAAGTGGTGCAGTCCCTATGAAAAACAATATGGAAGTTCCTCAAAAAATTAAAAATAGAACTACCATATGGTCCAGCAATTCTATTTCTGGGTATATATCCAAAGATAATAAAAACGGGATCTTTAAGAGATATCTGCGCCCCTTGTTCATTAAAGCATTGTTCACCATAGCCAAGTATGGAAACAACACAAATATCCATTGATAGACAAGTGGATAAATGAAATGTGGTATACACATGCAATAGAGTATTATTCAGCTTTTAAAAAGATGGGAATTGCACCATTTTCAACAATATGTGTCAACCTGAAAACCATTAAGCTAAGCGAAATAAATCAGTTACGGTAGAACAAATACTGCATAATTCCACTTACATGAGGTATCTAAAATAGTCAAATTTGCAGAAGTAGATAGTAGAATGGTGGTTGCTAGTGGCTGAGGGGCAAGGGAAATGGTAAATTGTTGTTTGATGTGTATAAAGTTATAATGATACAAGATGAATGAGTTCTAGAGATCTGCTATAAAACACAGTGCTGGTAGTTAACACTATGGTATTATACACCTAAAATTTTGTTGAAGGGCAGATCTTATGTTAAGTGTTCTTATCACAAAGAAGGAAAAAGAAAAAGAAAACAAAGGGACACAACAAAACTTTGGGAGGTAATGGATATATTTATTATTTTGATTCTGGTGATGATATATATATGTCCAAACACATCAAATTGTATGCAGTGAACATGTGCTACTTTTATATACCAACTACACCCCAGTAAAACTATAAAAAATAAATACCATACACCTAAGTCAAATTCTCCCCACCAAAAATGTAATTCACAGGGATATAATTAACAACGTTGGTGGTTGAAGTGTTCAAGGTTATTCTATTTAATCTAAATCTTAAAACTTAAACATGAATAATTTGCGAAGATGGAATATTAGTAAAAGGAGTAGTATGAAAAACTTTAAGATACCGGAACATGTGATGTGATTTTAGAAATGACCAGTAATAATAGTAATAATAGTAAAAAGATAGGCTAAGCTAGCTTTTGAGGCATCTCAAAAGCCAAGGATAACTCCGTTGTCTACCCAAAAGCAATACTACATGATTGTTTTTTTCATGCTTACAAGCCTACCTTCAACTATTAAAGATGAAAGTATTAGAATTTCCCTTTCTCAACTTCCCTTGAAGCCACAACAGGGAATGTGATTCTATGCTGGAAGACAGTCTCTAGGAAGAAATTTTCTATAGGACTTATCGGAAAGTTTTTTTAACACAAAAAAAATTAGTTCTGGGCATGTATCAGAAAAAAATCATTTTTTTGATGATGAATCAGTAACTTCTTTTATTTTTACATTTTACAAATCATTGAGCTCTTTCAGTTATGTGGCATACAATAATATATTAGTTTCGGTTGTATAGCACAGCGATTAGAAATCTATATAACTCACAAAGCTATCACCCCACTAAATCTAGTACTCCTCTTCCCCCTTACATATTTATTACAAATTGTTAACTATTTTCTTATGTTACACTTTATATCTCCATGTCTATTTTGTAACTATCCATTTGTACTTCTTAATCCATTTGCCCTTTTTCGCTGTCACCCCAATCCTCCTCCCATCTATGTATCTATGAGTTTATTTCCATTTTTGTTGTTGTCATTTATTTTGTTCTTTAGATTCCACATGTACATGAACTCATGAGATATTTGTCTTTCTCTATCAGACTATTTCATTCAATATAATACCCTCTAGGTCCATCAAGGCAATACCTTTTTCCATTTCCTTCCTTTTATTCTATGTGGATCTTTTAATCCGAAGTGAATCTCTTGTAGACAGCATATGTAGAGTTCTTGTTTTTTTATCCGTTAACCTACTCTGTCTTGGTTGGAGCACTTAATTCTTTTTCATTTGATGTACTTGTTGATAGAAATGTAGCTATTACCATTCTTTTTTCATGTTTTTAATACATTAGTATTAATACTTCTTTTCTTCTTAAAGAAGTCCCTCCAACATTTCCTGTAATACTGGCTTGGTGTTGATAAATTCCTTTAGCTTATTTTTGTCTGAGACTCTCTTTGTCTATCTAAATGACAGCTTTGCTAGATAAGTTATTCTTGGTTGTAGATCCTGGGTTTTCATCACGTTGAATATTTTGTGCCGCATAGTTTCTTTTGAGAAATCAGCTACCAGTTTTGTAGGTAACTAACTGCTTTTCTCTTGCTGCTTTTAAGATTTTCTCTTTGTATTTAATCTTCAGCATTTTAAATATAATGTGTCTTAGTGTGGGCCTCTTTGGGTTCATCTTTTGGGGGACTCTCTGAGCTTCCTAGAGTTGTATGTCTATTTCCTTCACCAGGTTGGGGAAACTTTCCATCATTATTTCTTCAAATAGATCCTCAATGTCTTATTTTCCTTCAGGTACCCCTATGACATGGATATTTTTACATTTAATTGTATCCTATAAGGCCCTTAAATTATTATTATTTTCTTGGCTTCTTTTCTCTTGCCATTCTGATCGAGTGTCCTTGGCTTCCCCGTCCTCTATATCAGTAGTTCAATCCTCTCCTTTATTCACTCTGTTTATTCCCTCTAATATACGCTTCATCTCAGATAATGTGTTGCTCATTTATGACTGGTTCCCTTTTATAATTTCCATTTCTATTTTTTTATGTTTTTTTTTAAGTTCTCACTGAGTTCATCTACTCTTCTCATAAGTTCATTGAGCATCTTTATAACCAGTATTTTGAACTCTGCATCTGATAAACTGCTTGACTCCATTATTCTTGGACCTCTGTTCTATTCTCTGATATAGTTTCTGCTTCTTTGTCTTCCCATTTTGGCTTCCTTTCTGTGTCTGTTTCTATGTACTAAGCGAAGCTCCTAAGCCTCCCAGTCTTATTAGTGTGGATTTGTGTAGTAGGCGCCCAATGGTCCAGTTCTGAGAAGGGTTCAGCTGCAGGTGAAGTTTAGCCCCAACTGTGCCCTCCTGGGGCCACCTGTCAAGATTCAGCTAGGAATCCACAGATGTTTTGCTTATAGTCGCCTCTAATAGTTGCCTCCAGGGGCCATGCCAGAAACGGAGGTCAGCTGCCATGAGTGTGAGTCTTGGAGCCGGCTCAGCAAGGAGCACCAGACTCTCTGGATGTGGCTTGGGTGGAACTGTGAGTTGGGGGAGGTGGAGTTTCAAGGAATCCTCTGGGCGGAGTGACCTCTATTTCGATGGAGTCTCAATATGAGGGTGCTGAGTTCGTACACTGGGAGTAGGAAGGGCTCAACAGAGGAACAATGGGTAAAGCCAGCACTTGTGCTCTCAAGAAAGGCTTGTCTCTGGCCCTTGCTCCAACAACTCAGTGTCCTCCTGTAAGTCACTGGTGCCCCCCGAGCAGCCAACCCAGTGCTCGTGCTCTGAGCCAGCAGGACCGTTGTGCAGACACGGCCCCTTTAAGAGGCATCTGCAGCTGCCAGCTGCAGCCTCTGTTGCACTCAGCTGCTCCAGACTGCGCAGACTCATGTCTTTACCCCTTCCTACCTTCTACCACCATAGGGTGATTTCTTATTTCTCTCCCTAGTTATAGTGCTTCTGTTCATTTCAATCCAGGTGACTCTGCTTGCTGTTCATTCTGTGCTTCTGTCACAACTTTGATTTGATCGCAAGAGTGATGAACAAAGCCTCTATCATCTATGCCATTTTCCCTCATCCTCAAAAGTTTTTGTTTGTTTGTTTTGTTTTGTTTTCCTAACACAAAGGAAAAATCAGGATACTCTTGTATCTTACGTTGATTTTTGTGTGTGTGTAAGATCTTGATTCCTAAATCAATGGATCCTGCACCTATGACTTTTCCCTCCTGTATCCTTGCAAAGCAGAGCAAAGCAGAAAATTGGAAACACGTGAATACTTGATATTATTCATTTTTACTGTATGTGCAGCCGAAGTGAGCATTCTATTGAGACACTATTCTTGTTTTGTTGAGTCAACCAGCCTTAAAACTATCTACCGCTGAACTTGTTATGTGGTAAGAATTTATTTTACTTGAGCTACTGCTATTTGGGATTCTATTACTTGCAGCTGAATTTTCCTAATTGATACAATCTGTAAAAATTATGAGGCCATAGAATGGGCAAAGCAGAAAAGTAACAGAATCAGATTTGTATTTTACAAATATCAGTCTCAGTACAATGAAAAATACACATAACAGGAGAGAAGAATGGGCAAAAGATTAGTTAGAAGGCTTTTATATTAAGGTGGGTAGACGGTGATGGAAAAATAAATAAGCAGCAAGAGATATGTTAGAGCACCATTTCCTCAAGTGTGCTTCACGGGATGTTAGCTTTGAAAGATTTTCATAGGTAGTAAATAGAAAAGTTTGTGGATTAAATAACTTGGGAAAACACTGAGTTAGGACAAATTAAATAAACTGATCTGTGAAAATGCAGTGTAAACTCTTAACTGGGGGGGCTGAGTGACAGAATTTACTTTTCACTGTAAAATAATTTTTTTTTTTCACAGAAGCATTTTGTGAAACTAGTATTTCACAGAATACATTGTAGGAAATTCTAGGCTTGGATTATATTTATTTGATAGAACCCCCCAAGTATGGGGATTAATTATGAGATAAAATGCCTCTGTTTCTGTCCTGAGTTGGATAGTGGTACCGTTAACTATAACAAAAACTTTTGTGGGAAGATAATCAGTTCATTCTTGGACATATTGAATTTTGAGTTGCTTGTGAGACATCCAAGTGGAAAAATTTATGATAGCTATTTGAATATGCCTCTTAAGTTCAACAGTATTTTACATAGATCTGTGTGTAGTGATTAAAGTCTTTTGAGTAGAAAAAATTGTTATGTGTTAAATTCTTTAGTATGACTTTAGTTGAGCTTCCTGTCTGTCTAACTGAGAGCATTTGAGGTTTGAAGAATATCCTTTGCAAATAGAATTGGACAGTTGTTTCTAGCGAAATGTCTAAGTAGGGAGTTGTAGGGTTGTTGCAGGCTGCACATTTTTAACATAGCTTATATCCTCTTTCTCCACTGAAGAAGGCACCTTTGAAAAGCATAGATTCACTTGTTAGAGTTTAGAAGTGGATAACGAGTGTTAGCCTCTAGCAATATTTGTGATGTGTAAACTTTGGGCAATGTTGTAGAATCTGTCATTCTGAGTTGAAGGGTTTCAGCTATTCTGCTAAATTTGAAGCAGGAATCCAATGATGAAAAAACTTGAGTGGCCATTATGAACTCTCTGAGCTACAAGACTCTATCACTCAATTAAGTTTATATTTTTAAAAAGGCCCCAAACTTAAACTTTTGGTGTTTTTAGATGGAACAGCATGAGCACCATTTTGTAGACTCCAGAACAGAGTGACTTAAAAGAACCACTCATTAAACACTATCCCGTCCTGAGTCAGTTTGAGTGTTTATCCCTCTAGCATTCCATGTCAAAATGCATATCTGAACTCTTCTCTCTTAACCTCTTCTAGATTCTAGACGTGACATGATATGAGGAAATTGCAGAGCAAATTTGCCAAGTCTGCCATCATCTCATTCTGACTTGTTGAGTCAAGCTGTAGGTCATGTGATCATCGATGTTCTTGCTTTGTATTCAGGGAATGACCACTGGAGATGTTTAAACTTTTGACATAGGAACAAATGCAAATATACAGTAATAAAACAGGGAAGAGAAAACAGTTAAGTATATATAGAACCTATATAGGAGATTATATAGAACATACTTGCCAAGAGGAAACACATCATATGATTTTGCCTCCCAAGATTTACTTATGTTTAATTTTATTTGAAGCAATTATACTGAGTGTCTGACATGTTACACTTGGCAAGAGAAAAACTCAGTAAGAGGAGATTCGTCGAGTACATCTCAGAATTTTGAGGTCAAATATAATTAAGAGGATTTAACATTTTCTCATGACACCCAAAATAACTGGTGACTAGGCATGTGGTACAGTAAAGATGACTATCAATTCTTTGTCATAGCCTGATGAACAAAGGGTGTTAATTTTCCCTTCCCTTGCGTTTATTTACTTATTTTTGCTATGTACTACATAAACAATAGAATGTGGGAGAAATCACACTGGCAGTTGCAAATTTAGGCTTTGGGTACAGCTACTGTCGGGATGCTTCCTTGCAAAATCTATCTGCTGCTCAGAAGCCAAAATCACGTGGGGAGGCCATAAATGTAAATTCTGAGCTCCTAGCCAAAGACACTGTCATCTACCAGTCATGTAAAGAAGCCATTTTGGATATTCCAGCCCAAATAAGTCCCCAGATGATGTAGCCCTAGCTTATATCACAAAGAAAAGAACTACCCAGCTGACCTTGGTCAACATATAGAATCATGAGAAATAATGAAATTGTTATTTTTAGTCACTAAATTTTGATGTAGTTTGCTATGCAGCAGTTGATAGTTGAAACAGACAACATGGTCTATTCTTGGGGACATGTTTATTCTTAATTCCTAGAGGCCATTTAGTAACACTGAAGGAAATTCCTGTCAAGTAACACTAGTGAGTAAATTAAGAATGGTTCATTATACCACTTATGGAATACTAAAAGTTGATGAGATTAGTGATGAGCTGCTTTAGGGGATCCCAAGCACACTTTGGTCTGGTCTGTTATTTATAAAAGGAAAACAGGAAAGAATTGTGTTCAGCCAAAAAGGTATGAAGAAGCCACTCATTAGAATATAATGTAACCATTTAGAATTACGTACTGAAAACCTTAGAGTATCAAGACTAACTGAAAATGATATTGGGATATACCACTGTATATAGAATATAATTATAACTACCTAAAATAAATAAGACAAAAATATCTCTAGAAAGAAAAGGCTGAGAACAATACTTTAAAAGAGGCATTCACTTCTCTGGATGCACCATTTGCTTGCTTAACTCTCGGGGTAAAAACAATAGCAAGCAAAATCTATAAAGGAATGAACAAGGAAATCTCTCCTGGTCAATCAGAGATGGTTTCAATGAGGAGTTTTCACTTCAGATGAGGTTTACAAGATGAACATGAATTTGTCGGATGGTCAATGGGGAAGAAAATTCTAAGCAGAAGAAATAAACTATGCAAAGTCCCAGAAAGAGTCAAAATAGCAAAGAGCGGTAACTTTGAGAAACTGCAGTTGTTCTGGTGCAGAACTTGTTGAAGGAGGCAAGAAATATGAGGGCAGGCAGGTTATAGTATTACGGAGTAAGCTAAACTCAATAGTTTTATTTGGATTGATATCCCCTTTCTCTTGGAATGGCCATGGTACTTTGTTTAGTTATGCTTTATATTATAGATATTTGCATTTCTTTTTTTTTTTTTTTTTGCATTCTATTCTAGATCATAAATTTCTTGTAACTGAGGCATTCATTCAACAAATACCCACTTGCTCACCCAGATTTCTGTGCTGTTTTTTGTTTGTTTTGTTTTGTTTTGTTTTTAGCTGTTTAAGATTTTTTAAAAAAATATCTTGGAACTCTAACCTTCTAAGAGCGGAAAGTGAGCTAGAAGGTTGAGCATACCTCACAAAGCCCAATGCAGATTATGGCTGAGGAAGAAAATGGATGAGGAAGAGCAGAGAGCCAAGGGAAAATGGAAAAATAAGGACTTTTCAGAGAGAGGAATCAAGGCCTAATCAAGGGACTACCTCTCCAATCCCCAGAATAAGGATTCCTTATAATGTTTACCTAGTGGGATCTAGACTTGTTATGTTCCAGCAACTACTCCTAGTCTTCCCCTTAAAAAAAAAAAAAAAAAGTGTGTGTCGTAGTTATCCTGTTTCGGCATTGGTGTGGAGGGTTAGATAACTGGCCTTGTTATTCATCAATCTCAAAAAAGTGAAATGCTACATCCGTGCTGATGGAGAAACTGCTGTTGCATACCCATAGACTCGATCTAGACTTTGAGGATGCAGTATCTGTGTGGGACTTTGTGTTTTCTCCTATGGGAGAGCTGGAGTTTATTCACTGTATTTGAAGAAAGGAATATATCAGTTCCAGCAATATGATCAATGCTCATCAATTATTTGTATGCTCCCTACTCATTTCTCAGATGTGTTTGCAATTAGATTGAGGTCATGTGATTATATACAGCCAATAAACTGAGCAGAACTAAAGTGTGTCACTTCTACGATAGCACAGTTAATATCTAGGGTGATACATCTAATCCTCTCTTCCACTGGTACAGCATTTTGAAGTGCATTTGGTTTATACAGTATAGCCAAAGATGGAGAAAGATATTCTAGCCTGCATTGAACTGTTAAATTACTGAAATTTTTGGAACTTTGGTTATTACAGCAACTAGTGTTAATTACCTTAATGAATGGATTTCTGGGAGGAAGTACTTAGCAAGAGCTTTCACAAAGCAAGTCTAAAAAAAATAGCCATCCTTCATTTCTTCTCCAATGTTACACACACCCTTGTGAGTGATACTTTTACCTTTTATATCTGGCAATCCTTTATTTGATCTCTGCTTCTTTTCCACAATTTTGTAGAACAAAAAGTTTGCTAATTTGACCTTACGTTCTGTGTGCTTTCTGAAGTGAAGTAACACATCTCTGGCTATGGCCAATTTTCCAAAAGTGAATGAATTTATTATACTACCATCCAGGCAGAAATTACTTTTCCTTTCCTGTTTTGCAATCCAGTTGACTGGGTTGTCAGCTGTGGCCTTAGAACTTGAAATGTTCTCTCCAACTTGTTGGAACTACAGCATCTTTAACTTAAATTTCCATGGCTGTTGTTTCCCATTGTGTATATTTGCTTCTGTTAACTCAATATCAGAAACTTCCTTTCTTCCTGTGCATTTCTTCAAAGAGAAGGCAATATTCCATTTTTAATTTGGAACTGAAGATTTTTAAGGGTTTATTCACATGTAGTAATGTATTTGATTCTCAAAATAGCTCTGTGGAATCAGGCATAAATGGTATTATTTATACCTTATCCCCATATTTAAGATGAGGAAAATGAGACTCATGGGACATACAAAGCCCCTGGCTGTGACTGCGCACCCATAATTTTGTATTCCAAGTCTTGTTTTTCCAGCATACCTTTATTATCTTTTACCAATTCTCTCATCGTTTCTGCTCCTATATCTTGTATATCTATTTATCATTCCTCTGAAATCTGACATGTTTTGAAATCTATATTACCGAATCTAAAATTATGTTAATACAATATAACACCATGAGTTTTAAGGAAGAAACAATATGAAAATCCAAATAAGAATTAACAAAACTAAAGGTAAAGGAAGGAGAAAAATACATTTGAGTTGCTTCCAGTGATTTTTGTTTGTTTGTTTGCTTGTTTGTTTTGAGTTTATGTATATACATACGTGCTCTGTTTTGTTTTTTGCTTAAAAACTATTCTGCCATGGACGTTCTTGTTCAACTCTTGATGCTCATAAACAAGATTTTCTCCCAGTCTAAGTTTTAGAGCTAGGAATGAAAATGCTAGTAAAATTTGAGTGAAAAAAAAATTAGTTCAAACAAACCTATAGGTAGATGTTTGGATAGATAGATCTATGTATGTGTAAACACACATATGTACACACAATATCATATCATACTATATATGAAACATGAATTATATCATACTATATGTCTATATATACTACATATAGTATAATATAAATTGTATCACTATATATGGTATAATACATACATAATATATATAGTATATATAGACATACTATATGTCTATACTATATATGAAACTATATATCTCATACTACATATGAAACACAAATTATATCATACTATATGTCTATATATGTCTACATATCATACTATATGTCAATATATAGTATGATATAATTCATGTTTCATATATAGTATGATATATATATATAGTTCCACATATAGTATAGATATATAGTATGTCTATATATACTCTAAAAAGTGTGTATGTATTATACCATATATTGTGATATAATTTTTGTGAAACTCAAAGACAAGTAAATATAAACAATTTGTTATTTAGAAACACACATGGGGTAAAATTATTTAAATAAATTATGGAATGATAAATATAAAATTTAAGATGGATGTTACTTCTGGGAAAAAGTAGGAGGGTAGGTCGCATTAGATGATAGCACACTGGCCTTTCACTGATATTTTGGTAATATAATGGTCAAGTTGCATGGTGGGTTCACAGTGTTCAGTTAATTACTATAACTCATAATTTACATATTAGCTACATAAAGTTTTGAAAATATTAAATATTTTTTAAATTCACAAATGAACAACTACTTTTAAAGTTTAAATAGCTAACAAGCCATAATGGGCTACAACTCTATTCACTGACTAAAGAAATTTTTGAATTGCCTATGCGTGTTAATTTTATTTAAATTCCAATGCCCTTTAACCAGAACGGAAACTCTCTATGTCAGATAGGCCTTACGATGACCCCAGTGGTCCCCTCTTCTGGTGCTCATGCTTTTGTGTATTCCCCTCATCTGGAATGTGGGTGTAACCTGTGACTTGATTCTAATCTATCAAATGTGGAATGTCATTCCCATAATTAATTTAGGTAATGTGGCAAAGGACATAGGGTGTCAGTCCTATGACTACATTATATTATGTAATGTCAATCTCTGGCTGGAGGTAGAGATTGTCCTTGGAGTCTTGATGAAATAAGCAGCCACCTTAGAGAAGACCATCTGACAAGGAAGTGTGGGCAGTTCTTAGGAACCTCAGATGTACTCTAGGACCTAAAGGCAACCTCTAACTGATAGGCAGCAAAAAACTGGAACCCTTGTTGAAACGACTGGCAAAATCTCCAACCAATGTGGAGAATGAAAGATCCAAGAGAAAGATGGGGGGAAAGTAAACAATGTCACCATGTCCTGGTGATATTTTTCAAGATCTAGTTCCACTTTAGGTCCATGATTGGAACTCAGTTCTATATTTTGCATTTAAGAATTTTGATTCCCATATGTATTCCTGAAATAAAATGGCAGCCTCAACTGGTTAATGGCAGCTAGGGTCTCTTCATGATTCTCATAGTATTAGAAGATGGTCCTACAAAGCAATGGTACAGTTCACTAAGGTAGCATTTGGAGAATTTCATTAAACAAAATATATTTCATTAAATGAAATTACATCAACATAGAGCCCTATTAGAAGAAACTGCTAAGTATCAGTTATTCGGTATCTGCCAAGTACCTGAGGGAAAAGGTTAAAAAGTATTACCAATTCACTATTACATAGTGGTGAGCCACTCATATAGCCTTTTGAAATAGAATCTGTTGCAAGGAGTGCAGTTACCTGGAGTCCCAGCACTTCAGGGTCTGTCTTAGTTTTCAAGTCAAGGCCACACACTTTCTCGGCCACCTCCAGCCAATGACTGAACATGATGGAGATTCAAAGGCCTACTAAATGTGGTCATTTTGGCTCTCCTCTATGAGCAGTCTTTTGTACTGGAACTCTCTGGTGGGCTGGCTGAGACTCTCAAAGCTGTACTGCAGTCTCAGAGTCTTCCTGCCCAATCCAGATGTTTTTCCCTTCCTTTTCCAGGTGCGAGGCCAGCATCATGGTGAGAAGTCTTCCATAACTACTTTTGCTCTCTCTCTCTTTTTTCCCCCTACAGGAATTACCACCAGTAATTCTTACATTTCTATTTTCTTTTCGATGCCTGTTTCCCAGAGACTCGTAACTGTCACTTGGGAGTTGTTACTTACCTTTCTGAAACAGAGTACTTGTAGCATATTCCTTTTGTTGATGGAGAGGGCAGAGAGAAAGGATGCAGATGTGTGAACTTCTGAACTAGCTCAAGGAAGATCCTCAAAGAGCTCAATAACCTTGAAATCAGTAAAACACAATTAGTGCAACAGAAATCACATCTTTGCTTACAGAAAGCTACTTGCAGAAAGTTATGTGGCAAACAAAAACCTTTTCATTTGATTGGGCAGAAGGATGAGAGTCTGTGTATGCTTAGCTGAAGAAAATTACATTTTAAATGTCTATAAAATTTCAACACATTGTGTGATGTAACAAAACTTATGCTGTCTCCTCATTATTACTGTTATTAATATAGGTTGTATTACACTGGCTCATGTCAGAAACTTCACTTTCCACTTTGGAAGTTAACCAATTTCATATGGGTTGTTTACTTATTTAATAATACCTTAGAAAATAACTGTTTAGAGACTAATTATCAATGAGAACATGTCTTGCCATAGGTTTCTTCAAATGCTAAGGTCTATGATATCATAAATACATGATAAAACTGTGTGTGTAGGAACAAAGAAACAAGATTCCAATCTGCCTCTAGACTATGAGATATTTGAGGGCAAGGACTGTACTATTGTGTGTGTGCGTGTGTGCAATTTTTGAGAGCACTCAGGACAGATAGGCATTTGTGAAATGTTTCCTAAATTGAACTGAAATTCAATTTGTGGTTATTTTGTGCTAGCAAATCCACACACAAAATAACTTTATTACACTAAGTTTCACTGACGTCGAAGGCCAATATTTGCTATGAGAATTGGATGGAAGTATTTAGAGTTGAATTTTGCCATATATTATTTGAAGGATCTTCCATTCTTTTCACTTTGTCAGGATCTTAAATGAGAATAGGAGAAAGCATTTATTGGACTGCAGATGTTTGGGATTATACCTAATTGCTTTGCTGCTGCTATTTTATCAGCCTACTAAAAGGATTTTTGTAAATGATGGAAGAAAGCCTAACTTTTAAAGGGGTTAAGCTTCTAAACTGCTGTGATCTACAGTCAGTTAGAAGTGACAAATTGTAAGCAAAAGATAATCTCTTCCACTTACAGAAATGCCAGCCCAAATATCATCTAGAAAGACTTCAGCAACTTTAATACATTCACGTTACAGAAGCTGAATTTAAAAACAGGCATTTGCGGATTTTTAGGTCCCTGCTGCTTTATAGGTTTTTAACTATTCTGCTTAGCATGTCTTTTCAGCTGTGGTAAGATGGTTTATATGGAGACTTTCTCTTTAATGGAGATTTATAGAAAGCCTGTACCACAGAGGTAAGCTAATACCCAGCCTCCCAATTTTATGTGTCTTTTACACAATGGAAACCAAAGTTTATGAAGTAAGGGACCTTGAATCTATTAGAAAAGTTTTAAGCTGCAGGTAACAGAACACTACAAAAAGTGGCTTAAAAAATAAAAATTTTAAATTATATGCAAATTATGAAGGTATACTTTTTTCCTTGAACAGCATCTCAATTATATATAGAATGTATTTTTCATCATCTCTAGTCTTTCCCTCATGGGTGCAAAATGGCAGCTACAGCTCCCAGAAAGCAGGATTTAACATAGCACTTTGGAAACAGGAGGGGAAGAAGGCATGTAGAAAACGGTCTGTCCTTTTGTTAAGTAAAATCATTTTTACATTTCCCAAGCTTTATTTCCAATTAGCTAAAATCAAATATTATAGCCATCTCTGGGTACGATGGCTGCTGGAAAAATGAAAAGATGGAAAAGAAGAATGAAATAGTCATAGCTGGCTTAGATGAAGCATGTCTAATTTCATGGAGTTGGGTGCAGTTTTCTTGTTGAAGAAATTTGAGGATTTTTTTAAGCAAGGAAAATAGAAAGCTATAGGCTAGCCATGCAACACTATTAGAAAACTCCTAATTAATCCTATATTTGTCCTAATTTGAAGACTAGTCAAGCAAATTTCTTCACCTGTCTTCACATATCCCAGTATCAAGAATTGTTAGATACAAAAAGGTCAACAAATATAAAATTAAAACCAGTAAAAGTTAACAACACTAAAGACACTTAAAATGTATCCATAACTTGATCACACACACAAAAAAAGAACTTGTTTTGAAATTTGCATATTACTATTAACTTGTTCATATTATTTTTACACGGTTATAATTCTAAAGTTTGTGTTCTTTTATATCCTGCTATTTTCATTTGTCAGAAATGTTTTCCCATTTTCTATATCATTTTAATAACTTTCACTTAATGGCTTCATAGCTTTTCATCAATTGTGGGCCCCAGGCATATGTAACAATTTTCCTATGATTGGAAGTCAGTGTAGCATAGAGGGAAGCCACCCAGCAGATCATGAGCTATAGCATAATCCTACCTGATCTGAAATTTCAGTCATAGCACTTGCAAAGTGGGTGACCTTTGCAAATTATTTAACTTCCCCGAACTTCCCTGTTAAATAACTTGAACAAAGTTAATACTAAGTTAAAATTCATTAATTTTTAAAGTAAATTACATACATTTTTATTAATTTAATTATGAAGAGTTGATAATAATGAAACAAAATATTTCCTGTGAATTGCTAAATATGGTTCTTACTGTGAAGTTCAATATAGTAGTCGCTAGCCATATATGACTACTTAAATTTCCGTTTAAATTAATGAAAATGAAATAAAATTAAAAATTCAGTTTCCTAGTTGCATGCTACGTTTCAGGTGCTCAATAGCCATGTGTTGCTAGTGGTTGCCATATTCAACAGTGAAGGTAAAGGACATTCACATCATCACAGAATATTTCATTGGACAACACTGGCTAGAATATAGTAAGAGTTCGACAAGTAGTTGCACATTTACTTTTTCCTTCTTCTGAATGTCCTTGGGGAGATATTCTTATAAGTGTGGTTTCTGAGTCATAGAGTATAGATTTCCTTATGGCCAAACTCGTAACAGTTAAAATCATGATATTTATATTTAAGTAGAACCGAACACCTGTCAAAATGCTTTCACAAATATTTATACTCTATGTAAGCAAATTCTTTTTATACATTTAATTTCTGAACCACTAGTTTAGAATAACAATGTCACATAATACACACTCAATAAATATAGGTGTTGAGTGAATGAAAGATTGAATGAATGATGTTACAACCCAATGAGGTAAGTATCTGAGCACGGATTTGTTCCATTTCACAAATGGAAATGTTGAGTCATTCAGTGAGTTAACAACACATTTCAAACCAGATCCCCATTGACTGGACCTACTTTTTATTTCATAATGTCATTAACAGATATTCAAAAGCAAAATTATAGTGAAAGCAGTACTGTTTCTAAAGATCATTGTAGAAATTTCCATTTCTATATTTTATGATAAATGTATCTGAAATTAGTGCTTAAAGATATATATATATATATATATATATATAAACACTGTATTTATATTTAATCTTGGGTTTAAAGTAATATTCAATGTATTGATGATATTAATATAGTATTATGATCAGGAGACCCAGGATACTAGATACTGCCTCAAATATATCTATGACTGCCTTTGAAGACCTCAAGGAAAATTTTTAAACAAAAAACAATCACAAATGGAAATTAAAGGCTGATTTTATTGTTGACTGACCTTTGTGCCTATATATGTAATGTGCAAGGTTCTGGAAAAGTGAGCTGGAATTTGTAACATATATATAGCCCAAAGCTGCAAGGGTACCTCCCTCTTCTTGTGTCTAAATTTTGCCATGAGCCAGCTTTTCAGAGGCTTATTGATTACCAAGCCACAGTACACTGTGGGGAAAAGAAATATTTTGAGATGAGTAGCCTAGTTTTTCTTAACCAACCTTGCAACGTAAAAGAACAGGCAAAATGTGAGCTCCAGAGTATCCCCTAACTTCATGCAGAGCAATCCCTAGAATAGCTTTTTGCTTTGATATCTAGGGTACTGCAAGAAGGAGCAAGAATATAGAAGGATTACATCCATGTCTATGTGCATGATCTTTTAATGCAGTCATCTTTCCCACTAGTAAAATGATCTCATTAGAGTTCCAAAATATAACTCAGTAAAATGAGCTGCTTTATTTGGAAAGATCTGACAGTGGGAGTGGTATGAAAGAATGGATTTTTCCTGCTGCATTTGGGACCATTGAGAAACTAGCAGGCTCTTTAACTCTTAGCTAGCTTTTACATTTAATTCTATTACAGAATGCACCTAAATTATCTTAACAATGTTTATCTAAAAATATCTTTTTGAAGTGTTTTTTACTGACCAGAAGAAACAAGTTTTTTAAATGTCAGTTTGCTATAGACTAAATGTTTATGTCTTCTCCAAAGTCATGCATTGAAACTCAGTACCTAATGTGATGATATTTGGAGGTGAGACTTTTGGGAGGTAATCAGGTCATGAGGACACAAAGGCCTCATGAATGGAGTTAGTGCCCATATTAAATAAACCCAGGGAGTTCCTTCACTCCTTCTGCCATTTGAGGACACAGTGAGAAGAGGGTAGTCTGCAGCCTGAAAATCTAGCTCTCACTAGAACCTGATCATCCTGGCACCCTGATCTTAAACTTAAGCCCCAAGAACTGTGAGAAATGAAATCTCTTGTTAATAAGCCTACTCCATCTATGGTACTTTGTTATAGCTACCCAAACTGACTCAGACAGACCTGAATTAAATTTAAGTAGAAGTTGACAGAAATTATTTAGTCAGATACTTAAGTCCCGTAAGTTCCAGTGACTGAAGCTTTGTAGCATAAAAAAGTCTAAAAGAAAGAAGAACCGATCACTTCAGCAAAATTGTGTGGATTTTGGGTGATCTGTATATTTGTGTCAGATGCCATCCAAAGGAAAATCAGTCACTTTTTTTTTTGGTTCCTAAACTATTTCTGGATGAAGCAAAGCAATACAACCTTCTTCCTGAATGAGTCTTCACAGATTAAATATAATTATTTTATTTTACAATTGGAAGATCATTCTTAACCTTATTGTTTATGGATATATGGGCCAATTTAAATACATACACTGTGAACTAGCTTTTTTGTATTGCATGTTAATATTTATCTAATATGTATAGAATGCTTTTAAATCAGGCAAAACAGTAAGGAGCAATTTGGTCTTGGTCACTTTCTTTTCAAAATTGTAGAAATGGTGAGATAATATTGATAAAAAATGAGGGAAATTTACCAAAATTTTCTAAAGAACAAAGAGTCTATTGTGGACCATCATCACAAATAACTTGTTCAGTAAGTCTTAATTCTTCCATAGATATAATTTTGTAGATTAGCCTGGATTAGGAAATACATCCAACCTTTTAATAAAAATATAGAATTAGACTATTATTTTCTGTTACAGATTCTCATGGTCTAACTCTACACTTTTTATAATGTTGCTGGTATATCATTATTGAATCATTTGATACCTATCAAATGATGAGACATCACTTCTGTTTGTAAATTACTGTATTAAACATAAAATAAAAGTTATGTGTAGTCATAGTCAAGGGTCATGAAAACCTCAGAAGGCAGGGAGATGTGTGAATTCATGTATTTTGTAGCAGTGTGATAAGCAGTGGGTGGAAGAAAACTACTGTTGGCTACCTACTGTGTTCTAAGCACTGTTCTGGATACTTTACATTTATTCTTTTTTTCTTTGGATACTTTTCATTGACTATATTTGAGCAGTTAATCCATCCAAATACATGAATATTTTGTCATGAAAACATTCTGATTTGGTCTACTTGGTGATATTAAAAGCAATTCACATTTCATCTTTTGGCCATGCCTTCAGTTTTTGAAGTTAATATAAATGAGTATAAATACTGCTTGACTATAAACAAAACTTTTAGTCCCAGATGGAGACTAAAATTAGCATATCTAGTAAATGTTTTTAGTTAAAAAAATTTTTTTGTTTGTGCTTTCTAGATAAAAACATGTCTGTGTGTATACTCATGCAAATTTATTATCACAGCATATTAAAATTGATATATGATTTCAAATGTAGTATGTACAGAGCTAGATTAGTCTGCTAGAGCTGCCATAACTAAATTCCACAGACTGGGTGGCAGAATAAATGACAGAAATAAATGACAGAAATTTATTTTATCATAGTTTTGGAGGCTGGAAGTCCTGGATCAAGATACGAGCTGACTTGGTTTCTAGTGAGGGCTCTCTTTCTGGCTTACAGGTGGCTGCGTTCATTCTGTGTCCTTACATGACTTCATCTCTTTGTGCATGTAGAGAGAAAGATCTCTGGAGTCTCTTGCTCTTCTTATTAGAACACTCACTCTATTGGTTTAGGGCCCCACTTCTATGATCTCATTTTACTTTATTTAATTTCCTAAGGTTCTAGCTTTAAATACAGTCACCTGTTAGCTCTTTTTGAACTGCCAAACTCTTAACACATAACAACTCTCTCCAAATCCTTTACTAAGAGACTTGACCAAACTATAGTGTGGCTTCTAGTATCCATGCGAGTCTAATCCATGTTGCTGCAATGACCCCAGAGCCCTCATTAAAATACCTGCCTGGGAATTCTCAATGCTGCCCAGAGAATTTACTGCTTGTTCTAGCCAACACTGGAGGATAGACCTCTGACCTCCCTTTCTTAGAACATTCAATAAAAAGGGCTTACAAGTGTGAATATGTATTTCTTACAACGTCTTTTCAAGAGCCTGAGAGCCAAGTCTTTGAAATGTCATTATCAGGAAGAATAGAACCAACACCTTCCAGTGTTTGTGGGAAGACAGACTCGTAACTTGATAACTGCCAGCTCATAGACACAGCTGATCTGATTGCATGTGCACTGACCAACTGTTTGTAATTTTTCACTTTTCTAACTGTACTGAATCCCCACTATTCCCCCTCCTTTATTCCTTAAAAATGACCAATCACTTCTGCACAAATCAAATGGAGCTCAGCTCTTTCCCCTACTGTCAGTAGTTACTGGGTAAAATTTGTTTTCACCACTCTAATGCCTGTCATTTTTATCTTTGACAACTTTAACATATGAATTTTGGGGGACACGACTGAGTTAATAACGTGGGGGTAGCATTAAAATACAAATAAGTAAGTGCAAGTAAATACAAGTATGCTTTCTCCCATTTCTAGGAAGATAAATTGTCAGTTGTTTTCTGCCTTCTCTATCCTTGTCCAGAATGAATATCTGTCAGTATTTGCCGTGAGAAGGAAACTGTTAGAGTGAGATTGCCATGCAGGACCCTGAGTGGAGAATACTTTTGGAAGGAAAGAGAAGGAAGCAGAATTGGGCAGAGGGTGAAAGTAGACTACAATAGTCTCAATGGAGCCTCAGGTGATGCCACAGGGAGTCCTGGAGCTGCAATGACCCCTCAGCACTGTGCTGAGATAGGATGCGGGGAAAGCCCCAGATCAGTCACTGTCGGCACACCACTTCAACTAAGGTGACTGTAGCTTTCTTCAGCTAAGCAAGCCCCACAGTGGCTGTTAGCCAGGGCTTTCTGTTAACAGCACTCTCTGCAGTAGGGGGAATATGTCCTTCATTTATGAAGGGGTGTGTCCACAATGTGCAATAACAGATCCCTTTCTGAGAAATTAAATCTTGAACTAATAATACAAGAGAAAACAGAATGGTCAGAATTCATTCATTCTGGTAACAACATGGCTAGATCTCAGAAACCAAATGTTCAGCAAAAGAAGCCAGATATAAAAGGGTACATATCTTATATTTCCACTTTCCTGTTTTAAAAATCAACTGACAAAGTCAACATATGGGTGTTAGGAGTCAGGATTATATTGATATATTTTTTAATTGGTAGAATTTTTATCATTAATTTGTTCATTTTTGTGATTTATAATTTTGAAGAGCTTTAAACAGGAAAAATCCATACCTATTTTATATGTATATGTAGTTAAGAAATTATTAAATTATATTTATTATTTTTATATTTATGATATATATATTTATAAAGTTAGCCAAAATTAGAGCTCCATAAGAATTTGTATTCAAGAAGAGTCCATTAGTTTTTTAAGCTCTTCAAATACTGTTGTGTACAAGTTCAAGTGGTAGAAGCCAATGTTTGGGCACACAGGTATAAGCAGGTAGGAAAATGGAAGCTTGATGACCTGGGATGAAAGGCAGTATGTGGAATCAGAACTGAGAGACCTGAGATAAACACTGGCAAGAACAATAGTAAATACTAGAAACTAAAAACTAAAAACGCAGAGCTATCATATAAGGTTTGAGTATGATTTTTCATATCATCATCATCATCATCATCATCATGCTAACTGTTGTATATTGAGCACTTTCATGGGTCAGACATCTGGCCCATGCATTTGCAAACATTATCTAAAATTTTCAGGATAAAGAAGCTATTTTCATCTGACGTTTTACTGAAGTATTGCTCCAGCTTTAATGCTCAGAGTGGTTAATACTTCCAAAGTCACAAAACAAAGTGTTTCAGCCAGGATTCAATTCATGTCTGTTCCAAAGAACATTTCTACTCCCTATATTATCTAATAATAAACCGAAAGTGATTTAAAATTTATGCACACACACATTATATTTATATGTGACAATATGAATGTATTTAGTCATAATAACTGTGACACAAACCACGAGGACCAGACACCCTCAGCTCACAGATGATCTGATGAAGAGAAAGCGTTCAATTCTGAGGCCGTTTTGCTCAGGCTTTGCACATACTTTGGATTTCTTTTTTCTCATTTTAATCAGCAGAGGAATTGACTTGGAAGCAAAAGCCTTGGTTTCTTAACTATTATTACCCACCTGAAGTCATCGTTTCTGTTTATTACATCATAATCATCTCTACTTGCCACCAATTGTACATTCCAAAGAGGAAATTATGATTTCAAGTGAAGACAATGGAGCAGGAACAGATGTGAAACTAAAAGCGAGACATCCTATTATCCTGAAAATGTACTCCATAATGAAGTACAAGGGAAAAGAGATCAGAAGGTATTGTCATATTTCAAAATAGAGTCTGTTCTAGCATCAGGTTTACATTTAAATAGAAAGATCAGCTGAAGTTTCCATGTAGCATTCATAGTACTTTACACTTGACACTTCATATTCTAAAGAGACTGCAAAAAATTAGAAAAAAGAAAAAAATCTCCTTGCAGCATGTTTGGCAAATCTTTGACTGTAGCCTTTGCAGCATTTTTCTCTGTTTTGATTTACTTTAGCCACAGCAAGTCAAATCTACTTCCAATTATAACACTTTCTTGTGGCACTGTACCAACTCCCTTATTCTCAAGACATCTGTTGGATTGCACCACCAACTTCTTTGGGGGGGGTCTTCATAAAATATCTATGTCTTTTTAACTCTAGCGAAAGAGATACTGACAGGATGAGAAACTATAATGTTTCACACTGTTTTTAAAAATGAATATTTGGTCACACCAATTTATTTATAAAAGCTGATTTTATTCCCTTAATATGTGTCAGATGTTTGAAAGGCTACAGTTATAGAGATTAAAAACCTGTTTTATAAGTTCAAAGTGGCCCTAGTAGAGTGAGGAAGACAGATAAGGTAATAATCACAAAACAGCATAATCAATACTATGACAGAGATATTCACTATGTCCAATGGAAGCTCCTTGTAAATACAGGCAGATCGACCTGACTGGGGATGCCTAAAAATGAGCTAACACAGTGTTTGCAAAGGTACACAGGTAAAACCAAGCATGGTATGTTAGAAACAGGGCTAAGTACAGTAGTTCCCTCTTATATAGGGTTTCACTTTCTGTGATTTCAATTATTGCAGTCAACTACAGTGTGAAAATATTAAACGGAAAGTTTCAGAAATAAACAGTTCATAAGTTTTAAATTGCATGCTATTCGGAGTAGGGCGATAAAATCTCAAGCTGTCTTGCTCCCTCCCAGTCAGGATGTGAATCATCCCTCTGTTTATCATATCCGGGCTGTACATGCTCTCTGCCAGTTAGTCACTTAGAAGCCATCTAGGTTATCAGATTGACTGTCACAATATTGCAGTACTTCTGTCATGTAACCCTTATTTTACTTAATATGTAATGGTCCCAAAGCATGATAGTGATGCTGGCAATTCAGATATGCCTAAGAAAAGCTCTAAAATGCTTCTATTTTATTATTAGTTATTGTTTTTATTATTACTGTGCCTAACTTAGAAATTAAATGTTATCATTGGTATGTATGTATAGGAAAAACAATATGTATAGGGTTCAGTACCATCTGTGGTTTCGGGCATTCATTGGGAGTCTTGGAACATATTCCCCCCCAGATAAAGTGGGCACAACTATAGTAATATTCATATATTGAGGCTGTTGGCTCCACAGGAGTTAGATGAAGATAGCAAGGTGGACAAAGCAGGACCAAATGAGCTTTTTAATTGGTATTAAAGCATTTTGTTTTATCTCCAGAATCACTCTCAGAAAAGTCCTAAACTAAACCTGCCACTGATGTTTCCAAAGCACCTTAGAAACCCAGTGAGGATCCATGTGTTTTCTTCTCCATAAGCTCTCCTGTTATCCTCCTTTCCTAGCTTTGGAATACCTTGTGCTATTCCTATGACAATAGAAACATTATTCCTTCTGTCACTTCCTTTCCATTTTTCTCTCTTTATGTACTCCTTTCCTGTTGGTCTAGTGAGTTTAATTTGATTAACTCAAAGTCAACTGATTAGTAACACCATTGCACCTACAAAATCCCTGGACCAATATACCATCATTTCTACATATTCTGCCCGCAGCCAGCAGAAAGGATTACATGAGGTGTGTGTAGCAGGGAGCAGGAATCTTGATGGCCATCTTAGAATTCTGCCTCCCACATGGCCTATCCCACAATGCCTATCCCACAGTCTTATACTGTAGATACTCAATATATATTTGTCCGTTGATTGAGGATAGGTATTATCTTTATAATAAAATTATATAAATAATGCTTAAAAATTTAATGATGTCTTTTAAAAGCTCAATTGGTCCTTCAGAACTCTGTCTCTCTTCCTCTAATATTTATAAATTATCATGGTTAGTACTATTTTTTTTTTTTTTTTGACATTGCTTCCAGCTTCTGTCAAATGTGGAATCTTTCAATGATCTGAAGAGTCCTGGGCTGGGAGGTGATACAGAACAAGCTTGCTTAGGTTTGTGATTTTTTTCAGAACCTAGAGCTTATCTGTTATAAGAACAACCTCATGCCAGTTCTAAGGGGAAAAATATTCTAAAATATTTTACTTTCTTTAAAAATTTACTTTGAGGAAGAAATTAAGGACCCACAATGATCTCTAGCTGCAAATATTTCTTACTTTGGTCTGGGCACTGATGGAAAAGTGTTTTCATATTTTTTTAATGTTTGTCTGTTTGTTTATTTTAGAAAAACATAAAAAACAAGCATGTGTGAATTCTAAACAAAGTGTGTTCTGACTCCTCAGGTTCAACTTTTTATTGAAATCATGCCACATACAAATCAGTAAAGTTTGTCTTGTCAGCCTTACAAACATGAACTAAAAGTCATAGACTGTTTATTATCCACATTGCTTCATGTAAGAAAAATATATTGATACTTGCTAGTAATAGCAAGTTTTAGATACCAAGTTGTGATTTTTTTCCTAATGGTCTTTCCTAATAAATATATAAAATAAAAACATAAACAGGTAAAGAAAGCTTATATTTTATTAAAATTCACATGAAGGATGATAGAAAAGACAATAAAGTTTGCTGTACATCTGTTATATACATCTGAAGAATTCTGAACATAAGTGAAAAATCATAGTTACTCTAACATGTTTCCCAAAATTTGGAGCACAGAGCACTTTCATATGTCCATTTAGTTCAGAGAGTAATGCTAACATAAAAAGACAAGGCATAAAATTATAGCATGGTTCAATTCAACTATATGAATACTTCAAAATGAAATAGATGATGTTGGCTGTTAATGTATATTTATAAAGCTAATAATTAATGTTAACCTAAATTATTTAAAATAGAAATTTCAATGTTTGCTAACTTATTTTGAATTGTGAATTAAATATTATAGAAATTCTAATACTGAAAATACTGAAGAAATCTTCCAAATGTCAACCTCAAAGTCATGAATAAAGAAGTGCTGAGATTTAAAAAGAACAAGTAAACCAAACTTATTTTATTGCTTCTGTTGATGTAATTAGTACATAACAATGGGAAAGACTATGTTGTATATTTTGAATCTGGATCTATGAAGTTTCTTAATAGAGGTTCAATACATTTTGACTTTAAAGAATGGATACAAAATTGGCTAAATTCTTTTTTATGATTTCACTTGATCAAACAACACCTAGATTGTTTCATAAGACAAATGGGGTTGTATTTAACATAGGTAGCATTCTATTATCAATGGCCTAGATGGGAAAATAAAGGAGACACCCATAGAATGATAATATATTGAAAGATTCTATACATGAGTGAGAAACATAGCAGAGTTATGAGCAAGAACAGGCAATTTAGGAGTCAATTCAGAGAGAGTACATTGTTATGACAATAGCAAATTAGAATCAAGTGTTCAAGTGTCAGAGAAAGAGTACTTTAAAGGTTATTACAAATACCACTCTTCCTCCTTTTTGTCACCTAATTCGACCTTTCTCCTCCACAATTCTCTTTATTCCTATAAGATTCCCACTTTGTTTTATAATCGATTTCTGCAAAGGACTATTAAACCATAAGTACACCCTAAATTAAGTGGTTCTTTGTAAATAAAGATATTGGCTATTTAAATACAGTATACATATTAATTGCTTCTTGCTAATATTGTTTTTTTAGTTAATTAGAGTCCTGGAAGATTCATCTGAACACACACACACACACACACACACACACCCCAAATACACAAGCACACAAATGATCCCAAACATGCTTTCAGCCTAAAAATTGAAAAGCCATGATTTTTTGGTTGGCAGTATTTTTTTTTTTCATTTTAAATTCTTTTAAAACTGTTATTCTTCTGTCATATAGACCAGGGATTCTTAATCTCCAGGCTGCGGACCGGTTCCAGTCCATGGCCTGTTAGGAACCGGGCCGTACAGCAGGAGGTGAGTGGTCAGGGAGCAAGGGAAACCTCACTTGTATTTGCAGCCTCTCCCCAGCGCTAGGGTCACTGCCTCAAATCATCAGGCATTAGATTCTCATAGGACCACAGGTCCCTGGTGCTCCAAATGGTTGGGGACTACTAATATAGACAGATACCAAACACTATTTCTTATATCAAACTCCAACAAATGAGAAGAAACACAGAAGGCAATACTTTGGTGATATCCTTAGGCTTTTCTTTTGCAACATAATGCATTATAGGAGGAAGTAACGGAAGACAGATATACTTATGTTGCTGAATTTGCATAGTATTATATGATTTAATGATGAACTGTTGGAGCTACATGAGAAAAGTATACAAAAAGGTGAAATAAATAAACCTTAAAGGGAAAAAGGAATCATTTTCTTTCTTAGGAACAAAGTGAGGAATTATAGGCTAATAGTAAGAGAAAGAAGAATTTACTCTGAAAATAACAGAAATTGATCTGACCAGAGCAATGACTTGTCAATGGAAGAAACTGCAAATTATTTCAATAGTTTCATTCCTAGTGCATTGTTAAACCAGAGTAGATTACATAGAGCAAAGTTTATTAACATGAACAACAATAAGCTGGCAAAAAGAGTGAGAAACCTCTTAGGTCATTTTCATTATTATTCATCAGTTTTTAAAAATGCATTTAATATCTTAAAAGGTCTTGGAGTTTATAAACACATTTTTCTTCAATGTTCTAAGGCAAAAAATAATAAGATAAAAATATCTTTTTAAAAAACCCACTGTACCCTGAAAGCAATTTCTACCATTTCCTTGGCAAATTAAGCATATATATATGTCTTATGGAGCAAATTAATAGAATATCCTAAGATTTATGTGATAGTAAGAAATTTCTGGTACCGGAAACATACATCTTAGATTTGGCACTTAAGGCCCCTCAAGACATCATTTTCAAATTACATTCTGAGAAAATTTTAATCTCCCTCCCCTTCACATACAACAACAATCCTATTCTCTCCTCCCTTACTGATACACCATATGTTTTGAGGGCACCATGTAATTTTCAGCATGCTTCTACATATCCAGGCACAACCCCACTTATATACCAAGCATTCTCCAACACCCTATTGATTACTCCTCTAAGTAAGTTCCAAAGACCTTTGTTCAAATTTCTTTTCTTGTATGTTCAATTCTGTGTTTTAATTATTTGTACATGTAATTTATTTCTACCATAACACTGGTTCCACAAATGAAAATCTTCGGCCCCTAGGGTCTGGTCGATTGTGCATTTTTTCATTAATCTATAAAACACACATGGACACACATACACACAATTTTGTTTTAGGTATGGTATAGTCACTATTCTTGGCCCTAGTGACAGAGCAGTATGAGAAAAAATTCCTGATTCACAATATAAGTTTCTTATTGCTGGCATAACAAGTTGCCACAAATTTAGTGGCTTAAAGCAACACAAATTTATTATACTGTAAGTCAGAAGTCCAAAATGTGTCTTGCTGGACTACAATCAAGTGTCAGCAGGTTTGTGTTTCTACTAGAGATTCTAGGGGAAAGTCTATTTCTTTACCATTTCTATTTTCTACAGGTCACATACATTCCTTGGTTTGTGGACCCATTTCTTGATCTTCGAAGCCAGAGAACCTGGGTTGAGTCCTGATATTGCCATCACTCTGGTCTTCTATTTAAGGCTCAGGACAATCCAGATAATTTCCCTATCTAAAAAATAGTGGATTAGCAGACTTAATTCAATCTGCCACCTTCATTACTCTTTACCATATAACATAATATTCAGTTTCTAGAGATTAGGACATGGATATTTTTGAAGGACCATATTATGTCTATCATAGTAGCTCAAACTGATAATATCTCTGCCTCGATGGAAATTGTATTTTAATGGGGGAGAAAGTCAACAAATATAGAAACACATCATAAATTTTTAAGAATAGATAAATACTTGCATAGAGTAGGATAAGTGGAAAGAGACTGATAATGATTGGGAGTTATAAAAAGTTGGCTATCTTATCTCCCTTTTATAAGTGAGGAATTAAGAATAAGAAGAGTCAGCACTTTTCCCAGTGTTAATGTGGTATCCATATCTCTCTGTCTCTAAATCTCATGCACTTTCCATGATATAGCCCTGCCTCACCATGTACCCAATTCTCAGGTGAAGATTGGAATGAATCTACCCGAATTGCTCACAATTGTATCCATAGTGCCTGGGCGGTAGCACTGAAAGCATAACCTCAATAATTATATGTTCTTGGTGTTTATATTCCTCTTAGCCATTCTCATCTCCTAATTTTTTTATTGCTGCACTGAGCCGAGAGAATAGAGAATTATTCTTCAAATACATACCCAAAATTTTCCTTGAAAAAATTATGTGAAAGAGAAAGCAATAGAAATACCCATAGTCTACAATATTCCCCACATGTATTTGCTGGTTTGTTTAATGCTGTCTGCAGTTGGGCCAGAGTCAGTAAGCAAAGGGTGTGCCTACTAAAAATATGCACAAGGGAAAGTTACTTAAAAATTGTGATCAAATGGCTCATAGAATCATAACAGGTCATTTTTAATAATATGACATTTCTTTAAAGTAGAGAATAGTAGTTAAGAACCAGGCTGCTTAATTGTTTGAAGAGGAGCTATTTCGTCACTTTTTTGATATTGCTATTTGAGTCTCATTGCTTTAAAGTAAAATCCTGTGATTCTTTGTTACCCAAAATAATCCCAAATCCCTGTTATGACATTCAAGGCCCTTCAAAATCTGAACCTAGTTTATCATTCCAGCTTCATTTGCTACCACAATGTTTTCCACTGTAGGTGGCAACATGCTGTATTGTGAATGTTTCCAACTTGTGAGGAAGTTCTTTTCAGCCTACATTTTCTTAAGAGTGAGTTCTATAAAAGCAGAGATAGTCACATGTATTTTTGCAGTTGGTGCTTCTCACAGATCAAGCAAATAACAGGGATTCAATAGATGAAGTGTAATGGATAAGCTGAGTACATAAATGAATGAATGAATGTCCTAATCAGGACATTTTGACTGCTCAATAATTCCGGTATTTTTTCTTAGGTCTGTAATTGCATTTATGTCTATTAAAAATATGGAACGCTTTCTTTATTTTCAGTACTGAATTAGTTCAAGCATGTCTTTTTTTTTTTTATTCAAGGCATTAGCTTGACTATATCTCATGGCGGATGACTCGAAGGAAACTTTAGGCTGTACATGCCCATCTTCTGATCAGCCATTTACCTTTTCTTCAGTATATTAGGACTTTAATAGGAACTGCCTAGTATGCAGGTAAAACTAGCAAGAAATGAAATATAGGTCATCACTCAGTGGTATCAACTGAGGAGAAAAGTAAAATATATGTAAATCACTGAGACATAGAAACGGTTCATGCTATTTTGCACTTAAGTCTGAAGATTTCATATGGCTAAAAGGTCTCAGAGTTTACTTTAGAAAGTTGAGGAGTAAATCTCTTCCTTGTAAGAGTCAACCTGATACCAGCAACTCTGAGCTCTAGAAAAGGAAAGTGAAGACTTCATATTTTTTCTCTGTGTTCTGCAATTGTCTAGCTCTATCCTTTATGTGCATATATTACAGTATACGCACATAATTTTAGCTACTTAACTTATAAAAGACAGTGACATTTATTCTACTTCTTTGGTATGATTCTTTTTGAGCATTAAATAAAATGTGCAAAGGGATTTGGGTAGCAGACCTTGTCAATGCCCCGCCTATAACCGCATCTTGAGGTGTCCGCTGGCAGTACCCAATTGCTAGTACCTGGAGCTCTGCAGACACTGTTTTGTTGTTGGTGGTGGTGGAGGTAAATTATAATATGTGTGTTTTGTATCAATTTCCAGAATCCAAGCAAGATTTAGCTTAAGTTGCACAGTGTGACAGCTGGCTTAATAGCACACCTTTCTTTGGCTGTTTTCCATTCCTTTTATCCTGTTTCTACTTGTGTTAGCTGAACTTCCCAAATAGACCACTTACAAATGAATCCTGGTCTCAGAATCTGCACTTAGGAGAATGCAAAAAACAGCCTGTACATTGAGAAAGGACATCTGATAGGGGAATGGTGATATTCTTATTTTGATAAATTGGAAACCTAAAGCTAAAAGAACTTTTTGTGTATTGGGCTTTTCAAGGGCATATAAGAAATGAATATGTGAAGAGATCTGGGTGATAGCCTGAGGCAGGGTTAAAAGTAAAGAAAGGCAAGTGGCTAGCTGAGCCCAAGGATTGAGCCTAAAGGCAGATCATCAGACCTCAGCTCAGAAAAAAAAAACATTTTTAAACCCAGTAATGATCCCTGGGTTCATTTCATGTATATAACTAAGGCAAAGAAAGGAGTGATAGCAAATTGTACTTTGGATACATTCCAAAGTGTGGGAACATCCTGAACAGAGAACTTTAACCCTAAAAGAGACCTTACCAGCTCACACCAATTTACCTTCATAGCCTGTTGTGTGTGTGTGTGTGTGTGTGTGTGTGTGTGTGTGTGTATGTGTTGCCACTTCTAAGATTAATTTCCAAAATTGTCCTAGAGCAAAAATGTTAAGAAAGAAAATAAATAATGATAGTATTGGATTATTACCTATAGAGTAAAATATGAAGCCATGAATTCATACAGATTAAAAAATGTAAAGAAAGACTTAATGTTGGGGTGGGGATGGTTCTTCCTTAAAGCAGAATTCCAACTGATAAATTTAGAAGGAATGAAATATAATAATTGTTTCTGTCAAGAATTATCTGCAGATGCTAAGTAAAAGTCTAATGAGAAAAAAAAATATTTACATAAGATCAAAGCATCTCCCTAAATGATACTTACTAATTACAAAGGAAAGAATAGTAATTTTATGGAGAAGAAATCTGGCAGATACTACCTTAACTTTACTAATAATAACACATATAAGCAATATAAGCCTGAGATAAGCATGATGCATTGAGATAACACGGAATACTTCTATACAAAGTCATGAAAAAACATCATACTAAGTCGAACTAAGAAACATTTGCAAATTAATTATTCAGTACTCTCAAAGAATGTCAAGGCTATGAAAGACAAAATTAAATGAAAGGACCTTTCCAGATTAAAGGAAAATAAAAAGCTGTGGCATCAAAACGCACCCTCATCCTACACTGGCTCCTGGGTCAGTACAAGAACACTTGCGGGTCAGTTGGAAAAATTAGTCTGTAGATTTAAGTATTAATATTGTATTAAGATAAAATTTTTCTTTATTTTGATCATTGAACTGTAGTTATGTAAGATGTTAGCATTTGGAGAATCTGGGTAAAGAGTATAAAGAATTCTTTGTATTAATTTTAGACTTCTTTCAAAATTACAACTGAGGAAAAAACTTCTAAAGTATCAGAGACGTACTCACTCAAAGTGATCCATACATTAATCAGAAACATATCAACCCCAAATCTCAAAACCAAGGACCAAAGTTTAGAAATTATACACTGTTTAAATTAAACTTTGGCATTAAATCAGAAACTATTGTATGAAAATATTATGTTGTCATTTGCTTCTTTAAAAACATGTTTTTTAGGAATTCATGTTTAACAAGTACTCAAAAAAACAATGTTTCTATCTCCACCATTTGGGTATGTATGTATCATTGGATGTCTCTGTGTCCATTTTCTTTGAAATAAAATGGAGATAAAAATCATCCCCCTCTAAGATTTACAAGTAATCCTAACAAAGACAATCAAAACGACTGTAATGAAAATCCTCCAAAGTAGCTCTTGCTATCTTCTGTATACTCAGGTTCAATATTCTGTTCTGAATTGGATGTGTAACAAAGAAAAAAACTTGCATTTTTCTCTAAAAATGAGTTATGTTGAAATATGATTACACTGTTCGACAGGTTTCTTTTCATTGAATTTCTTTTTTAAACCCGAAACTTTCTCAGTTCTCAAGAGACTGCTTTTTATTTATATCATTCCTTGACCTGGAGTCTTTCTTATTATTTGTTTAAATGTTATTGTTTGGACTTGAATTGATCGCTCCTGTTCAATTTCAGGGTTAGCATTTGCTGTGACACAGAGAGTTTTTCCTCCTGTTGCCTTGAGGACATTCATTGGAAACATGTTACACTTGATGGAGATTCTCCTAACGAAAATGTTCACAACAAAGAACAAATGAATTTTTGGTAAGAATCAATAGTATCATCCAGCACTTTCCCACGTCCTTTACTTCTCCATTCTATTTCTCATTGTCCCCTAGTTTCATGATTGTCTTTTGTAGAAAATGGACTGTAATTTATTTTTAAAGAACTCCTATGGCTGCTTCCTAATCTTAATTTAAAAAACAGGGACTATAGTTCGTTTATCTAGATTCCTAATCTGGCTATGAATGTCTAACAAAGAGCTTCAGAACAACAGTTGAAGCCAAAAAAAAAAAAAAAAAAGGAAAAGAAAAAAAAGAAAGAAAGAAAGGAAGAAAAGAAAAGAATCAGGAGGATTCTCTCTGTCCTGCCGATGAAGGGAAATGGGCCCTTCTGGCTGTGAGGAGAGACACACTGCTATGCCAGTCAACTTTATTTTCTTTAAATTATATATACACACACATACATATAAATTTAATTTATTTATAAATATATAATTTAAATTATATACATATTATTTACTATATGTGCTTATTTAAGATTTGTTTTATTGCGGTATGTTATTTCCACACTAAAAGGTATATTGTGAATCCACTTGGAATAGCTGAATTATTTGCAAGTTTATTGTACACCAACTTTTTCACTGCTATTAATCTTGTTTAGCACCTAGGGGTTCTTCTTCTATAGTGCATGGGATGGTAGATTTAAAATACAGTGTTATTATGACATTGTTCTGCATTCAATACAACATCAGGGCAGCCAAGCTGACCTGAAGTAGCCAATTTACCCAGCTCACTTTGTCAGAGTGGCTTTGCATGTTGAAAATTATCTATTCTCTCAAAAAGGGTATTTTCTCTCACAAACGTACACTTGGTATCCCAATGTGTTGTCAACTATATGCCAAGTGTTATTCTCTCTAAATTGCTATAAGAAAATCAAATGACCTATGTTTCTGAAGAGTTTGGGATAGAAAAAAGCACCTATGAAATAAGAAAATACAGCCTAGCCTCTTAATATGATGAAGGAACAAGTTTCCATCTCCAGTGCATTTAAGTAGTTCTTAAACTTTTTAATACTCGGGAAGAATATCCATTATTCTACATATACTAACTAGTGCCTACAAAATAGAAAGTATATGGCCCAATGATACAGTAGGGGTAACACTTGTTGTCTGGAAGTTCAGCTTATAATTAAAGAGTGCCTTGTGTTTGTTTTTCTCCCCCGCCCGCCCCACACACACACAGAGAACTAATGCTACCTTCAAAAATAGTAAAGACCACTCCAAAATGCATATCCTTAGAGAACACTCATGTCTGGATGGACTCTGCCATGGAGACACCTCAGGTGATGTAAGAGAAATGAGGAAGAGGAATCACAAGAAAGGAGGAAGGAGAATGAACACATTGATTCCAAAATTATGTCCAATTGAGCAATCAATGGCTGCTCAAGATTACCTAAGACCAAAGTTGTCTTACTTTCTTTTATTTCTTAAATGGGAAAATAGAATTTTTTTTTAACTTATAAATATTCTGCAAGCGTAGGTCACCTGTGTAATGATTTCCATTAGGACTTTTTCAATATTTCTTTCTACTTGATTTTTACATAAGTTGCCAACATTACCAGAGAAAGCTCCTCTAAAGTAAAATATTGTTATAGCTAAATGTTACAAGTGTTACATTATAATTCATGACAAAAGGTTATTCATTAGTTCAAGGTTCTATTAATATAATTTTTCTGCCTTCTTGAATAAGAAGTAACGATGTTTTTGGTTCTATAATAGTGAGCTAGCTAATTGTTCATTTTCCTAATGTTAGCCCTTAAAAAATGTAATGAACATAGTGATGATATTGCTCCTTGCCCAGTTAAATAGAATAGAAGAGTATATTTGAAAGAGTTACAATCACAAAATTAGAAAAACTAGGTTCAAAACCGAACTATTGTGCCTGTATATGTCATTAAGAAAGTAATTTTAAACTTGTTTCTTATCTGTAAAGTGGGGGTAGTAATAATTGAACTCATCCTCTCAGCATGTTATGAGACTCAGATGTGACAGTATATGTGATCATGTACGTTTACATTTTAAAATAGAAGGTATTATTACCATTATTTTTACATTTTGATGCATTTACCTGTGAGTATATATGACCAGCTCCCCCTCCCTAAAGCACTAAAAGCTCTGAAATTTTATGTTTCTTTTTAGATGTTCACGTGCAATCCATGATATAAGCACACATCTCTAAATAATCATAAATTATATTAACATTGAATTTATAAATTAACTAACATTGAATTTAATATTGAATTTATAAATTATATAATGTTGAATTTATAAATTATATGAAGGCATTCGAAAGAAGGAAAATACTATAACATTTAAATATAAGTATTCAACACCATTGGATATTGAGACTTTAGGAAACTGAACCTATGTGCAATATTTTGATGATTCTTGATGAACTCTGCCTCCTCCACAGGCGTCCTTGTGTGGAGGAACCATCTGGCACCCAAAGAGATCCCAATGCTCACAATTTTGTAAGGCGTCTGAAGAGGTGGAAGCTCTGGTTTTCTGGGAGAGCAATGTATTTAGCTAGGGAATGTCCAAGGATGTAGAATTGATGAATTCCAAAGAGAGTGCTTCAGGGAGGAAATCAGACCTACCTGACAGCGAGATCTGGAGAGAGAAGGCAACTAGAAACAGTCTCACTTCAATAGCTGAGTCTTCAGGAGCCTCGGCGTAATCTAAGTAACCAAGTTATTGGGATAGGACTCCACCTCCCTTTCTCCACAGTGTACTTTAATGAGGTTTGCCTGACCAACTAATAGAAATTCTCCTGTAACCCACTGCAAACTTGATTGGTCTGAGGAGAAGAGAATTCCAGGGTAGCTTGGAGAAAAGACAGACCTTATTTATCCCCAGTCTTCTCCAGAGGAGCAGTGACCAGAGAGTTGTTCATTCACACTCTTTAAGAGTTTCACACTGCTTTTGAGTTTCACTGAAGTTACTTCAGTGGGAGGGGGTGGGTCTTGCAACAATGGGGGGAAGTGCAACAACAATGGCCACATGTTTTTAATCTGCACCTCTGTCATCAGAAGCAACAGTCAGCAATCAAAGCACTGATCCCCAATATTTCCAAGACAAGATGCTTTTGCCCATCCTATTTCCCTCAAGCTTATACGTGGAACATGTGCATAGTTATCTGTCATGATTAGAAGTGGGGAATAGGTAGCTGCGACTGTGGTAAGAGGTGAAATTGAACAAAATTAATCACAATTTACCAACCAAATCTTCCCCTGGAAGTTGAAAGCTTTTGACAGACTCCTGTTTTCCAAAATAGTTACAACAGATAAATTGTTCAATATAACTGTTGCCTAGATAGGGAGATAGGTCCATGGTCCTTCCTACTCTGCCATCATCCCAGAATCCTCTCTAAATATTTTTTAAAAGCCTCTTTTTTGTTTTATAACCAGGAATGTCTTTTTCACAAACCTGGGCGCTACCTCCTTGAAAAGTGAGCATCAAAAGAGAGTGTGCCTCCTTCTACAAGGTTCTATGGGAAGGTAAGAGCCTCTTCCAAGTTGTGAAACTCTTCCATCAAGAATATATGAGAAAACTTAATTTTCCTTTGGGCTAAACTAATTAGCAAACACAGGTGGCCTATGTTCTCTCTTTCACACCAGCACTTAAACCTTCCCTGTTCTTCTCTTCAGCAGAGTTGAGTTAATACTGAGCTATGGCCTCCCTACCCTATTTCAATAGCCTTGAACAAAGTCTTCCTTTTGTGTTTAATTTTGTCCAGTGCAATTTGTGCTTCAATACTAGAAAATATAAAGAGCTAGCACAGATCTGAAAAAAAAGGCAGCCAAATTTAAGTGGTAAAATAAACAATATATTGACATAATAAAAATCTAAAATGGCCAATAAACTTATAAAAGAGTTTTTATTGGCCATTTTAGATTGTTTATAATTCTAAGAAAAATAACAGATTTTTATCGTGGAATTGCAAATCATAACAACAATAAAACAGCAAACTTTAACAAATATTCAGGCTTGGCAAGGGAAATTCTCATATATTACTTGAGGGAGTGGATTTTTAGTGTATGTGTGTTTTAAGACTTGGTTGGTATCCATCACAATTTTAAATGGACATGCTTCTCTGTCCCAAGAATATAATTTCTAGTTATCTATCATAAAGAATTACTTATTAATTAGCTATTAAAAATAATAGAAATAATTTATTAGAATATTGCATGAGAAAGTACTTACATTTTAATGATGAAAAGAATGTTAAGTTTCAGAAGGAAGGTCTTTCCTACATGGAAAGATGACTGAATGGAAATATACTATGCAAACTGTTAAACATGGTGAATTTAAAGAATTAGCTATTACTATATTCTTTATACATTTTTATATTTTCCATACTTTATCTTACTTTTATAACAAACAATGTTAAAATGTTGTTAGGAAAAAAGTATATAATCAAATTAAAAATTTCTATATTGTATTGGCTCACATTGAAATATAAATTTTTGCTAAAGACTGTTTGCCATGACTTTGCAGTAAACTCCCAGAAATGAATGAATTCTCAGAGTGATTTAACATCTTAACTATGGCACTTGAAAAACAACACATCCCATACACTTTCTTTACCTCACCTCTGGGAAAAAAAGAGAGATGGCATACCCTCAAGATAACATTCAAATTTATTTTAATATTAGGATCATTGTTTTAAAAGATTTTTAAATCTCATCTTTGCTGCTTCTCCTTCTGAAGTCCTGTTATGCAGGCGGGGAAGTTTCCCACCAGCATGTACATTCTCAAGATTCAGACATGAGTAGCTTTTTTCTAAATATTGCATGTACCTTGGATGAAGCCTGGGTGTTTGTTTCATCTCTGGCATGGGCTGACTTTCATCTGCTTCTCTCTTCTGAGGCATAGTGATGCCTGCAGCCTGTAAAGCACAAGGCACATTATGGACACCCTGGTAAATACTAAATGATGATGATGGTAATGACAGAGCTGAGCCCTGTCTTTGCAGCTGTATAATTCCTCCCTTACATTGTATGCCTCCTCAGACAGCTGTCACAGCCTTGCTTTCAGAGGCAGAGAATCCTTGCCAAATTAAAGCTTGAGAGGAGCACATTACATCCTCATGTCATTGTGGGAATGTGAGATGTGAATGCCTACAGCTATACATGTCACTCAGAGACACATCTATTTGATAAATACTGTCTCAAAAGCCAATTCATATTGACTACCTGGCCAATTCAATCAATTATACGGATACCTGATCCAAAGAGTGAGTTTTGATGATGCCCAAATTAGGCCAATTCCAGGAAGAAAAAAAAACGCCCGGCCCATCTAAGACTGTTTAGTCAGCATAGTTTAATTGAATTGTATTAATTAAATAATCATGTGGTTTTAGATAACTATTTTAAACATGCTATTTAATGAATTTATTTATTGAAGGATTGAATATATGTATTATCATCAATATTAACATAAATTTTTAAGGAATTGATAATACTGATAATTGAGACTTATAATTTACTAGGCACCATATTAAGTATTTTCCATGCAATTTCTTGTTTAATATTCAAACAAAAACCCTCAAAAGGTAAGTTACTAGTACTGTACTTTTGTATACTTGGAAAAACCAAGGCCAAGAAAATGTAAGCAGTTTGCCATTGGTCACAAATAAGTAGAGGAGGAGTCCAATTCAGTTCCCTGTGATTCCATGGTTTTCATTAGTTTTGGGGGGGAATACTGTTAGAATAGAAAAAAACACCTTAACAGTAATATTACTCATTCACTTATGTATTTTAAAAATGTGTACTAAGTATCTCTTTTTCAAGGTCTAACAAGAAATAAGCATAACCAAAAAGTAAGAAATATTTCAAGTTTATGTGCTTCAGCTGGTAAATAAGAAAATATCCACATCCCATAATAAAAGAATAGTTTAAAACTACATAATGGAATATTCTTCAACCATTAAAATTGAGTATTACAAAGGCTAGTAAACTCAAAAACCTGACTATAACAGAGTAAGAAAAACCTTTGTGTGTAAACTAGCTGACTGCATGATGTTAAAAAAAAAAAAAAAAAAAAAAGACTGAATAGGAAATAAGACTGAAAAAATACAAGAAAATATGCTAGGTTGTAAAAATTATGGATATTTTTCTTTTATATTCCAGTAATTGCTAAAAATGTTTTACATTAATTTTATAATAGAAAACATTTTTAAAAAAGATTATCAATCAATTCAGATCAGTTTCTATATTCTAAATAGTGATTACATTAAACTATGATAACTAAGTTCAAATTAACCATATACTTTTTCTTCTCAAATAGCTAATTAATTCAGCAAAAATAAGTCAAGATTTATCAAGAGCTTTTACAAAATGGTACTTTGCTAACTCACTGGCCAGACTCATTTGCATGATCCATTTTCTTTGATCACACATTTCCAACTGTATGCTTGCCGAAAAGTTACTTTTTTAAAAGGGAGTTAATTTTAGAAATTTTCATTATGATTTATGTAATTTCTCATTTACATAGTTTACCATTGCTTTATGTTTTAATTAACTCACTGCCACTAGTGCATTGAAATGTAATTTTAGTGCACTCATTAAAAAAAAAGATCGTTTTCTGCACTTAGTCATGCAGCTATAAATTTCATTGTCTCCTTCATGAGATTAAGGAGTGTCCAATTAAGACAATGATTTTAATCCATGAATTCATGAGGCATTTCCTAAGCTTTTCTTGGTTTCTACTAAACTGCATAATAAACTAGATTGTAAAGGCAAGCCACATCTAGAGGAAAAATAATTATCGCCTTGTCTTGGGAATGGAAACAGATTCCTACAGAAGCTCCCCATAATGGGACATGGGGAGGGTGTGCTGTGAATCCTTGACAGTCACACAGTCAGGCCTCTGGAGAAGTGCTCTGGAGGCTAATAGGGCAGATAACGGTGGATAGGAAGGTATTTGTGAGGGAAGGGATCTGTCAAAACTTCATCTCTGTAGTAAATCATTTTCTTTAAAAGTATTTTGTTCTATCTTTAACTGCTGGTGACTTTTGATATTAATTCCAATCTAAACAACATCTACAGTAAAGCTTTTAAACTAGAAATGCTTGCTTAAATTAAGCATTTAGACTATGTAAGAAGGCATTTTATTAAAGTTTAAAACATACTGTTCTTGACTTCACAGGATGAGGTTGAAGTCCATCTATTTATCTACCCATCCACCCATCTGTCTGCCTCTCTCTCTTCTATCTCTATCTACCTATCTATCATCTATCTATCTATCTATCTATCTATCTATCTATCTATCTATCAATCAATCAATCTATCTATCATCTATCTATCATCTATCTAGTCGCTATTTGCCCTGAGTGTTCTGTTACTCTCCCCCTTTATATATTGAAGGGAAATATTTCTTCTTTGCTAAAAAATCATTATAGTTCATGATAGGTATTATTTATCTTTTCTTCAAACTTTCAGCTATTAATTTTCTTTAAAAATTATTTTTAAAAATGTCTACATTAATTTATTTTCTCAATTGCACATATCAAAACAAAGATTTAAATTTATTTCCATTGTTTCCTTTCATAATCTTTAAAATACACAAACATAAAGATATTGCATTTTAAGAATAGTTTTTTGGAAAAATAATTTTGTTTTGCTATTGTAAGGTCTGACTATTATCATAAATATTGCTATGAGGAAATTAATAGAGGCTGAATGCTTTATAAACATAGTAGACAGATTTATCATTCTATTCAGAGATGATAGTTTATACTGTCCTACTGCTGATTTAAAATGCAGTGGTTGGAAATGTAGGCAGAGACAAAATTGAGTTATATCAAGGTGCTGTGTGTCACTGTGCTAGTCAGGGTATCTAATGTAATTTGTCTGTTATAGTGTTTATGGAACATTCCATCTGGCACAATAGACCTCTAGACCTATAGACAGAAGGTGTTGGCATATTAAAGATGCAAGCATCCCATACATGACTATCTACCCATTTATAATTTCAGCAGAAAGGAAGACAATCATTAGAAAACAATGAAGAGATTAGCAAACTCAGACATTTAATTCAGATATATTTTAGAAGACTGCTATATCATAATACATCAAAATATTTTAACTTAATAGGAAGTAGGATATTATTATGAAGCTAAAAGCAAATAAATTCCAGAGACCTTTTTCCTTTTCTATTCATGGTAATCATACCTTTTCTTTGCTTGGCTGATTTTTATCTTAAACCAAAATTTAAAGCAAAAATTGCAACGTCACAACAAAGTACGTTAACAGAACAAATTTTCAGGCAAAGTCCAAGAGACAGAAACATTTTATTACAGATCCAGCTTTCTGATTAAAAACAAACAAAAAAATTACTAAATGGTTTGTGATTATATTTCATGGATCTTTAAACAAATTGCAGTGAATGCTGTCTTACATACATTCCCACCATTTAACTTGACACAATTTTTTAAAATAATAACTTCTAGGGTGTTTATATAGAATTGAAAGGAGAGGATGCCATCATTCCATTGAATATAACAATATATGTTAAGTTGTAAAGATTATGGGTTTTTATCTTTTATGTTTCAGTAATTGCTAAAAATGTGTTACATTAATTTTATAATAGAATACATTTAAAAAAGAGATCCATTATCAATCAAATCAGATCAGTTTCTGTATGCTAAATAGTGGTCACATTAAACTGTGATAACTGAAGTTTAAATTAATCATATATTTTTTCTTTCCTAAATAGCTAATTCAGTAAAAATAAGTCAAGATTTATCAAAGGAGTTTTTACAAAATGATTCTTTGCTAATTCTTTGGCCAGATTTATTTGCATGATAGATTTTCTTTGATCACACATTTCCAACAGCATGCTTACTGGGATTGCACATTTAATTTTTCTCTATTAAGCTGCCCTCTTCTGCCCTATATATTTTGAAAAGCATTGCTCTAAGTACTCTACACACCAGGAGAAACACTGGGTTTACAAAACAACTAGTGACGGTGATCCTGCTGACTCTGTGTTGGTTCTATCTCTTTCCCTAGAAAATTCTAGTTGTATGGTAGCACACACACACAAAATAACAGCATTTAGCATTAGTTAAGCACTGATAGTATGCACAGCCCACACTAAATGGTTTCAATGATAATTTCATTTCATAGTTATTCATTCTTAATTACTGGGAAGCATTGCAGACTTTAGGAGTGAGCACACCTGGGTTTGAATTTTGAATTTTTTTACAAGATTCAAACATAATCTTGAGTTTTGCAATCTAATTATTAGGATTGCTCCTTTGGGAATAATGTCTGCACTGCAGAATTTGGTGATAAGTAAAAGAAAAAAAACACCCATGAAGTGACTTAGCACATGATAAGTGGTCAGTTTTCTCATTTTTATTATATACAAACAAAATACACATACATGCCCCATTTACCCTGTCCTTCTTGCCATGCCGATTTGTTGTAATTATTTTTGTTGTTTTAATACTTTAAATATAAATAGATTTACATTCATTATAGTACTTTTTTTCACACATTCTGGGTTTTTTTCTCATTTTGTCAAAGAATGTTCTACCATTCTCTCATGAATCAAGCCTTTTCTGTAACACGTTACTTACTCCACTGCAACCCCTCTTCATTTTGTGTTCTCGCTAACTGTTTTGAACCTATATTGATTGGTGAAAGATGTGCAAGCGATAGTG